>NC_090447.1:1489976923-1490576923 GCF_031143425.1 Pleurodeles waltl | reverse complement strand
CATCTCTCATTCTGTCTTTCCTGGTGTTGTCAGGGCAGGCCCTGCCATTTCTCTTGTCATTCTGTCTACCCTGGTGTAGGAGGCTGGCCTGGCTTGTAGTGGGTACCAATGGTACTTACACCTTGTGCCAGGTCCAGTTATCCCTTATTAGTGTAGAAGAGGTGTTTCTAGCAGCTTAGGCTGATAGAAGGTAGCTATGGCAAAGCAGCTTAGGCTGAACTAGGAGACATGCAAAGCTCCTACCATACCACTTATATCACAATACTCAGAGTTACTAAAAATAAAGGTACTTTATTTTTATGACAATATGCCAAAAGTATCTCAGTGAATACCCTCAATGAGAAGGTAAGTATTATACACACGTTCTATGTACACAAACCAAAAATAGGTAAGTAAGAGTCAGAAAAGTAATGCAAACAGTGTAGAATTACAATAGGTTGCAATAGGTGAACACAGGTCTAGGGGCAAGACAAACCATATACTCCAAAAGTGGAATGCGAATCACAAATGGACCCCAGACCTATGGGAGCTTGTAGATGGTCGCTGGGACTGTAAGAAAACAGTCACGGTGTCCAAGATACCCTACCCCAAGACCCTGAAAAGTAGGAGTAAAGTACACCTACTGCCCCAAAAGAGCACAATAGTTGTGATAGGGGGATTCTGAAAGAACAACAAACACCAGCAGTGCACTGAAAACGGATTCCTGGACCTGAGTACCTGCAAAGCAAGGGGACCAAGTCCAATAGTCGCGATAGTGTCCAGGGGGGGCAGGAGCCCAGAAAACCCTGGATGAAGGTGCAAGGAAGCTGCCTCCGGATGGAAGAAGCTTGGAGTTCTGCAAGAAAGAAGAGGACTAAGAACTTCTCCTTTGGATGAAAGATGTCCCACGTTGTGATGAAGCTTGCAGAGGTGTTCCCACGCAGAAATACTGCAAGCAAGCCTTGCTAGCTGCAAGGGTTGCGGTAGAGGTTTTTGGGTGCTGCTGAGGACCAGAAAGGACCAGGATGTCGCATTTTGGAGGAGGAGACAGAGGGGGCGCTCAACAACTCAGAGAGCCCTCACAGAAGCAGGCAGCACCCGCAGAAGTACCCCAACAAGCACTTAGAAGATTTGGGAACCAGAGTCCACGCGAAGTTACAAAGGAGGGTCCCACGACGTCGGAAGCCCACTCAGAGGGTTGAGCACTGCAGGACGGAGTGCTGGCGACCCAGGCTAGGCTGTGCATGAAGGTAATCCTGGAAGAGTGAACAGAAGCCGGAGCAGCTGCAAATCACGCAAGACACAGGTTTGCAGTCCAGCGTGGGGAGGCAAGGACTTACCTCCACCAAACTTGGACTGAAGAGTCACTGGACTGTGGGAGTCACTTGGACAGGGTTCCTGTGTTCCAGGGACCACGCTCGTCAGGATGAGAGGGGACCCAGAGGAACGATGATGTAGTCTTTTGGTGCCTGCGTTAGCAGGGGGAAGATTCCGTCAACCCACAGGAGATTTCTTCTGTGCTTCTGGTGCAGGGTGAAGGCAGGCTACCCACAGAGCATGCACCACCTGGAAACAGTCGAGAAAGCCGTCCGGATGAGGCGCTACAATGTTGTTGGTAGTCGTCTTGCTACTTTGTTGCAGTTTTACAGGTGTCCTGGAGCAGTCAGCGGTCGATCCTTGGTAGAAGTTGAAGAGGGAGATGCAGAGGAACTCTGGTGAGCTCTTGCATTCATTATCTGAAGAATTCCCCAAAGCAGAGACCCTAAATAGCCAGAAAAGGAGGTTTGGCTACCAAGAAAGGAGGATTGGCTACCAAGAAAGGTAAGAGCCTATCAGAGGGGGTCTCTGACGTCACCTGCTGGCACTGGCCACTCAGAGCAGTGCAGTGTGCCAGCAACACCTCTGTTTCCAAGATGGCAGAGGTCTGGGACACACTGGAGGAGCTCTGGGCACCTCCCCTGGGAGGTGCAGGTCAGGGGAGTGGTCACTCCCCTTTCCTTTGTCCAGTTTCGCACCAGAGCAGGGCTGGGGGATCCCTGAACCGGTGTAGACTGGCTTATGCAGAGATGGGCACCATCTGTGCCCATCAAAACATTTCCAGAGGCTGGGGGGAGGCTACTCCTCCCCAGCCCTTCACACCTATTTCCAAAGGGAGAGGGTGTAACACCCTCTCTCAGAGGAAATCCTTTGTTCTGCCCTCCTGGGCCAGGGCTGCCTGGACCCCAGGAGGGCAGAATCCTGTCTGAGGGGTTGGCAGCAGCAGCAGCTGCAGTGGAAACCCCGGAAAGGCAGTTTGGCAGTACCCGGGTTCTGTGCTAGAGACCCGGGGGATCATGGAATTGTGCCCCCAATACCAGAATGGTATTGGGGTGACAATTCCAAGATGTTAGACATGTTACATGGCCATGTTTGGAGTTACCATTGTGACGCTATACATAGGTAGTGACCTATGTATAGTGCACGTGTGTAATGGTGTCCCCGCACTCACAAAGTTCGGGGAATTTGCCCTGAACAATGTGGGGGCACCTTGGCTAGTGCCAGGGTGCCCACACACTAAGTAACTTACCACCCAACCTTCACTAAGTGAAGGTTAGACATATAGGTGACTTATAAGTTACTTAAGTGCAGTGGTAAATGGCTGTGAAATAACGTGGACGTTATTTCACTCAGGCTGCAGTGGCAGGCCTGTGTAAGAATTGTCAGAGCTCCCTATGGGTGGCAAAAGAAATGCTGCAGCCCATAGGGATCCCCTGGAACCCCAATACCCTGGGTACCTCAGTACCATATACAAGGGAATTATATGGGTGTACCAGTATGCCAATGTGAATTTGTAAATTTAGTCACTAGCTTGCAGTGACAAATTTGGAAAGCAGAGAGAGCATACCCACTGATGTTCTGGTTAGCAGAGCCTCAGTGATACAGTTAGGCACCACACAGGGAACACATACAGGGCACATACTATGAGCACTGGGGCCCTGCCTGGCAGGATCCCAGTGACACAAGTGATAAAACAAACATACATACATACAGTGAAATTGGGGGTAACATGCCAGGCAAGATGGTACTTTCCTACAACTGGTGTTTGTCATTCTGTCTATCCTGGTTTTGCCAGGGCAGGCCCTGCCATTGCACTTGTCATTCTGCAAACCCTGGTGTTGTAAGGCCCTGCCACTGCACTCGAACTCCGTTAAGTCCAAGGCTGTCCTCTCCCACCGAGGTTAGCTGGGTTCAAGCACAAGCCATCTGGTTCTTCCTTCACAGCATCTGTGACTAAAAGATGGGTGTTTCAAAGATGTCCAGGGCTATGAGCGGGTGTTTCCTCACCTTGGGACCATGGCCTAATTTACAGCAGCAATGATGAAAAAGATGATGTCATACTTCCAGCTGTTCCAGAAGAACTCTGGCAACCCGAGCCCACTCTCTGCAAGAAAACATGCACATTACAGCAGACTCATTGACGCAGCATAATATAAATGTAGGCCTTATCCTTGGGTTTTGTGCACCAGAGGTCAACTTAGATGCACAATAAAACGTTTGTGGGAGTAAAATCTTATTCCTGATTAACAGAATCATAAAATAACACACTTATAACTGCGAAAGGTGATACACCAATATGAAAAAGCCGCTCATGGGGTGGAATTTTCGCTTTCCAACATGGAAATTCAGTATGATTTACTCCTGTCAAGGCACTAACCAGTTCAGGGCCAAGTACATTTTCAAGTTAAGAATGGGGAGGGAACTCACCTGAAACTTATGATTTTAATAACATTTTCACGTCAAAGCAACAGTAAAAGTTAAAAGCAAATTTGCATAAAGTTTACGTTTTTAAATTGTACACTTGCCACAATGTCTCATGCAAACATACTTATGGATTTGTGTACTCCTGGCCATCTCTGACTGCCACAAAAGTCCATACTTCAGCTGCCCAAGTCTCAAAGTTAAGATGTTGGACTGTAATTAATTTTTTCCTTCTTAAAGGCTCTATTCCAAGGTCTGCTGGACTGAAACATACAATAGTGGGAAACTGACAGTACAAACAATGAAGCGAGAGTACCCGAGTACACTGATGGGTGAAATTATTTACAAATGATGCGGCGTCCATGGGAATGGGTGGGTTTATCCTTTATTTCTCCCGGTGCAAAGCTCTAAAAGTCTCTTTTGTGTTACCTACAGTCTCCTGTTTTGGGCCTCTGAGCACTTCATTAGCTAAACTAATGCACCTTGTTTTCTTTGGGTTGAGATATACGATCAAGATCACAGTTGAACGATGATCAAAACAAACCCACTGTGATTAGATTGGAAACAGACACTCTGTAAACCAGGGTAAGGATTAAGACACACCCCTTGTCCTACGGTGGTTGGGCACTTACCAATAACATAGTAGAGACTCCTTGTGTCGCTCTGCGTCGCATCCTGTGATGTGAAAGGACTCTAGGTGCCATTCGTAAGTGTCCAGAATGATCTTCAGCGCCAGAGTTGGTTTAAAGCAAGGACTGCCTGAGCCTGATTTCCTTTCGGCTCGCAAAGGCACAATATAGGGGGCTACAAGACCACCAGTCATCTAGGTTGGTCCTATGAGAATATCTTGAATGTCCTGTGCCCTGATCCCACCTGAAATAATCTTGGAATGAAGACAAGCCCTGGTCTTGTTTTTGAAGGCATGTCTGGGTTCACGCCTTGAGGGTTTCTTTGAATTTGTTAAGACAAAGGTCTATTGATCTCCAATCGTCTGATTTTGGATCTGAGCTTTCTTTCTTTTTCATAAGAGTGTCATTGCGTGTGATGTCCTGGACCTTCCGGCCCAGCTGCTGATTGTCGAACGATGGATTCCTCCTCTCCTGGATTCCCCCTCTGTCCTCTGTCTACATAGACAAGAACGCTGGTTGTCTTGCAAAGGTCACCTCTAAAGGTTGGTGCTGTCTCTTTTGGATGTTCTGAGTGGAATCCTTTCCTAAGAGTGTTTGTGGTGGCAGTAAGAGAGGTTTGGGTCTCTTTCCATGCTTTGGGACAAATGACCAAGACTTGTTTTCCCGCATGCGTCTTTCCTGATATAAGACAGAAAATCTTTTTTCCCACTTTGAAAGTTCTGTGATACTAATGGTCCATGAACTGTTTTTGTCTTTTGCTCCTGCCCTGTTGAGTTGGTGTTTCCCTAGCACCATTCTTCCACCCACCCACCTACCCATGCATCCAATCATTTATCCATCTCAACCCATTGATCCATCCACTACTTTACTCCACCTATTCAACATTCATCTGCTCTCTCACCATCCATCATGGAACACAGTAAGCCTTTAAAGGTAGGACCAATACTCCACTCAATGGGAACTGGTCACAGTACTCCAGATGTGACCTGCATCTCTTAAAGATGGCTCTCTAAAACTGGGCACAATACACCAGGCGTGGCATCTGACAGAAGTAGCAATACTCCAGGGGCCATATGTACGAACACATTTTCCCATAGACACAGAATGGGTAAAATTGTTTGATACATCTGGCCCCAGATGTGGCATCAACGGACAGACAAAGCTCCCGGTGAGTCCTTCAGAATAGGCCACAGTGTACAAGACGAGGCCTTACCGGTGATGTGTGCACTGTACAGATGTGACACAACCTCCCTTTCTTGTTGGCTTTATTATGATTCCCTCTGCCTCCCAGCATTCCTTTAGTCCCGCCCACCCCCTACAGATATGTCAGAAGGTTTACCGTTACACTTTATGAGCACTGCCCTGCCGCAGCTCTTGTGCATGCACATGCACAACAATAAGGGACCTTGGTACCGCTGCTGACTTGCTGTTTACTGAACTAGCCAGAACTTGTACCCTCCACTATGCCCAGTGTTGTCATCAGTGATGTCATTTGAGATGTTAGCAGTGATGTCATCAATGATGTCATTGAACATGTCATGAGTGATGCAAGTTGTGAGGTCAGGAGCAGAACATGCTGGGGGCACAAGCTAATTAGCTCAGTAAACCATAACTGGTAAATTTGTGCAATTTTTTTTTTAGTTTAAAATGTTATGTTGAACTTAACATTTTCAGCTACCATGTACCCAGTACTAAATGTAAGCTGGTGGCTGCCGGTGGGGCCCATCGGCACTCATTTTTGGGGACTGGCACTTATTTTTCCTCATCAGATATTGACTGCGAGCGAGTGAGAGAAAAACACACAAACGGTACACAAGGAGGAAGAAAAACATGGAACAACAGGCATAGAGGGAGAAAGCAGGGTCTGGCAAGAGTGAGATAAAGGGGCAGAAGTGTCTGGTAGTGGATTAAAGTGGCATGAGGTAAACGCAACCCATTGGAACCTTGGTGTTTGGTGGACTGATTTTTAAAAAACCCTGGAGCAGAGCTTTGGGCACCGACACTCATTCTTTTACAAATTAAGCACTGGCTGTACCTCTTCTGTGTGTCAGGGAAACATGGATAACTGCTGCTCAAGTTTTCTCTGTACTACGTGTGAGAGAATTGTCGCGCAATCTTTTCACTGTAGAAAAACAAAACGTTTGGTTTTGCCAATGCTTGTTTTAACAAAGAGTTTCTCGGAAGGGGCTCCTCATCTGAGCACGAGACTGTGCTCGTGAACAAGTGTAATGTCTGTGGAATGCCTTCGTCTCTTTAGTAGTGCAATTCAGTATATTGTGAGTGTGTTTTCCTCTAATTAAGGCACATGGTGGTTGAAACTGGTGTCTCGTCCAGCCCTGGGGTTGTCTCTGTAATCTCAAATCCTGTTTCTTGGAGAGACATCTGTCAAGGGTGGAGCTTCCATTGGTGCAGCAGGTGCAGCTGCACCAGGGCCCAGAGTCCTGAGAACCCTGGGCATTGCTATAGCTTGGGCAGGGGGCTTATTATTCCCTTGCACAAGGGCTAGTGACACACCGACTACTGCCCTCTGTAGCTGCTTGGCGTGGAGTGGCTTTCAGTGCAGTTTTGGGGTCCAGGAGCGTTGCCCCTGCCCTTGCTGTGATCTCAGAGCCAGTGACATCTGCAGTTTGGTGACTTTTGACCATACTGCCGTCCACAGGAGTCAGATGTGAGGGGTGGAGCTGAAAGTGTTGATAGAAAGAGGTGGACTCCCCAGTGCTTTCATCCATCCACTGCCTAATCCATCCATTCAACCATCTATCTTCCTACTCAGGTATCTACACGCTTATCCATTCCTCACCCCATCCACACAAGCAACCGCCCACCCACGCACTACTTCTAGAATCCCCATCCATTAATTCACTCATCCTTCCAAACCCTCACTAACTCACTGATCTGTGCAATTATTGTTCGACACTCTTGTCCACACACGAGGCATCTATTCACCCATTCACACACATGTATCCATCTAAGCAGCTCTTCACTGTAACTCACTCACCCGTCCAGCTATGTCTTCACCCATCTTAAACTCCCCATCCATTAACTCACTCATACTTCCACTCATTAACTTACTGATCCGTCCAATTAATGGCCGATTCTCACATTTCCACCCGCGAATGGTGCATCTGTACATCCATTTATCCATCTAACCAGCTCTGCACTACAACCAACTCACTCATCCAGCTGTGTTCACCCACTCACTCATCCACTCGCTCACTCTGTCTTTCTCCTTTCCACTGTAACCCACTCATCCGTCCAGCTGTGTTCAACCACTCACTCATCCACTCACTCACCCCGTCTCCCTCCTTTCCACTGTAACTCACTCTCCCGTCCAGCTACCTATTCACCCACTCACCTTCTGCCACCAGTCCACTGTAACCCACTCAACCACCCAGCTATCTATTCACCCATTCATCCATCACCGTCTCCTACTCCTAGCAAACAACCCCGTTCACGTATTGCTTACACGATATTAACACAACAGTGCACCTGTGTGTGGACGCCTGTTTCTTGAGACACCCGGTAGTGAACATACTGTGGACTGAAACTGAAAAGAGGGACATCTTAAGGATTTTGGGGTCCCTGGGCCAAACGTATTTTGGGTTCCCCTGTTCGGAACAACTTTGAGTTCATAATCCATTGTCAGTTCTTTGATGGCCTCTTTGGCCAGGTCACTGACAGCGCACCGAGCACTAGTCCAAATTCCAAATGTTTTTACATTTAATTTTCGGGGATAGTGAGGTGTGTTTTAATATTGTAGCACAGCAGCAGCTCACTCATATTAGTGCAGATAATCTCTGTGACCCCCTCCCACTTCTCACATGTGGCCTCCTGTTTTGATCTAAAAGAAACTTGTTATGGATGTTGCATGAAACAACATTCCTCTGCCTGTGGTAGCTTCTCATACATCACCCACATTACAAATAATTTAAAGGGAAACGATTTTTAAAACAAGAGTGCTTGAGAATTATTTAATATCACCAGGGCAAGACTCCCTGCAGAACAGAGCTGGCTGTATCAGGGGGGCCCTGCAAGGCTGGGCCCTGGACCAGAGCCCACTTTGGCCCTGGCTTGAAACGTCTCTGACTGGGAAAAACTTGTTCGAACACTGAAGTCGAGAGGAATACGACTGCTCGGCATCTCACCAGACAAAAGAGACAGCAGGAATAGCCACTCTGTGTGCCATGCATGATGTCACGTCCGGCTGTCCATCCGGGCTAAGTACTTCCCTGTGGTTTCCTTAGGATGAAAGCTCAGATGCATAAGTAACGCGGCCAAGTGCTGTTTTGTGCATTACACATGAATTATGTTCTAAAGCGCTCATGGGCTCCTTTGGTTTAAGAGGCGCTACATCAACAGCGACTAAAAGAATAATTTGTAGAGCGCCCTTTTACAGTCGGTGTGCCTCTGGGTCACAGCGCCCTCTACAGTCCTGGGATTTCGTTGCAAAGGGCCATGTATCAACTTTTATAACACCGGTGGAACTTTTAATAATAATAACACGCACTTTCAATTCTGGTTTGCAGTGTGCTATTGCTAGCTAAAATCGTGTTTTTTTCGAAAAAAAAAGGCAGATTGTGTTACGTGTTTTTTGTTAATCGAGTTTTGCTTGTCAGGCAGGCTCGGGGCTTGTCCTCTCTTGTGCTAAGGGGTGGGATGGGAAAGTCTCTCGAGTACCAGGGCACTCTTTTGTCCATGTCTGGCTTGTCTGTGACTGCACCCCTCGAGGCCTGCTCGGGTGATGAAATGCCCCCCACCTCCCGTGTGCACCCAGTGTGTCTTCACCCTATCTGAGTGGGCACTGGGTCCCGTCTGCTTAATTCCAGGGGGACCTGTGGGAAGGAGGAGGGGGGCACAGCTAGGGGAGTGCGTTGATGGGATGGTATGTGTATGTAAAGTTTCAGCCCCTCTGATCGCCACCTCCCCTCACTGTGCTCCCTGCCCACAGCCCCTCATCTTTTTTTTTTTGGGGGGGGGGCACTCCACACGGGCCACGTCATTGGGTGGGTGAAAGAATGTGGAGAACGGGGGGGATGCCGGGAGTGGGATGGATGGGAGGGTGATGGCTAGAGGGAGAGAGGTGGGCGAGCGGGGGGGGTCTGGGTGGAGGGGGGTCCATGCTGAGGGAGGGCCTGAAGGGGAGAATGGAATGAGAGAAGGGGGGTGAGGTGGGCGGAGGGCAGGGCCGCACTGGGGGGAGAGCGGGGATAGGGGCAGGCGCCGGGAGGGGGGCGGTGCAGGCTGGAGGAAGGCTGGCATACTCGGCCCTCAGCCCTGCCTGGATCAGATTTCCTCCAGGAGAGAAAAGCATCCGAGCAGGGGAAGACATCTCTGCATTCCGCCCTTCCCGGAGCCAGCACCACAGCACCCCACAGCCGAGGACCCCCCAGCCCCGAGACAACATGGTGAGGACCCCAGTACTCGGGAAGGGGCGGGGGGGGGGGGGGTGGAGGGACACGCGAGGGGCTCCTCACTCCATCTGGGACGGGGGGAGAAAGCAATCCTTCCTGGTGGGAGCGAAGATCCGTCTCCCCAGTCTGACACTACCCCCCCACCCACTCCCCTATCAGTTGTGTACCCCAAATTCCATCTTTCTATCTATGCTTCTCCCAAGATTTCCTCTATTGAGTCTCTTCCATGCCCCTTACTTCTATAGCAGCAGCCCCCACCCGTCCCCCCAAGACTACATGTGTCTCCTGCCCACCGGGATCTCTGCCCTTCCGTCTCCCAGCACCCCCTCACTGTTTGGAGGTTCGGGTATTCTGTAACCCCGGCCCCCCTGCGCTCATTTATTTATCCGTTCTTGGCTGCCTGATGTCTCCTCCGAGCCCCTGCCCCATCCACAGGACCCCCCCCGTTCACAGGCGCCCCCTTTCTCGTATACCCCCTTTTCTCCCAGGGACTCAGCCTTCTCTTGTGCACCCCCAGAACAGTTCCCCTCCTCTCTCCCCAGAACCACCCTGCTCTCCTCCCTGCCTGCTTTACCATCTCGCGCACCCCTTGCCCCCCACCCCTCGTCTCTCTCTCCCGTGTGCATCACTTAGATCTCCCCGCTACCCCCGTCCCCTCTCCTGTCTCACTCAGCCTCACAGCTTTCGCCTCACCTCAGCCCACGTTATCTCCCTATTCCGGCACTGCCCTGCTGGCCTATCCTGGCACTGCTGTCGAATCTGGCACTGCCCTGCTGGCCTGTCCTGGCACTGCTGTCGATTCCGGCACTGTCCTGCTGGCCTATCCTGGCACTGCTGTCGATTCTGGCACTGCTCTGTTATCCTGTCCAGGCACTGCTGTCGATTCTGGCACTGCTCTGCTGGTCTGTCCGGGCACTGCTCTCTCAGGACAGACTCTGCTCTCCTAGCCTATCCTGGCACTACTGCCAATTCTGGTACTGCTCTATTGGTCTTGCCTTGGTCTCATCCTCCTCAGATGCAGGCACTGCTCTGCTGGTCTGTCCGGGCACTGCTCTCTCGTCTGGCACTGCTCTGCTGGTCTGTCCGGGCACTGCTCTGTATTCTGGCACTGCTCTGCTGGTCTGTCCGGGCACTGCTCTCTCGTCTGGCACTGCTCTGCCGGTCTGTCCGGGCACTGCTCTCTCGTCTGGCACTGCTCTGCTGGTCTGTCCGGGCACTGCTCTCTCGTCTGGCACTGCTCTCTCGTCTGGCACTGCTCTGCCGGTCTGTCCGGGCACTGCTCTCTCGTCTGGCACTGCTCTGCCGGTCTGTCCGGGCACTGCTCTGTATTCTGGCACTGCTCTGCTGGTCTGTCCGGGCACTGCTCTCTCGTCTGGCACTGCTCTGCCGGTCTGTCCGGGCACTGCTCTCTCGTCTGGCACTGCTCTGCTGGTCTGTCCGGGCACTGCTCTGTATTCTGGCACTGCTCTGCCGGTCTGTCCGGGCACTGCTCTCTCGTCTGGCACTGCTCTGCCGGTCTGTCCGGGCACTGCTCTGTATTCTGGCACTGCTCTGCTGGTCTGTCCGGGCACTGCTCTCTCGTCTGGCACTGCTCTGCCGGTCTGTCCGGGCACTGCTCTGTATTCTGGCACTGCTCTGCTGGTCTGTCCGGGCACTGCTCTCTCGTCTGGCACTGCTCTGCTGGTCTGTCCGGGCACTGCTCTCTCGTCTGGCACTGCTCTGCCGGTCTGTCCGGGCACTGCTCTGTATTCTGGCACAGCTCTGCTGGTCTGTCCGGGCACTGCTCTCTCGTCTGGCACTGCTCTGCCGGTCTGCCCTGCTCTCATCCTACTGAGATGCAGACACTGCTCTGCTGGTCCGTCCTGGCGCTCATCTCAATTCTGGCACTGCTCAGTTAACCTGATCTGGCACTGCTCTCATCCTCCCCAGATTCTGGCACTGCCTTGGCACTCGGCTACTCTGCTAACGTTCTGGCCGCCCCCAGTCTGGCACTTCCCTCGTCCTCGTCACTCGCTGGTACTTTTCTGGCTCTCGTCCTATTTTTTGGACTGCGCCGCTCTCGTCACATTCTCTTCATTTTATGTGACGACTGTCTCTGTCCTTCTAGGCTTTGTGCGCACTGTGCATTCTGGCCCTGCGCTCTCTTCCATCCTGGCCCTGCGCTCTCTCTCTCTTCCCATCCTGGCCATGCACTCTCTCTCTTCCAATCCTGGCCCTGCGCTCTCTCTCTCTTCCAGTACTGGTCATGTGCTCTCTCTCTTCCAGTTCTGGCCCTGCGCTCTCTTCTCATCCTGGCCCTGCGCTCTCTCTCTCTTCCCATCTTGGCCCTGCACTCTCTCTCTCTTCCAGTACTGGCCATGTGCTCTCTCTCTTCCAGTTCTTGCCCTGCGCTCTCTTCTCATCCTGGCCCTGCGCTCTCTCTCTCTTCCAGTTCTGGCCCTGAGCTCTCTCTCTTCTAGTTCTGGCCCGTGCGCTCTCTCTCTTCCAGTTCTGGTCCTGGACTCTCTCTCTTCCAGTTCTGGCCCTGCGCTCTCTCTATTCCAGTTCTGGCCCTGCGCTCTCTCTCTTCTAGTTCTGGCCCTGAGCTCTCTCTCTTCCAGTTCTGGCCCTGCACTCTCTCTCTCTTCCAGTTCTGGTCCTGAGCTCTCTCTCTTCCAGTTCTGGTCCTGCGCTCTCTGTCTTTTCCTGTTCTCGCCCTGCGCTCTGTCTCTTCCCATTCTGGCCCTGCGCTCTCTCTCTCTCCATTCTGCCCCTGCGCTCTATCTCTTCCCATTCTGGCCCTGCGCTCTCTCTCTCTCCATTCTGCCCCTGCGCTCTGTCTCTTCCAGTTCTGGCCCTGCGCTCTGTCTTTTCCAGTTCTGGCCCTGAGCTCTCTCTCCCTCTTCCAGTTCTGGCCCTGCGCTCTCTCTCTTCCCGTTCTGGCCCTGCGCTCTCTCTCTTCCAGTTCTGGTCCTGCGCTCTCTCTCTTCCAGTTCTGGTCCTGAGCGCTTTCTCTTCCAGTTCTGGTCCTGCGCTCTCTCTCTTCCAGTTCTGCGCTCTCTCTCTCTTCCAGTTCTGGCCCTGTGCTCTCTCTCTTCCCATCCTGGCCCTGCACTCTCGCTCTTCCAGCTCTGGTCCTGAGCTCTCTCTCTTCCAGTTCTGGCCCTGAGCTCTCTCTCTTCCAGTTCTGGCCCTGAGCTCTCTCTCTTCCAGTTCTGGTCCTGCGCTCTCTCTCTCTTCCTGTTCTGGCCCTGCGCTCTCTCTCTTCCAGTTCTGGCCCTGCGCTCTCTTTCTTCTAGTTCTGGCCCTGAGCTCTCTCTCTTCCAATCCTGGCCCTACACTCTCTTTCTCTTCCTGTTCTGGCCCTGTGCTCTCTCTCTTCCAGTTCTGGCCCTGCGCTCTCTCTCTTCCAGTTCTGGCCCTGCGCTCTCTCTCTTCCAGTTATGGTCCTGAGCTCTCTCTCTTCCAGTTCTGGTCCTGAGCTCTCTCTCTTCCTGTTCTGGCCCTGAGCTCTCTCTCTTCTAGTGCTGGCCCGTGCGTTCTCTCTCTTCCAGTTCTGGTCCTGGACTCTCTCTCTTCCAGTTCTGGCCCTGCGCTCTCTCTATTCCAGTTCTGGCCCTGCGCTCTCTCTCTTCTAGTTCTGGCCCTGAGCTCTCTCTCTTCCAGTTCTGGTCCTGCGCTCTCTGTCTTTTCCTGTTCTGGCCCTGCACTCTCTCTCTTCCCATTCTGCCCCTGCGCTCTGTCTCTTCCAGTTCTGGTCTTGAGCTCTCTCTCTTCCAGTTCTGGCCCTGCACTCTCTCTCTTCCAGTTCTGGCCCTGTGCGCTCTCTCTTCCGGCTCTGGCCCTGTGCTCTCTCTCTTCCAGTCCTGGCCCTATGCTCTCTCTCTGCCAGTTCTGGCCCTGAGCTCTCTCTTCCAGTTCTGGTCCTGAGCTCTCTCTTTTCCAGTTCTGGCCCTGTGCTCTCTCTCTCTTCCAGTTCTGGCCCTGCACTCTCTCTCTTCCAGTTCTGGTCCTGAGCTCTCTCTCTTCCAGTTCTGGTCCTGCGCTCTCTGTCTTTCCCTGTTCTGGCCCGGCGCTCTCTCTCTTCCCATTCTGGCCCTGCGCTCTCTTTCTCTCTCTCTCTCTCTCTCTCTCTCTCTCTCTCTCTCTCTTTCTCTCTCTATCTCTCTCCATTCTGCCCCTGCACTCTCTCTCTTCCAGCTCTGGTCTTGAGCTCTCTCTCTTCCAGTTCTGGCCCTGCGCTCTCTCTCTTCCAGTTCTGGCCCTGCGCTCTCTCTCTTCCAGTTCTGGCCCTGCGCTCTCTCTCTTCCAGTTCTGGCCCTGTGCTCTCTCTCTTCCAGTTCTGGCCCTGAGTTCTCTCTCTTCCCATTCTGGCCCTGCGCTCTCTCTCTCTCTCCATTCTGGCCCTGTGCTCTCTCTCTCTTCCAGTTCTGGTCCTGAGCTCTCTCTCTTCCCATTCTGGCCCTGCGCTCTCTCTCTCTCTCCATTCTGGCCCTGTGCTCTCTCTCTCTTCCAGTTCTGGACCTGAGCTCTCTGTCTTCCAGTTCTGGCCCTGCGCTCTCTTTCTTCCAGTTCTGGTCCTGAGCTCTCTCTCTGCAAGTTCTGGTCCTGCACTCTCTCTCTTCCAGTTCTGGTCCTGAGCTCTCTCTCTTCCAGTTCTGGTCCTGCGCTCTCTCTCTTCCAGTTCTGGCCCTGCGCTCTTTCTCTCTTCCAGTTTTGGTCCTAAACTCTCTCTCTTCCAGTTCTGGTCCTGCGCTCTCTGTCTTTTCCTGTTCTGGCCCTGCGCTCTCTCTCTTCCCATTCTGGCCCTGCGCTCTCTCTCTCTCGCTCTTTCTACATTCTCCCCCTGCGCTCTCTCTCTTCCAGTTCTGGTCTTGAGCTCTCTCTCTTCCAGTTCTGGCCCTGCGCTCTCTCTCTTCCAGTTCTGGCCTTGCGCTCTCTCTCTTCCAGTTGTGGCCCTGCGCTCTCTCTCTTCCAGTTCTGGCCCTGTGCGCTCTCTCTCTTCCGGTTCTGGCCCTGCGCTCTCTCTCTTCTGGTTCTTGCCCTGCGCTCTCTCTCTTCCGGTTCTGGCCCTGAGCTTTCTCTCTTCCAGTTCTGGCCCTATGCTCTCTCTCTGCCAGTTCTGGCCCTGAGCTCTCTCTCTTTCAGTTCTGGCCCTGAGCTCTCTCTCTTCCAGTTCTGGCCCTGCACTCTCTCTCTCTTCCAGTTCTGGTCCTGAGCTCTCTCTCTTCCAGTTCTGGTCCTGCTCTCTCTGTCTTTTCCTGTTCTGGCCCTGCGCTCTGTCTCTTCCCATTCTGGCCCTGCGCTCTCTCTCTCTCTCGCTCTCTCTCCATTCTGCCCCTGCGCTCTCTCTCTTCCAGTTCTGGTCCGGTGCGCTGTCTCTCTTCCGGGTCTGGCCCTGTGCTCTCTCTTTTCCGGTTCTGGCCCTCCGCTCTCTGTCTTACAGTTCTGGCCCTGAGCTCTCTCTCTTCCCATTCTGGCCCGGCGCTCTCTCGCTCTCTCTCCATTCTGGCCCTGTGCTCTCTCTCTTCCAGTTCTGGTCCTGAGCTCTCTCTCTTCCAGTTCTGGCCCTGTGCTCTTTCTCTTCCAGTTCTGGTCCTGAGCTCTCTCTCTTCCAGTTCTGGTCCTGCGCCCTCTCTCTTCCAGTTCTGGTCCTGAGCTCTCTCTCTTCCAGTTCTGGTCCTGCGCTCTCTCTCTTCCAGTTCTGGCTCTGTGCTCTCTCTCTCTTCCAGTTCTGGTCCTGAGCTCTCTGTCTTCCCATCCTGGCCCTGCACTCTCTCTCTTCCAGTTCTGGCCCTGTGCGCTCTCTCTTCCAGTTCTGGCCCTGCGCTCTCTCTCTCTCTTCCAGTTCTGGTCCTGAGCTCTCTCTCTTCCCATCCTGGCCCTGCGCTCTCTCTCTCTTCCCATCCTGGCCCTGCGCGCTCTCTCTCTTCCAGTTCTGGTCCTGAGCTCTCTCTCTTCCAGTTCTGGTCCTGAGCTCTCTCTTCCTGTTCTGGTCCTGCGCGCTCTCTCTTCCAGTTCTGGCCCTGCGCTCTCTCTCTCTTCCAGTTCTGGCCATGCGCTCTCTCTTCCAGTTCTGGTCCTGAGCTCTCTCTCTTCCAGTTCTGGCCCTGCGCTCTCTTTCTTCCAGTTCTGGTCCTAAGCTCTCTCTCTTCCAGTTCTGGCCCTGCGCTCTCTCTCTTCCAGTTCTGGCCCTGCGCTCTCTCTCTCTCTCTTCCAGTTCTGGACCTGTGCGCTCTCTCTCTTCCAGTTCTACCCTGCACTCTCTCTCTTCCCATCCTGGCCCTGCGCTCTCTCTCTTCCAGTTCTGGCCCTGCACTCTCTCTCTTCCCATCCTGGCCCTGCACTCTCTCTCTTCCAGTTCTGGCCCTGCGCTCTCTCTCTCTTCCAGTCCTGGCCCTGCGCTCTCTCTCTTCCAGTTCTGGCCCTGCACTCTCTCTCTCTTCCAGTTCTGGCCCTGCGCTCTCTTTCTTCCAGTTCTGGCCCTGCGCTCTCTCTCTCTCTTCCAGTTCTGGTCCTGAGCTCTCTCTCTTCCCATCCTGGCCCTGCGCTCTCTCTCTCTCTTCCCATCCTGGCCCTGCGCGCTCTCTCTCTTCCAGTTCTGGTCCTGAGCTCTCTCTCTTCCAGTTCTGGTCCTGAGCTCTCTCTCTTCCAGTTCTGGCCCTGCGCTCTCTCTCTCTTCCAGTTCTGGCCCTGCGCTCTTTCTCTTCCAGGTCTGGTCCTGAGCTCTCTCTCTTCCAATTCTGGCCCTATGCTCTCTCTCTTCCAGTTTTGGTCCTAAGCTCTCTCTCTTCCAGTTCTGGCCCTGCGCTCTCTCTCTTCCAGTTCTGGCCCTGCGCTCTCTCTCTCTTGCAGTTCTGGACCTGTGCGCTCTCTCTCTTCCAGTTCTACCCCTGCGCTCTCTCTCTTCCCATCCTGGCCCTGCGCTCTCTCTCTTCCAGTTCTGGCCCTGCGCTCTCTCTCTTCCCATCCTGGCCCTGCACTCTCTCTCTTCCAGTTCTGGCCCTGCGCTCTCTCTCTCTTCCAGTCCTGGCCCTACGCTCTCTCTCTTCCAGTTCTGGCCCTGCGATCTCTCTCTCTTCCAGTTCTGGTCCTGAGCTCTCTCTCTTCCCATCCTGGCCCTGCGCTCTCTCTCTCTTCCCATCCTGGCCCTGTGCGCTCTCTCTCTTCCAGTTCTGGTCCTGAGCTCTCTCTCTTCCAGTTCTGGCCTTATGCTCTCTCTCTGCCAGTTCTGGCCATGAGCTCTCTCTCTTCCAGTTCTGGCCCTGAGCTCTCTCTCTCTCTTCCAGTTCTGGCCCTGAGCTCTCTCTCTTCCCGTTCTGGCCCTGCGCTCTCTCTCTTCCCGTTCTGGTCTTGAGCTCTCTCTCTTCCAGTTCTGGCCCTGCGCTCTCTCTCTTCCAGTTTTGGCCCTGCGCTCTCTCTCTTCCGGTTCTGGCCCTGAGCTTTCTCTCTTCCGGTTCTGGCCCTATGCTCTCTCTCTGCCAGTTCTGGCCCTGAGCTCTCTCTCTTCCAGTTCTGGTCCTGAGCTCTCTCTTCCAGTTCTGGTCCTGCGCTCTCTGTCTTTTCCTGTTCTGGCCCTGCGCTCTGTCTCTTTCCATTCTGGCCCTGCGCTCTCTCTCCATTCTGCCCCTGCGCTCTCTCTCTTCCAGTTCTGGTCCGGTGCGCTGTCTCTCTTCCGGTTCTGGCCCTGTGCTCTCTCTCTTCCGGTTCTGGCCCTGCGCTCTCTCTCTTCCAGTTCTGGCCCTGAGCTCTCTCTCTTCCCATTCTGGCCCTGCGCTCTCTCTCTCTCTCTCTCCATTCTGGCTCTGCGCTCTCTCTCTTCCAGTTCTGGTCCTGAGCTCTCTCTCTTCCAGTTCTGGTCCTGCGCTCTCTCTCTTCCAGTTCTGGTCTTGAGCTCTCTCTCTTCCAGTTCTGGTCCTACGCTCTCTCTCTTCCAGTTCTGGCCCTGCGCTCTCTCTCTCTTCCAGTTCTGGTCCTGAGCACTCTGTTTTCCCATCCTGGCCCTGCACTCTCTCTCTTCCAGTTCCTGCCCTGCGCGCTCTCTCTCCCAGTTCTGGCCCTGCGCTCTCTCTCTTCCAGTTCTGGCCCTGCGCGCTCTCTCTCTCTTCCAGTTCTGGTCCTGAGCTCTCTCTCTTCCCATCCTGGCCCTGCGCTCTCTCTCTCTTCCCATCCTGGCCCTGCGCTCTCTCTCTTCCAGTTCTGGTCCTGAGCTCTCTCTCTTGCAGTTCTGGTCCTGAGCTCTCTCTCTTCCTGTTCTGGTCCTGCGCGCTCTCTCTTCCAGTTCTGGCCCTGCGCTCTCTCTCTCTTCCAGTTCTGGCCCTGCGCTCTCTCTCTTCCAGTTCTGGTCCTGAGCTCTCTCTCTTCCAGTTCTGGCCCAGCGCTCTCTCTCTTCCAGTTCTGGTCGTAAGCGCTCTCTCTTCCAGTTCTGGCACTGCGCTCTCTCTCTTCCAGTTCTGGCCCTGTGCTCTCTCTCTCTCTTCCAGTTCTGGACATGTGCGCTCTCTCTCTTCCAGTTCTACCCCTGCACTCTCTCTCTTCCCATTCTGGCCATGCGCTCTCTCTCTTCCAGTTCTGGCCCTGCACTCTCTCTCTTCCCATCCTGGCCCTGCACTCTCTCTCTTCCAGTTCTGGCCCTGCGCTCTCTCTCTCTTCCAGTCCTGACCCTGCGCTCTCTCTCTTCCAGTTCTGGCCCTGCGCTCTCTCTCTCTCTCTTCCAGTTCTGGCCCTGGGCTCTCTTTCTTCCAGTTCTGGCCCTGCGCTCTCTCTCTCCCTTCCAGTTCTGGTCCTGAGCTCTCTCTCGTCCCATCCTGGCCCTGCGCTCGCTCTCTCGTCCCATCCTGGCCCTGCGCGCTCTCTCTTTTCCAGTTCTGGTCCTGAGCTCTCTCTCTCTTCCAGTTCTGGTCCTGAGCTCTCTCTCTTCCTGTTCTGGTCCTGCGCGCTCTCTCTTCCAGTTCTGGCCCTGCGCTCTCTCTCTCTTCCAGTTCTGGCCCTGCGCTCTTTCTCTTCCAGTTCTGGTCCTGAGCTCTCTTTCTTCCAGTTCTGGCCCTGCGCTTTCTCTCTTCTAGTTCTGGTCCTAAGCTCTCTCTCTTCCAGTTCTGGCCCTGCGCTCTCTCTCTTCCAGTTCTGGCCCTGCGCTCTCTCTCTCTCTTCCGGTTCTGGACCTGTGCGCTCTCTCTCTTCCAGTTCTACCCCTGCGCTCTCTCTCTTCCCATCCTAGTCCTGCGCTCTCTCTCTTCCAGTTCTGGCCCTGCGCTCTCTTTCTTCCCATCCTGGCCCTGCACCCTCTCTCTTCCAGTTCTGGCCCTGCGCTCTCTCTCTCTTCCAGTCCTGGCCCTACGCTCTCTCTCTTCCAGTTCTGGCCCTGCGGTCTCTCTCTCTTCCAGTTCTGGTCCTGAGCTCTCTCTCTTCCAGTTCTGGCCTTATGCTCTCTCTCTGCCAGTTCTGGACCTGAGCTCTCTCTCTTCCAGTTCTGGCCCTGAGCTCTCTCTCTTCCCGTACTGGCCCTGCGCTCTCTCTCTTCCAGTTCTGGCCCTGCGCTCTCTCTCTTCCCATCCTGGCCCTGCGCTCTATCTCTTCTAGTTCTGGCCCTGCGCTCTCTCTCTTCCCATCCTGGCCCTTCACTCTCTCTCTTCCAGTTCTGGCCTTGCGCTCTCTCTCTCTTCCAGTTCTGGCCCTGCGCTCTCTCTCTCTTCCACTTCTGGCCCTGCGCTCTTTCTCTTCCCGTTTTGGCCCTGCGCTCTCTTTCTTTCAGTTCTGGCCCTGAGCTCTCTCTCTTCCAGTTCTGGTCCTGAGCTCTCTCTCTTCCAGTTCGTGCCCTGCGCTCTCTGTCTCTCTTCCAGTTCTGGTCCTGAGCTCTCTCTCTTCCCATCCTGGCCCTGCGCTCTCTCTCTCTTCCCATCCTGGCCCTGCACGCTCTCTCTCTTCCAGTTCTGGTCCTGAGCTCTCTCTCTTCCAGTTCTGGTTCTGAGCTCTCTCTCTTCCTGTTCTGGTCATGCGCGCTCCCTCTTCCAGTTCTGGCCCTGCGCTCTCTCTCTCTTCCAGTTCTGACTGTGCGCACTCTCTCTTCCCATTTTGGCCCTGCGCTCTCTCTCTTCCCATTTTGGCCCTGTGCTCTCTCTTTTACAGTTCTGGCCCTGCGCTCTCTCTCTTACAGTTCTGGCCCTGCGCTCTCTCTCTTACAGTTCTGGCCCTGCGCTCTCTCTCTTCCCATTTTGGCCCTGCGCTCTCTCTCTCCCTATTCTGGCCCTGTGGTCCGTCACCTCACATTTTTGTTTTGTGCTTGTTTTGTTCACTTTCGTGCTCTCTTTGAGTTCGGATGCTGTATTTTTCTTGTCACATGTGGCCCAGGGCTCTTTTTCTTCCTGTTCTGCCCTGTGCTCACATTCTTTCTAATCTGGCCAGCTGTTTGCTCACATACATTCTAATCTGGCCCTGTGCTCACTCTCTTCCCATTCTAGACTTGTGCGTTCTCTTCTCTCATTCTGGCCCTGGTGCGCTCTATTCTCATTCTGGCCCTTGCGCGCTCTATTCTCATTCTGGCCCTGGCGCGCTCTATTCCCATTCTGGCCCTGGCGCGCTCTATTCCCATTCTGGCCCTGGTGCGCTCTAGTCCCATTCTGGCCCTGGCGCGCTCTATTCCCATTCTGGCCCTGGCGCTCTATTCCCATTCTGGCCCTGGCGTGCTCTATTCCCATTCTGGCCTTGGCCTATTCTCATTCTGGCCCTGGTGCGCTCTATTCCCATTCTGCCCCTTGTACGCTCTATTCTCATTCTGGCCCTCAACTCACTTTATGTTGAATCTGATCCTGCGTTCGCTTTCTTCCCATCCTGCCCTTGCGCTCTGTTTCTTTCGGATCTGACCCTGTGCTCTGTCTCTTCCCATTCTAGGGCTATGCTAGCTTTTGTCCTAGTCTGGTCTTGTATTTGCTTTGTGCTGATTATATACCTGTGCTCGCTTTCATCTTATTCTGGCCCCATGCTCGCTTTCCTCCTATTATAGCCCTGGTCTTGCTCTCTTCCAAGACTGGCCCTGTGCCCGCCTTCTTAATATTCTGGCCCCATGCTCGCTTTCTTCTGATTGATTCTTCTTATTAATGTACCTGTGCTCACTTTCTTCCTATTTTGGCCCTGTGCTCGCTTTCTTCCCATTATATACCTGTGCTCGCTTTCTTCCTATTATATACCTGTGCTCGCCTTCTTCCTTTTATAGTCCTGTGCTCGCTTTAATCCGATTATATACCTGTGCTCGCTTTCTTCTGATTTATATACCTGTGCTCGCGTTCTTCTGATTATATACCTGTGCTCGCTTTCTTCTGATTATATACCTGTGCTCACTTCCTTCCGATAGATATACCAGTGCTTGCTTTCTTCCTATTCGTCCTGTGCTCGCTTTCTTCCGATTATATACCCATGCTCACTCTCTTCCTGTTATGGCCCATGCTCACTTTCTTCTAATTATATACCTGCACTTGCTTTCTTCCTATTATGGCCAGTGCTTTCTTTCTTCTAATTATCCATCCACCTGTGCTCGCGTTCTCCCTATTATGGCCCTGTGTTCGCTTTGTTCTGATTTTATACCTATGCTCGCTTTCTTTCTATTATGGTCCTGTGCTCGCTTTATTCCAATTATATACCTGTGCTTGCTTTCTTCCTATTCTGGCCCGTTCTCGCTTTCTTCCGATTATAGGCATATACTTGCTTTCTTCCTATTATAGCCAATTCTCGCTTTCCTCTGATAATAAACCTGTGCTCACTTTCTCCCTATAATGGCTCTGTGCTCACTTTATTTCAATTATATACCTGTGCTGGCTTTCTTCCGATTATATACCTCTTCTCACTTACTTCCGATTATATACCTGTGCTCGCTTTCTTCAGATTATGTACATGTGCTTGCTTTCTTCCTATTCTGGCCCATGCTCGCTTTCTTCTGATTATATGCCTAAAATTGCTTTCTTCCTATTATAGCCCATGCTCGCTTTCATCTGATAATATACCTGTGCTCACTTTCTTCTTGTTATGGCTCTGCTCGCTTTAATCCAATTATATACCTGTGCTCGCTTTATTTCAATTATATACCTGTGCTCGCTTTATTCCAATTATATGCCTGTGCTTGCTTTCTTCTTATTCTGGCCCGTTCTCGCTTTCTTCCGATTATATACCTATGCTTGCTTTCTTCCTATTATAGCCTAAGCTCGCTTTCTTCTGATACTATATCTGTGCTCACTATCCTCCTATTATGGCTGTGTGCTCACTTTATTCCAATTATATACCTGTGCTGGCTTTCTTCCAATTATATACCAGTTCTCACTTACTTCCGATTATATACCTGTGCTCGCTTTCTTTAGATTATGTACATGTGCTTGCTTTCTTCCTATTCTGGCCCATGCTCGCTTTCTTCTGATTATATGACTAAACTTGCTTTCTTCCTATTATAGCCCATGCTCGCTTTCATCTGATAATATACCCGTGCTCACTTTCTTCCTGTTATGGCTCTGTGCTCGCTTTAATCCAATTATATACCTGCACTCGCATTATTTCGATTATATGCCTGTGCTCGCTTTCTTCTGACTATATAGCTGTGCTTGCTTTCTTCCTATTCTGACCTTTGCTTGCTTTCTTCTGATTATATACCTATGCTTGCTTTCTTCCTATTATAGCCCATGCTCGCTTTCTGCCTACTATACCCCTGTGCGCTCTGTCTTCCAATTACATACTTATACTTGCTTTCTTCCTATTATGACCCAATGTCATTTACCTGTGCTCGTTTTCTTCCTATTCTGTCCCTGTGTTTGCTTTCTTATGATTATATACCTGTTTTCACTTATTTCCGATTATACACCTGTGCTCGCTTTCTTATGATTATATACCTGTTCTCACTTACTTCTGATTATAGACCTGTGCTTGCTTTCTTCCGATTACATACCTTTGCTTGCCTTCTTCCTATTCTGGCCCATGCTAGCTTTCTTCTGATAATATACCTGTGCTCACTATCTTCCTATTATGGCTCTGTGCTCACTTTACTCCAATTATATACCTGTGCTGGCTTTCTTCCGATTACATACCTGTTCTCACTTACTTCTGATTATGTACCTGTGCTCGCTTTCTTCCGATTACATATCTTTGCTTGCTTTCTTCCTATTATAGCGCATGCTAGCTTTCTTCTGATAATATACCTGTGCTCACTTTCTTTCTGTTATGGCTCTGTGCTCGCTTTATTCCAATTATATATCTGTGCACGCTTTCTTCCGATCATAATATACCTGTGCTCACTTTCTTTTGATTATATACCTATGCTTGGTTTCTTCCTATTCTGGCCTGTGCTCGCTTTCTGCCTAGTGTGCCCCTGTGCGCGCTGTCTTCCAATTATATACTTATGCTCACTTTCTTCCTATTATGGCCCAGTGTTGGCTTTCTCCCAGTTAAATACCTATGTCTGCTTGCTTCCCATTCTGGATCTGTGCTCGCTTTGTTGTAATTATATATATGTGTTTGCTTTCTTCCTATTATGACTCAATGTCACATACCTGTGTTCGCTTTCTTCCTGTTATGGCCCAGTGTAGGCTTTCTTGTAATTATATACCTGTTTTTGCTTTCTTCCTATTATGGCCCAGTGTTGGCTTTCTTGTAATTATATGCCTGTGCTTGCTTTCTTCCAATTCTGGCCCGTTCTCGCTTTCTTCCGATTTTATACCTATGCTTGCTTTCTTCCTATTAGAGCCTAAGCTCGCTTTCCTCTGATAATATACCCGGGCTCACTATCTTCCTATTATGGCTCTGTGCTACCTTTATTCCATTCATATACCTGTGCTGGCTTTCTTCCAATTAAATACCTGTTCTCACTTACTTCCGATTATATACCAGTGCTCGCTTTCTTCAGATTATATACCTGTGCTAGCTTTCTTAATTACAAGATTACACTATTCTGGCCCATGCTCGCTTTCTTCTGATAATATACCTGTGCTCACTTTCTTCCTGTTATGGCTCTGCTCGCTTTAATCCAGTTATATGCCTGTGCTCGCTTTCTTCTGACTATATAGCTGTGCTTGCTTTCTTCCTATTCTGACCTTTGCTTGCTTTCTTCCGATTACATACCTTTGCTTGCCTTCTTCCTATTCTGGCCCATGCTAGCTTTCTTCTGATAATATACCTTTGCTCACTATCTTCCTATTATGACTCTGTGCTCACTTTACTCCAGTTATATACCTGTTCTCCCTTTCTTCCGATCATAATAAGCCTGTGCTCACTTTCTTTTGATTATATACCTGTGCTTGCTTTCTTCCTATTCTGGCCTGTGCTCGCTTTCTGCCTATTGTGCCCCTGTGCGCGCTGTCTTCCAATTACATAGTTATGCTCGTTTTCTTCCTATTCTGACCCTGTGTTGGCTTTCTCCCAGTTAAATACCTATGTCTGCTTGCTTCCCATTCTGGATCTGTGCTCGCTTTGTTGTAATTATATACCCGTGTTTGCTTTGTTCCTATTATGACTCAATGTCACATACCTGTGCTCGCTTTCTTCCTATTATGGCCCAGTGTTGGCTTTCTTGTAATTAAATACCTGTGTTCGCTTTCTTCCCAGTCATTTCTCCCTAGAATTGACCAAGATCCTAGACTTATTTATTCACTCAGACTCAAGACCCCCAGTCCCAGTTATCCACATAGAATCCTGTACCCCTCCTGACTGACCCTTCAACCCCTCGAGTCATCTGTGCCCCATGAGAATATCACACCCAGGCACATTTACATATATATCTACAATTACTACCCCCACCCTCTCTCCTCCCAACAACAATAGCCTCTCTCCCTTCAAGAGCAATAACATACTTGCGTCCCTCCCTCTCTAGTATCCGCATTGACTGCTCCCCTTTCACCCTGTCTCCCTCTCCCTCGAGCCCTGCCCCCAGGCACCCCACTTTCCTACGGTGACTCACTCGTATGGTAACTAATTCATTCTCAGCCACGACCCTTACTTCTTCGACCTCCATCGACCATGAGTTTTCCTCTTCTCTCTAGGTTGTGTTGTATGTAAACATAGTTCTTTCCTGTAAAGCGCTCTATTGCCCAGTTCTCTGGCGCTATATCAAACTGGTATAAAAAATACACTAACACAAGTGTTCTAATCCAGTCCCAGGCGCCCCCTACACTTTACTATCACCTGGACTCTTATGCCCCAGAATTATGTATCCCATATACATACGGGTCGCCTGTCACTCTAGACCTGTGTACCCCTGGTTTATGTACCCATCTGAACTTACCTGGCACCCTAGACTCTGGTACCTCAGATTCATGTATCCTCCTAGACCCTGGACTCATAGACCGCAGAGTTATGTATCCTGTATACTTACTGTCACTCTGTACCCAAGACACATATATCTATCTAGACTTGCCTATCACCCTAGACTTGTTCATCCTTCTAGTCTCACCTATCACCTTAGACTCTCGTACCTCAGACTCATGTATCCCCGACTCGTATACCCCAGAATTATGTATCCCATATACATACGGGTCGCCTGTCACTCTAGACTTGTGTACCCCTGGTTTATGTACCCCCCTGGACTTACCTATCACCCTAGACTTGTGTGTTCCTCTAGTCTCACCTATCACCTTAGACTCTCGCACCTCAGACTCATGTATCCCCGACTCGTATGCCCCAGAATTATATATCCCATATACATACGGGTCGCCTGTCACTCTAGACTTGTGTACCCCTGGTTTATGTACCCCCCTGGACTTACCTATCACCCTAGACTTGTGTGTTCCTCTAGTCTCACCTATCACCTTAGACTCTCGTACCTCAGACTCATGTATCCCCGACTCGTATGCCCCAGAATTATGTATCCCATATACATACGGGTCGCCTGTCACTCTAGACTTGTGTACCCCTGGTTTATGTACCCCTCTGGACTTACCTATCACCCTAGACTTGTGTGTTCCTCTAGTCTCACCTATCACCTTAGACTCTCGTACCTCAGACTCATGTATCCCCGACTCGTATGCCCCAGAATTATATATCCCATATACATACGGGTCGCCTGTCACTCTAAACTTGTTACCCCTCTAGACTAACCTAGCACCCTAAACTCTTATACCCTAGAATTATGTGTCCTATTTAGGTATCTATCACCTGTCACCCTAGACCTATGTGTTCCTCTAGACTCTCGTACCTCAGACTCATGTATCCTCCATTACTTTTCTACTACATGGACTTGTATACCACAGAATTATGTATCCCACATGTGTACTCCAGGCTTATGTACCCCTCTAGACTAACCTGTACCCTAACACATCTACAATCTAAACTCTTCTACCACAAAACTCATGTTTCCCCCTTGATTTAACTTTCACCCCATCTTCTTATACACCATACTCATGTATCTCCCTAGAAATATCTACCAGGTTGGCTCATGTACCACACTTTCATGAGCCAACATAGTACACCTAAGCTTGACTGCGACTTTGTGCCCATAGTCTAATGTATCCCACAAGGACTATCTTTGACCTTAGACTTGTGTATGTCAAATCCATCTATCACCATAAGCAGTTGAGTATCCCAAACTCATGTGTCCAAACCTAGACTTACCTATCACCCTTCACTCATGTACCTGAGGCTTGTGTACTCCGTAGATTTAGCTAAAACACTATGGGCTAGATGTACATAGCTTTTTTGGTGTTTGCTGTGCGTGAACACAAAATGCCATTTTTGAAATCTACAATGCCCAAATTGAGATTTGGTAGCCTAGTACCGAAATTGCAAATTGGGATTGCGATTCGGTGTTTGGAAGGAGTGTGTTTAGAGAGTCCCTTCCTGATACTGATTCGCATTGGTATGCACAAATGTTTTGCGACCGAAATGCGGTTGCAAAACATTCGCTTTTTACCACGAACTCAAAGTTGGTGGTAAGTCATTTGCTAAAGGGAAGATGTCCCTGTGGGATTCCTTTCCCTTTCAGAATAGTTTTCAAAACATGTAAGAGCAGGCAGTGGTCCTGCCTACCCTTAAAAATGAAACAGAAAACTTTTTTTTTTTAAATGTTTTTATTTAAAGAAGAAGGGCTGCATTTCAAAAAAGCATTTGCAAAGCAAAGGGTCTCGCATATTTAAAACTAGTTAATTGTCATCTTTTATCAACAGCGCCCAAGAGCAAAAACAAAAACAAAACTGAGAAAAGATTACTTAACAAAATAAAATAAAGTTAGCTTTAAAAAACAAACTTTGCAATTATGTTTGAAACTGCAGGGCAAGTTTTTGCCCATAACAAGCCTTCCGTTTGTTGGGCACTAGAAGTTAGAACAAAATAGTATCCCGATCACATCGGGAGCAGCGGACGGGCACTAATTAAGTTGAAATCAATTAATGCTTGATCCATGCTCCTCACAGAGGAACGAAAATGATGCCAGACATGCCTTGACAAATTACAAGGCTGTAAAGAAGAGGCTTGACCATAAGAAAAGTCCTTTATTGAAAAGCAATCACAGACATGGTGGTCTGCTGACCCCAGCAGGCCACCATCCCTGTGATTATTGTGATTCCCAATGGGTGGCAAAGCGAGACCTACCTCGTTAATATTCATGAGGTAGGTCTTTTTGCATCCCCTTAGAGTCGCAGAAAGTGTAAAACGCACTTTCCTACATTAGTGTTTGTGATTACAGCATAAAACAATTGCAGTTTGGAAATTGCAAACACAAAGCTTCGGACATCTGGCCCTGAATTCCTGTAGCCTCATTGTCCTGTGTCTGCCTAGATGTGCCTGTCACCCTAGACTCGTGTACTCATGCCTGCCTCCCTCTGCTTCCTTGTTCAGATGCTGAAGTGCCTGCCTGTGCTCGTCCTGCTGGCCGTCTCCTGGGTCCACGCGCTGGTATGTACAGCTCACGTCTGCGCATGCGCGCGCCCCCACAAGCCACGCTCCATTTTAGGAGAGGAATGTCTTTACAGCTTTGTGCTTCGGTGATAAAGTGAACGGGTTGCTTCCCCTGAAGATGAAAATTAGAATTATTCTCAGGATAATTGTGTGAAAATGGGAAGGAGCGGTAAAGTCTGTTTATTTTTGCTCAGTTGGACTGAATGCCAGCAGAATAATGTGATACAAGTGGGTGGGTTGATGTGAGGGGGGGGGGGGGGGGTGCTATCACACATCCGGGCGGGTGAGGTGGGGGCTTGGAGGAACTCAATGTAATTGCATAATTACCACAATTTATTCAGCCCAGGAGGCATTCCTCATTCTTAGCACTATCTACACTTCAGAAAGATTTGGGCTAATTGCGTTTTCAATTGGGAGGTTTAATGTAATTACCCCTACCCGGGGATATTTATCATCACAAACAGCACTTGGGAGATTGTAATCTATTCTATGCTCTGCTTGCATTTAAATTGGAAAACAAAAACTGTTGACCTGCTTTTCAATTTGTTTTCTAAAAATCTGAACAACATCTCTTTTAATATGAAATACTCTTGTTGCAGATGTGCAGAGAAAGGGCTGCGATTGTAGCACAGTAGTTTTTTTTTGCCTGCACTGGCATATGTTTTATACTTGCAATCAAAGATTAAAGTCCTTGTGGGCCTACCCTGCCTTTCATGCCTTCAAGGTCGATAAAGCAATGGTCAAGTCTGTTGGGTTACAGCAGTGCTGTAAAAAACTTAATTCTGCACAAAATACTCCAGGAGGGACACTGTACACAGTATATGTAGAAGTATAATGATTTATTGACATACAACAGAAAACCTACCATTCATTGTTCCTACTGAAGCTAAGGAGATTTTCGTGGGAAATAAAGCACATTTTCAAAATTCTGTAGGAATTTTAATGGAATTTAAGGACATTCCCATAGGGTTTCGTAAAGGGTCTATCTAGTGAAAGACGCAACAACATATTTTGCCCTTCAACTGAGCCTCCTCAAACAAAAGGACTCTCAGGAACCCTTCTAATAGGTGAGTGTTCTGTAGATAAAATTTGGAAAAGGGAAATGAGGATCTTTTCTTTCCCCTTCCAGATTTGTCTGTTCAGCACAGCATCCATCATTTTCTGAAAAACTACATAGTGCATGCTGACCTGGCGCAAGCGATGCAGAAAACTGAGCGATCTTACAGTTATTTCACTAGAAAAACTGGTGGGGAAAAAGCACACTTTGATCTAAAACGTTATAGAATTATCGAACATTGTGAAATTGTTTCGTATCTTTTAGAATGTGTACATGATTTCCTGGAAAATACTAGAATTCAGAAAAGGTTTAGGTGAATAGTGTGACCTCTGTTTGCCTCTTTCATCCTCTAGAGGAGACAGAAGAATTTGAGAAGTTCTGAAAATGATAGGACTCTTACAGAAGCTTTGTTGGAAAACCCTTTGTTGGACACTTCCAGCTGACGTGGTCCTTTGTTATGGGTTAACCAACCTAGATTGTAGGTGGAGTTCTGAAACAAATGTCCAGGGAGGTGGTGTGAGTCTGCTTTGTCAAGCACCTAGAATAGTCAAGATGGTGGATGGGGTCTGCTCCACAGAGATTTATGCAAGTCAATAATTCATTACTTCCTGGAGCAACAGCGATGTTGAGTCCCAAACCAAGAAAAGATAACAAGCATTTGCAATGCAGTGGGTCTCACGTTTGCTCAAGTTAGAGCTATTGGCATTGTAAATTCCTAACTGGACTTTTCTTGTACATAAATTGAAAATGAAAAGTAAAACGGTTGATATAAGCGAGCCGATTCAAAGCGCCACAGCCACCATGAGCGCGAAGGAGAGACACAAAAGGAAAAAGAAGTTTGCTCGCAGTCAAACGTTTCGGCAAACATGCAATTATCCATATAACATGCACAATGGCTGAGGCAGTGACAAAACTGCCCCAAGGAGGGACAAACGTAAAGCATTTACCAATGATAACAAAGGATTTTTGAAAGGCAAGCCCATGAACAAGTGATAGTGATGGGCGTGCAGTGGGCGTGGTTAAAAAAATAACTGCAAGGGCCGGGAGAGGCTACTTCAGTGCCATAAAGAGAGACAAAATAGCTTATGTAAAGCACATCGATAAAGCACCCATCGGAACCAAAGATATCTTTAACATCTACCAGGAGCTTAACTAGTCTGAGACACCTCCCAGCAACAAAGGATAGTCGTCCTAATTTTTTTCAAATCCAAAAGTGTCCAGATCTATGATTATTTATTTATGTTTTACTGATTCATATTTGTAATGATTATGAATATGAATATTTGAAATGCCTCCTTGGCATGGTTACCCCCTGACTTTTTGCCTTTGCTGATGCTAAGTTTTGATTTGAAAGTGTGCTGAGGCCTGCTAACCAGGCCCCAGCACCAGTGTTCTTTCCCTAACCTGTACTTTTGTTTCCACAATTGGCACACCCTGGCATCCAGGTAAGTCCCTTGTAACTGGTACCCCTGGTACCAAGGGCCCTGATGCCAGGGAAGGTCTCTAAGGGCTGCAGCATATCTTATGCCACCCTGGGGACCCCTAACTCAGCACAGACACACTGCTTGCCAGCTTGTGTGTGCTAGTGTGGATAAAATGACTAAGTTGACATGGCACTCCCCTCAGGGGGCCATGCCAACCTCACACTTCCTATGAAGTATAGATAAGTCACCCCTCTAGCAGGCCTTACAGCCCTAAGGCAGGGTGCACTATACCATAGGTTAGAGCATAAGTGCATGAGCACTGTGCCCCTACAGTGTCTAAGCAAAACCTTAGACATTGTAAGTGCAGGGTAGCCATAAGAGTATATGGTCTGGGAGTCTGTCAGGCACGAACTCCACAGCACCATAATGGCTACACTGAAAACTGTGAAGTTTGGTATCAAACTTCTCAGCACAATAAATGCACACTGATGCCAGTGTACATTTTATTGTAACATAAACCCCAGACGGCACTTTAGAGGTGCACCCTGAAACCTTAACCGACTATCCGTGTAGGCTGACTAGTTTTAGCAGCCTGCCACACACCAGACATGTTGCTGGCCACATGGGGAGAGTGCCTTTGTCACTCTGTGGCTAGTAACAAAGCCTGTACTGGGTGGAGATGCTTATCACCTCCCCCTGCAGGAACTGTAACACCTGGCGGTGAGCCTCAAAGGCTCACCCCCTTTGTTACAGCACCCCAGGGCACTCCAGCTAGTGGAGTTGCCCGCCCCCTCCGGCCACGGCCCCACTTTTGGCGGCAAGGCCGGAGGAGATAATGAGAAAAACAAGGAGGAGTCACTCCCCAGTCAGGACAACCCCTAAGGTGTCCTGAGCTGAGGTGACTCTAACTTTTAGAAATCCTCCATCTTGCAGATGGAGGATTCCCCCAATAGGATTAGGGATGTGCCCCCCTCCCCTCAGGGAGAAGGCACAAAGAGGGTTTAGCCACCATCAGGGCTAGTAGCCATTGGCTACTAACCCCCCAGACCTAAACACACCCCTAAATTCAGTATTTAGGGGCTCCCCAGAACCTAGGAACTCAGATTCCTGCAACCTAAGGAGAAGAGGACTGCTGAACTGAAAAACCCTGCAGAGAAGACGGAGACACCAACTGCTTTGGCCCCAGCTCTACCGGCCTGTCTCCCCACTTCTAAAGACACTGCACCAGCGACGCGTTCCCCAGGGACCAGCGACCTCTGAAGCCTCAGAGGACTGCCCTGCATCTAGAAGGACCAAGAACTCCCAAGGACAGTGGCTTTGTTCCACAAAGACTGCAACTTTGCAACAAAGAAGCAACTTTGAACCAACACACGTTTCCCGCCGGAAGCGTGAGACTTTGCACTCTGCACCCGACGCCCCCGGCTCGACTTGTGGAGAACAATCACTTCAGGGAGGACTCCCCGGCAACTGCGAGACCGTGAGTAGCCAGAGTTGACCCCCCTGAGCCTCCACAGCGACGCCTGCAGAGGGAATCCCGAGGCTCCCCCTGACCGCGACTGCCTGCTTCAAAGACCCGACACCTGGTAAAGACTCTGCACCCGCAGCCCCCAGGACCTGAAGGATCCGACCTCCAGTGCAGGAGCGACCCCCAGGTGGCCCTCTCCCTTGCCCAGGTGGTGGCTACCCCGAGGAGCCCCCCCCCTTGCCTGCCTGCATCGCTGAAGAGACCCCTTGGTCTCCCATTGATTCCTATTGCGAACCCGACGCTTTTTGCACACTGCATCCGGCCGCCCCCGTGCCGCTGAGGGTGTACTTTCTGTGTGGACTTGTGTCCACCCCCCCCGGTGCCCTACAAAACCCCCCTGGTCTGCCCTCCGAAGAGGCGAGTACTTACCTGCTGGCAGACTGGAACCGGGGCACCCCCTTCTCCATTGAAGCCTATGTGTTTTGGGCACCACTTTGACCTCTGCACCTGACCGGCCCTGAGCTGCTGGTGTGGTAACTTTGGGGTTGCTCTGAACCCCCAACGGTGGGCTACCTTGGACCCAAACTTGAACCCCGTAGGTGGTTTACTTACCTGCAAAAAGTAACAAACACTTACCTCCCCCAGGAACTGTTGAAAATTGCAGTGTCTAGTTTTAAAATAGCTATATGTCATTTATGTGAGACCTGTATATGCTATTTTGCTAATTCAAAGTTCCTAACGTACTTACCTGAAATACCTTTCATTTTAAGTATTACTTGTAAATCTTGAGCCTGTGGTTCTTAAAATAAACTAAGAAAAGTTATTTTTCTATACAAAAACCTATTGGCCTGGAATTGTCTCTGAGTGTGTGTTCCTCATTTATTGCCTGTGTGTGTACAACAAATGCTTAACACTACCCTCTGATAAGCCTACTGCTCGACCACACTACCACAAAATAGAGCATTAGAATTATCTCTTTTTGCCACTATCTTACCTCTAAGGGGAACCCTTGGACTCTGTGCATACTATTCCTTACTTTGAAATAGTGCACACAGAGCCAACTTCCTACAATATTTAATTAATAGTTTTTATCAGAGGTTTGCAGACCACTGTACAGGGTGATCAGGTACACCAGAAAACAGTGTATTCCAGAGAGTTCAACTAGTGAACAAATTACACATGGTACATGTAATTGTCATGGTACATACACAGTGTGTGCAAATACAACACAGAGGTCCCCAAAGAGGCTGAGGGGATGAGCTTTCTGAGATGATGGTGACAAGAGGGAGGGGAAACAGTCGAGAGAGAGGGAAGGGAGGGAGTTCTTCTAGCCTGGTTGAGCTCAATCGTGAACAGATATAGGGTGGGGAGGGGTCTGATGTAGTCTGAGTTTATTCCAAATTTTGGGTGCATTATCCGATGAGGATCTTTTATTTGTCAAAGTTGTTGTGAAATGCATAGATTTGATTAGGGATTTTATTTAGTTTTAGGAGAGCTTCTTTGAAATGCCTGTGAAAGTTTAAGGACTTAGTTAGCCAGAAGCCGAGACATTTAGCAGAGGTTACAGTTTTGGGGAGGCTTTGCAGCACCTTGAGTTTGTTCTTCCATATTTCGGGAACTCTTTGGTGCTTGCTTAGTTATCGGAGTATTTGGTCCATCAACAATGCTCCGGAGGGCCTCACTACCACTTATCCCATCTCTGCACCTACAATCCACTGTCACCGGATCCAGCCCATGACGTCACATGTAGCACTATGTAATCCATCTTAGTAAATAAAGGCAGGGCTGACTTAGCTTTTCATACTTCTGAGGTCAGTAAGATAAGTGCCCAAAAGTCTGGCATATTTACTGCACTTAAAGAACCTTCTTTCAATTGGATTTGTGTCCATGATCAATATTAACACCAATAATTATAATTAAATATGGTTCACCTTTATGAGATAATTGTTTGGGGATCCCTTGCATAAAAGGATATTCTGGTTGCTGCGGTCAGAGGCAGTGTTGCCGCTAGGAAGCTCGGGAGCTCTCCTGGCAGGCTGGCAAGGCAATGGTGTGGCAAGTCTGACAAGTGATTTTTTTAGGGGTGAGCGCAAAGCGCTCCGTCTCTCTTCTCATCTCTCTTTAGGGGGATTTTAACCACGCCCATGTTACCTCAGTCACTTTCATTGGCTCGTGGGCTTGCCTTTTAAAATCCGCTTGTTTTCATTTGTGAAAGGCATGCATACGTCATGCCTTTTCCGGTGTTTAGCCCTCCTCGAGAGCACCAGTAAACTACTGGAAACATACAAGGCTCCATGTTTTCCATATGTTTTCTGGACTACTTTTTCTCTTTATTTCGTGATCGCGCTGTGTAAAACACAGTGCGATTGCGCTCGTTTTTTTTTTTTTCATTTAATGTGGCAAGAAAAGTCTGGTTAGGAGTTTACAGCGCTAATAGCTCTAACTCGATGCAAGACCCGTTGCATTGCAAATGCTTGTTTAACCAAGCAGAGGCAGAATTGTAGTGTTGAAAAAAGAGCTGAGTGTTGAGGCCTGCAGGCTTGGAGCAGAAGGTCCAACCAGGAGGAATACTGGAAAACTGGAGTTTACAACAGAACAGAAACCAGGAGGGGAAACCATGACCTGAGATCCAGCTTCCCCCCTCCTGCTGCCCTGGACAGAAGGGTTGTCTTGCTGGAGACAAACAGGAGGCCTTCCAGTTCCAAGGAGAGAGGCTGAAGGGTTAGTGCAGAAGACCCGACTAGGCCCACGTCTGGAAAAGCGGAATTTGGAATGAAATAGAAATCTGGAAAAAATGCAATTTGTCATTAGATGGACTCCCTGTCTTCCCTGCTACACCCAGTAATATAATGGTGTTGCTAGAAACAACAAAAACACATAAGCATTCCAGGTCCCAACTGCTGAGGTCATGGGAAGATATGTAATGCTTGCCTTCAGAGAACCAAAGTGTGACACTAGAATTAGGAGAACCATCCGTATATAGTGATGATGCACTGATGGCTTGAGTGAGATACCAGGCTCTGGACCAGCTCAAGGTCCTCTCGAACCCCGAGCCCAGAACGAGCCGAGCTTTCAAGTGGCTTCTGCCTGCCACCCACACTTAAACCTCTTGTGCCAAGAATTAAAGACAGAACATTAATCTTTGATGTGAGGCAAAACAAAGAAAGGGACCTCCTTCTAGAGGCTGAACTGCATAATGTGAATGAAATAAGAAAATCTGGTACCAATCAGGGGCAGCTCCTCCGCGCAGGCGGAGGAGCGTCGCACCGCTGGATTTACCAAAAAGGAAAAAATAAAATGATAATAACGTACACTTGGTTATTATCATTTAATTTTTTTCTTGCGGGCGGGGCTGGAGGGAGGGGGCTGGAGGAGGACTATATGCACACAAAGTGCGCCTGTCTGTTTGGCCGGCCGTGTTGAGGAAAAAATAAAATTATAATAATTTACACTATGCTATTATCGTTTCATTTTTCCTTGCGGGCGGGGCTGGGCTGGAGGGAGGGGGCTGGAGGATGGCTATGTGCACTTTGCATGTTCTCTACCCGGCTATATAGCACAGCATGGTAGAGAGCATGCCCAGACTCCCATTCCCAGTCCCAGTCTGAGCAGCGAAGTCTGAGTTGCTCAGACCAATCATGACACTGCTTTCAGCATTGTGTTTGGCTGGGAGCCTGTGCAGCCGGGAAGAGGAAGAAGACAGAGGGGAGACAAACGTTTTCCCCTCAAAGGTAAGTGTTTATTGTTTTTGTTTATTATTTTTTTTTTTTATGCCCGTCCCTTTGCCCCCTGCCATGTCCTGCCACCCCTTTTCATTGGCAGCCGCCACTGGAACCAATCCTCCTTCCCCGCTTGACTGCAGTGTGTGATTCTAAGCAAATATTTTATTTTTACTATCCTTAATTTTTCATCATTATTGCACATCAGAATAGCTTGAAATATGTGCTCTATACAAAAACATCGGTGATGTTTGATTTAATAGACTATAATATTTCCTCTTGTATAATAAGAATCTAAGACACACATGTGATGCACATCACAACGGATTTGCCTCTTAGTTCACTAGTGACATTCTCATCAGGGCAGGTCGTTGCACGAATGGTTCTAACTTCATGGTAAAAACTATCAGTTTTAAGAAATCCCTCTCAGTGCAATGACATAATCTGATGTACTAAGGGGAAACGCTTCTTCATGTTAAAGAAATACTTTTCTTTTTAATTTTTAAGTGTCTTAATCATCTTATATTTTATTTTATACTTGTTATATTTTTCTGTATTATTATATTTTATATATGTGTGTATATATATATATATATATATATATATATATATATATATATGCAAAAAAAAATAGAGAACTCTGGGTAGTTCCCAAATTTAGGTGGAGAGCAGCTCTAGTAAGGAGCACTCTGCAACACCAGCGACACTCTAAATTTGCTCACCTCAAATGTCTGTTTATCTAGCAAAGTTTTTAAGCATTGGATCAGCACAGTGCTATCCACGCTGAGCTAGATAGTGACAAAGTCTTTTGCCATTTTTGCATAATTTATGCGTCACTCTAACCCTGAAAGGGATTTGTTTTGACTTATACTGGGTGCTCCCTTGTGTCTGGACAAAGCTAAACCTCTCTGATGAGCTCTAATGAGAGCGAAACACGTGTCAGGGGTTGTTTTTACTCATTCCAGGTTGGGTTGGAGTGTCGCTGGTGTTGCAGAGTGCTCCTTACTAGAGCTGCTCTCCACCTAAATTTGGGAACTACCCAGAGTTCTCTATTTTTTTTTTTTTGCATCATTTATGCGTCACTCTAACCCTGAAAGGGATTTGTTTTGATATATATGTATATATATATATATATATATATATATGTAAAATATTGTATACTTGTTGCACAATTTAGACAAGTCCCACTCCTGTGTGTTTAGGAAAGTGTCCTGTCCCAAGACACACATGTGCAGCAAGCAGGGCACAGACTCAGTATGAAGAAATGCCCTGGCCCTGACACGTGTGCTCTTAGACTGATTCACTGGCTAAAGTTGTTGGGCAACTCGTGACAAAAATACAGTGATAAGGAAGTCTGCCAAAACCTCCTTTGCAAGCCACTTTTACCTACTAGTGGAGAAGTGTGGCTCAATGGTTAGAGCGGCAGACCCTGAAACAGAGATCTGGCTCAAGACCAGGGTTCAAGTCCCACTTCGGCAGGTCTTGGGCTCAATTCCCCTTGACCAGATAATTCTCGCCTCGGTGCCTAATCTAATTCATGGGTCCCACTCTGCAACTCTGGGCAATAGCTTGCTTAATCTCCACAACGGCCCCAACAGTGCTTGGATGCCTGGCTTCACCCTGGGGGTGCTCAGGAGTGGGTGCCTCACAGGGAAAAGCCAGGAGGGGTTCCATAGCGGTATGAGTACAGTGCCTTGAGACCCTAACGGGTGAGTAGTGCGCTATACAAGTGCTAATTTACATTTACATTTTTACCAGTGCAACAATGAACATCATGAGGAAAATAGCTAATTTCTAATTATTGGGCGCCTGCAAATTATAATCTTACTCACAAAATTATAGCGGGTGCGCCTTGGTTCATGTAGCGCACAGTCACGCCAATATAGTAACAAGCATTTTCAATGCAACGGGTCTCGCATTTGTTCGAGTTAGAGCTATTAGCGTTGTAAAGCAAAAAAAACGCAGCGCAATCGCGCTATGTAAAATGCAGCGCGATCGCGCTGCGTGGAAAATAAAAAGATAAAGTAGTCCGGACCCCAGGCTGAAAACATCAAGCCTTGTGTGTTTTTGGTACTTTACCGGTGCTGTGTAGGTGGGCTAAACACCGGAAAAGGCATGACGTATGCATGCCTTTCACAAATAAAAGCAAGCGGATTTTAAAAGGCAAGCCTACGAACCAATGTAAGTGACTGACGTGACCTGGGCGTGGTTTGAAGCCCAAAGAGAGATTACAGAATGGACGGAGCTCTTTGCGCTCGCCTATAAAAAGGCACAATTTCGTAAAGGAAGGGTATCATTTTGCAACATCTGCCTCACTCTTGGCAAGCAGAAGCTGCAGACGGTATAGAGTACTGACCTGATGTTAAAGGAATCAGGTAGGTGCACAGCGTCCTTGTTCATCCCAAAGGGAGACGTGCAGCTGAGGCACGAGATCCAGTCTGCTTGCAGTTTTCTGAAGATGCTCACCTGTCACACCCTTGACGATGGGAAGACGGAGTCTTTGTAATAATTGAAAAGCGCTCAGCGATTAATGACTGTCGATTGATATCAAGGCCACTGGAATTATGCGGCAGGAGAGGGATAAATTATGCGGCAAGGTCGACTAAATTCTGCAGCAAGAAAAGGCTAATTATGCAGCATACTGAGGCAGATTTTCTATCCGTATTACTTTATTATTTTGTCATTTTTACCTTTGTTAACTCTGTCTGGGCATAGGTTGCGCCTCAATTTAACACGTAAACATAGCAATAAGCAACAGAAAGGTGAGAAGTCAAGTTTCGCAAAGGACCTTCCACCGCACAGCAACACGTGTAACCATGATTTTACTAACTTTTGAACCGCTGGAGCTAGAAACAATTGTTTTGTTAAAATCTGCAGACTATGCATCAGACGATGGATCACGTGACAAGGGCGGCCAATCCATATTTACTCGAAGAACGCTGTGGCCCCACAATCACGTAACTCTAGTGACCCTAATTCTAGTGACTGAATCTGCTAAGATATTCTAACTCGAAAGTTTTGAAAGTTCACTAGTAGATCTGTTTTACAGCACAGCACACAATAAAACTGCCATATGGGGTTACAATGGATGCTTTGTGTCACCTGCACCCTGGACTGGTGCCCGCGAACCATTATTAGAGGAAGCGTTGTCCCAGGTGTCTTCAGAAGGCGCAGTGTTCACATGTGCGTGTGCTGCTGTACCTGGGATCTCAGCATGGAATGGGCAGTAGCTCCTGCCCTGCGGTGCCAGCTGCCTACAGGAGCCACCGCCCCCTTCCTGCATCGCTGGCTGATTGACTGGTGGCGGGAACTTATTTTCACTAGAACACCCATATTCGAGCAACACCCTGTCCATTGAATGCCTCAGCCGAATACCAGATTAGTATCACCGTGCCACTGCCATGAAGGGCCACACAGTGGCTGCAGGTCAGCGTCTAGTGTGGAAGACCACCAGTCCGGACCGCCAGCCTCATCTAGTGTCCAACAATGCCAGGACAGGCACTGCCAGCCACCTCCTTTGGAGGTCTGCTAGGCTCGACCATCGGACCTATACAGTGTACAATGCTGCCAGGTCAGACACCGCCAGCCAACCACGCCTGACGAACTGCTAGGCCACAACACCGGACCCGTATAGTCAGAAGAACCATCTTGCCTGAAGGATTACCTGGCCCATCGAGGCTGCGGTACAGGAAGGACCAACTATACTGCAGGACCATCAGGGTTATCTTGCATGTGGGACCGTCAAGCACATCTAGGCTGCTGGGCCACTGCCACACTTATTTTGCACTACCACCACCAGGCCTACCTTGTGTGGATGACCAGCAGGCTCAAGTAAGCTGCTAGACCACCCATCTTGTCTGCAGGACCATCACCAAGCCCATCTTGTCTGCAGGACCATCACCAAACCCATGTTGTCTCTAGTACCACCACCAGACCCATCTTGTCTGCAGAACTATCACCAAACCCATCTTGTCTCAGGACCATCACCAAACTCATCTTGTCTCTAGGACCCTCACCAAACCCATCTTGTCTCAGGACCATCACCAAACCCATCTTGTCTCAGGACCATCACCAAACCCATCTTGTCTCTAGTACCACCACGAGACCTATCTTGTCTGCAGAACTATCACCAAACCCATCTTGTCTCAGGACCATCACCAAACTCATCTTGTCTCTAGTACCACTACCGGACCCATCTTGTCTGCAGGACCCTCACCAAACCCATCTTGTCAGCAGGACCACCACCAGACCCATCTTGCCTGCGGTACCTCCATTCCCACCTAGGCCCAGTATAAACAGACACCTGTAGACCATAGAGCAGTTCAGGTTAAGGTGTTCTGTGCTGCAGTACAGCCAGGGCACTGTAGGCTGCAGGACAACCAGGCCCATCCAGGCCGGAGTGCAGCCAGGCCATTCTTAGAGCAACTGGCGGCTTTAGGATCCTGCAGGAGGCCTGAAGTGTGGGGGGGGGGGAGAAGGGGGGGGGGGGGGAAGGTGCATCTGCTAGGTTTAGGATCCTGCAGGAGGCCTGAAGTGTGGGGGGGGGGGGGGGGAGGTGCATCTGCTAGGTTTAGGATCCTGCAGGAGGCCTGAAGTGTGGGGGGGGGGGGGGGGGGGGGAGGTGCATCTGCTAGGAAGTTTAAGGACCCGACCAGGCCTGCGTTAAGATTATATGCAGGTTATTTCCATAGGCAAGCCCTACTGTCCCGTCTTTCACGGTGCTGCCGACAGGGGGCAGCAGCGTGAACCCAAGTGCACTGACAGGGTTCAAATCTCCTGGATTTTATCCCGGTTTGTACCTGTCTTCGGTGGGCCGATATCACGGAGAAGTGGTGTGAGCGAGTGTCTGAATGAGTGAGTGTGTGAATGAGGAATGACAGGCCTATGTTTGATAATGACACTATTGGTGGACACACAGCATGGCCCTGGTGCCCGCATTACGCACTGAGCTGATATTTGCACGTAGTGGTGAAAAGGGGAAGTGGGCACACGGGGACATTTCACAGTGGCACACCCGACTCCCATCTCTGCTTACACCCCAGGCCCAATCACCATTTCCGGCTTCGTTGTGCAGGCCAGGTAGGGGTGTAGGATGGGTGGGGGAGGGGCAGGCTGTCCTCTCACAGCAGGAAGGAGATGTGAGGCAACCCTTGACCTAAATATCCCGTTGGTATTTCTAAGGTACTTCCACAACCTGGTCTCGGATTAGCTTTTAATACCTGTACCACATATTCAACTAAAAGCGGAAACCTCGTCCCGTGGGATATCTGGAAACATTGTTCAAACATGTTTTACAGTGAGGACATGCATGAGCATCGGGCCAGTCTAAAATGTTAGATTAAAGGTGTATATTCATTTTTTTTTTTTATAGCGTTACAAATTACCTTGCGGTCACTTCTAAGCGCTGGCCCGCTCGGCGAGCGCTTACAAATTGGGCAATATGCTCAAAGGGAGACTGCACCTATGCAGAGGGTAAGCGATTTCATTTATTGATTTCTTGACAAGCAGTTCGCTGGGTCCCTGGGTGGGGGTAAATTCTGAGATGCCATGTTTTTGCACCCCGGCCCACCCAGGCCTCACACAGGTGCAGGAGGTCTTGACACCTCCTGGCAAACACAGCTGCTGCTTCCTTGTTTACAGGGCAACCCCCCCCCCCCCCCCACCCCCCCCCCCCCCAGCCCCCCAGATCTGTCGCCACCTGTGCCAACACACCCTGCGAATAGCGGCGAGCTACTGTGGGAATGGGCAGCCCCCACTGCCCATCGAGGGGACCCTTGCACTGAGGGTGCCCATAGGGCGCCCCGATCCGCTCTGCCAGTACAGCTCCAGTGTTAAGTGTTATTTGTTCTTTGAGTCTAAAAAGGGCGGGGGGGGGGGGGAGGTGGGGGGGGTGATGTTAGCTACGTTTGGGCCCACCCTAGAATCCTAACTTTCTGATTGGTTAGGTTTTGGTTCAGCCCTTTCTTCACACACAGCTATCACCCCTATTTAAACATGGGATATTGAACAGCTGTCTGCGTGGCTCTGTGTACTGAGAGGGCCCTCTCAAGGCGCTATGTGTCGGGTACCGGACCTGGCACTGAAATACGGACCAGCCTCCTCCGGGGGAAGCCTCTCTCAGTGGTATCCAGGTGCGGTACACTCCAGGTGGTCCAGCCACACGCAGGTCACCCCACAACAGCATGTAACAAGTGAACCCCCTTCCTCAGGGGGTCTGTGCTTTATCAGGAAGTCCCCCACTCGTGTAGCTACCCCTAGGCGCTTTGTGACTCCCAGGCCCTCACTCACTTCACAGGTTGTAGAATTGGGCCACACGGCAATCTTATACAAAGGATTACCACGAACACCACATACAGTGAGCACTGCACAACTGTTACCGCCACCCCCCACACACTTTCCTATAACCGGTCGCCATCACAAATCATTAAACACTGCTGCAGTACCTGGCTGATTAGCAATCTGCTTTCATGCATCAGCAGAGATGCCAAGGACTGGATGGGCACAGAGCCTGGCGTACATTTCTTAGGGGCCACAGCCCGATCAGATGCACGAAATAGTGCGAAAGAGTGCTTCGTTGGGCAGTGCCCCCCCCCCCCCCGTCAATAATCCCGACCACTGTTTTTCCACAAAAGGGTAACAAATTGTAATCACTCAGTCTAACAAAAACAGAACACCATTTCCCTCTACCGAAGCCCCCATTGCCAACAATAAGGGTTCCAGAACGTCCCTCAGTTATATATGGCCCAAGTGGGGTTTGAGAGACATTGTGACACCATTAACTATACAGGCCCTTTAAATAACGCCATTAATTTAAGCTGCAATATTTCATTTCTCTTCACACAGAAGCCAGCACGAATTTCCTCCTATTAAAAAAAATTGGAAGCTCCTGCCTACCGATATAAATAATAATGCTTCTCTTCCCTCCAGCTCCAAGGCACCTCTGAATATTGAAATATTTTATTTTCGAGTGTGTAAAGATTTTCTGACACTGAATTTTGCATGAGCTGCATAACTGCGAGCCTGCGGGTGTGTGAGGTCAGATCCCAAGAGGGGAAGCGCTGTTATTTTCAGCTGAGTTTTCTGAAGCACGTTTTCTAGGTTAGCATATCCTTCTCTCCTGGAATCAGGGATGAAATTGTAATGAAATTTACATAGCGCTTACTATCCCTGACGACGCGTCAAAGCGCTTTTCGGTGAGTAGCAAGCTACTCCAGAACATAAAAAGGATTAGTGTTGGATTAGTACAGGGAAACACGAGTTAACTTAAGCAGTGTCTGTAAATTGGATTGAATAGGATAATGGGGGGGACAGAACAGGTAAGAGTCCAGAAAGTGGTATTTGGGAGATCATAGTATTGAGATGAGGTTTGGGGTGAGTAAAAGGAGGGAAGAGTCTCTAGAAATGTATTAGGGAGATCATACTAGTAGAATGAGGTTTGGGATGAGTCAGAGAGAGGAGGCCGAGGATATATTGGGAGAGTTTAGGGTGAGCCATAGAGTAGTGCCTTGGAGTGAGTAAAAAGTTATTTTTTTCTACAGTAGGAGTAAAATAATCAATATGTAGATGCATAAGTACATAGAGAGGGTATACATGCATAAGAAAGAGAATATATCTAGATTTAAAGTAGTATTTTATAAACTCAGACTTTCAAGTGTTGCTGTACGAAATCCCTCATTACTCGTGGTTTTGTTCCTGTGTTTTTACTCTCCATGTTATCGAGGCGAAGGCTGTCCAATCTGGGCCCAAGAGGGCTGGTTCCATGTCACATTTACAGGATAACCACTCACTAAATAAATGAGTCCCATTCAGGTTATGGTACGTACATATATCTTGTGTTGATGTCTTCAGAACCTGGAATGGGTCTGGCTTGGCTGGACCTGCATAGGACTCCCTGAGGGAGGTGTTTTGTTGTGACCATAAGGTGTGGTATTGCTGCGTTTACTGTGTGTTCACTTCATCCCACTGATCAGTTCCAAACACAGCCCAGTGCACCTGTAGGACATCTTTGAGAGATGTCTGACTGCACTTGTTTAACATCCTTGAGGGATGTCTGTCTGCATCATTTGAACACCTTTAAGGGGTGTCTAGCTCCATCTCTTGAACATCCTTGAGGGATGTGTAGCTGCATCTGTTGAGCATCTTTGAGGGATGTCTGGCAGCACCTGTTGAACTTCCTTGAGGGATGTTTAGCTGCACCTGCTGGACATCTTTGAGGGCTATCTGGCTACACCTGTTAAACACCTTTAAATGATGACATATTGCACCCGTTTTACATAGTGAGGGATGTCTGTCTGCGTCTCTCGAACATCTTTTAGGGATATCTGGCTCCATCTCTGTAATATCTTTGAGGGATGTCTGGCTGTTCTGGTTGGACATTTTTTGGCATGTCAGATCTGGTGAACATATTTAAGGAATGCCTGGTTGCATCATTTGAACATTTTTGAAGGATGTCTGACTGCACCTGTTGATCAATGCGGAGGGATTCTGGCTGTAACTGCTGAATGAACATCTTCGAGGGATGTCTGACTGGACCTGCTAAACATCTTTGAGGGATGTCTGGCTGCACCTCTGGAACATCTTTGAGGGGTGTCAGGTTGCATCTACTGAACATCTTTGAAGGATGTGTAGGATGTCTACTGGCATCTCTTAAACATCTTTGAGATATATCGGACTGCACCTGTGCTGTATCTTTGAGAGATGTCTGGCTGCGCCTGTTAAGCAGCTTTGAGGGATATGTGGCTGCATTTTTTGTAACATCTTTGAGGGATGCCTAGTTGCAACTGTTAAACATATTTGAGGGGTGTCTGGCTGCATTTTTTAAACATATTTAAAGGACGTCTGGCTGCAACCGTTAAACATCTTTGAAAGATGTCTGGCTGCACCTGTTAAGCACATTTCAGTGGTGTCTGGCTACATCTGTTGAACATCCATGAGTGGTGTCTGGCTGCATCTGTTGAGCACCTCTGAGGGATGTCTGGCTGCCGTTAGCTGACAGTCACATTTAAACTGATTTTCTCTTTCTACTTCATGTTGAGCTCTTCCCCAGTGCAAAAACGGGGAAATTTGTCTTAAAACATTCCCGAAGACCAAGGCGTGGTATGGGCGGCGCACCATTTACAGAATATGCTGGTCTCCAAATACGTCACTTAATATTATCTATCATAAGGTTTGGGGATCCTCTTGTGGGGGGGGGGGGGGGGGAGGGGGGTACTGGATCACTGTGGCTGTGTTTCTGGAGGGTGTCTGGCCAAAGAATGCAAACTCCAGTTGCATGAAAAGCCAAGACCAGCTGCAGGTGATTTACATGTTCCAAGCACTATTAGCGAAAAAGCCCATCCTTGACTTAAGGCCACTTGGCAGCGATGCTCACAAAGTATGGTTATACGAGAGATTGAGGTCTCCTCCTCAGAGGCACAGCTATCTCCTCCTGCCAGTTTTTTTCCTTTGTGTTATGGGACTTCCAGTTCTATAATGGGTTAAACAAGACTACAAGTCCCAGAATGCAAGCGGTTAGTCACACATGGAGCTGAGACTCTTGGCAGGGCTGCAGCAGACGAGGTACTTCCATTATGCTGTTATTATAGATCATAGCAACCCTCAGCAGGGCTGCTGGGCTAGGGAGAGCTGCTGCTCTCTAAGCCCCCACCCATTCCTCCCAGGGGTAATGCTGCCTGGCAGACCCTTATCAAGGGCTTCCGCACTAATTGCTCTTAATTGCTCACCAATTAGTGAGGAATTGTCTTTGCTTATCTGGTGCTGAGCACAGCAAATGGATTATGGATGATTACACTGCATCAGTAAACATATTCCCTGAACATGAAAAATGGGCGAGGTGTGGACTATGCACCTGTGTGTTAGAGAGAGGTGACAATAAATGGAAAAATAGTTGGCTAGAGGTCGATATTGATATTTTTCTCTTTGTCACTTACATTGGCAATGAATAATATGGCATGTCACATAGAAAATGTGATGAGCTTGCAATAAGTCTAACCACTGGCAGTTGCTGGTAATTACTCAGGGCACATCTCAGTCCATTGTTATTTTGCCCAAAATGACAACTCAGTTTGGACCACGCCCAAATCGGTCTTGACCCTGCTCCATGCAACCCAGGACCGGTTTGGCACTGATTATGGCCATCATCCACATATATTTTGGTTCCAGGGGTACAGTGTGCACAGGACCTACGTCTGGGTCCACCCATCCCACTTAGTGCAACATAATGAAGTATACAAAGAAGCGAAGGATGTAATTCTTGCATTCATCTTGGCCACAGATATGTACTCGAGCTGCATCCCAATCCATCGTTATTTTGCACACCACGTCATCTCAGCTTGGACTCACCCATCTGCACATCAGTCTTGACTCTGCTTCAGAAGGAACAGTCCAGCCCAAACTGTCAGGCCAGGTCCACCCTCAACTGGAACACATGCAACCCAGGACTGGTTTCACCCTCATTGGGGCTCTTCAATTGGGTGTAGCTTTGTGTAAGTGGCACAGTCAGGGTGGCAGCCACGTCTGGGTACAATCTTCGCCACTTAGGGATATAGGCAGGCTTTTGCTCCATGTTTGAGTAGATTTTTGTATTATGGGATTTGTAGCCCTGTTTAACCGCTTATAAATGCAGTTCTACAAGTCCCAGAATGCAAAGACCATTTCTGGGCTGTGTGAGCTAACCATGGATAGAACTGGAAATCTTGAGAGCTCTGTGAATGCACAGCATCTCTGGAAGAAACTTGTTGCAGAGATGTGCACCACTGATGACTACAGGGTTCTTGTGTTGAAGTCTCAGAATCAGACTGAGTTCAGGAAGATGTAAGGACAAGAGCTGGCATGCACAGAGTTAAATGGTAGAATTACTACAGATGCATTCCTGAAGTCCCCCAGGAGGTGGATAAGTCAGGCCAAAAATGGGAAGCAGACAGTGTGGTGGAGAGGTTTCCACTCTCTCACCCACAGGCCTGGGAAGGAATAGTTCTCTTCGCACGCAGTAACCAGCATTAGAGCCTTGCATTTTGCAGTCTCAAATACAAGGTCACACCTAGAATACATTTTTAGGCAGCAAAGCTCTCAAGTTTCCGAGTCCATGTGTGAGTAGCTTATCAAGTCCACGTGTTGGCTTTGCATTCTGAGACATTTTAAGTTTTGTTTTAATAATGGGATTGAAAAGACTATTCAGTGATTTCTAACCCACAGATTTAATTATAGAAATCATTATTTAGATCTTGCTTATCAGCTTTCAGAGTTCTGTATGCAAAAGTCTGTTAAGGACCACAAGAAAAAACTTACAGCGGACTTGGAGCCCACCCATTGCTTACCATTGGTTGGCTTTATTGTCACTCTCATTTGCTTACTTCTTAAGCGTTGGTTTGACTTCCTCTTTTTGTGTTTGTCCCTCCCATGGAGCATAGTCTCTATACCATGCTTTTGATCACAAGACTTGTATTATTTCACTTCTCATCTGCAGGGAAATACTTTTTTCTTTCAGCAATCCATGAGAGGGCATATATTTTTAAGCTCTCCCCCTTTCATGCTGCTTCCCCCCAAATCCTTCCCCACTCATGTGCTCCATGTTGCTTCCTCATACCTCCCTGCCTTTTTAAAAATATTTTTGTGGCCTCCCACAGGCCCAGCCTCAAGCACCTCGTCTGTTCAATCACTTCCTTCCCATTGCTTATTCCCCATCTTCTCTCCCACCCAATCCTCTGTTACTCCTTGAACAGCTCGCAGTCAATATCATTTTTTAAATATTAATTATTCTTGGAGTGCACAGGAGCTGCCGTTTGCTCTCAGGCCGACTTGCAGTGTAATAAAGCGTTTCAATGCACCAAAAATTAAATTTGTTTTATTTACTAATCCAAATGACATCTACCACCTTGGAACAGTAATTAAGTTTAAAAAATAGTGCCGGCGTATGCATACGTCATCACAAGTGCTCACCATGGCATCGGTGCCAGTTTTAGCAATGGCAAATTGCATGTTTTTTTCTCTCTCTTTTTTAGGTTGCGCTCGCAAGCGCTTTGACCTGTTGTAATCTATCGGCGGGCTGTTAACCACACCCACCACACGCCCATCGCTAATTCTTGTTCATGAGATTGCCTTTCAAAAATCTTTTGTTATCATTGGTAAATGCTTTACGTATGGCCCTCCTTGGTGCAGTTTTGTTACCGCCTTGGACACCAATCCTGTTACATGGATAATTGTACGTTTGCCAATATGTTTGACTGCAAGCAAACTTATTTTTCCTTTTGTGTCTCTCGTGCGCACTCATGCTCATGGCGGCCATGGCACATTGAATTGGCTGCCTTATGTCAACCGTTTTACTTTTCATTTTCAGTTTATGTGACAAGAAAAGGCCAGTTAGGAATTGACAAAGATATTGCTCTACCTCGAGCAACACGAGACCCATTGCGTTGCAAATGCTTGTTTTTTTTATGCTGCACAGGATCGGCAAAAGCATTGGCTATGCCAATGTTTGTTTCAGTTTGTAGTTTAAATGATTACATTAACATGAACATAGACTAAAACTAGGCCAAGGTTCTCTCAAACAATCATGCCTCCTCTTAAAAACAAGACATTTCTGACAGTCCCAAAAACACTCACACCCCTCTCAGATATTGTAGATCGTCTTGGCAAAAGTAATTTTGTACTAATCTGTAATTTTATGACTGTCGGCCTGATGGCTGCCTTGTGGGAAAGTTTATGCTCAGTGCAGTAGTCCTGAGCGTCTGGTGATGAGACAATGTTATCTCAGTTTTCCTTCTTGCACTTGTGTGCTGCCTGTGTGCAGGTGTCCTACCTGCCAGTGTCAAGCGAGTCCCTAGAGTTAGTGAACTTGTCAGCTAGGTATGCGGGGTACTGGTTGTGATGGCTTTGTAAGTGATGCAGCTGGGGTTGAAGATGGTGAGGGATGGCAAATGGAGCCAGTGTACTTTCATCAGGGTGGGTGTGAAGATGTCCTATTTCTCCAGGCCCTTGATGAGACATGCTTCCTTATGGAGGATTCCCTTGAGGGCATAATCCTCCTTAGGACATCTTAGCTCGGTCTGTATATTGGTTTGCCAACTGCAGTTTTGTATATATCTGCATTGTAATGATTACATGGCCGAAAGTTGCTTTGTGGGAAAAAAGTATGCTCCATTGAGTAGGCTTGGTTTCTTATGGTGTCAGGCCAATGATAAAGACAATGGGCCTGATTGGTTTATGGGAAAAGTCAGATGCTATAGGTCTAACCTGTTTATTATGAAAGGCTATGACAAAGGCAGTAGGACTAGCATATTTATTGTTAAAAGTGTATGTCAAACCAATGGGCTTTTAAGGTTTGATTGTTATCATATTGTGTGCAAATTATGTACAATACCTTCCCAAGATGGCTGCCCTCTGCTATGTTTAATTTTAGTCTATTTTACTGCAGGGATATGGCTGCCATGGTTAGATGGTGATGTGTTCTTTTTTCTAATTTAATGTTTTGATTTGATCGTACATATGTTTTTTTTTTTAGTTTGTGTGTGTTTCGTTGTGGACAATTAGTGAGTGGGTGAATGCAAGAATTAATGAGTGGTTGGATGTAAGAAGACATCAGTGCAAGGATGAATGACAGAGTGCATAAATGACGGGTTATTGAGTGCCTAAGCACACCGGTGACTGAAGCAGTGCTTTCAGTTTTACACCAGACCTACTGGCATTGACTAGGCTTTATTCATTCTGTGTGTGCATCTGATGAAGAAGATGAGGGCTGTGTGAGGCTGGGGGAGGGTGTTGCTGCCCCCCTGACCTGTAGCCTGTTTTCTCTGTATGCACAGCTGTGTTTGCCCCTATGGATGGGCTTCCCTCATTTGGAGGGTGTTTGCTTTTTATATGCAGCAGGGAGGGTGTGACCCCGCATTCCTTCCTGGTCTACACATGGGGAATGCTGCCTATGACCTGTTCTCTGCTGTTTCTCGTCAGCCAAAGCAAAGTTTCAGCTGCTGCAGGAGGGAGGGGGCTCCCCGAAGGTCCAGGGGAGGGGTGCTCTGTGAACACAGCATCATACTCCCAAAAATGTCCTCCCTGCGGCCCAGTACTCTGTAATGGCCCTCCCCACAAGGGCCCCACCCCAAGGTCTTTCTAACTTGTCCCAAAACGACCCTCGTTACCACCCCCACCCAGCAGCAAAGCTACACCCCTTCCGAGTCTGAACGAAAACTTTCAAATGTTTAACAAGTTCTGACGCCCCGGACTCCCTCGGTTATCGGCCGCATATTTATCGCTTTTCATCACGTGATTGTTTTTATTTAATTTTATGTTCTAGGGCCTATCTGTACAGTGTTATGTCTGTAGCCCTGCCCACATTCCCAGGTCCATGAGTGGTGTGCTGCTCCAGTTCAGGTTTTTTTTCCTTTGAATTCTGGGAACTGTAGACTTGTTTATTTCATTATAAAATAGGACTACAAGTCTCAGAATTCAAAGAAAAACTGGACTGGCGCAGCACATCACGCAGTGGCTCTGGGAAACCTGTCAGCTATGTATCTAGTGATCTTTAGCACAGATCTTTTTTTTAATTCCAATCCTCACAGCTCACAGCTGACACCATGTCACAGGGAAAATGCAGCACGTCCTGACTTTCTGCTGTGCTTGCTGGGAATTGTAGTTTCTCTTTTATCCAATATTAGCATGGGCCTGTACGAGCAGGCCCTTAGGGTGCTGTGGGTTAATAACTCAGGATAGGTCGGGCTGGCCTGTGTGGGCCGTCTGTATGTTAACAGTATTGGTACCTATTAAAGACCCTGTAGGGCTGGGCAGGGTCAGTTGCCTGTCAAGACCAGAGGCTGAAAGTATCAGAATGCAAACACTTACATCAGATTTGAACTTCCTACTTTTCTAAGCTCTGATGAGTTGATTACTGAAATGCTTTCTAATGAAACACGTTCATAATACAGTCCAGGAACACTATATGAAACACTATTTCCTGCATGTTATTCCCCCCAAACATATAATTCGCCATATTTCTGTACCACTGGAAACTAAGAGAACTCCTGGTAAAAGTAATTCTGGGGCAGTGAAATAAGGGGGATTTTAACAGACCAAGCGGTCGTCTCTGTCACCTTCTATTTTAAAAATGTATATTAGTGATCTGCTTCTAAGAGGTCTTTAATGTGAACACAAGGTAACCCCAAAATTGAAGATAGGTTTTAGAAAATAAAACTGGTGAGCTCTATGAAGAATGCAAACCTTTTAATAAAAGCAGTGCATGCATGTAGACGTGTTTTATGCTGAGTGTAACACTGCACATTTTACACAACATGTGCAAACCCAGGAAGTAGAAAAGATAATATTAATATAAGGCTGCTCGTTTGCCTCCATGCAAGACAAAGTTTATAATTGTTAGTACAAAACATTTTCATTCGGATCAAATTTGGCTTTTGTTGCCACATAATTTTCCTTCTATGGCTGCTCTGTGTTTGTATTGGTATTTATATAGCACAAACCCAGCTAGAAGCAATGATGTGTTGTACGTACTTGGAGGGATGGCATGCAGTTTAAGAGCTCGTGTACATCAAGTGGGCAATGCGATTGGCTCAGTACGTTCCAAATTTTCAGGGACAGGAAAATTGATTTGCTCAGAATCACACAATGCTGAGTCAAGCCCAGTTCCAAGGTCAGCTAGGCCACATCTCCCATCTATTTCGTATTAATTCCAACTGCCCTGGTTATATTGGCGTAAGGTACTATTTTTTTAGCTTTCTTTCCAGCCTCAAGTAATTAAAAACATCATAAATAACCTACGTAGAGGGGCTTTGGGTCAGCCCTCTTCATTCACTGGTCTCACCTCGTCAGGGGTAGTAAGCGCTATATGAATGCATTATACTTCCACCGACAGCAGCATACAGCTGGGGCAATGGGGCAGGCTACTTTAGCTGCTGTCTCGATTGCACTGTGAGTTATGTTTTTTTGCCTGACCAGTGCTTAATTTGTAAACAAATAAGTGCCAGGGCCCTCGTTAGGAGGCCCCCGCAGCTTGCACCACATATTGTCAGTCAGCTTTGTCAGTGGCAGCACCTACACAACTCCTAACCATCACACCTAACCATCAGTCTGCTACAAGTGTGACAATGCATTCTGTTCGAGGCCCCCAAAGCTATATGAATGGCTTGGGTGGCAGGCATTAGTTATTTACAATGTATATTGAATTACTAAACAACTGCTGTTCTGCTCATCTTTATATTACAAAAACAGCACCACCATGTGGCAGCTGTCAAGTGCTGGTAATAAAGTGCCAGTGGTGAGTACCGGAAACCACCGGCTCAAATTAAGCACTGTGCCTGATCCCATGTGCACATTTGTCTACAAGCTAGTGCACTTTATTGCCGGGGCTATGGTTTTCAATTGTTTTTTTTTTTTTTTCAATTCTTCAGTTTAAAATAAAAAAAAAACTGCTTTTGCCAATGAAACATGGCGAATATTTCATGATTCCCTGTAAAACTTTCAGCATCATATTCACAGCCTCCAAACCACTTTGCAAAACGTTATTAATGTCGGAGCTGCTTGAATTATACCGCATGGGGGAGCAAGTTATTTGGAATGGTTATCTAAATTATGTGGTACAATGACTTGCGGTATTATTTTGACTTTGTCTGAACCAGAAGCAGCATTTTTTGTGAAATCTGCAAATCATGCCATGTATGTGGTAAATACTGTGAATCAATAACCACGCAGTAAACTCTGCAGCCACAGAATAACGTTAATTCACTCGCCATTAAATCCATTATTTCATTTGTGAAAAGTACACAAAAGTTAAACATTCTAATTCCATCCTGTAGTTTTCAAGAAAATAGCCTTTTCAAGCTAACTACCACAAAATGTGCCATAAAAAAACATAATGGCTGTGTTGTAAATGGGCATTTCAGAGTTCTAGTGATATTTACAAACCATTAGGCATTTGGCCTTGTGGTTTACGATGTAACCAGAACCCTTCAATGGGGATATTGGACCATATTACACAGTTATCCGTTATGTATTATATTTTTATGTGCATCACGATTTTTGGGGGGAAATCACATACTAGCTAGACCGCTAAAGCTCTCTGTAGGCCAGGCATAAACCAACAGGCACACTGGCTCATTCAGTATCTTTAATTACAAATTGCCTGAAATGTGAAGCTGTGCCCAGTTGCTCAGGATATGTAAATGTTAGTTAAATGTGAATTAGATTTATTGTCATTAGGGCCTTTCTCTGCCTCCCAGGCTGTAACAATTATGTGCAGTCCCATCAGAGGCACTTTGTGCTTCTGCGAGGGGGGTGCCTTTAATGCCCCCTCATCCCCCTCCCCTGCAGGAGTGAGCTCATGTATTTGTGCTAGTTATGACAAGGAATGTAAATGTTCCTCTCTGTTGCCTGCAGCGCCCCCATTCCCCCACCTGAGTTCAACCAACCCCCATCAAAGTCTAGACAGCCTCCTCTGGGTCCAGCCCCCCCTCCTCCACCCACTGCCTGATTCTTGCTGCTAAACCATGATTATTTCCCTCAAGAATGTCTCCCCTCCCTCCTCTGTTTCACATGAGTCTGTTCTCTAAAAGCAGCCCTTATGCGAGGGACTGGAGGCTGAGAGGGGATGGGAGCCATAACTTTATAGTTTAAAGCAGTGGTTCCCCACCTTTTGTGGACCCCCACTTTATCAGTACTGGAACCCAGGGCCCCCCACTGAATCATTATTGGAATCCGGGGACCCCCAGTGAGTCATTGCTGAAAGCTGGGAACCTAATCTGTTAATAATATGAAATTTTCTAAGCAGTCATGGACCCCCTGAGGAGGCTTCGTGGACCCCTATGGTTCCCCGGACCATAGGTTGGGAACCACTGGCTTAAAGTATAGCAGACTTTTCTTTTATGCAGTTACGTATAGCGCAACGTTTGCTATTTATATGGCCTCCTGGCGCTGTTGGGTGATTCGGTGTGCAGCCCGTTGTCTACTAGTTGTATATGTTCCAGATTGTGGGTGCCCTGTAAGGGGGAGGTGGGGGCCATTTTGGGACCTTCACGTCACTTGTGTACACAGTGGTTCTTGTTTTTAGACTGTGTGTGTGAAGCATTGTCTCCTGGTTGTGTGTTCACGGGGTCAGGTCTTGGAAGCACACTGCTGCTTTTCCCCATGGCGGGCGTCATGGAGGGAGAGCCTCGTTCTATGATTTTCCCAACAAACACCTGTGTACATGTGCTCTGTGTGGGTCTCCTTGTTACAGCATCCATTTTAGGACATCCTCATTCCTCACTCCTCATCCCTACTTCTCAACCCTGCTTCTCATCCATCATCCCTACTTTTCATCCATCATACATCATCCCTACTTCTCATCCATCATCCCTGCTTCTCTTCCATCATCCCTACTTCTCATCTATCATCCCTACTTTTCATCCATCATACATCATCCCTACTTCTCATCCATCATCCCTGCTTCTCTTCCATCATCCCTACTTCTCATCCATCATCCCTACTTCTCATCATCATATATCATCCCTACTTCATATCCATCATCCCTACTTCTCATCCACCATCCCTACTTCTCTTCCATCATCCCTGCTTCTCATCCCTGCTTCTCATCCATCATCCCTACTTATCATCCATCATCCCTGCTTCTCATCCCTGCGTCTCATCCCTGCTTCTCATCCATCATCCCTACTTCTCATCCATCATCCCTGCTTCTCTTCCATCATCCCTACTTCTCATCCATCATCCCTACTTTTCATCCATCATACATCATCCCTACTTCTCATCCATCATCCCTGCTTCTCTTCCATCATCCCTATTTTTCATCCATCATCCCTACTTCTCATCATCATATATCATCCCTACTTCTCATCCATCATCCCTACTTCTCACCCATCATCCCTACTTCTCTTCCATCATCCCTGCTTCTCATCCCTGCGTCTCATCCCTGCTTCTCATCCATCATCCCTACTTCTCATCCATCATCCCTGCTTCTCATCCCTGCGTCTCATCCCTGCTTCTCATCCATCATCCCTACATCTCATCCATCATCCCTGCTTCTCTTCCACCATCCCTACTTCTCATCCATCATCCCTACTTCTCTTCCATCATCCCTGCTTCTCATCCCTGCTTCTCATCCATCATCTCTACTTCTCATCCATCATCCCTGCTTCTCATTCATCATCCCTACTCCTCATCCCTGCTTCTCATCCATCATCTCTACTTCTCATCCATCATCCCTGCTTCTCATCCATCATCCCTACTTGTCATCCATCATACATCATCCCTACTTCTCATCCATCATCCCTGCTTCTCTTCCATCATCCCTACTTCTCATCTATCATCCCTACTTTTCATCCATCATACATCATCCCTACTTCTCATCCATCATCCCTGCTTCTCTTCCATCATCCCTACTTCTCATCCATCATCCCTACTTCTCATCATCATATATCATCCCTACTTCTCATCCATCATCCCTACTTCTCATCCACCATCCCTACTTCTCTTCCATCATCCCTGCTTCTCATCCCTGCTTCTCATCCATCATCCCTACTTATCATCCATCATCCCTGCTTCTCATCCCTGCGTCTCATCCCTGCTTCTCATCCATCATCCCTACTTCTCATCCATCATCCCTGCTTCTCTTCCATCATCCCTACTTCTCATCCATCATCCCTACTTTTCATCCATCATACATCATCCCTACTTCTCATCCATCATCCCTGCTTCTCTTCCATCATCCCTACTTTTCATCCATCACCCATACTTCTCATCATCATATATCATCCCTACTTCTCATCCATCATCCCTACTTCTCACCCATCATCCCTACTTCTCTTCCATCATCCCTGCTTCTCATCCCTGCGTCTCATCCCTGCTTCTCATCCATCATCCCTACTTCTCATCCATCATCCCTGCTTCTCATCCCTGCGTCTCATCCCTGCTTCTCATCCATCATCCCTACATCTCATCCATCATCCCTGCTTCTCTTCCACCATCCCTACTTCTCATCCATCATCCCTACTTCTCTTCCATCATCCCTGCTTCTCATCCCTGCTTCTCATCCATCATCTCTACTTCTCATCCATCATCCCTGCTTCTCATTCATCATCCCTACTCCTCATCCCTGCTTCTCAACCCTACTTCTCTTCCATCATCCCTACTTCTCTTCCATCATCCCTGCTTCTCATCCCTCATCCCTGCTTCTCATCCCTACTTCTTATCCATCTTCCATCATTCCTACTTCTCATGCCTCAGCCATCATCCCTACTCCTCATCCATCATCCCTACTCCTCATTCCTCATCCCTCAGTCATACCAACACATTTTCAGCTTTGTGAAACACACCTTCACACTGATTGGTTGGGAACAGCCAATCAGAGTTATAAGAGAGAGCTGCATTTCAATTTCAATGAAAAACAGCCCCCTCATTGCACATGGTGGGTGAAGAGGGAGGAGAGGAAATGCAACTGTGTGTTTGTTTCCAGTGAATTCAGGGCTGCACAATATTTCATTTTATTTAACTCAGTGTTTTTCTGTTTGCACAGGCCTCTGCAGAAAGCTCTGCTGGTTTGGGAAATACAAGGAGTGTACAGCCTGGGCCATAAATCAGCTCTTGGAGAAAGGGTTATACAGGTCATCTACAGTTCAATGGAAAACCTTTCTGGTTTCAGTTTCAAATATAGAAACAAAATGTTTAAAATCAACTCTGGTGACAGTGCAATCCAGTTCATCCAAACCTTTTCTGGTTTCATGTTTATATGTAACAAATAAAATGTTTAAATCTGAGCCTGCTTTTTATTTGTAACAAATAACATGTTTACATCTGAGGCTGCTTTTATCTCTGAGAGCTGTTTTTTTTTTTTCTGAAACCAGAAAGATTTTGGATGAACTGTATAACCCTTTCTCCAAGAGCTGATTTATGGCCCTAGCTGTGGGCTCCTTGTATTTCCCAAACCAGCAGAGCTGTAAGAATGCAGCTCTCTCTCATAACTCTGATTGGCTGTTACTAACCAATCAGTGTGAAGGTGTGTTTCACAAAACTGAAAATGTGTTGGTATGACTGAGGGATGAGTAATGAGGAGTAGGGATGATGGATGAGGAACAGGGATGATGGCTGAGGCATGAGAAGTAGGAATGATGGATGAGAAGTAGGGATGAGAAGCAGGGATGAGGGATGAGAAGTAGGGATGATGGGAGATAAGTAGGGATGAGAAGCAGGGATGAGGAGTAGGGATGATGGAAGAGAAGCAGGGATGATGGATGAGAAGTAGGGATGATGGATGAGAAGCAGGGATGATGGATGATGGATGAGAAGTAGGTATGATGGATGAGAAGTAGGGATGATGTATGATGGATGAGAAGCAGGGATGAGGAGTAGGGATGATGGATGAGAAGCAGGGATGAGAAGCAGGGATGAGGGATGAGAAGTAGGGATGATGGAAGAAAAGTAGGGATGAGAAGCAGGGATGAGGAGTAGGGATGATGGAAGAGAAGTAGGGATGATGGATGAGAAGCAGGGATGATGGATGAGAAGTAGAGATGATGTATGATGGATGAGAAGTAGGGATGATGGATGAGAAGTGAGAAGTAGCGATGATGTATGATGGATGAGAAGCAGGGATGAGGAGTAGGGATGATGGATGAGAAGCAGGGGTGATATATGATGGATGAGAAGTAGGGATGATGGAAGAGAAATAGGGATGATGGAAGAGAAGCAGGGATGATGGATGAGAAGTAGGACTGATGGGTAAGAAGCAGGGATGAGACACAGGGATGAGAAGTAGGGATGATGTATGATGGATGAGAAGTAGGGATGATGGATGAGAAGTGAGAAGTAGCGATGATGTATGATGGATGAGAAGCAGGGATGAGGGATGAGGAGTAGGGATGATGAATGAGAAGTAGGGATGATATATGATGGATGAGAAGTAGGGATGATGGAAGAGAAATAGGGATGATGGAAGAGAAGCAGGGAAGATGGATGAGAAGTAGGACTGATGGGTAAGAAGCAGGGATGAGACACAGGGATGAGAAGTAGGGATGATGGAAGAGAAGTAGGGATGATGGATGAGAAGTATGGATAATATATGATGGATGAGAAGTAGGGATGATGGATGAGAAGTAGGGATGATGGATGAGAAGTAGGGATGAGGAGTGAGGAATGAGGATGTCCTAAAATGGATGCTGTATTTGTTCATTGTTGGTGTTACATTGTGCAGATCTTCCTGTCTCCCAGTGTGCATGTCCGTGTGTCCTTGTCCAATGCTTGTATCTCTCAGTGTCTTGGATCCGTCTGTCTCTATCCACTGCAGACCTGCCAACTCACACGGTGCCAGCGTGTGTCACATGATATCGGCTCCCTTCACAAGGTCACCCGGCGAGGACCAGAAGCCGCTACCACATGGTGGCAGGCAAGACAAGCTGGAAACCAATGCAAAGAGTGGATTACAAGCTCGTCTTTTGAGAGGTTTTAATGGTTAACGTCAAATGAGAGGTGTAAAAGCACCTCAGGACATTGGCACCAGCCTCAGCAAGCTTCTTTTTTTGGAGACGGGGAGTGGTGGGGGGGTCGGCAGAAGTGCCTCTTCGATAGTTCTTGGCATGAGGCCCCCACCTCCTCCAAGACCATGCCCCATCAACAAAATGGGATTTTTTGTTTTTTGCAGTTGTGGCCAGAAATGTGGAGGATGGTCATAAAACTAGCACGCGCGGATGTGTACATCACAGGTGCAGTAAAGAACACGCACTCCTAGTGGTCACATCTCGGATTGAAGCCCATGGGTACGCTAGTCCCTTTTATCTGTTGCCTCATGCTGAGCAGGCCCCCTCTGGTGTCAGTCCGCCAACCCTGTGCAAATGGTGGCCTCCCGGTGTGCATGTCAGTCTCTTTGCCCTGAAGCTTGTGTCTATGAGTGCCTTGACTTGTCAGTCTGTTGTTCCATTTCTCAGGGTCCAGCATGGACAAACCTCTGGCTACCTATGGCTTGCCCTTTGGTACCCCTGGCATCGCCCTTGCCACCCCTGGTCTCAGAGATCATGAAGAAAGTGACAGGAACTGAAAGCAACCAGGCCCCCTAGACCCCTCTTCAAAGTCTGTTTCCTCTCCTTGCCATTCCCTTAACTCCTGAGCAGCTGATAGGAGGCTAACGAGGGAGTAAAGGTAGACCAAGGGACCAATTCTGTGTTCTCATTGGTGGACATAGGGAATGTGACATCATATCCACCAGCACTGGCATTTTGATGGATTGACATTCTCTGGGGTTAGGTTTGGGCCTTTCCAGTCTAAGTACCAGTACCCTTCTGCCCCATGGGGCTGTTTTCTTCCCCAGAGCTGTGTCTGTCTGTCCCAGTGTCCTTGCTTCCCTTCCCATGTCCACATTGAACATTAATTATGTTAAAAAATAATTTCTTAATATGAGCTTTTTTATATATAAAGTGCTTGCTAACACACTGTAGTTCACACCACTACAGATGCCCAGTATTACTTTTATCCTCCTCAGTGGTACCCCACTGGGATGAAAGGCTGAGTCAGACCTGAGCAGGTCCTAAGCAGAGACACGAGTAGTAGAAGATGTATAAACTCACTAGTTAGATTTCCTGCTGTGTCCCATTCAAACTTCTTCCAATGCATTTAAACGTGTATATACAGGGCCATTGGAATTATGTGACTGTGTGGCCACAGGGTTTTTCACATAATTATGGATTTGCCGCATTTGCCACATAATTAATCATATGCTGCATAATCTTCAGATTTTAACAAAAAGGACTGTTTCTAGCTCAAACAGTTCAAAGGTTACTAAAAGCACAGCAACACATGTTGAGTGGTCACCTTTCTGTTGGTTAGTGCTGGTATTTGGATATTAAACTGGTTCTAACGAGGTAAAACAGATGCCCAGAGAGTGTTAACAAGTGTACAAATGTCAAATTAATGAATCCTATTACAAAATGTACTAGATTACACCACATAATTTGGTCTGCCTTGCCGCATAATTTACTCAACCCTACCTCATAATTTGCCCTGCCATGCCCTGGGTATATATTGTGATATTTGTGGTCCTGGAATCTTCATTTATTTCACTTTCTTCGACTTTCTAAAACGTTATGGCACCTTTCTTGATTTAACGATTAGAGAGGGGCTGGGTTAAGAGCTGAAATGTTATCATTTGAAAAAGAATATTCTGACTGTGAGTGGCGGAAAAGCCTGGAACACATTAGGCCTTTCTGTTGCACATGTCCATGTCAGATTCACCATGCCAAAAAGTGCCCATGCATAGCTAAAGCACGGAGACAAAACAAAGACTATAAATTCATTGACCTACAAAAAAAGTAAAGCCCTTTTGGAAGGAATACAGGCATATAGACATAGAAGAAAGACTTAACCTCCTGTTGACAGTGTCCCACAACTCCAATGGGACCACTACCAGGAGTTACTGGCCCATCAGAACCAAAAGTTGTATTTCATAAAAGGACAGCTGCCGAAATGTCTGTGTGAAACACAGGAGAAAAACGTGTGAAAAGATACAGAAACGCCAGTCCATGTATGTTATTCCCCAAAATGCTATCATCCATTTTATTTACTCCTCTGTCTCCCACCCACAGTATTTTTTATCTGTCACCCATCATGACTCACTATCCTCTCACACACACCTCATCCGCTGATAGTCTTAAATACTCTGTGCATTACTCTGCACAGGTTTTCTATCCCAAGTGCTGATGTGCTCTAAGCGGTAACCAGGTACATCGTGGTTGAAGTAATGTTGACCCTTTACGCGGTGCTCACCCGGGGTTGGCATGATGTGCAGATGGTTTGCACTGTAAGTGACCCATTGAAGAACAAGAGACCTCCTTGTGGCTGGTGGCATAAGGAGGACTATGAACCCCAAATGTTGTTGAACCTGTATGATAGGTCCAGACCCATCTAAGGGAGTTAGTATGAGCAGGGTTCCCCACCCTGGGGCAGACACAGGCCGATCTGTGAATGAAAGGACTGAAGAAGGGGCAAGAACCTGATGCAGGGACCTGATAAAAGAATCAACACATCAGGAACAAACACAATACGTAATATGCAAAGCAAAAGGTAGGAGCAAGCCCATGTTCCTGTTGGTTGGGTCCCAATAATGGCCAACAAATTACCAGGGACAGCCGAGCCAAGAGGCTGGCGCGGCTCTTAGAGCCCATGCACGAGCCGAGCCCTGAAAAAATAATAGAACAAACATCACGTAAAGCATGATAAATTCTCTTCAAAATTCAAAAACGTGTATTTCTTTAACAAGTGGAAGCTTTGACATTAATATATTACACTATAGCACTGCACTGAGAATACTTATTAAACGTGATAGTTTTTAAACATCAACCATTAGTGAACTAACAGGCAAAACTATTGTTATGTAAACCCTGTACGTGGGGCCCAGATTATTATAGAGCAACATCATTGACTAATAAATCAAACACAATAGTTTTTTGTACAACTGGTATTTTGGACTCACATATTTGAAAGTGCTTTCATATGCAATAATGAAGAAAAGGGAGTTTTGATCAAATAAATTATTTGCCTGCGATCACACAATTTAAGCGGGGAAGCCATGATTTATCCAGGTTTTCTGGTTTCACTTTGTACAAATCAGTCACTATCTATTTGTCTGTCCCCTCTGCAGTTTTTATAAAGCGCAAACTCGACCTGAAGGTATTGGAGTGCTGTACATGAGCACCAGTTGCATTACACAAGGGCACATTCCTTTCATAGGCACTGGGAGATTAAATGATTTCCCCAGAATCACAGGATGTTGAGCCAATGCCAAGACCTGAACCTAGTTCCCAGTACTCCCAAGTTGGCAGCTCTGACTGTTTCGCCACATCCTGGGTAGAGGGAGGTTGGCAGTCAGAAGCCACATGAAAGCGTGCCTCTTTGAGGGCTCAAGGTTCCAACAGGATCTCGAGCTGAGCCACAGCCTGGCTCGAGGTTTCAGTGGCTTGCCCACCTCTACCTAGGGCTATCATCAGGGGCTTTCTGCGAATCTATACGGGCAGAAGACAGCAGCCGCTGGGTACCCACGCTTTCCAACCACTGCAACCACCAGCGAAAGGCTGGGAGCAGAAGGCCCCTCCCATCACTACGACACACACGGCTACAAAATGAACCATATATATACATATATATATATATATATATATATATATATATATATATATATATATATAGCACAACAAAATGGTAGCACTGTCTGGACATTTTATTTTAAAATCTGTATAAGCTTAAATTTAGAAATTATGAATTATAAAGCATGCCACTGAATGTGGAGGCATGCATTGCAATATTTTCAGTGTAGGGTGGAGACTCATGTTTAATCTTAGGTTTTATCACACTTTCAGGGCTTTTGTGGTATGGTTTTTGATGACTCGGCTTGTGCTTTGGGTCTTATGGTCATGCCAGTTCTTTGTCTCAGCACAGTGGCGACCACAAAAATTTGAATGGCCCTATGTTGCGCAGATGTTTGGGAATAGCTGTAATGTGCCCCACCTCCCTTTAGACAGTGTTCCCCAACCTGTTGTCCAGGGACCCCTTAGGGTCCGCGAAGCCTCCTCAGGGGGTTAGTGACTGCTTAGAAAATGTAATAATATTAACACATTAGGTCCTCAGCTTTCAGTAATGACGCAGTGGGGGGGTCCCCAGATTCCAAGAATGATTCACTGGGGGTCCCTGGGTTCCAGTAATGATAATGTGGGATCCACAGAGGTCAAAAGGTTGGGAACTACTGCTTTAGACCCATTTGATGCTTTATAGAGCATGCACCAAGTGGGACAATGACTTCAGAAACAACCCATGTTGGCTAAGCGTTCTTTACCAGGTCTAACACCTTAAAGTCAGTCTTTGCTTTTTAGCAGACAGTGGGAGTGTCACTGAAAGCTTGAGTCAGATGCAAATCCTCTGGCTCAGTTTGAGAGCCTCTTGGACCCTTAAATCAAGGACCACTGGAATTATGCGGAATGAGATGGCCAAATTATGTGGCAGGGTTGAGTAAATAATATAGCAAGAAAAGGCAAAATATGAGGGATGATGAGGCACATTTTGTAATAGTATTACTTCATTATTTTGTCATTTTTAAATCTGGTAACCCTGTCTGGGTATTGGTTGCACCTCATCGGTACCTACTTAATACCCAAATATAGCAATAAGCAAAAGAAAGGTGACCAGTTCAACTTTCCAAAGGGCCTTTCAATGTGCAGCCACATCTATCACTGCATTTTAGTAACTTTTGAACGGTTTGAGGTAGAAACAAATTTTTTTGAAAAATATGCAGATTATGCAGCCGATGATGGATTATGTGGCAAATGTGGCATATCTATAATTATGCGAAATTTGCAGCAGCTGCAGAATCGCATAATTCCAGTGGCCCTGCATAAGCCCAAAACCAGGAGAGCTTTCATGTGATTTCAGGCTACTGCTTTGAGTTTGTTGCTCTGTTTGTACTAAGAACGCAAGCCACATATATGGTGTGCGTAACAACTAACTTGTGTTTTAGTTCACTAGTGGCATTCTCATCAGGGCAAGGTGGCGAAGGTTTCAATATTTCGCTTTTAATAAATACTTCTCAATGTAGTAATATAATTTGATGTACTAAGGAGAAACGCGTTGAAAAGTAAAAAGAAATAAACGTGTTTTTTTTTTTAATTGAATCAATGTTATAAATTGTTGCATGATTTAGATGCCAATTATGTACACAGCCAGGCTCGTGCCTGGTTTTTAATGCCAAAGCAGACCCTTGGCTCAGCTCTCCTAGTCTAAATGTTGGCTCGCCCACCTCTACTTGTAAGCACCGAGCACGAGGGATGCTTGAATTTTCAAAACTACAAGTCCCAGAATGCAACTTGCAGTAGGCTAAAAAATCATGAGTACCCACATATTATGTGGTTGCCAGCCAGCTGGTCGCTATGCACCCTGGAGTTTATAACACTACAGGAAACCAGTGCAGACTCACAGGGGCTGCCTGTGGGGCTGCACCAGCCTCCAGGGAGGCCATGCTCCTGCCTCTGACCTGCATGTGGAAGAAGTAAGACACGATGACGTCAGTCGGCCACCTCATTGGCTCCGCCAGCCGCCGCTGTGCGCTGTCGCTCTCCGATTGGTCGGCGCCCCCTCATGGCGCGCGTGCTTCCAGGAAGTCCCCCCTCCTCTCCAGCTGTGCACTCACAGCTGTAATAACTTAAAAGCTGGGCTGGAATGCCTGGGAACCGGCGGGCAGAAACCCCCGGAGGGGCCCGGGGCTGGTGCCCATGGAACGAGAAATGTGTGGCGGGGCCCTGCAGGCTTCAGCCACAGCCCCTGTGCCTCCAGCCAGCTCTCCATGGAGGAGAAACTCACCGAGGCAACCTCCATATCCTTTAGGAGGGAAGTTTCAGCGTTTTACCCCGCGCATTACGTTTTCAAAGAGAAGGTCAATTTGGAATGAAAATTTAAATTCGAGAGTTACTCTCTTTTCTAGTCCCAAGTGGGGTTTATGAGAACATAATGTGGCGTGTGCATGAGAATGCTTTTTCCATCACTTAAGGAAATCAGGATTCTAATTTGAACCGATTAGTAGACTTTGCAGAGACTCAGCTACGAATGGTGCAGTAGGTGCAGTGCACCGGGGCCCTGTCTTTCTCCCGGGCCCTATGTGCGCCAATTATGGCTGTTTTATTACCCAACTGATGGCCCAGAGTCATTGCTTGCGTTAGGGCTCGTGGCACTATTTCTGCATCACAGGCACTGTGCAGCATGACCCCAAGTCTCAGGGTTGGAGACTCCATCTAAGGACGTCAACAGGGGCCACTGAAGCTGCCCCACAGTGGGCGTGCTGGGCCCATCTGGGAGCCAGTTCTAGGACCACATAGTCAAATGGGTGCACACACGTGCACTGTGGTCTCCAGCTTTTCCTTTGCTCACACTGTACCCATGTGGGCACTGTTCTGATTTCATGTTTGGATACAACACTTCTGGTGGACTGTTTCAAGCACTAATCCCTGTTTTAAGGTGCAACTGGGCTGACATGGAATCATATCTGACCAGCTCTCACTACTGGTCTCGTGCACTAGAGCCCTGTTGCCTAGCCAGTCATAACAAAAAAGACTTGTTCTGATCAGCTGTGATCTCTGGGATTTTTAAGCCATTCAGGTCATGGCTTAACACTACACTTGACCTAGTGTTTTCTCTAGGCTCTCAGGCCACCATAGCCTTGCTTTCACACAGTGTCAGATTGTCTGTGTCTCTCTCTCTCTAAGAACACCCTAGCACTTTTGGGATACCCTGCCTGACCATCTTGCCTATGTTAGGTAACCTTGTTTGACCGAGTGTTGTATGGGCCGTCCTCTGACTGCCAAAGACCTGTTTGTCCAGAGTATATGAACATGTTGTGCATTTGGCCCTCTGTGACCACTATTGTCGTATTTGGAATGAACACCACGTCTTATCCGATGGCTATCCGTAGTCCTCTTGCGCTATTCTCGTGCTGATGTGCCAAAGTGAAACCTCATGGCCTCTAGTTCTCATTGACTTCCCTATGCTTGGAGATGCTTTCTGTCACCGGCTGCGGCATCTCTCCTGGGCCTGCTTGACCAGTCTGCCTAAATCGACGCCTTCCTTGCACCTTCTTGAACCCTGGTTGTAAGGCTTGTGTCTGAGCCCTGGTTCCCCTGCATATTTCTGTCCCCTACTTCCGAGGCCTGGTTTCCTGCATTTTCGCGAGTCCTGGGTTCCTGAGCCATGTTCCTGTCTTTCTACCTGGGATCCTGAGTTTCCTGCCTAGTCCTGAGCGGCTCCTCTGCCTGTGTTACCGGTTCTAGTTCTGCCACATATTCTTGGTGCCTGGTTTCCCCGTATGTTCTTGGCTCCTGGTTTCCCTGCTTGTTCTTGGGTCATGGGTTCCATGTAAGTTCCTGGTTTTCATGCAAGTTCCTGGTTTCCATGCAAGTTCTTAAGCTGTGCTCCTCTTAAGTTCCTGCACCCTGGTTCCCATCCATGTTCTTGTGTCCTGGTTTCCCGCCACTGCACATCCGTGTTTCCCTATATGTTCTTTCCCTGTGCCTGGTCTCTCATTTGACTCTGTTTCAGTGCACATTCCTGGGTCCTGATTTGCCATACGCTACCGGGGTCCTGGTCTCCATACGCATCCCTGACCATAACCATCTCACTCTTTGTAAATTACCAGGTTCTGGTGTTTTGGAGGCTGATTTCCCTTACATTCCTGAGTCCTGATTTCCACGCACATTCCTGAACCATGCTCCTTTGTATATACTGTGGTCTGGTTGTACGGCACATCCTTGGATGCAGGTTTCTCTGCGTGTCCTTGGGTCGAAATTTCCATGCAAATTCCTTGGTTCGTGGTTTCCATGCAAGTTCCTTGGTTCGTGGTTTCCATGCAAGTTCCTTGGTTTGTGGTTTCCATGCAAGTTCCTTGGTTCGTGGTTTCCATGCAAGTTCCCTGGTTCGTGGTTTCCATGCAAGTTCCCTGGTTCGTGGTTTCCATGAAAGTTCCTTGGGTCGTGGTTTCCATGCAAGTTCCTTGGTTCCCATGCAATTTCCTTGGTTTGTGGTTTCCATGCAAGTTCCCTGGTTCGTGGTTTCCATGCAAGTTCCTTGGTTCGTGGCTTCCATGCAAGTTCCCTGGTTCGTGGTTTCCATGCAAGTTCCCTGGTTCGTGGTTTCCATGCAAGTTCCCTGGTTCGTGGTTTCCATGCAAGTTCCCTGGTTCCTGGTTTCCATGCAAGTTCCCTGGTTCCTGGTTTCCATGCAAGTTCTTCAGCAATGCTCCCCGAGTTCCTGCACGCTGGATCCCACACATGCTCTTTTGTCTCGGTGTGCCTACACTGATCCTGCGTGCTCCACTACATGCTCTTTTCAGTGCCTGGCATCTTATTTGACTGTTTCAGTGCACATTCTAGGGGCCTGATGATTTCCATTACACATTCATGAGTCCTGGTTTTCCTATAAATCCCTGCACTATGTTACTCTTTGTTTATTACCATGTTCCGTTGTATGGGATCCTGATTTCCCTTACCCCTTCCTGGGTCCTGATTTCCCTACACATCCCCGAACCATATCCCTCTGTGTAAGTCAGCGGATCCTGGTTGTGCGGCATTTTTTCGGACCCTGGTTTCCTTGCTCGCTCACGGGCACTGATTTCCCTGCATGTCCCTGATTCCCGGGCGGCTTGTCCTTCTCTTACCCTTCAGCCGGTTTCCTGGAGTTACATGTGGAAATACTTAGCACAGATTGTAGCTGAGATCCCGGCCCACGGGGGCCTCGGAAATACCTTCATGGCAGTTTCTTGGCAATCAGTGAACATAGCCTTTTTGTTTTCCTTTTGTCTGACGGGGGCCAGCACCCCTCCCCCTCGGTCAGTTCCTAAATACTGTATTGGGGCAGAGGCTCCCTACAGGGCGGGCACCCCGGCGTGGGCGTGAAATCGAGGCACTAAATTACCGGTTGCAGAGAGATTTTAACTGAGACAGGCATAAATCAGGATCAGAAGTGCTCTGTGGTCCTTATGAGTCTTTGTGCCCAGTGCCTAATTTGTAAAAAGTGCAAGGGCCGCTGCAACTTGCAACACTCACCACCACTGCCATGGTTGCCAACTTGCCAAATGTCATTACCAACACAACTTCTAAACATCACACTCCAGCAATGCAACAACTTGGACTATTCCAGTCCACCCAAAGAAGGGCCTGGCTGTGCTTATAATCAGTTTTGTTATGTATTTAATCGGTAAAAGCTCAGCTGATGATGTTGTGAACTGTCATAAGTGTCAGTGTTGGAATTAAGGCGCATGTTTACGAGGTCCTTGCGCCGCTGTTGCGTAACTTTTTGTGACGCAGCGGTGCCAGGCAGTGGCGTAATGAAACTTGAGGGGGGCCCCCTGAACAGTACATGGAGGGCCCCCCTTCCAGACTCACTCAGGTGCACTCTGGCAAGGGTACTGTACTGAGGGGGTCCCCCCGCACCACATGATGCAGAGGCCTTTGTTATGTCACTGGTGCAAGGGTGCCTGCATTGGAGCTAGGCTGCCAAGAGGGCAAGAGCGCAGGGGACAGGACAGAAATGCACCGTATGCCTAGAAACAGAGCATTCCTTCCCCTTCACTTTGACGCAGGGCAGCGCAGCAGCTGACTGGGGCGCTGCCCTGCACCAAAATCCCATAAATCGGGGTCTAAGGCCTGTGCCAAGCACCAGCAAACACTGGCTCAAATTAAGCCCTGGGCTTGTGCCATAAAGTGTCAATTGTTGCACGAACCATACAAGTGCCGTTAGTACACTCACTTGCAGTGCAAGGATTTTCAAAGCCGCATTTCTGCAGCTTGAGTGCCTTTCTCATCTGGCAACAAAGGTCATTTTAGGCTTTTGCACTCTTGCCCTCTCCAGTGGCCATTTCTTGTGACGCCATTAGGCAGCTGCGGACAGTCGACTTTCTGTAGCATGTTAAATTGGGTCACCAGGCTGCTGGGGAGTTGAAACATACTCCTGGCGTTGTGTTGCACATTGGTTGTAACGTAGATTTGCAATCCGCGGTAAGCAACGCCAGAGGTTGCTGCGCCAATACTGTTGATTTCAGTTTGCGCCCAATGCTGCCCCCATGCGGTTATTTTGTGTATTTCACTTACATTTAAGAGTGACATTGATACAATGCCGTATACTGGTTGTAGCGCTTTATACTTACTGCACGTTTGCAGTATATAAATGCTGTAAATGAATGTTTTCATCCAGTTTGTTGATCCTTTGTACCGACCTTGGAATGATGGACGGCCGAGTTGGCCTTGGCAGAATTCGAACTGTAGATAAAAGCAGACATCAATCGCTTTAAATCACTGAGCATTCTGGCTAGATTTTCAAACGTGAGTCATGTCACAGTCACAAAATAACATAACATGCATCTAGTGATAATTGTGGCTTAGCAATGAAATATTCATTTTAATCAAACAGGAAATATTGAATCCGCTCCTGGCAATTTTTAAATGTGCACGAAGCAGTCACTATGTTGCGTTGATGTTAATACCTGCAGTATGCTTGCAGTACTGCAAGGCAGAATTTGCAACCAACCTGTCGACTAAGCCTTCATCATTCAGAGACAATATATGAGAGCTAGTCATCTAGCTACTGGGCCAATATTTAAGTGATTAGAAAAAAACAGTTTTCGATATTGTGCATTTAAATTCTGAATATAGCCCCATGTGCTATTGTTAAGTAGGTGTTCAGCCTTCTAAAACCTCGAGTTACCTGCACACAAGACAACACGGGGCCATTGCTACAGTAGAGATAGCGAGCTGTCTGCCGCGAACTGAAGCGTCCCTTTTGTATCAGCCTTTTGCACATAGACGCAACATGTGGGCTGAGAGACGTTTGCAGTTCGAAGTCTCTCACTCAAAATCTAATTCTTAGGGTCATACTGTGGTCTGTGCATTTGAACTTCTCCAACAGGGGGGTGCAGCAGTGGGCACGAATAGTCCCCAAGCACATCTCTTTTAGAGTCCCAGGGCCGTTGCTCCATGCATCTAGTTCTCACCGGTGGCATGTTTGCGGCCAGTGCCCTGTGCCAGTCACAAACAGGGAGACTGACATCATGTGTGCAGCCTATGTAAATTATTAGGAGCAACCTGGTAGTATGGATGGCAGAAGCTTCCAATCCGCGCGCGCCTCCGCAGGCCCCATCCATGAACAAAGGCCGCGGTGGGCACTGGGACAAAGCAATGGAAGATGAACCACTGCAGTGCCAGTCTGCAGTCAGGATGCTGCTGAAGCTTGCACGGGGCCCCGATGGTTAACTGCACCCCCCTGCCTTCACTTCCGGGTGGTTAACCACACCCCCTTACCTTCACTTCCGGGTGGTTAACTACACCGCCATACCTTTACTGTCCACCCTTACTTCCCCAACCGATCCATTCCATGCACATGACTTTTACTCCACCACTTTTCTTTGATATAATCTCCACTTTGTTCGCTACCCTGCTGTCAAATTTAGCCATAACCTAATGAAATTGCCTTAAATTTCATTTACACTACACCATACCCCAACTTCAAGTGAATCAAATTAACCTTTTATGTACTTAATATAAACAATAACATAACCTAACGCTACACCGAATTACAACACTAACTTAAACCAATATACATAATTTTTATATTAAGGTAATAGTAATTCTAACCCTAACCCAATTTTAATTCAATTTAATTGCATGTAAATATTGTATTCCCAATGTGGGCCACAACCCTACAATTAAATGCATTTAAAATAAATGTAATCAAATGAAATACTCATATATTGCAAACAAATAATTCTTACCGTCCCTTAAAGCAAATCAAAATAAAATACCAATTACCTTATTCTAACTGCAATGCTAACACTAACCCTGTATTGAATTAAACATATTTCATTTTAATTTATTTAAATGCAATTAATTTAATATGAATCTTTGCTGTAAATTTTAATGATTTATTTTAAACAAAATATAACTAAGCCAATTGATTCCAGTATTATTTACCATATCCAAAATTAAACAGAAAAGTGCATTGATTTAATTTATTTAGTTTGGATTTTGACATTTTCGAGCCTGATACTCAGTTATGCATGTTATGCAGGGAGCTCAGGCCCTTTTGGAGCAGAGGCCTAGTGCTGCCAGACTAAGGCCTCTTGTGCATGCATGACTAGTGGAAGGCAACAGTACCCCTCGATGCATAGGCCCTCTGGCATTGCATTACCTCACTCCTGGGTAGTGCTGTGGGCTGCAGAATGAGTACCTTCACTGCTGAGCCGTTTCTCCATTTGCGACTCCAGAACCCACATATAGGGCCTGATTTTGAGTTTGGTAGATGGGGTTCCTCCATCACAAAGGTGACGGATATCCCGTCCGCCACATTACGATTCCATTATATCCTACGGAAATCATAATACAGCAGGTGGGAAATCTGTCAAGTTTGTAACAGAGTAACCTGTCTGTCAAACTCCAAATTAGGTCTTAAGTCCAACATCGGGTGGCTCCCCGGGAAGAGTCGTACAGTGAATGCCCTGGATGGGTTGATGTCTTGTCCCCTCCCCCCCTCCCACCCACAGTCTGCAAAGTGATTATGCTGGAGCTCTGGAATGCCTTAAGTTTCTGCAATTTTTGTGGGCCAGGTACAAGGCCCGTTTTAGCTTTTGGGAGTAATCAAGCTGAGGGCTGTAAATAGTTGTCATTAATTGTCAAATAAGCTGATCCAATGACAATAACAACACGCCTGCATTGTAACAAGGCGCTGAGACATTGTCACCACACGTAGACTCACCATTGTTGGTTTTCTCTGTCTTTCAGGAGGAGCCGAAGAGCAAGTCCAAAGTTTGTGCCAATGTCTTCTGTGGCGCCGGGCGCGAGTGCGCTGTGACCGAGAAGGGCGATCCCACCTGCCTGTGCATCGAGGTAGGTACCACAAAAGTGCCAAGGGAGTTGATGGAGGAAGAAAGCAACTTGTGTAAGAAAGTAGAAGGTCCCATATCACCCTTGTCAACAACAATGCTATGTTTAGTGTGAGGCAGTGATGTGTCTGTACTGTTGCTGTTTGAAGCAGCATTCTTTTTAGCAGGGTGCAGTCAAATTCAGAAGCCTTTAAGAGATCCCTCGACTAGGTTTTTCCAAGAAGCTCTGTAATGTGCACAGATGGGGAGAGGTGGGCGGATCTTCCTACCTGAACCAGCATAAGAAGTGCCTCTCAAGTTTCCCTAAAATGTCTGTGGATGAGCATTTGGTTCATGGTTAGAGATTCACATATGGTGTATGCACCGAGCATCCATTGGTAGGGGTTGGAGCAACTTGTTGACGCCACTGTAGAAAGTGTTGCACTTAAAGCTCCTGGTTTCACAGTTACAGTTCAGCAACGAGGCCACGTCTCATCTACATGGAATCCACTTTACGCCACGTATCCAGTGCTGCAACAGTGCCTTGCAGGGGTGGCCTTGGGACTTGTCCCTGAAGAATGGAGGGTGGGTCTTTTTGCTGTGTTTATCCATTTCCGGGCCCTTCTTCTAGGTACTTTAGGGCATGTATAAACTACCTCACTAGTGGTACAACTCTGGAGGGTACAAGATGGATCCTCTTAATGGTGGAAGGCATGGTGGTAGCAAACAATATATATGGTTTGAGTGGATTCAATGTGGGGAATGTGGTAAGAGATATTGTTAAAATGAATAATTGTAGCTGTTGATTGCTGTAGGGGTTAGTTCGTAATACAGCATAATATGATGAGCGGCGTTTATATGTGGGCATTTTGGGAGCATAAAGAATTCACGGGTATGTTGTAAGTGGTTCTGTGGGTAAGACTTAGGTGGTTGCACGTGTGAGAATGGTGGTGCGAGATGATACAAATGAGAGCTGTGCATCTCATTCGTGGCGATTGATTTGATGTGGGGCTGACAGGAAATATATATGAGGCGTGTGTGGATGTGATGGTGGGCACTGTGAGATTTATGCAACATATATTTCATTGGTGGTTGTTGCTTGGTGGTAGCTGATAGAGAATATAGTGGTCATGGGTTTGGGCATTATTGTAGGTGATTGTGTGCATGATTTTGGTGACCAGGCCTTTGGTGGCTGTCGGTAATGTGAAGTATATTATGAATACAATCAGGGTGGTGGCAGCAAGTACATACGTTTATGACTGTGGCGCTGGTAGGTATGGATTTGTGTTTTGTGGTGGTATCAAGTATGATTGTTTTATGCTTTTTGCTTGCATGCTTTTTTATGCTGGTTCTTGTGTATAGTGTGTTAATGGTGGCAGACCTCATGGATGAGTATGGACCTTAGTGGCACACCCAGTGAAGGCAAAGGATATGTTTTTGTGATTGTGTATACATGTATCTATGGTAATGGCAGGAAGCATGTGTTGGTGTTTTTCTTGCTGGTGGTGCAGGAGTGGGTATGTTGGTGTGAGAGGTAACCTTGTGGATTTGAGGGTGGCAGACTGCAGTAATGGGTATAATGCTGGCAGTTGTGGATGTTTGCAGGCTGGTGGGTAACTTTGGCGGTCAGTATGCTGTTGGTGGTTACTGATGGGAAATTGTTTAGTGGTGGTCGATACTAGGGGTGTCAGTGGCTACGCTTAAGGTGACGCGAATGCATGCAGGGTTATGGGAGAAAAGGAAAATTAAACTTGCCTTTTGCTTTTCACGACAGCCTAGGAATTGCAACCAGGCCCTACAGCGAGCTTCATATTGGATGTAGTTTGGTGTCAAAACTATGGTTTTTGAATGAATGCATGTGCTACCATCTGGTCACAAAACAGTATCTGACAGAATAAAATCATACACACCTTTGCAAGGTCTTCCACCAGTGTTTAATTTGAGACGGTGGTATCCAGTGTGGGGCACCGGCACTTATTTTTGAGGGCCGGCACTTATTTTTCTGTCTAAAGCAGTTACTGCAAGCAAAAGACACATATGGGAATGATTGAGGAAGAGAAAAACGAAAAAAAGTGTCACAAAGCGAAAAAGCAGAAAGCTGCAAGAGTGAGCTGAAGGGACAGGGAGTGACTGTAAATGGATTAAAGAGGCCCAAGATGGCTTTTTAAGATTACGCTGCCTCAGTATTCGGTGCTGGCACATTTATTTGCAGCAGCCACGTGTTTCAGAGGAGAGCTTTGTGCACGGCATGTTTTCTATTTACAAATTAAGCATTGCCTTCCACCATCTTAAAGTAATTACTGGCAGGGCAGGTAACACCACTTCACCTGCTCGGGAAAGGTATGAGGGGGTAGGTGCCTCCTAAGCTGGGGCACCCACATTTTGTAAATCCTACCAGAGAGTTAGGGGAGAAGAAAACAAACTGCCTGCTACCTGCTTTCTCGCTGTCTGTGGGTCCAGCAGCATTTAGCATCATTGTGATTGGTTTACATACAGGGGCACCACAAATTCACATTCCAAGGCATTTGTAAAGTACTAACCTACATCAGAAGGCATCAGGCAAGGGAATAGAAAAATAATTCTGAGTTAGCAGAGCCTTCATCTGTTTCCTAAACTGAAAGAAGCCCTTCAGAGTATTCCAGAGTGAAGGAGCTTGATGAAAGAGGCTCCTACCTCCTCTATGTAATTTGTATTTTTATTTTTGAGAGCCCAAACAGCACCTGGGCAAGAGAGCACAAACAGGCTTGTCGATTGCACTCTTGGTCTTGAAGGAGGCAGCAGCATCATTATACTTTGCCCACTGGAAGGCGGATGGAGCCTTAAATTTGACATGAATCAGCAAACAGCGGAGCTAGTGCTTGACATGTGTCATCTGCCTCCTGTGCTGCAGACCTTGTTACAGTTCTAGTAGGCTAGTTCCATATGTGCTGCATGTGATGGAACATGCCTGCTGGGACAGACGTCCTGTGCTCTGCTTGGGACAGCTGTGCCGCCAGCCCTGTAGGTCTCTCAGGCCTGGAGGTCCACAGGACGGTCTCTGTTATTTTAGCTGTACTGTTTGATAGAACTCAGCTCTGGTGACAGGGGTGCTGCCCAGGGAAATACCCCCCCACCCCCATATATATGAGATGAATGAGAGTCGCGACTGCCTTCTCATCCCAGGCAATGGAGACACTGTCTGTCGCTGCAGTAGGATTTTAGTCCACGGCACTTGCCTTTTTATTTCTACTCCTGTCTGGAGACTGCCTCCTGGCCCTCCCCTGGGCAGTTCAGCATAGTCCCCCATGCTTATCTTCGTGTGTGGGAGATTTCTGAATACTATACGTATGTTACGTGTATATGTATGTAAAATGGGAGTGAATGGTAGAATCCATTGTGACACGATGTGTATGAGAGCACCAGATGTAGGTCTCCCTGCAGCCCGCCCTTTGCCCGTGTTGCGATGGCTGCCCTCAGCATGGCTTTGTAAAGCTGTTCTTCCGTGCCCTTGTACATTGCTGAACAGTCCCTGCACTCCATTTTTTGATGATGGTTACTGGGCCTCTCTACCAAGACAGTTCGGGCTAGACTGTTCCTATTGGAAGAGGCTCAAGATCTGTTTCCATATTGATGATTCCAAAATGAGATGGCATGATGAGGAAAAAACTATGGTTTGGGATGCAGCCCAAGTGATTGCCAGTGGCTGAGATTAATGTAAGCATTTCACCCATCATCTTAGTTTCATGCCTTAAGTGGGACGGGTATGCCATGACGTGGGTCCTATGCTCACTGTGACACTGGAACAAAACTACACCTCGCTGATGATCCCTACTAAGGGTGAAACCCTTCCTGGTTTTCTTGTGATCTGGTTCAGGGAGGACCTGGTGGTTTGGGCTGGACTGTTACCCTTAGAGCAGGGTCAAAACTGATTTGCACGTGGCCTTATCTGAACAAAAGTGGCATGGTGGGTGGAAAACAATGGATTGGAATGCGGCCCCAAGCGATTGCCAGTACCTGAGATTAATTCGAGCACTCCACCCCTTGCCTTGTTATTGTTGCCCTGAGTGAAACGGGTATGCCCAGACATGTGCTCTGTGCTCACTGTGCCACTGAAACCAAGCTGTACCTGGCTGATGAGCCCCAATAGGGGCATAACTGGTCATGGTCTGCTTGTGTTCTGCTTCAAGTAGGACTTGGCCTGGGAGTTCAGGCTGGCCTGTGCATTGGAACAGGCTCAAGACTGATGTGGATACAACTGGGTCCAAACAGGTGGCATGGTGGATGAAAAACGATAGATTGAGATGCAGCCCGTGTGTTTGCCAGTATCTGAGAATAATTCAAGCAATCCATCGATCACCTTGTTTTTGTTGCTCTAAGATAGTTGATCACCAACCATCATCTGGGAGTGAAAAATGATATCCTTGAATGAGGTATCTAATCGACTTTATATAAATCGAGGCTGGCATTTAATAAGATTGTTGGTGAGAACAAGGATCACATGCCTAATTTTATTCTCACTCAAGTGTTGATGTTTAAGGATTGAATAGCCTTCATCGCACTATCGAGAATCCCTTAGGCATGTAGCTTAGACCATAGTAGTCCTCTGTCGACACTGTCATGTACCGAGGTGAAATCTATGATACAGGTGCAAATTGATGTGTTTGTGTGTAACGTGCCCTCTATGAAGACAACAAGTTCTGAAATATTATCTTAGGTCCTGGAGCTCGCCTAGAAACCTATCTGATTATAGGGGATTCATTTCGTCCTCTAGATCTTTTAATAAGACTCTTGCAAAGAATCTCCTTTTAATAGCTACTAAAGCAAACAACCTACAATGTGTGGGGCCTGAGAGGGACCTGTATTTATGTAAAGGCTGAAACATCGACTCTTGTTAGGATTCAGAGATGGACCTTGATTGTAAGCAGTGAGTGAATAGCAGCTGAATGACAACTGCCCAAATCTCTGAGGCATCCTTAGAGTGCCGCAGGAAGGCCTCTAGGGACTGGAGCACCATCGGGTTGAATTTTACTAAAATTTTCTTAAGTAGATTTGCATCACATGTGTAATCGATCTAAATGCGCAAAGAGATCTGTTGGCGTAAGTGCATTTCTAATTTTATATATTCTCTTTACAAATGCTGCCCACTTTTCTGATGAAACATGTTCTTTTTCGGTCTTGCCTAAGATGTACTTGCTGTCTGTTGCAAGACCTCTTGTTACCTTACAGGGGGCTTAGAGGTCTCCCGTTGCTTACCATTGGTTGACTTTCTTGCCAGTCTCACTTGTTTGTTTCTTATTCATCAGCTTTCATAGGGTCCCTTCCTCTTTGTGCATTTGTCTCTCCTCTGGAGCATGGACACTGTTCTTCAACTCCTCGTTTTTTCAGTTGCTGCTTTTTTCTTTTTGTTTAAGCACGCTATGAGAGTGTGTGTTTTTCAGCTGTCTACCTCGTGCACTTGTCCCATGGATTTGTCTGTGTGGTCTTCCCCCTCCTCCCAACCACTCTTCGTTGTCGCTGTGATTGTTCTCAGCATGTCCTGCCCGACCCTCTGTTGTCGGTCTAATTAATCCCTTACTTTGCCCATAGCATCAGTACTGCAAAACATTGACAACCCCAATAGCTCTTGTAGGCGAAACCTATTGGCTTGGACACTGCATCTTTACTATGTTACCACCCTTACCTTTTTGGACAAATGCCAAAACTTCTGGGGTCTTGACTTAAAGAGGCCTCATGGAACTCCAGTCAATCTTTTTTTCCGCTGTAGCTGTTCACAATCCATATAGCCTTCTTTTGTTCTTTTTTTTAGAATTATGCCCTTTTCGTCTGTGCCCTGCTAGGTGTCTGCTGAAGCAAGGGTCTGTGCTCTTTCCGAAGACTTTGTGTGAAGCAGCTGTCCTAGGCATAGCTCCACATTATAGAATTCTCTTCTCTGCAGGGCCAAGGAATGATCTCATTGCATTACTGATCCCTCCCACTCTCCAACAATTTGGTTATTCTTTTTTTGAGGGTCCATCAAATAACTATTAACAATAGTGCTACATAATTCTTTTCAAGCCATAAGTAAATGGCCAGAGGCCTTACCCCACTTAATTCTCTTCGCCTGCTCCTTCCTTTCATACATCCGACTTGTGACAGTGTATAAGATTTGGCATGTGCGTTTTTACATTAAAAGTTGGTGTATTAATGCCTGGCTTCTCTATAGGGCTCGGTGCCTGGTTCTAATCTTCCACAGTAACAATTAACAGAAGTGAAATTAACAAAATTAACAGAACAAAATTAACAGACGCCACAAGGCGTCGCTGTAATACTGTCTAAAGTCAGCCAGCGTCTCCTGCAGCGTGCTAACGGAATGTATCTTTTGAACTGCTGAGGGAAATCATCACCTTTGTTACGTCTTTCAGTACCCAGTTTTCAAAAATGAACACTAGTCTTGAAGAAGATGTGAGGGGCGTGCGGGTACACCCCTCATGTTTGTATACATTAACATTATAAGCCTGTGAAATAAATATGCCCTGCCCGCTGCAGGAATGGCAGCTTTTAGCTTTTTTATGGCGGGTAAATAAAGGGCAGCGCTGCACCATCGCAGGAGAGGTTCTTTGTTATTCAAGAAGTACTCGAGCGATGTTATGTTGCGCAATAGCCAGTATCTTGCACTTCTAAATCCGAGGTTAGGCATGTGCCCGACACCCCAGATTCAACCCAGAGAGTCCGATGCGCGACGCCTTGGGTCGTGCTCCCCACGTGACATCTAAACATTCAATCTTGCCCTTTTTGGGAGCGTGTCAAGGCCGCCAACCCCGGCCCTCCACCACTGGAGAGGATTCAGTCTCCGTGTTATCTTGCAGCCTCGGTCTGCGGGTTCCTCTCACATAGCTGCCAAGTTTTCAGGTTGCTTATGTGTGACATTTCCATAGTTTCAGGGCACTTATGAGTGTACATTCAGCGCCAAATGTGTGACACTTCGAGGGACACTTTCTCGTGAGTAAACTCAAGCAATGAAGAGCATTGAAAGAGATAAATATCAGAAATTATACCCCTCTGAGCAATGAGAAACTCTAAAACTGGTGCAAAGCCCCTGCAATGGAAGGTCACTGACCTACAGCCTCTGTCTAAGAGATAAGAGTGTTTCCTTTTAATGAATACTTATAAAAAAATGGTTTGCACTAGGTACAGCCTGATTTGCACATTACTAAAAATATATAAATTGAAAAAAAATGTTCTATAAAGAACACCAAGGCACATATTTAGTGGCTTTGTGGCTCAGGGCCGCGCAGCAAGTCACCTTCCTGCACTGTCCTCCGTTAGAAGGAAATCGCAGGAATGTGCTGTATTTATCCAGTATGGCATATTCCTGTCCTTTCCTCCCACACTGGCACCCTTTTGGCAGTCTAGTACCAACCCAGGCATCCTTGCACCATAGTCCCTGCATTGCATGCAGGATTGGTTTTGTGCAGGAAGGGCCACCTTCCTGCACAAGAACTATCCTGAGAGGCTTTTTCGTCTTTCTATGTGTTCTGCAGAATGCTGCACACATAGAAAGAGCTACAAATGAGGAGAAATAAATATATTTCTCCTTGTTACATCTTCCTGAGGAGGCGTATCTTTTTGGTGCATTACCAGGTTTGCAAGTTCTTGTAAATCCGTGAATGTGTCCATGGATGTTGTGTGGGACGCCCACGAAATGCCTCACAGGCGCAGAGTAATGTAGCGCGGCGATTTGCACTGTGTTACATTACTCGAGAAATATGAAGCCACTCAGGGACACACAAGGGGCCCTGGCTTGGCCTCATAAATCTCACTTAAGGATTGCGCCGCTCTTGAACCGCTTTGCGTGGTGCAGGAGCAATGGAAACCAGTCCATAAATATGTCCCTAAACCTCTGCACATTTTGTGAGAGCCTATTACACAGGTCACTAACGCCATTGTGCCAACCAGAACTCAGTCTTGATCCTCACTGGTGAGTGACTCATCTGACTAGACTGCTAGTCTAGAAGTCCTGGGAGTGTGTCTGCCAGGCTGAGCACTTGCCTTGCGAGCGCCTCCAGGTTTCTCTGGCTGGGTTGGGCCGGGTGGCCACTGGGTTGCTGCAGCAGCAGGACGGCTGTGAAGTTCACGAGGCTAATGCGCTGCGGATCAGGAGAGTGCTCGAGACAACAAGTTCCCAGTTAACTGTCAGCTCTGCCTACTCACTCATCTGTGTCTGACTTGGACGGTGGTGCTAGCGCTTTGAAGTGCTGTGTGCACACTCAGCCGCCTCCACCAGCCAGAACGGAGAGGAAAGTAAAGCACCTCTTCCACCCTCGACACGCAGAAGCAGATGTGACATTATGGGGGTTATTACAACTTTGGAGGAGGTGTTAATCCGTCCCAAATGTGATGGATATACTACCAGCCGTATTACGAGTTCCATAGGATATAATGGACTCGTAATACGGCTGGTGGTATATCCGTCACTTTACCGTCACTTTTGGGACGGATTAACACCTCCTCCAAAGTTGTAATAACCCCCTATGTGCCCAACACAAGGAAAGTAAATGCTGATTCCAGCATCAACAAATTAATCTGGCCAGTAGTGGCGAAATCTGGGAGGAGGGTCCAGGAGAGTCGAGAGCGGGAGAGCCATGTGACTCCTCTCCTGCGCTGTAATTGTCACCACCCGATGCCCACTTTGACCAGTGTGTCAGCGTCCACTCAGGGTCCCAAGCGCTCATCTTTCCGCAGCAGGCACAGCAACAGCAGACACACTGGAGTTGCAGCCTTGACCAGTGACCCGCAGATACGCGCCCGGAATGCAGGTGTCGGAGCCATGTGATCCTCGGCCTGAGGCTCGGTGTTGCGTATGTTGAAAGTCAGATCTCTCTCTCATAAGGCGGCCCGCCCGCTGCCAAATCTACACCTGCCTCCTGAGAACAGATTCTTTTTGACGTGCTGAAACAATGTATCAACCTGCAAGGGTCAATAAGAGTCTCGTCACCATAGCAACGGGTGAGCCAAAGCCGGCAGGCCAAGATAATAATTGCATGGGGCAGCAGGCGGAGCGGCACTGTACAATAAGCGCTGAAGCACACCTAGGCTTATTACATTAAAGCTCTCATGTCCCCCAGTGTCGTAGATGCGTGGCGTCGTGCATTTTAATGTAGTGATGCGAACACCAGCACTAAAATGCGTTAGTTTAACCCCTGACACATAGTACTTGCCAGGGATGCTCTCAATTATTGTCGACAAACAGTAATACCCAAGTGTCAAAAACGAAGCGCCTTATTAGAACACGCTCTGCAATCCTCTAAGTTGACATTGTAGCCTGCATTTTTTAATTATTTTGTCCGCCTGTAGATGGCAGAAATGTAATTTATTTAAGATGAGAGCAGTTTAAAAAGTGTTTTCATAACTTCTGATTTTTGCTATGATAATGTTACATGCCTGTGGCAATAGCTTTGAATCTTGCCTTCTAATGTGGTTGTGATGTGCCCCTTCAGCTTTCTTCTGTAAAGCAAAAAGATAATTAAAGCTGAGCTTATGAAAAACATTAAGGTGGAGCAGTGTTCAAAGTGCAAAAAAAAAAGTACACCTACTGTGCTCCCGATGGCAATGTGAGCGGGGTCAGTGAGTGTGGGGGTGGGGTCAAAGGCATGGCTAAAAAGCACAACATATTCTGTTTTGTTGGTCTTTCATCTTCAGGTACCTGCAAATAAAATAAGGCACACCTTAAATGAAAAATAAATGCAAGTTAACCTAATCAAAGAGGGATGCACTTTTTTATGTAATGAAACCTCTATTAGTTAATGTGAGCACTGCTGATGTTCGTGCATAAAACAGAGAAACACAGAACTGACTTCTGGTTGGGGCAGTGAGGAATAATGACGTGTGTTTTTGGTGTTATGACATCCCAGCCTGTGACAAAAAGCACTCTAAATATGCAAGCCATTATTTTAAGCTGGCATTGAACACAATATAAGAAAGGCCACCACAAAATGCGCAAAAAAAGATTTAGGCATGAGAGTGAAAAAAGTGCTTATAAAATATAGAGTTTAGTAATAGAAAGAAGCCAGGGGAAATATTTTTATAACTGTCTATTAAAAGCATGCACTCTGCAGGTCAGTTGGTAACACCCTTGCAATACCTCTGAAAAAGAATATATCTTTCACCTCACAGAGGACTCTTTCAATTAAAGACAATATCGACTTCCAAGCAGCCTTTACATTTGCAGATTAACCAATTGCACACATTTACGTTTCTTTCAGACAGCAGACCCCGGGCAAGAAGGCTTATTCCTTGTTTAGCTGTCTCTCCTTCCCTCAACTTCACAGCACTCCCTCCCATCCACTGCAGCTACGGCGTCCTAACTTTAGAAATTAAACGTCCCAGGATGGGTGTCTATTTAGAAAAAATATGGGAGCTGTTTTTGTTAAAATAGTATGGAGACGTTGTGCCCTTAAAACCCCTCCACCTTGACCTCTGAGGAGTGTAGTCAAGGTTTTTTGGGGTGAGTAGGTTGTAATAGAAGTAATGCAAGGAGAGTGATTTTTCAAAAAACTAGCTAAAAAAGTCTGTATCCAACCACTAGATGGCATGGTAATGCAGAGAATGCTCACAGGAGTCAGATTTCAGTAGATGGGATGCTGTATTTTCCTATATATGTTTGATGGATTAAAATAGAAATTCGGATCACAACAATGAAAACAGCCAATGTCAAAACTTGGCCCCTGCATTGTGAGTTCAGCTCTAATGCAAGTATATTCCGAGCCTGACATTTTGCTGTACGTGCACTCCACTTCACTTAACAAGCCATTTGGTCTATTTATAATAATCTTGCTCCCTCTTTTGGCCTCTTGTGGTGGTGCCCTAAGACATGGGCTTACATCTGCCTTACTGTGTTGCTGACACATCTGGATGTGGGGGAGAACAGTGGTTCCCAACCTTTTGACTTCTGTGGACCCCACTTTATCATTACTGGAACCCAGGGACCCCCACTGAAACCTTATTGGAATCCTGGACCCCCACTGAGTCATTACTGGAATCAGGGGACACCAGCCTAAACATTGTCGATTATTTGAACCGCAAAACAATAGACAAAAAAATACAGAAACAAATATTCTTCAAATAAATACACAAATGATAACAAATGTAATTTACTTTGCAAACAAATAACATAAAAAAAGAAAAATGAATAATTGTAATAAAAAGGTTGGAGTTTTTCTAGATTCAATTGAAGCCACACATCTTCCATACTTTATTTTGTTTGATGTGCCTGCGCTGCTCCACGAGTCAATCTGAGGATACTAATTTAATTTTTATCCTCTGATTTAAAATTCCTTGACATTTACAGTATATTTTAAAATTTTCAATTGTACATTTAGCCCACTTTATTGATATACACTTTATTAATCTGTTAATGATAGTTAATTTTCTAAGCAGTCATGGACACCCTGATGAGGCTTTGTGGACCCCGAGGGGTCCCCGGACCACCGGTTGGGAACCACTAGGGTAGACTGCAGTGATTTAGGTTAATGCGTCATATCTGAGCCACGCACCCCTTTTATATAATTCTGGGCCGGCATGAGTTGAGTATGCGTCTTTCTCTTTTATTTCAGAAATGCAAACCACACAAGAGGCCTGTGTGTGGCAGCAACGCCAAGACCTACCACAATCACTGCGAGCTGCACCGCGACGCCTGCCTGACTGGCACCAAGATCCAGGTGGACCACGATGGTCACTGCAAAGGTGAGGCGGCCTGGCGTGTGGCTACTGGTCCTGGCCTAGAGATGTCACCGGGGTAATATGCTAAAAGGCTTGGACAGTAGAGCTGTTGCCTTGTTTCTCATGACAGCAGCCTGAAGGTGAGAGAACCCTGGCAGGGTGGTGTGCTGGCATGAAGGAGAACTAACATTTCATGCTCCCAAGCTAGTTCGCTGGCATCGCTGTCTCCTCTGCCCAGGGGTATTATGGAGGGCAGTGGGGAAGGCTCACTCCAGCTTCAGTCACTCAGTCCTCAGGGGCCCACTGCAGAGCAGGGTAACATCCTGAGAGTAGCTCACCAGCCCTCAGTCTCAGTGCTGCCAGCATGGACGTCCAGATACCAAAGTACCACGTCTGCTCAAAGTTAGCTCACTTACCTGATGAGATAAAGAGGCGAGAAGAGGTGCTCCTCCCCCCCCCCCCCCAGGTCCTCCTGTAACACATCATGAGCAGACAGGGGGAGGTGAGGGGACAGGGTCAACAACAGACAGGAGATGGTCCTCTTCACACCCTGTTTATTCAGTGCCCTGTTTACTTTCTGTTCCTGCTTCTGCCTTCATGACCTCCGAGGCCAGGGAGACTAAGAGAGTGCCAGGGGTACCAGTGGGCACCCAGAGGTGGTAGCTGCTTCCTTTGGATACCTCTGCTTGACTTCCATGGCTGGCAGATGCCCACTGGGACTTCTAGTTCCAGGTCCTCAGTGACATCGGTTGATGCCCGGTGCAGGCAGACTACGCTGCAGCGGATTACAGGGGATCCTCACTGCAGACAGACACCCTGGCATGGCTGACAGTGTGTGCCTGGTGCAGACAGACTGCACTGAAGCTGATTACAGGGTGTTCCCACTGCAGACAGACACCCTGGCATGTCTGACAGTGTGTGCCTGATGCAGACAGACTGCACTGCAACTAATTACATGGGATTCCCAGTACAGAAAGACACCCTGGCATGGCTGACAGTGTGTGCCTGGTGCAGACAGACTGCACTGAAGCTGATTACAGGGGGTTCCCACTGCAGACAGACACCCTGGCATGGCTGACAGTGTGTGCCTGGTGCAGACAGACTGCACTGAAGCTGATTAAGGGGGTTCCCACTGCAGACAGACACCCTGGCATGGCTGACAGTGGATGCCCGGTGCAGACAGACTACGCTGCAGCGGATTACAGGGGATCCTCACTGCAGACAGACACCCTGGCATGGCTGACAGTGTGTGCCTGATGCAGACAGACTGCACTGCAGCTTATTATTGCAGATTCTCATTGCAGACAGACACAGCAGTGGCTGCTGAGGGTGGATCTCTGCATTGCAGTGATCGCTTGTGATCTTGGCTGAAATGTTGTGCCAATATTGCACCAAGTGAGTGTGTGAAGTGAGCGCGACTGACCCGTCCAAATGAGTCCCAGGAGTCCCCAAAGGGAGAAAATTTTGAAAACAATGGGCACAATGGTACACTTAGGGACGGAATTCCAGAAATTGGTTAAACAGGAATATGTTTTTTGAAAGGTGACTCATGAAAAAGGCTGAGACAACACTGATACAATATTCAATCAATCAATCAATCAAAAACATTTGTAGAGCGCGCTACTCACCCGTGAGGGACTCAAGGCGCTGGGGGGAGGGGGGAATCAAGTGGGGAGACAGGGAGGGTCACTGTTCGAACAACCATGTCTTGAGGTTCTTTCTGAAGACCAAATATTGCAATATTTCCCCGTCTGCAGAGCGTGCCTGACTCTCTACCGTGGTTCCTGGGGGCGGGGGAGATGCCCCCAGTAATAGTGAATGTCAAACATAGGACCAACAGTGTATCCTGCAGAAGAGATGCACAAAGAAACTGGTTAACAAGACCATTTCCATTAATCTGGGTGCTCATTTTGAAAAAGCCTCTCATCATTTGTCATTATGTAGAATGAATGTCCCTCGTGTTTACCTGACACTTCCTTTAACCTTTGCATGCAGTCATTTCTAAGCAGATTACCTGTTATATAATAGGATTGAGACTCAGCATGGAGGTTACACAAATCTCACAATATACGGGCTTAGAGTATAGAGCCATTCCTTGGGTTAGATAGGTGGGACTCGTTCAGGCGGCAGAGCTCGAACTTACAGGCTCAAGTGGCAGAGATTCATTTTACAGGCTGAGGCTTGAACCTACAGGCTCAGGCGGCAGAGCTCGAACTTACAGGCTCAGGCGGCAGAGCTTGAATTTACAGGCTCAGGCAGCAGAGCTTGAACTTACAGGCTCAGGCGGCAGAGCTCGAACTTACAGGCTCAGGCAGCAGAGCTAGAACTTACAGGCTCAGGCGGCAGAGCTCGAACTTACAGGCTCAGGCGGCAGAGCTTGAACTTACAGGCGGCAGAGCTTGAACTTACAGGCTCAGGCGGCAGAGCCCGAACTTACAGGCTCAGGCGGCAGAGCTTGAACTTACAGGTTCTAGCAGCAGAGCTAGAACTTACAGGCTCAGGCGGCAGAGCTCGAACTTACAGGCTCTAGCAGCAGAGCTTGAACCTACAGGCTCTAGCAGCAGAGCTTGAACCTACAGGCTCAGGCAGCAGAGCTCGAACCTACAGGCTCAGGCAGCAGAGCTCGAACTTACAGACTCAGGCAGCAGAGCTCGATCTTACAAGCTCAGGCACCAGAGCTTGAATTTACAGGCTCAGGCGGCAGAGCTCGAACTTACAGGCTCTAGCAGCAGAGCTCGAACTTACAGGCTCAGACAGCAGAGCTTGAACTTACAGGCTCAGGTGGCAGAGCTTGAACTTACAGGCTCAGGCGGCAGAGCTCGAATTTACAGGCTCAGGCGGCAGAGCTCGAACTTACAGGCTCTAGCAGCAGAGCTTGAATTTACAGGCTCTAGCAGCAGAGCTTGAATTTACAGGCTCAGACAGCAGATCTTGAATTTACAGGCTCAGGCAGCAGAGCTTGAACTTACAGGCTCAGATGGCAGAGCTTGAACTTACAGGCTCAGATGGCAGAGCTTGAACTTACAAGCTCAGGCGGCAGAGCTTGAACTTACAAGCTCAGGCGGCAAAGCTCGAACTTACAGGCTCAGACGGCAGAGCTCGAACTTACAGGCTCAGACGGCAGAGCTCGAACTTACAGGCTCTAGCAGCAGAGCTTGAACCTACAGGCTCTAGCAGCAGAGATTCCTTTTACAGGCTGAGACAGCAGAGCTTGATTCAGGCAGCACAGGTCCTCTTTCTTATAGACTCAGGCAGCACAGGTCCTTTGTCTTACAGACTCAGGCAGCACAGGTCCTCTGTCTTACAGGCTCAAGCAGCAGAGCTCGAACTTACAGGCTCAAGCAGCAGAGCTCGAACTTACAAGCTCAGGCACCAGAGCTTGACTTTACAGGCTCAGGCGGCAGAGCTCGAACTTACAGGCTCTAGGAGCAGAGCTCGAACTTACAGGCTCAGACAGCAGAGCTTGAACTTACAGGCTTAGACAGCAGAGCTTGAACTTACAGGCTCAGACAGCAGAGCTTGAACTTACAGGCTCAGACAGCAGAGCTTGAACTTACAGGCTCAGACGGCAGAGCTTGAATTTACAGGCTCAGGCGGCAGAGCTTGAATTTACAGGCTCAGGCGGCAGAGCTTGAATTTACAGGCTCTGGCAGCAGAGCTTGAACTTACAGGCTCAGGCAGCAGAGCTTGAACTTACAGGCTCAGGCGGCAGAGCTTGAATTTACAGATTCAGGTGGCAGAGCTTGAACTTACAGGCTCAGTGGCAGAGCTTGAACTTACAAGCTCAGGCGGCAAAGCTTGAACTTACAGGTTCAGACGGCAGAGCTCGAACTTACAGGCTCAGGCGGCAGCGCTCGAACTTACAGGCTCTAGCAGCAGAGCTTGAACCTACAGGCTCTAGCAGCAGAGATTCCTTTTACAGGCTGAGACAGCAGAGCTTGATTCAGGCAGCACAGGTCCTCTTTCTTATAGACTCAGTCAGCACAGGTCCTTTGTCTTACAGACTCAGACAGCACAGGTCCTCTGTCTTACAGGCTCAAGCAGCAGAGCTCGAATTTACAGGCTCAAGTAGCAGAGATTCATTTTACAGGCTGAGACAGCAGAGTTCGATCTTACAGGGTGGAGAAGTGTGGCACAATGGTTAGAGCGGCAGACCCTGATTCAGAGATCTGGCCCGGGGCCAGGGTTCAATTCCCATCTCGTAGGGTCTTGGGCAAAATTCCCTTGGACCAGATAATTCTCGCCTTGGTGCCTAATCTAATTAATGGGTCCCACTCTGTAACTCTGGGCAATAGCTTGCTTAATCTCCACAACGGCCCTCACAGCGCTTGGATGCCTGGTTTCACCCTGGGGCTGTCCAGGAGTGAGTGCCTCACAGGGAAAAGCCAGGAGGGGTTCCACAGTGGTATGCATACAGCGCCTTGCGACCCTAACGGGTGAGTAGTGCGCTATACAAGTGCTAAGTTTACAGTTTTTTTTTTTTTACAGGCTCAGGCAGCAGAGCTCGATCTCACAGGCTGAGGCAGCAGAGCTTGATCTTACAGGCTCAGGCAGCACAGCTCCTCTATCTTACAGACTCAGACAGCAGAGCTCGATCTTACAGGCTCATCGGTAGAGCATAATTTTACTGGCCTAGGCGGCAACGCTCGATCTTACAGGCTCAGGCAGCAGAGATTCCTCTTACAGGCTCATGCAGTTGAACTTGATCTTACAGGCTGAGATAACAAAGATTCCTCTTATAGGCTCAGTTGGTTTTATAGGGTGAAACAGCAGAGCAGACCCTGCAGGCTCTGACAGCAGAGCCTAGCTTACAGACTGAGACCCCAAACTGTTGTAATGGGCAGTGACTGGTAATTCATGAAAAAGCATCAACGTAGACCATGAACTAGCTACACGTCATTCATGAAACAGCTTCCACGGCAGCCAGAAAACGACTCCTGTGATGAAGAAGAGGGTGCCCAGCACCAGTAGGAAGTGTCAGCAAAGGGCCATCAATTCTCGCCCCACAGTAATACTTCTTTTCACTTTTTAAAGTGGTGTCAGACATTTAACATTGTGCTTCTGGAAAGTATAAAGGTGATTGGCTGTTTTTTGGTTGGTGATGTGGTGGGACCAATGCTGGAGTCAGTTTTTTTGTGCAAGGCGCCTGCAGCCGGTGATTATGGACGAGGAGACAAGTCATTGGCTATCCCACGAAGGCTGTCTGTAGTCCGTGAGTGGTCATCCATCATCAACACCATTTACAGAGCTCTCAAGTCTCCGGTTCCATGAACGAGTAGCTCACATTGGTCCTCATAGTCCTACATTTCTAAAGAGGACTACTAGTCCCAGAATGCAAAGAGAAAAGACTGGATCGCATGAGCTGCTCTCATGGACCCTGTAAACTCAAGAGCTCTGTGACCAGGGCTGGCGTGACCTCGCCTGTACAGATATTTGATGGAATGAGTAGGAAACATGCAATGTATGGTGTTGGGTCAGTGGGCTTTCATCACTTCTGAACTTACGAATGTCCATCTTTTTAATTGCAGAGAAGACATCCGACAAGCCAGTGGCCACCCCAGGTGAGGAGCACACACCTGTACAGACATGTGCTAGCAGTAAACTGCAAGATCTCTGCATATGTGTAAAGTTAAAATGATTGTTTCTTGAACATGAAAGACATATACACTCCACCTCAGGTCCATAACTGTTGTAAAGGCAAAATGTGCAACTGGAACACTCAAGTCTTTGTACAACCACAGTCCTCTACTGATGTGTCCAGTTAGAAGTGACAGCCTTCATCACACAGAACGCATGAGAGTAACATGGCAATAGACCTGTGTCCCACATGTGAACAAACAGCCAGTTCATACCACCTTCACTGTGACACAGGGGGCAGCCAGAAAAATAAAATACCCCCACTTTGACCCAAATATACGGGTAAAGTGAGTGATTCCTGCCCTTTCTAGTAATTACCAAGGACATTGTAGTCTGGGGAATATTTGCAGAAAATAGTGCAAAATTGTAAATAATACAGAAAGATTTTAAAGGAATTTGGCTAGAAACTACACATTTACCTGTTCTGGCTTATTTCCCATGTATTCTTTCCAACTTTTTGCTTTCTTTTTATGCTTCCTTTCCTTCTTTCCATCATCATCCCTTTGTTTTTATGCATATTTCATTGTCTTTCCATCTTTCTTCCCTTGACTCTGTTCTTCTCTCATTCTATCTCACTTCTTTCTAGCTTTCTATCCTTCTTCATATCCCTTTATTCTTATCTTGCTCATGTCGCTCCTTGGCTCTTATTTTAATATTACTTCCGTTTGTTAATTATTTTTTCTTTTATTTCCTCCAGTCGCCCATTCTTTCATCTCACATTTCTTCTTTATTTCACTATATTTTTTCTGTTTTCCTTCTTCCTCTCCTTCAATTTTTCTTCTTTATTTTGTTGTTCCTGCCTTTTCTTTTTTCCATGTTCTTTTTGTCCTTTTTCCTTCCTTCGTTATTTGTATTTTAATGTCTTTCCTTTATGCTTTCCCACTTCATTTGCCGCTAACTCACTTTTTCTTTGCCGTTTTAATCATGTTTCTTTCTCTCTGTCACACTTTTAGGCCACGTTTGGGTTTTCTTTTGGTCTCCAGCCCACCGCTGTGTTATTGTAGTTTAGTCTTGCAGAATTTATTAGTTTCTCCTAATGTGTGATGACATGCGAGCCCGAGTTAAAAATTAAAGACCATAAAACATTTTAATCTCCTCCTGTATCACCCTCAATTGAGCTGGTATAGCGAGTGGATCCCTATGCCCTTGCGGAGTCCACACACCTGTAACTGGCTCTTTCATCTGATGCCCCCTCTTACTTTCCCTGATCGCTGATTGGTAGTTCTGCACCTGTATGTTAAATACTTGCTTGTTCTCTGCCATGTTGTAGTGTTACATCGCCAGGGTCCATGCCCTCTCATTCCACTTGTTGGTATTTTTGTGACTTCAGCTCACATGCTTGTTCTTTCTCTCCATTGATTGTTAGATGTGCATCTCTGTACCACACACCCTCTCCATCTCATGTAAACCTCTAGCTCGAAGCCAGTCCTTTTTCCTTTCCTTGATTGGCAGTTGTACATCTGTAGCTCATAGATTCCCTCTTTCTCTCCCCTGATTGGCAGTTTTATGCCCTTGGCTCACAACTTACTGTCTTCCATGACCTGATTTGTTGTTGCGTCTGCTCTCCTGCTAGTTGTACAGCTCTTGCTCATGTGCACTCTCATTCTGTGCCCTGATTGGCTGTTTTATGTCTCCTTCTCTGCTGGTTGTACAGCTCTTGCTTGTGCGTGCTCTCATTCTTTGCCCTGACTGGCTGTTGTATGACTCTTCTCCTGCTAGTTGTGCATCTCTTGCTCACAAACTCTCTCTCTTTTTTGTCCCCTGATTAGCAGTTGCATGCTTCTGCTGCTGCTAGTTGTTCATCTCAGCTTGTGCGCTCTCTCCCTCTGTGCCCTGATTGGCTGCTGTATGCTTCCTCTCCTGCTGGTTGTACATCTCTTGCTCACGTGCTCTCTCTTCCGTTCCCCTGATTGGCTGTTGTATGCCTCTTCTTTTGCTATTTGTACATCTCTTTGTCACACGGTCTCTCATCTGTGCCCTGATTGGCTGTTGTATGTCTCCTATCCTGGTGGTTGTACATCTCTTGCTCATGCTCTCTCTCCTCCTGTCTCCTGATTGGCTGTTGAATGCTTCTGCTCCTGCTGGTTGTATATCTTTTGCTCACGCACTCTCTCCTCCTCTCCCCGGATTGGCTGTTGTATGCCTCTGCTCCTGCTAGATGTACATCTGTTGCTCACGCCCTTTCTATTACTCTCCCCTGATTGGCAGTTGTCTGCTACCAGTCTGATCGGGACGAGCTACGGAAACGCATTATTCAGTGGCTTGAAGCTGAGGTGATTCCAGACGGCTGGATCTCCAAGGGCAACAACTACAGTGAAATCCTCGACAAGTACTTCAAGGTGAGGAACTAGAAGAAACAAGCATTTACAATGCAATAGGTCTCGCACTGGATTGAGTTAGAGCTATTGGCATTGTAAATTCAAAACTGGAGTTTTCTTGCCATATAAATTGGTCAACCTTGCCTCATGATTTTGTCTTTTTCTGCCATACAATTCCAGTGACCATGCATATAACTAAAACACTTCCATTTACTTCTTCCTCTGTCTGCAGCAAAAAAATGAAAGTGTTGCCATTTAGCATCCTAACTTAAATCTGCCATGCTAATTCTAATAGAATAGCACTTTCACCACCCCTCCATCAGAGTTGCTGGCTGGCTAACACAATTCCCCACAAAAAAGGCTTAAGACAGCCACACAGGAGAAATAAACTAGAAGGGTCACCCAAACATATCAAGAGTGTTCAAACAGTCATAGTGTAATAGGGATGTTAAATTGGCCTGAATTGTGGTCATAATTGTAATAAGGAGAGATTATTAAAACATATACAGTTAGCATATAAACCTTTATCAGAAATAAACTTTTGGCATTAGACTGTAATCCTCAAAATAGCCCCTAGAGGGCACCATAACAAAACTATCATTTGTAAGAAACATGGTCATTTACCCATATTGTTAGCCTCTAGGGGGGATAACCCCATGAAAAGAACAGGAGAAAGTAATGCAGTGTAAACATATACTTACCCCCTAAAGGACGGTTTTAGGGCTAGCAGGCCGACTGCAATGATATTACAAACAAGGCCTTTAAAACAAAACTTATACCAGCTGTAAAACAAAAGTTGGAGCCATGAGAAAGCTTAAGACACTCAATGGTGGGAAGGGTTATTATTTTGATAGATGATGTAGACAGAAAGAGCTTTTTGAAGGTGGTTCCATTGTCCTAGGGCCACCACAGGCTGAGTTATGAATAGGGGTGGGCGGAGCTCACTGAGTTCCAAGCCTGACCATGCTTAGCGCGTCCGAGATCGGTCGCACTCAGGCCAGGGCTGTAGGCAGCGAAAGCTGCCATTTCAGGCCTCTTATGCACCGGCCTGCCGCGTGTGCACTACACACGGGGCAGGCAAGTGCACAAGAGGCCTGGGCAGACCGGGGCCGTAGGCAGAGAAAGCTGCCATTTCAGGCCTCTTGTGCACCAGTGCACTAGAACTAAAAACAAGCATTTGCAATGCAATGGGTCTTGCATTTGCTCGAGTTAGAGCTCTTAGCATTGTAAACTCCTAAGACCCCTCTCCCTGCAGAACTTTAGTACCTTTAAACAAAGGGAGGGCGGGCGGGGATGGGGATAGGGACGGGAACAGGGGGAAATTAAAAATAAATAAAAATTAAAAAACGAGCGCGATCGCGCTGTGTAAAACCTTGAAATTCGCCAAGGAGTACTAGGATAAACAATACAATTAAACTGGTAGCCTTGCAAAGCGCTCAATTCTGCCCAGCGAGATCCTGCTGCTTAGGAAATAAAAAGGGAAAGTAGTTCAGAAACCATGCTGAAAACATGGAGCCTTGTATGTTTTTAGTAGTTGGCCGGGGCGCTCAAGGAGGGCTAAACACAGGAATAGACATGACGTATGCATGCCTTGCACAAATGAAATAAAGCGAATTTTAAAAGGCAATCCCACGAACCAACAAAAGTGATAGGTGTGACATGGGCGTGGTTAAAAGCCCACAGAAGATTACAACAGGCCAGAGCACTTGCGCGCTCGACCCTAAAAACAAGGACTTACCTGGGTCCTCCCCGGGTCCTCGTTGCCAGTGGCCTGGCTCTCTGCCTCCCTCTGTCCCCTGCTTCTGGGCCGCTGGGGAGGGAGGCCTGGATCTGGAGCTGGCACCGGAAGCAGCTCCATGACGCCGACGTCAGGCCGAGTGCTCAGTGCCTGCACTTGTGCTGTGTGGCCCATAACTGGGCTGCATTGGTGCACACACGTTCTGCGCTGCTGCCGGGGCTACCGGAGTTTTTGTTCGAACTCTGCGCTGAGTGACAAAAACTCTGTTAGCTCTGCCAGCGGAGCGGTGCTCATCACCCGCCCCTAGTTATAAGCAAAAATGTTTTCTAAACCTAATGCCCTGCAAAGCATTATGGGGTGCGATTCTGTGCAGTAGATATTATGGTATGTTTGCTGCAATGCTCAGAACAGCCCCTAGAGAACACTACAAAAAAAATAGCATTTGGAAGAAACATGGTCATGTAACCATAGAGTCAGCCCTTAGAGAGCAGAACCGCATGAATTAAAGAACAGGAGAAAGTAATGCAGTGTAACCATATATTTAGCCTCGTGGACATAGTACATTACACATTTTCATGGCTAGCAAGACTATTGCAATGATATTGCAAACAAGGCTCATAAACCGTAACTTCTCTCCGCTGTAAAACAAAAGTTCCAGCCATGAGAAAGCTTAAAAAGAAAATGAAATGTGATAGTGGTTATTATTTTGGACTCCCCACCAACAGTGTTGGGACCCAGAGATGATATAGGCAGACTTAGCATATTGTGGTCAATGTTTTGAAGGTAGTCCCATTGTCCTAGAACCACCGCAGGCTGAGTTATGAGCAAAAATGTTTTGTAAAAGTAATTCCTTGCAAAGCATTATGGGTTGACTTTACCTGATTGCAGTGAATACTGTGGTATTGGCTCTCCCGCTGTGCCAGGAGAGCCACTTTCGCTTTGAGGATTTTTGTTTTACTTAAAGCATTCACCACTTTCAAGCGTTTTACGAGGAGTGCCACAAGAAATCACTCTGATTAGGTAACTGTGAACAATTTGACAAGCGCTCCAGTACCACTGATCGAATTCACGCTGTTGTGCCCGTTCATCTATGAGCGCCATGCCCACCATGCACCCCGAAGGGGAGAGACAAAAGAAATAGTTTGTCCACACTGAAGTATATTAGCAATCGTGCAATAATCCAATGTAACAGGGGCAGTCTGCAAGTCTTGACAAAACAGCCTCAAGGCGGGACAAACATAAAGCATTTACCAATGGCATCAAGTGTTTTTTGAAAGGCTAGCCCCCGAACAAGTGAATGTGATGAGCTTGACATGGGCATGGTTAAAAGCCCACAATACTTGCGCACTCAACCTAAAAACCACTAGGTGCAGGTGGGTGTGGCCTCCATCTATAGCCTTTTAGACTGATTGGATGGAATTAACTTTAGCTGCTCACCCGCTGAGCATTCTGGTACATGGAGTCAACTTAACATGGTTGTCATCAAATAGTTCTATGATTTGTGTTTCTTCTTTTGATTTCACACATCCACTGCATCTCAGTGAAGTGGAAAAAGTGGCACATGCTATTGGTGAAATGTTAAATGTCCTTAAGAATCAAACTGCCCTCCAGAATTTTGGGTCTGCATGTCCTCTGATTCCACTATATCCAACGAAAGAGCTTCCATCAAACAAAGAAATGCACAATTATTTAGCACATTCCTGGCCTTCTTGGCGCACTTCTGCCCTTGAGCAGTAACACAGCATCCTTCTCAGCCCTGCCAAGTTTCCCAGGTCCATGTGTGATGTGCTGCTCCATTCTAGGTTTTTTCTTTGAATTCTAGGACTTGCAGTCTTGTTTTCATCATTATAAAAGAGGACTACAACTCCCAGAATTTCAAGTAAAAACCTGTAGTGGAGTGGCACATCAATCTTGGACCTGGAAAACTTGGCAGCTATGCCTTCTGGGTCAGTGATCCGAGTACCTCTGATCTGAGCTTATCTAAAGTCCCTTTAACTACCTGTTCAATTGCTGAAGCTGTCAACACAATTTTCCAAAGTCATCCTTTGGTAGAATAGGTTGGACCATCTCATAGACTAACCTCCCTGTCCCAGCACACACAGACACACATACTCACTGACACAGCTCTGCCTGGACACACATTCACGAAATACTGTCACAAACAAGAGCACACACTGTGGGGTTTGCGAAAAAGGACAATTTGAAGCTTTCTTTGGGTGGTAGGTGTCATTTAGATGGAATGTTTTTGATGGAAGACCTTGGGTGAAATTGGTGATTTGTAGGGGCACAATCAAAAGGCATCTATTTTCGTGACAAAAAGGTAGTCCTTTGACATTTATGGGTGATGGCGTGTCACTGTATCACTGTTGAAATATCGACCTACCAGATTACAGCATCCACAATATCGACTACCATTATATATTGTCAAGATAAATAGATGTGGAGTGAAGAATAGAAAACCAATATTTCCCTGGGTATACTGACCTTGACAACAAAGTGGTAATGGTTACTGTTTATGTGAGTTTTCTGCAGGTCAACTGAAATGTTGAGACATACACCCCCCCAAGGACTACACCCCCCCAAGGACATACCCCCCCCATTTCTGCCACACAGACACACACAGAATCATCTCAGCAAAAATACACTAAACACAAATTTATCAAGTCCCCACACAAAGCATCGTTTCAAGACACACACACACTGACGTAACAAAGAAGAATATATTTATGTGCAGACTTTCACGCACATGACCCTTCATACAGATCTGTTGCAATATGTAGCTGGCCACTGTCGAATATTATAAGCCACTTAACAATATATTAGTCTGCTTCAGCCCTGCTGGCCACTAGTCAATATGACTTCCATCATAGCTGCCAAACACATTATCGAAAGAACACTTAGCAAATGCACTTAATAAAACTTAGGCATACAGCTCTGTTTCAACCCCCCAAAACGCGCATGCCACTTTCAACGCTCATAAATACAGAATCTCATCTCAGCCTCCACACCTAGGTCATTTTCCAGGATACCCGGTGCCTAGAAGTCTAAAAAGGCAGTGATTTGTCAATTGAACGTCTAGGGGCCAAATCATAGACCCATTCATAGCACTGCACATTTCTGTTTTGTGTGCAACTGGTCAATCTGCAAATGTAAAGGGCGCCTGGAAGCGGTATTGGCTTTAATTGATAGAATCACTTGAACCTTTCTTATGAGACAAATGTATTCTTTTTGGGTGGTCTTTTAAGGGAGTTACCAGTCGAGTTGTGAAGTGTGTGCTTTTAAAGGGCAGTTAGGAAAGAAAATTGCATTATAGTCTGGGTATTACTAAAATCTATATCTTAGAAGCACTCTTTTATCTTAAAACTTTTTTCTGCATTTTGTAGCAACCCATCTTACACTGTGCGCAATGCAAGTTTTAAATAATGGCTTACATATTCACAGTGCTTTCTGTCACAGACTTGGCTCTCATAGCACTAAACATACAGAAGTCGCTACTCTCCACTGCACCAGCCAGCATTCAATGATGTGGCTCTCTGGTTACAGACACAGACCTCTGCAGTGCATTAACTAATAGAAGTTTCATAATGCACAATAGTGTACTTACCACTGATTAACGCAACTTGTGTTTTTCATTTAAGCTGTGCCTTATTTTGTATGTAGTTACCTGAAGGTGAAAGACCAAAAAAAGTTTTAAAATATTTTGGATTGTTTTAGCCACGCCTTTGACCCTGCCCCATGGTCTGTCTCCCCACCCCCATTGCGCAGAGCATCACAGTTCCCATAATTTTTTAACGCACTTCGACCACTTTAACAGTCTCTGTATGTGTGTGTGCTGTCTAAAGCACATTAACAAGACAGTCTAAGCTCACAGCTTCAAGGCGCACACTGCTTCTGTGCACGCTCTGCAGCAGAGATGTATCAAGGCCTGGACAAAGTGGGCTCTGGCTCAGGGCCCAATCCCTTCAAGGGCAGTGCTTAATTTGTAAATATAAACGTGCTGGTGCCCAAAAACCCTCCTCTTAAACACGCAGCTGCTGCAATTAATTGTGGGAACACTGAATACTGACGCGGCGTAATCCTGAAGCCACCTCGGGCCTCTTTAATCCACATAAAGCCACTCCCTGCCCCTTCAGCTCACTCTTGCAGCTTTCTAGTTTCTCCCTTTGTGACGCTTTTTCGTTTTTCTCTCTCCCTGTCTTTCCCATATGTGTCTTTTGCTCGCAACAAATGCTTGAGGCAGAAGAACAAGTGCCGGCCCTCAAAAATAAGTGCTGGTGCTCCGCACCAGTAACAACAAGCACAAATTAAGCACTGTTCAAGAGGCCCTCTGATAGAGCCAGCTCTGCTCCAGATAGAGTCTTGCCCTAATGACCTTGATTAATTCTTTAACAAAATGTTTTAAATACCTTTTTCCTTTAATTTACTATTAATGTGGGTGATGTGCGAGAGTCAATTACAGACATTTTGCAGAGAGATGTGTTTATTTTTCATGCAACATCCATAAAAAGGTTTCTTTTAGATCAAAACGGGACCTCACATATGAGAAATGGAAGGGGGTACAGACATTAACTACAGAAAATGTGAGTGAGCTGCTGCTGTGTTACAATATTGGAAACACACGTCACTATCCCTGGATATTAGATATAAACACATTTAGTATTTGAACCAGTGCGCCTGCGCGCTGTCAGTGACCAGTCCAAAGAGGGCATCAAAGAGCTGAAATTAAACCATAAACTGAAACCTGCTCTGAACAGGGCCCCCCGAAATAGGTTTGGCCCCGGGCCCCCCAAATCCGTAAATTGTCCCTGGTTGTACATAGCGCTGTGACAGGCCTGAGAGAGGCGTCAGGGGGGATAAACACAGGCCTCGGCTGCCAGGGCCTGACAGGAGTTTACTGTGAGCGCGGCCTCCTCCATGGCAATGGCCCCCGCAGGCCCGGGCGGCGAGGAGTGCCCCCGCAGCGCCGCACCTGAACTGTTACTGTTATCAGTGCCCTTTGTGTGCGCAGAGGCGGCCCTGTCAGGTGTGTCACCCACACCTGTGATTACCAGTAATGACTGGGCCCTGGCACCGCGCCTGCTCCTCCCTCCCCTCAGGGCGGCGCCATCTTTAAATCACCAAGCTCCCTAGTGATGGAACGTGAGGTAGCTCAGGGGGTTAATGCGTCGGAGGTCTGCGCGCACCCTGCGAGGACTTTCATCCTTCTGAAGCCGATCACCCGGCTATTATTTTAAAAAACGCAGAACGACAACGGTGCTGTGTATTTAGCTATCAAATTAAGAAACAATGACTGGGTTACATAGAGGGCTCTTGGTAGCTCGGTCTGTCGGCGATTAAAGTAAAGGGTGATATTTTTATCCAACTAAGTTGCATTTATTTCACGCACCTGAGAAGGACGGGTGGGTGACTATATCTGCGAAAAATCGATCTCCCGACCGAGTTGCAAAGTTATCTGTCCCAGGTGCCTTAACCCACTGAGCTGTTTGACCAGACTGGCTATCGGTTGGAAGCTGCTCCAGTAATGGCGGAGGGAGCGGGTAAAGGGGTCTACTCTGGCTCGAATGTGGCTGGTAACAGGATTATGAATTTAGGCTTTTGATGGTAAAGCGCTACACCGACCTTTGAAGATGAACGAATAAATAGTTTTCGTACAGCGGATGTCAGATCGTAGTAATTTGTTCAGCCTTGATCTTTCTTTGAATACGGCAATCTATAGTGTTGAGAAAACAAAGTACAAGTAGTTAGTTGAATGCAATTAAAACAAGCGTTGGCAAAGCCAATAGGCTTAACGTTTGTAGGACGTGCGCATCATGAAACCTATTGGCCTTACCAATGCTTGTCTGCCTGGCAGCACGGGTAAGCCAGCAGACAAAAGCATCTGAACATGGATGCTACAGAGAAGGTGCTTTATTTTCTTTAGCTATCATGTTTCAGAAGTTTTTGTCACCCCTTGTTACCAGGCTGTTTACCCACACATTTCAGCTGTAGAATAGTCCCTGATGCATTCCAACGGTGGCGGAAGGACACAGCCAAACAGCCAGTGGAAAAAATGGTGAGAGTAAAATACTGCTATGGGCTTATCCAAGATGTGATTGACCATTCCTCAAGCCAAGGGCTCAAGGTTACAGAATAAAAACCCAGTGGCTGAAGAAGGCACTAGTATGCATAGAACACAATATATTCGCTATTAATTGCGCAACTGCCATACGTATCAAACCTAAAATAAGCATTTGCAAGGCAATGGGTCTCGCATTTGCCCGAGTTAGAGCTATTAGCGTTGTAAATTCCTAGCACGGCTTTCCTTGCCACATAAATTGAAATGAAAAGTAAAACAGTTGACATAAGCAAGCCGATTCAAAGCTCCACGGCCGCCGTGAACATGAGAGACACAAAAGGAAAAATAAGTTTTCTCACAGTCAAACATATCGGCAAATCATGCAATTATCCATGTAACAGGGGCAGTTTGCAAGGCGGCAACAAAACTGCCCCAAGGAGGGACAAACATAAAGCATTTACCAATTATATCAATGGATTTTTTAAAGGCAAACCCATGAACGAGTGAAAGTGCTGGGCGTGGTTAAAAGCAGTGCTTAATTTGTGCTTGTTGTTTCCGGTACTGAGCACCGGAACTTATTTTTGAGGACCGGGGCTTATTCTTCTGCCTCAAGCATTTACTGCTAGCAAAAGACACATATGGGAAAGACGGAAGAAGAGAAAAACGAAAAAGCGTCACAATGGGAGAAAGTAGAAAGTTGCTAGAGTGAGCTGAGGGGGCAGTGAGTGGCTGTAAATGTACTGAAGAGGCTCAAGATGGCTTCAGGATTACACCGCCTCAATATTCCGTGTTCCCACATTTAATTGAAGGAGCCGAGTGTTTAAGAGGAGTGCTTTGGGCACCAGCACGTTTTTATTTACAAATTAAGCACTGGTTAAAAGCCCACAATACTTACAACAGGTCAAAGCGCTTGCGTGCTCAACCTAAAAATGGATGGGTTCCCTCTGCTCATGTCTGATTTGGGAGATTATGAAACCTAAAAATAGTTATGGTCAATGCAACAGTGCATGTCTGAGATAAGCTGAAAAGATGGCCTTTAACTTAAAAGTTGTCTCGCAAAATCAATCCTGGATTTACCTTGGTAAATTTCAAATGGTTTATTTGGCCCTCCACCTCTATTTCGCAAGCAAATTTCTCTATACACCAGTTAAGGAGATCTTTCTGTAACATTCAGATATGTGATGTCTAACCTGGCTATCAGAGCCTTTTATGCAACCAATGTTATTACAATGAGTACCATTATTCTTAACCAAGAGAACTCCAGTCTATAACAACACACTTAAAGACAGCTAAGTTTGTGGTATCTCCAAAAATTCCTATAATATTATTTAATGCTGAAGACATGGTACTAAAAATGCAACGACACTTGTTGCAGCGCAGTGAAAGGCCCTTTGCAAAGGTTTATTGGTCACCCTTCTCTTGCTTATTGCTATGTTTGAACATTAAACTGGTACTAATGAGGTGCAACCTATGCCCAGACAGGGTTAAGAAGTGTAAAAATGCCAAAGTAGTAAAGTAACACTATCAGAAAATGTGCCGCATAATTTGCCTTTTTTTGCCTATTAATTTGGTCAACCCTGCTGCATAATTTGGCTCTCTCCTGCTGCATACTTCTAGTGGCTTTGGTTATAGGTGGTCCAGAACCTTAATTTTAGTTGAGTTTGTCACGTCATACTGTGAGTTTAAGTGTCACTATTTTGCTGATGTGGCTTGAGCTGTAAGAGACCTCAGTCCATGCCATACTATGGCTGTCCTTTGCGTGTCACTATTCCACTGGTGTTGAGTATTCTCACTGGGACCTCAATTCGTGCGATACTGAGAATGTCCACTGGGTGTCACTGCTGCGCTGTTGGAGCGTGCCTGCTCCCCATAGCACCTCAGAAATTGACATATTTGAAGTAACCACTGGCTGCCACTGCTGCACAGGAGTCTGCTTGCTTCCAATAGGAACCTCAGATATTGCCTTGGTCTGAGTATCCAGTGGCTGTCACTGCTGCACCATTTCCACTCTTTGCTGCCTCCCACCAGTCCTAAGACACCCACAGGCAGAAGCTGTTCCTCTTATGTTCACCACGGTGCCCTGAAAGAATCTGAAGATGGCGACCAACAGGAAGGCTCAGGGGAGGGCATATGATGTCATTGGAGAAAGATCTAGGCACCAAATGGTGGAGGTTGTCGACACACACAAAAAGGAGAAAAAGAAAAAGGACTACTACTACTTTGGAGAATTCTGATTCCAACCACTAGATGGCAGAATAATGCACAGCATGTAAATCCAGAAAATTCTTCAAGCTGCAAAACTACACTTACAGGCAAGAAACTATTTTGATATACTTTGTTACTCAAGTCTATGGTACTCATTTTTCAACCTTGTAAGGATGAAAGGCCTAGCGAACTAGACAGGATTCAAACCTGTTGCCATGAGGTGAAACAAAGATTGCTGGAGTGGGTGCATTATTCCACTGAGCAACCAGACTCTGTCTGCTGCTCTTGCTATGGTACCACATACCTGCAAGCCGCAGATCAAGCCCCAGGGTCTCCTTGGAGACCTCAGACAGTACTATAGTGGCAGTGCCCTGTAGGTGTCACTGCTGCACTGGTGCCTTCCGCTGTCAGTTTTCCTAAGTCCACTACATCCGAAAGTTACCCCTCTGACGACCAGAAGGGTACCACACATCTGTTATCCCTGTCTCTTGTGTCTTGTGTTATAAGCGGCAGGTGATGAGCCCACTTCCTTGGAGCCCTCAAGTAACTAGTGCATGTCAGTCCTGCACCAGTGTCTCAGCCCAGACACTGCCTCTCTGGTGTTCACTGTGGTACAAGCAGGCCCTCACTGTCTTCCTTGGCTTGTGTTATTGCCTCAGGGGATGAACCTGCTTCCTTAACACCACCTTAAGTGTTGACCTGAGATTGCTATGTAGTTCCAACAATTGCACCATTGCCTCCCGTTGTTGCATTCCCACAGTCCTCAGTCCTCCACACTCGGACATTGCCCCTTTGATACTCACTATGAGTCTACCAGGCCCTGCCTCTCTTCCTTGGCTTGTGTTCTGGGGACAAAGATGCCTCTTTGGAGACCCCAGACATTGCTATCTTGAGATTGCCCTGCAGGTGTCACTGTTTCACCAGCGTCTCCTGTGGCTGTCTTCCCACAGTCCTGCGATCTCCACAGCCAGAAGCTGGACCTCTCTCTTCCTTGACTTGTGCTATTGCCCCAAGGCATGAACCTCCCTCTTTGGAGACCACCAGCAGTTCTGTTCTCAGACTGCTCTGTAGGTGTCACTGCTGCACCAGTGCCTTCCCATGGTCCTTTGACCACCCACACCTGGAAGCTGGCCCTCCGATGCTCACTGTGGTGCTGGCAACCCCCCTCTCTTCCTCTGCTTGCGTTATGGCCCCTGGGATGAATCTCTCTCCTTGGAGGCCTCAGACATTGCTATCTTGAGAAAGCTCTATAGGTGTCACTATTCAACCAGTACGTCCCGTGGCTGAGCCCCATACCCAGAAGGTGGCCCTCTGATGCTCTCCATGGGACCAGCAGGCCCTCACTCTCTTCGCTGGCTTGTGTTTTGGCCTTAGGTCTTTGGAGACCTCAGACAATGAGCCATGATCCAAAGATGGGGTGGGCGAGGTCTGAGCGTGCCCAGTCTCCGAGATGGATCTTTATCTGCCTTCGAGTCCACAGGCCCAGATGGGTCTAGCAGACAGGCCTGGCTCCTGCCTAACCTGCTGGGGCAGTCTGAAGAAACCTGCTGGTTACAGTAACGCACGCGTGTGGCTGGGATAGTGAGCTGTAACCGAACCTGTCATTACACCTTTGTGTGCTTGGCAGCTCAATGACCTCCAGGCTTGGCGTGGGTACAAGGGCTGCTGACAGCCCCACGGGGAGCGTTTCCTTGCAGAGAGACTTAGAGATGAGCTTCTCTCCTGTGAGCATAGCCTGGGCTGTCAAGGACTCAGCTTTGTAAATATAATGCTCAGCGTTTCTGACCTAGATCCTGGATCGAGGGACAGTCCTAGGGGTGATCTCTTTAGAGGCCGGGGCTGTGCTGGTCCTCGCTCTTAGAGGTGATCTCTACAGAGAGGCCAACGTTTAGGCACTGTGGTCCTCGCTGTTAGGGAAACCAGGTACCGTGTATGCTTCACCACTTCTTAGAGGTGAACTCTCGAGAGAAAGACCACTCATTGCGCATGAGGGTCCTCGCTCGAAAGAGAGACCGGGGATTCAGCAACCTGTGCCTCCCTCTTAGAAGTGACCGGAGAGAGAGCAATGATTGAGCTCGCAGACCTTAGTGCCCCGATGACTTAGTGGTGATCTCTAGAGAGCGAGCGAGAGATCAAAGATTGAGCGCACTGGGCCTCACTCCTAGAGGTTATGTATATATATAAAGAGAGGCAGACCAATGATTGAGCACACTGGGCCTCACTCCTAGAGGTTATGTCTATACAGAGGGAGACCAATGATTGAGCACACTGGGCCTCACTCCTAGAGGTTATGTCTATGTAGAGGGAGACCAATGATTGAGCACACTGGGCCTCACTCCTAGAGGTTATGTCTATATAGAGGGAGACCAATGATTGAGCGCACTGGGCCTCACTCCTAGAGGTTATGTCTATACAGAGGGAGACCAAAGATTGAGCAAACTGGGGTCTCCCTCTTAGAGGTTATGTCTATATAGAGGGAGACCAATGATTGAACACACTGGGCCTCACTCCTAGAGGTTATGTCTATATAGAGGGAGACCAATGATTGAACACACTGGGCCTCACTCCTAGAGGTTATGTCTATATATACAGAGAGGGAGACTAATGATTGAGCACACTGGGCCTCACTCCTAGAGGTTATGTCTATGTAGAGGGAGACTAATGATTGAGCACACTGGGCCTCACTCCTAGAGGTTATGTCTATGTAGAGGGAGACTAATGATTGAATACAGTGGGTCTCACTTCTAGAGGTTATGTCTATATAGAAGGAGACCAATGATTGAGCACACTGGGTCTCACTATGAGAGGTTATGTCTATATAGAGGGAGACTAATGATTGAGCACACTGGGCCTCACTCCTAGAGGTTATGTCTATATAGAGGGAGACCAATGATTGAGCGCACTGGGCCTCACTCCTAGAGGTTATGTCTATATAGAGAGAGACCAATGATTGAGCACACTGGGCGTCACTCCTAGAGGTTATGTCTATACAGAGGGAGACCAAAGATTGAGCAAACTGGGGTCTCCCTCTTAGAGGTTATGTATATATAGAGGGAGACCAATGATTGAACACACTGGGCCTCACTCCTAGAGGTTATGTCTATATAGAAAGACATCAATGATTGAGCACACTGGGCGTCACTCCTAGAGGTTATGTCTATACAGAGGGAGACCAAAGATTGAGCAAACTGGGGTCTCCCTCTTAGAGGTTATGTCTATATAGAGGGAGACCAATGATTGAACACACTGGGCCTCACTCCTAGAGGTTATGTCTATATAGAAAGACATCAATGATTGAGCACACTGGGCGTCACTCCTAGAGGTTATGTCTATATAGAGGGAGACCAATGATTGAGCACACTGGGCCTCACTCCTAGAGGTTATGTCTATATAGAGGGAGACCAATGATTGAGCACACTGGGCCTCACTCCTAGAGGTTATGTCTAAATAGAGGGAGACCAATGATTGAGCACACTGGGCCTCACTCCTAGAGGTTATGTCTATATGGAAAGAGACCAATGATTGAGCACACTGGGCCCCACTTCTAGAGGTTATGTCTATATAGAAAGAGACCAATGATTGAGCACACTGGGTCTCACTCTTAGAGGTTATGTCTATATAGAGGGAGACTAATGATTGAGCACACTGGGCCTCACTCCTAGAGGTTATGTCTATGTAGAGGGAGACTAATGATTGAGCACACTGGGCCTCACTCCTAGAGGTTATGTCTATATATACAGAGAGGGAGACCAATGATTGAGCACACTGGCCCTCACTCCTAGAGGTTATGTCTATGTAGAGGGAGACTAATGATTGAATACAGTGGGTCTCACTTCTAGAGGTTATGTCTATATAGAAGGAGACCAATGATTGAGCACACTGGGTCTCACTATGAGAGGTTATGTCTATATAGAGGGAGACTAATGATTGAGCACACTGGGCCTCACTCCTAGAGGTTATGTCTATATAGAGGGAGACCAATGATTGAGCGCACTGGGCCTCACTCCTAGAGGTTATGTCTATATAGAGAGAGACCAATGATTGAGCACACTGGGCCTCACTCCTAGAGGTTATGTCTAAATAGAGGGAGACCAATGATGGAGCACACTGGGCCTCACTCCTAGAGGTTATGTCTATATAGAGGGAGACCAATGATTGAGCACACTGGGCCTCACTCCTAGAGGTTATGTATATATATAAAGAGAGGCAGACCAATGATTGAGCACACGGGGTCTCACTCCTAGAAGTTATGTCTATATAGAGGGAGACCACTGATTGAGCACACTGGGCCTTACTCCTAGAGGTTATGTCTATATAGAGGGAGACCAATGATTGAGCATACTGGGCCTCACTCCTAGAGGTTAGGTCTACATACAGGGAGACTAATGATTGAGCACACTGGGCCTCACTCCTAGAGGTTATGTATATATATAAAGAGACCAATGATTGAGCACACTGGGCCCCACTTCTAGAGGTTATGTCTATATAGAAAGAGACTAATGATTGAGCACACTGGGCCTCACTCCTAGAGGTTATGTCTATATAGAGGGAGACTAATGATTGAGCACACTGGGCCTCACTCCTAGATGTTATGTCTATATAGAAAGAGACCAATGATTGAGCACACTGGGACTCACTCCTAGAGGTTATGTCTATATAGAGGGGAACCAATGATTGAGCATACTGGGCCTCACTCCTAGAGGTTAGGTCTATATATAAAGAGGGGCAGACCAATGATGGAGCACACTGGGCCTCACTCCTAGAGGTTGTCTCTATATAGAGGGAGATCAATGATTGAGCACACTGGGCTTCACTCATAGAGGTTATGTCTATATAGAAAGAGACCAATGATTGAGGACACTGGGTCTCACTCCTAGAGGTTATGTCTATATATAAAGAGAGGGAGACCAATGATTGAGCTCACTGGGCCTCACTCCTAGAGGTTATGTCTGTATATAAAGAGAGGGAGACCAATGATTGAGCTTACTGGGCCTCAAACCTGGGAGATGTCTATATATATATATATAGAGAGAGAGACCAATGAGTGAGCACACCGGGCCTCAGTCCTAGAGGTTATGTCTATATAGAGGGAGACCAATGATTGAGCACACTGGGGCTCAAACCTGGGGGGATGTCTATATATATATATATATATATATATATATATATATATATATATATATAGCGATAGAGAGAGAGAGAGAGACCAATGAGTGCGCACACCGGGCATCACCCGTAGAGGTTATGTCTATAGAGAGAGAGGCCAATCAATGATTGAGCTCTTTTGGCCTCACCCTTAGAGGTGATCTCTATAGAGATAGACTCAAAGATTGAGCATGCTGGGCCTCACTTTTACAGCTGATCGCTAGAGAGAAGCCAGTGACTGAATACTTTGGGTCTCGCACCTAGAGGTGATCTCTGTAGCGAGAGGCCAATGCTTGAGTACTCTGGGCCTCACTCCTGGAGGTGATCTGTTATCTCTGTAGAGGGAGGCCAGTGACTGGGCATGATAGCTCTCGCTCTTAGAGGTGGTCTGTAGAGAGAGGGAGAGTGCATTTAGCCCTGCTTCCATTCTCTTCGTGGTGATCCAAACACAGATGACCAATAATTGAGAACAGTGGGTCTTGCTCCTCTTCGAGAGGTGATCCATACAGAGCGAGCTCATGGACTGACCACACTCTCGCTTAGAGTAGCATTCCTTCCCGAGGACGTGCACCATAGAGAAAGGCCAAAGATGGGGCATGCTGTGCCTAGCTCTCTTACTCCTAAAGGTGATCACAAGAGGGAGAGGGCCGGGGATTTGAGGATATCAACTCTAAAACCAAATGTCTGTGTGTGCAATCAATGTGTAATTGGAAAATATTTGTAATTTAATGATTTGGCAGGAGGCAGACAATTTGGTAACCTGTGAAGCGAAGATTAGATAATAGGTTTTCTGCTCTCACAGTCAGAAACGTAATCACCATAGCACATCTTTAGTTTCCCGTGCACCCTTCCGCCCCAAAACTATGTCACTCACAAATGAGGGTTTACTTCTGCTACAAACGGTTTGAAATCAAGACTAGAATTGAAGATTCCTCACTTCTCCGGGGGCCCTCAGGATCTGACACATAATACCCAGTGCCTGGCAAGACACAGGAGTTTTAAAGGCAACAAAATGGCAGCTTTGTAAACGCTTGCACTGCAACAAATGACATTAACTTTGACTTCAGATACAGGTCGGGCTTAATGTAACCAGTTCTTTAACACCTCGCGGTACCACACCTCGCGGTACCCACTTTGGTAGCACCGTCAGGAGTTAGCACCGCTGCAGGACCAGGTTGTAATCCTGCATTTGCCAATTGGGTGACCAAGTCTTTCCATAATAAAAGCAATAGCTTAGCATGTTTGCTGTCAGGACATGTAAAATACATGTCCTGCACATGTTATATGTTGCATCCTGCCTAGGACTCGGTAGGCCTGTGACTTAAACAGCTGTCCAGGGGAACTAGTGACATTGCAATTGATATTTAATGGAAAAGTCTGGCTAGAAGTACACAACTGCTCTACCAGTCTGCAGTGGCAAACTTGGGGACTCATTTTATGCAGAGGCCCTCCAGGGTAGCGTAACCAGTGTTGCAAGCCCTGGGGTACCCTGCTAACCTACATGCCCAGGGTACCATCTACTAGGTTATGTTTCCAAGGTTACAGATACGTTAGCCATTTCCAGTTGGGGACAGCCAATTCGACACACACTTTATGGTCAGGCACTGGCATTGAGGTCTGGTTAGCAGAACTCAGTGCACTCTCAGAGTTGAAAAACCTGCTGCATCAGTCAAAAAACTTGGGGGTGACCATAGAAAAAGAGGCATTTCTTTACACCACAGTATCTACCCCTCTGGGAGGGGGGCGGTACAACGCTGCTGCTCTAGTAATGAGAACCCTGGTCATGTTTGGTGCTTTCTAAGTGTATTCATTTAAAAGTTGTAAGATTTAAAATGTTTTCAAGACTGTTATACCACCAGATGCTACCAATGAGTCCCCTGCATCTTGGGAGTACATTACTGATTTACAGATTGGGGTATCATCACCAATTCTTCATTGTTAAATGATGGCGTAAAGCACTGGAAGGGCTTAGTCTAGACACCAGTGTGTCCATGTTCATGTTGCAACTTCAGGCAGTAGAGAACGATCTTTCAGTACAGTGGCCCAGCTCTGGTCATAGATGTTGTAAGGAAATGCCTCCTTGGCATGGTTGCCCCCTGACTTTTTGCCTTTGCTGATGCTATGTTTACAATTGAAAGTGTGCTGAGGCCTGCTAACCAGGCCCCAGCACCAGTGTTCTTTCCCTAACCTGTACTTTTGTATCCACAATTGGCAGACCCTGGCATCCAGATAAGTCCCTTGTAACTGGTACTTCTAGTACCAAGGGCCCTGATGCCAAGGAAGGTCTCTAAGGGCTGCAGCATGTCTTATGCCACCCTGGAGACCTCTCACTCAGCACAGACACACTGCTTGCCAGCTTGTGTGTGCTAGTGAGGACAAAACGAGTAAGTCGACATGGCACTCCCCTCAGGGTGCCATGCCAGCCTCCCACTGCCTATGCAGTATAGGTAAGACACCCCTCTAGCAGGCCTTACAGCCCTAAGGCAGGGTGCACTATACCATAGGTGAGGGTACCAGTGCATGAGCATGGTACCCCTACAGTGTCTAAACAAAACCTTAGACATTGTAAGTGCAGGGTAGCCATAAGAGTATATGGTCTGGGAGTTTGTCAAACACGAACTCCACAGCACCATAATGGCTACACTGAAAACTGGGAAGTTTGGTATCAAACTTCTCAGCACAATAAATGCACACTGATGCCAGTGTACATCTTATTGTAAAATACACCCCAGAGGGCACCTTAGAGGTGCCCCCTGAAACTTAACCGACTATCTGTGTAGGCTGACTAGTTTTAGCAGCCTGCCACAAACCGAGACATGTTGCTGGCCCCATGGGGAGAGTGCCTTTGTCACTCTGAGGCCAGTAACAAAGCCTGCACTGGGTGGAGATGCTAACACCTCTCCCAGGCAGGAATTGTCACACCTGGCGGTGAGCCTCAAAGGCTCACCTCCTTTGTGCCAACCCAGCAGGACACTCCAGCTAGTGGAGTTGCCCGCCCCCTCCGGCCAGGCCCCACTTTTGGCGGCAAGGCCGGAGAAAATAATGAGAAAAACAAGGAGGAGTCACTGGCCAGTCAGGACAGCCCCTAAGGTGTCCTGAGCTGAAGTGACTCTAACTTTTAGAAATCCTCCATCTTGCAGATGGAGGATTCCCCCAATAGGGTTAGGATTGTGACCCCCTCCCCTTGGGAGGAGGCACAAAGAGGGTGTACCCACCCTCAGGGCTAGTAGCCATTGGCTACTAACCCCCCAGACCTAAACACGCCCTTAAATTTAGTATTTAAGGGCTACCCTGAACCCTAGAAAATTAGATTCCTGCAACTACAAGAAGAAGGACTGCCTAGCTGAAAACCCCTGCAGAGGAAGACCAGAAGACGACAACTGCCTTGGCTCCAGAAACTCACCGGCCTGTCTCCTGCCTTCCAAAGATCCTGCTCCAGCGACGCCTTCCAAAGGGACCAGCGACCTCGACATCCTCTGAGGACTGCCCCTGCTTCGAAAAGACAAGAAACTCCCGAGGACAGCGGACCTGCTCCAAGAAAGGCTGCAACTTTGTTTCCAGCAGCCTTGAAAGAACCCTGCAAGCTCCCCGCAAGAAGCGTGAGACTTTTAACACTGCACCCGGCGACCCCGACTCGGCTGGTGGAGATCCAACACCTCAGGAGGGACCCCAGGACTACTCTGATACTGTGAGTACCAAAACCTGTCCCCCCTGAGCCCCCACAGCGCCGCCTGCAGAGGGAATCCCGAGGCTTCCCCTGACCGCGACTCTTTGAATCCAAAGTCCCGACGCCTGGGAGAGACCCTGCACCCGCAGCCCCCAGGACCTGAAGGACCGGACTTTCACTGGAGAAGTGGCCCCCAGGAGTCCCTCTCCCTTGCCCAAGTGGAGGTTTCCCCGAGGAACCCCCCCCTTGCCTGCCTGCAGCGCTTAAGAGATCCCGAGATCTCTCATAGACTAACATTGAAAACCCGACGCTTGTTTCTACACTGCACCCGGCCGCCCCCGCGCTGCTGAGGGTGAAATTTCTGTGTGGGCTTGTGTCCCCCCCGGTGCCCTACAAAACCCCCCTGGTCTGCCCTCCGAAGACGCGGGTACTTACCTGCAAGCAGACCGGAACCGGGGCACCCCCTTCTCTCCATTCTAGCCTATGTGTTTTGGGCACCACTTTGAACTCTGCACCTGACCGGCCCTGAGCTGCTGGTGTGGTGACTTTGGGGTTGCTCTGAACCCCCAACGGTGGGCTACCTTGGACCAAGAACTAAGCCCTGTAAGTGTCTTACTTACCTGGTTAACCTAACAAATACTTACCTCCCCTAGGAACTGTGAAAATTGCACTAAGTGTCCACTTTTAAAACAGCTATTTGTGAATAACTTGAAAAGTATACATGCAATTTTGATGATTTGAAGTTCCTAAAGTACTTACCTGCAATACCTTTCGAATGAGATATTACATGTAGAATTTGAACCTGTGGTTCTTAAAATAAACTAAGAAAATATATTTTTCTATACAAAAACCTATTGGCTGGATTTGTCTCTGAGTGTGTGTACCTCATTTATTGTCTATGTGTATGTACAACAAATGCTTAACACTACTCCTTGGATAAGCCTACTGCTCGACCACACTACCACAAAATAGAGCATTAGTATTATCTATTTTTACCACTATTTTACCTCTAAGGGGAACCCTTGGACTCTGTGCATGCTATTCCTTACTTTGAAATAGCACATACAGAGCCAACTTCCTACATTGGTGGATCAGCGGTGGGGTACAAGACTTTGCATTTGCTGGACTACTCAGCCAATACCTGATCACACGACAAATTCAAAAATTGTCATTAGAAATTCATTTTTGCAATTTGAAATTTTTCTAAATTCTTAAAAGTCCTGCTAGGGCCTTGTGTGTTAAGTCCCTGTTTAGCATTGTCTTTTAGAGTTTAAAAGTTTGTTAAAAGTTTGAAATTAGATTCTAGAAACAGTTTTAGATTCTTTAAAAAGTCTTCCAACTCTTAGCAAAATAATGTCTGATACAGAGATGAATGTGGTGGAACTCGACACCACACCTTACCTCCATCTTAAGATGAGGGAGCTAAGGTCTCTCTGTAATATCAAAAAAATAACCATTGGCTCCAGACCTACCAAAATTCAGCTCCAGGAGCTGTTGGCAGAGTTTGAAAAAGCCAACCCCTCTGATGATGACCTCACAGAGGAAGAAATTAGTGACTTGGAGGCCAATGTCCCTCCTCCAGTCCTAAATAGGGAGAACAGGACCCCTCAAGTCCTGTCTCCAACTGTGTTAGTCAGAAATAGTGAGTCCCTCACAGGAGGGTCCCACATTTCTGAAATCACTGAGGATGCTCTCAGTGAAGATGACCTCCTGTTAGCCAGGATGGCCAAAAGATTGGCTTTAGAGAGACAGCTCCTAGCCATAGAAAGGGAAAGACAAGAGATGGGCCTAGGACCCATCAATGGTGGCAGCAATATAAATAGGGTCAGAGATTCTCCTGACATGTTAAAAATCCCCAAAGGGATTGTGACAAAATTTGAAGATGGTGATGACATCACCAAGTGGTTCACAGCTTTTGAGAGGGCTTGTGTAACCAGAAAAGTGAACAGATCTCACTGGGGTGCTCTCCTTTGGGAAATGTTCACTGGAAAGTGTAGGGATAGACTCCTCACACTCTCTGGAAAAGATGCAGAATCTTATGACCTCATGAAGGGTACCCTGATTGAGGGCTTTGGATTCTCCACTGAGGAGTACAGGATTAGGTTCAGGGGGGCTCAAAAATCCTCGAGCCAGACCTGGGTTGACTTTGTTGACTACTCATTGAAAACACTAGATGGTTGGATTCAAGGCAGTGGTGTAAGTAATTATGATGGGCTGTACAATTTATTTGTGAAAGAACACCTGTTAAGTAATTGTTTCAATGATAAACTGCATCAGCATCTGGTAGACCTAGGACCAATTTCTCCCCAAGAATTGGGAAAGAAGGCGGACCATTGGGTCAAGACAAGGGTGTCCAAGACTTCAACAGGGGGTGACCAAAAGAAAGGGGTCACAAAGACTCCCCAGGGGAAGGGTGATGAGACAACCAAAACTAAAAATAGTAAAGAGTCTTCTACAGGCCCCCAAAAACCTGCACAGGAGGGTGGGCCCAGAGCCTCTTCACAAAACAATGGGTACAAGGGTAAAAACTTTGATCCCAAAAAGGCCTGGTGTCATAGCTGTAAACAGCATGGACACCAAACTGGAGACAAGGCCTGTCCCAAGAAAGGTTCCACTCCAAACTCCCATCCAGGTAACACTGGTATGGCTAGTCTCCAAGTGGGATCAACAGTGTGCCCAGAGCAAATCAGGGTCCACACTGAAGCTACTCTAGTTTCTGAGGGTGGGGTGGATTTAGCCACACTAGCTGTCTGGCCGCCTAACATGCAAAAATACAGACAGCAACTCTTAATTAATGGGACTAGAATAGAGGGCCTGAGGGATACAGGTGCCAGTGTCACCATGGTGACAGAGAAACTGGTTTCCCCTGGCCAATACCTGACTGGAAAAACTTACACAGTCACCAACGCTGACAATCAGAGAAAAGTACATCCCATGGCAATGGTTACTTTAGAATGGGGAGGGGTCAATGGCCTGAAACAGGTGGTGGTCTCCTCAAATATCCCAGTGGACTGTCTGCTTGGAAATGACCTGGAGTCCTCAGCATGGGCTGAGGTAGAACTAAAAACCCATGCAGCAATGCTGGGTATCCCTGAACTGGTGTGTGTGAAAACAAGAGCACAATGCAAGGCACAGGGTGAACAAGTAGAGCTGGAGTCTGGAAGAATGGCCCAGCCTACCAAGAGAACAGGAAAGTCAGTTGGGAAACCAACTGCAACACAGCAAAAGAAAGGGAACCTCTCTTCTCAGGAAGAAGTTCTACCCTCTGAGGGAACTGAGCCTTTGGAGCTTGAACCTTACCAGGTTGAGCTCTTAGGCCCAGGGGGACCCTCAAGGGAGGAGCTGTGTAAGGGACAAGAAACCTGTCCCTCTCTTGAAGGCCTTAGGCAGCAAGCTGCTGAAGAGTCCAAAGGCAAGAAAAATGGAACACATAGGGTCTATTGGGAAGATGGACTCCTGTACACTGAGGCCAGAGACCCCAAACCTGGTGCCACTAGGAGAGTGGTAGTGCCTCAGCTGTTCAGGAAGTTCATCCTAACATTGGCCCATGACATTCCCCTTGCTGGACATTTGGGACAAACCAAGACGTGGGAGAGGTTAGTCAACCACTTCTACTGGCCCAATATGTCCAACATGGTTAAGGAGTTTTGCCTCTCCTGCCCCACCTGTCAAGCCAGTGGTAAGACAGGTGGACATCCAAAGGCCCCCCTCATTCCACTTCCAGTGGTGGGGGTTCCCTTTGAAAGAGTGGGTGTGGACATAGTTGGTCCACTAGAACCTCCCACAGCCTCAGGAAATATGTATATCCTGGTAGTAGTGGATCATGCTACCAGGTATCCTGAAGCTATTCCCCTTAGGTCGACTACTGCCCCTGCAGTAGCCAAGGCCCTCATTGGTATCTTTACCAGAGTGGGCTTCCCTAAGGAGGTGGTGTCTGACAGAGGTACCAACTTCATGTCAGCATACCTAAAGCACATGTGGAATGAGTGTGGGGTGACTTATAAATTCACTACACCATACCATCCACAAACTAATGGCTTAGTTGAGAGATTCAACAAGACATTAAAGGGCATGATCATGGGGCTCCCAGAAAAACTCAAAAGGAGATGGGATGTCCTCTTGCCATGTCTGCTTTTCGCTTACAGAGAGGTGCCACAGAAGGGAGTAGGATTCTCACCCTTTGAACTTCTGTTTGGTCATCCTGTAAGGGGACCACTTGCCCTTGTTAAAGAAGGCTGGGAGAGACCTCTCCATGAGCCTAAACAGGACATAGTGGACTATGTACTTGGCCTTCGCTCTAGAATGGCAGAGTACATGGAAAAGGCAACCAAAAACCTTGAGACCAGCCATCAGCTCCAGAAGTTTTGGTATGACCAAAAGGCTGCACTGGTTGAGTTCCAACCAGGGCAGAAAGTCTGGGTTCTGGAGCCTGTGGCTCCCAGGGCACTCCAGGACAAATGGAGTGGCCCTTACCCAGTACTAGAAAGGAAGAGTCAGGTCACCTACCTGGTGGACCTGGGCACAAGCAGGAGCCCCAAGAGGGTGATCCATGTGAACCGCCTTAAGCTCTTCCATGACAGGGCTGATGTGAATCTGTTGATGGTAACAGATGAGGATCAGGAGGCGGAGAGTGAACCTCTCCCTGATCTTCTGTCATCAGACCCAAAAGATGGCACAGTAGATGGAGTGATCTACTCAGACACCCTCTCTGGCCAACAGCAAGCTGATTGTAGGAGAGTCCTACAACAGTTTCCTGAACTCTTCTCCTTAACCCCTGGTCAGACACACCTGTGTACCCATGATGTGGACACAGGAGACAGCATGCCTGTCAAGAACAAAATCTTTAGACAATCTGACCATGTTAAGGAAAGCATCAAGGTGGAAGTCCACAAGATGCTGGAATTGGGAGTAATTGAGCGCTCTGACAGCCCCTGGGCTAGCCCAGTGGTCTTAGTCCCCAAACCTCACACCAAAGATGGAAAGAAAGAGATGAGGTTTTGTGTGGACTACAGAGGGCTCAATTCTGTCACCAAGACAGATGCTCATCCAATTCCAAGAGCTGATGAGCTCATAGATAAATTAGGTGCTGCCAAATTCTTAAGTACCTTTGACTTGACAGCAGGGTACTGGCAAATAAAAATGGCACCTGGAGCAAAAGAGAAAACAGCATTCTCCACACCTGATGGGCATTATCAGTTTACTGTTATGCCCTTTGGTTTAAAGAATGCCCCTGCCACCTTCCAAAGGTTGGTGAATCAAGTCCTTGCTGGCTTGGAGTCCTTTAGCACAGCTTATCTTGATGATATTGCTGTCTTTAGCTCCACCTGGCAGGATCACCTGGTCCACCTGAAGAAGGTTTTGAAGGCTCTGCAATCTGCAGGCCTCTCTATCAAGGCATCCAAATGCCAGATAGGGCAGGGAACCGTGGTTTACTTGGGACACCTTGTAGGTGGAGGCCAAGTTCAGCCACTCCAACCCAAGATCCAGACTATTCTGGACTGGGTAGCTCCAAAAACCCAGACTCAAGTCAGGGCATTCCTTGGCTTGACTGGGTATTACAGGAGGTTTGTGAAGGGATATGGATCCATTGTGACAGCCCTCACTGAACTCACCTCCAAGAAAATGCCCAAGAAAGTGAACTGGACTGTGGAATGCCAACAGGCCTTTGACACCCTGAAACAGGCAATGTGCTCAGCACCAGTTCTCAAAGCTCCAGATTATTCTAAGCAGTTCATTGTGCAGACTGATGCCTCTGAACATGGGATAGGGGCAGTTTTGTCCCAAACAAATGATGATGGCCTTGACCAGCCTGTTGCTTTCATTAGCAGGAGGTTACTCCCCAGGGAGCAGCGTTGGAGTGCCATTGAGAGGGAGGCCTTTGCTGTGGTTTGGTCCCTGAAGAAGCTGAGACCATACCTCTTTGGGACTCACTTCCTAGTTCAAACTGACCACTGACCTCTCAAATGGCTGATGCAAATGAAAGGTGAAAACCCTAAACTGTTGAGGTGGTCCATCTCCCTACAGGGAATGGACTTTATAGTGGAACACAGACCTGGGACTGCCCATGCCAATGCAGATGGCCTTTCCAGGTTCTTCCACTTAGAAAATGAAGACTCTCTTGGGAAAGGTTAGTCTCATCCTCTTTCGTTTGGGGGGGGGGTTGTGTAAGGAAATGCCTCCTTGGCATGGTTGCCCCCTGACTTTTTGCCTTTGCTGATGCTATGTTTACAATTGAAAGTGTGCTGAGGCCTGCTAACCAGGCCCCAGCACCAGTGTTCTTTCCCTAACCTGTACTTTTGTATCCACAATTGGCAGACCCTGGCATCCAGATAAGTCCCTTGTAACTGGTACTTCTAGTACCAAGGGCCCTGATGCCAAGGAAGGTCTCTAAGGGCTGCAGCATGTCTTATGACACCCTGGAGACCTCTCACTCAGCACAGACACACTGCTTGCCAGCTTGTGTGTGCTAGTGAGGACAAAACGAGTAAGTCGACATGGCACTCCCCTCAGGGTGCCATGCCAGCCTCCCACTGCCTATGCAGTATAGGTAAGACACCCCTCTAGCAGGCCTTACAGCCCTAAGGCAGGGTGCACTATACCATAGGTGAGGGTACCAGTGCATGAGCATGGTACCCCTACAGTGTCTAAACAAAACCTTAGACATTGTAAGTGCAGGGTAGCCATAAGAGTATATGGTCTGGGAGTTTGTCAAACACGAACTCCACAGCACCATAATGGCTACACTGAAAACTGGGAAGTTTGGTATCAAACTTCTCAGCACAATAAATGCACACTGATGCCAGTGTACATCTTATTGTAAAATACACCCCAGAGGGCACCTTAGAGGTGCCCCCTGAAACTTAACCGACTATCTGTGTAGGCTGACTAGTTTTAGCAGCCTGCCACAAACCGAGACATGTTGCTGGCCCCATGGGGAGAGTGCCTTTGTCACTCTGAGGCCAGTAACAAAGCCTGCACTGGGTGGAGATGCTAACACCTCTCCCAGGCAGGAATTGTCACACCTGGCGGTGAGCCTCAAAGGCTCACCTCCTTTGTGCCAACCCAGCAGGACACTCCAGCTAGTGGAGTTGCCCGCCCCCTCCGGCCAGGCCCCACTTTTGGCGGCAAGGCCGGAGAAAATAATGAGAAAAACAAGGAGGAGTCACTGGCCAGTCAGGACAGCCCCTAAGGTGTCCTGAGCTGAAGTGACTCTAACTTTTAGAAATCCTCCATCTTGCAGATGGAGGATTCCCCCAATAGGGTTAGGATTGTGACCCCCTCCCCTTGGGAGGAGGCACAAAGAGGGTGTACCCACCCTCAGGGCTATTAGCCATTGGCTACTAACCCCCCAGACCTAAACACGCCCTTAAATTTAGTATTTAAGGGCTACCCTGAACCCTAGAAAATTTGATTCCTGCAACTACAAGAAGAAGGACTGCCTAGCTGAAAACCCCTGCAGAGGAAGACCAGAAGACGACAACTGCCTTGGCTCCAGAAACTCACCGGCCTGTCTCCTGCCTTCCAAAGATCCTGCTCCAGCGACGCCTTCCAAAGGGACCAGCGACCTCGACATCCTCTGAGGACTGCCCCTGCTTCGAAAAGACAAGAAACTCCCGAGGACAGCGGACCTGCTCCAAGAAAGGCTGCAACTTTGTTTCCAGCAGCCTTGAAAGAACCCTGCAAGCTCCCCGCAAGAAGCGTGAGACTTGCAACACTGCACCCGGCGACCCCGACTCGGCTGGTGGAGATCCAACACCTCAGGAGGGACCCCAGGACTACTCTGATACTGTGAGTACCAAAACCTGTCCCCCCTGAGCCCCCACAGCGCCGCCTGCAGAGGGAATCCCGAGGCTTCCCCTGACCGCGACTCTTTGAATCCAAAGTCCCGACGCCTGGGAGAGACCCTGCACCCGCAGCCCCCAGGACCTGAAGGACCGGACTTTCACTGGAGAAGTGGCCCCCAGGAGTCCCTCTCCCTTGCCCAAGTGGAGGTTTCCCCGAGGAACCCCCCCCTTGCCTGCCTGCAGCGCTGAAGAGATCCCGAGATCTCTCATAGACTAACATTGAAAACCCGACGCTTGTTTCTACACTGCACCCGGCCGCCCCCGCGCTGCTGAGGGTGAAATTTCTGTGTGGGCTTGTGTCCCCCCCGGTGCCCTACAAAACCCCCCTGGTCTGCCCTCCGAAGACGCGGGTACTTACCTGCAAGCAGACCGGAACCGGGGCACCCCCTTCTCTCCATTCTAGCCTATGTGTTTTGGGCACCACTTTGAACTCTGCACCTGACCGGCCCTGAGCTGCTGGTGTGGTGACTTTGGGGTTGCTCTGAACCCCCAACGGTGGGCTACCTTGGACCAAGAACTAAGCCCTGTAAGTGTCTTACTTACCTGGTTAACCTAACAAATACTTACCTCCCCTAGGAACTGTGAAAATTGCACTGTGTCCACTTTTAAAACAGCTATTTGTGAATAACTTGAAAAGTATACATGCAATTTTGATGATTTGAAGTTCCTAAAGTACTTACCTGCAATACCTTTCGAATGAGATATTACATGTAGAATTTGAACCTGTGGTTCTTAAAATAAACTAAGAAAATATATTTTTCTATACAAAAACCTATTGGCTGGATTTGTCTCTGAGTGTGTGTACCTCATTTATTGTCTATGTGTATGTACAACAAATGCTTAACACTACTCCTTGGATAAGCCTACTGCTCGACCACACTACCACAAAATAGAGCATTAGTATTATCTATTTTTACCACTATTTTACCTCTAAGGGGAACCCTTGGACTCTGTGCATGCTATTCCTTACTTTGAAATAGCACATACAGAGCCAACTTCCTACAGATGTTCAGAGCCTCTACCAATAAGGGCAGCATGAACCTATTCTAGATTGACATCCTGTGCCTTATTCCACCATCTGATGACTGGATCCAGAGAACTGTACTTGATTCTTTTTATTTTTGGGGTAATGTTTTTGTTTTGGGATTCAGCCATAAGAGGTGCCACTATGACTAACTGTAATGCGCGGCCCCCAAGCTGTGTCCTCTTGTGGTGGCCCTACAAGGCAACTGCCTACGTGGCCAATAAACATAAAAGTTTTTGATAACAAACTTAAGTCTCTAACTTGCCAACCGTGGTGAATTAAGTCTTGGGTTGCATGTCCACATGTTGGAGAGGTCCTGTCTTGGCAAGTTGCTTGATTGCTGTTTGGGGCAGTACTATGGCCGATTTGCAAGTGCTTCATCTCCTGTAATTGTAAACACAAGCTAAAAATCTATGGAAGAGCACACGCATCGAGTCATTGCAAGTGGCCCAAATCGATGCAAGACTTTCCATTCTTCATGTTTTGGTGCATAACATTGCGGCAGCCAACACCTGGTGATCGACTTTACTTTTGTGTCCTTAGAGCTACGACGATGGAGACTCCCGCCTGGACTCCAGCGAGTTCCTGAAGTTTGTGGAGCAGAATGAGACGGCCATCAACATCACCACGTACATGGATCAGGAGACTAACCGGCTACTCAGGTACTGTATATAGACATGGGATCAACCAGCTGTCTATGTAGCATATACAGACATGTCACCAAGCAGCTGCTCAGGCACTGTGATGGGCCAGGGAACCGAGCAGGTACCTGCGTACTGTACATAAACATGGGACCCGCCAGCTGTCTAGGTTGTCTATACAGCCATGTGCCCTGGGAATTCATTTATTCCATGAGACCAAATGGTTACATGCAAGGGCCTCCATATAGGCCAGGAGACCAACCTATTGCCAAAGTACTGTATTTAAACTATGACTGCTTAGATGCTGTATTTGTGCCAGGAAATCAAGTGGCTGCCTGGGTACTGTATATAGCCCATGGGACCAAACAGCTTCCTCGATACCAGATATGTGCCAGGCGGCTGTCCGGTTGCTGTGGTACTGCACACTACCCAAGAGGCAACCTGGTTGCTTTGGTTTTATATATGGACCAAGGGTCCCTCTGCCTGCTCACGTACTATGTGTGGAAGAGGAGACTGGATGTTGCTCTATGTAGGCCAGGAAAACTTTGGTTGGTCAGGTGCTGGACATGGTGGGAGAGGATCTCGCGGAAAGTGGACCATGACCAGGGTGAGAAAAACCTCAAAGGTGGGAACAGCCCTGAGCCTATAGGGTATAACGCTCTCTTTATTCTTCCTGCAGGGGTCTATGCGTTGATGCTCTCATCGAGGTGTCGGACGAGAACGCAGACTGGAAGCTGAGCTTCAATGAGTTCCTCAAGTGCCTGAATCCTTCTTTCAACCCTCCAGAGAAAAGTATGTGTCTTCTCTGCCCTTCAGCCCTCCCAGGGCACTTGAGAGAGGACCACAGGAGTGACAGCCAGAATCTGAGGGAGGGAGAAAGAGTGTGACAGAGAGAGTGACAGGCTGTGAGAGTCAAAGGGGAGTGTGGAGCAGAGAGATAGAGACAAAGAGAGCGCGAGAGAGCTAGCGCAAGCGAGCATGGAGCGATGGAGCGCGCACTCGTAGGTACAGATTGTGCAAAAGAGCTACGAATAAAGGGGGAAGAAAGACAAGAAAGAAAGTAAGGAAAGAAAAAGAAGCTGACCAGAGTTAAAGTGAGGGATAAAATAAATTGGGAAAGTACACAAAGGAGTCAGTAGATCAGAATTAGGACAAAGAAGGAACAACAGTGTTAAGAGGGTGTTAGTGAGATATGCTTAATTAGTTCAAGATGGGGTAAAAGTAAACGTGAAAGAAAATAAGGGCAGAAGTGGGACACAAATCAAAAGGCAGAAGAGGATGGCGAAGGCGTAGCAGAGAGCAGGACAAAGCAAATGACAAAATCAAGCGTCAGGCACAAGATAACACATTGGAAATGGCAGTGAGAGCAGAGAGGATTAGGGAGACAAGGGAAGAGGAGAAGCAGAGGGGCATGCAGAAGAGTACAAAACAGTGGAATGGAATATACGAGTTTATGTTTATAAAGCATTACATACCAGAGTGGTATCAACACATGGTACTTGTACCTACATTGAGAAAGGAGATGCAGGTCATGTATGGGGGTCTCTGTCAAGATGGCGTTTGCGTGCTGGGCCAGAGTTGGGGTGCAGCTAGTAACCAGTGGTCTGGGATGTTTTGTGGGAAGCGAAGCTGTGCGTGAGATGTGATAGGTGATATAAAGGATTTGTAGAGATCAGAGGTGGGAGGGTGTGAATATAAAGCACTGCAAGGGAGTTCATTTGATGGCAGTCACAGAAAGCTTTCTAGTGTGGCCTTAGGCTGAAGGTTTGGCCCAGTGTATACCTGTGCTAACCCCACCAGTAAGCATGTTATAAACCCCATTGCTTCACCTGCTCCTGGTTTCTGTTCAGGGCCTGGCGGTGCTGTTGGCCACCCCTATACCCACAATGTCACCCTAATATCCGTTATTCTTCCTTCGCTTAGAGTGTGCCCTTGAAGATGAATCCTATGAGGATGGAGCTGAGACTCAGGTGGAGTGCAACCGCTGTGTGTGTGCCTGCGGGAACTGGGTGTGCACAGCCATGACATGTGCTGGTAGGTATTTCCTAAACCAGAAGTCTCCAACCTTTTTTTAAACAAGAGCTACTTATGTTCAATGAAGATCATCTCAAGCTACTTATTACATGGTTATTAGGGTTGTAATAGTGACCACAACAGGCAAAAACATCTAATTTAATAGGGTTGGCTGCGCACAGGAGAGCTAATCACTGGTGGATGGAGAGCTACCAGTAGCTCATGAGCTACTGATTGGAGAAGCCTGTCCTAAACCACATGTACCATAACCTGCAAATTCATATTGTAACTTTTTGAGAGGTGCAGCGTTCATAAAGAGGACTTCTTGGCACTGGGAACTACAGAATGTAGACAATACAGTCTATAAGTATTACTCCAAAAACAAATTTTCACTTTCCCCAGAAAAGTAGTACATCTATCTGGGGCCGCAGAGATAAAGGCGAAGAAATCCACAGCATGAGAGTGAGGACGGCGAGAGCTTAGCCCTTTTTCGCTCAGGGGATCCCTACTGTTGTTTGGGAGGGAATCATGAGCATTATGTACTATTCTCATTCGCAAACCAGGTATGTGCAGTTTGCACCTTGACTGGTTTGCCAATTGCACCTGAATCGCAAATAGGATGCCCTGTCTCTTGCCCTTCTGTTTGCTACTCAAACAGGGTCGTGAATGCCCATTTCTGAGTGAGAAACATTTTTCTGGCTTCTAAAAGAGTTTTTGTAATAAATAGCAACACCTTTTTACAGTTTGCAAAGCCCGTGATTTTGTGAATTGCAATCTTTGTGACTTAAAACTGCCTTTTCACATCCCAGGCATCCATCTTCTCTTAAAAGTTATTTTCATTATACATTTTTTGAGGACAGACTTCACCTCTGCAGGATATGGCTCATATTTAAACAAGCCCATTACAAGTTGGCTCAAGGTCATGACCTTGTGGTTGGCAATACCACTGAAAAAGGTCTTCAACTTAAAAGGCTCCAATCTAAACCCACTGAGCAATAAAACAGTGGTGCTGTGCTACTCTGCCTTCTGGAATGAAAGGGCAAACTAAAGTCAATTTCAGTGAATTCCCATTAACGCTACGGATGGGTGTAGTCACTCTCTGACCCCTGTACCAAGGGTTGGTGGGTGGGTAGACTGGTTATGAGGTTTGAGGGAAGGGATCCATGGTCTGAAGATGAACAGGATGGGAACACGTGTATTTATTAAAGTAAAGCTTCCGATGGTGACCAGGAGAGCAGCATCTAGTTATATTAGTTTAGAACCTGTGATGGGGATGGTGGACAGAACCACCTACATTATTAAACAAGAGTTTCAGGTGATGCATGACTTAATTCGATTATAAATTATGACAATTAGAAGGGTTTGCTTTAAATCCTTGATTGTGGTTCACAGAAGCAATCTGGCTAGGAATGTTGATGTATTTTGGGAATGCTCTTCTTTGAATCATTGGCCATGTTTTACAAAACAATCCGGAACAACAAAGTTGATGTGTGTCTGGGAATTCTCTGTTTCCAGCTACTGGCTCTGGGTCACGGACGGATTCCAGCTTGGAATGTACATAAATGCCTGGAAATGTCCTGCTTTCAACCTCCGCTTGTGGTTCAGAGAAGCAGTCTGGATAGGAGTGTTGATATGTTTGGGAATGCTCTGCTTTGAACAGTTGGCTATAGTTTACAGACCATCCTGGCTGAATTACAGAGATTTCGGCTAGAAATGTTGATGTGTGTCTGGGAATGCCCTGCTTTGAATGATTTGCTATGATTCACAGAGGCTAGGAATGTTGACGTGTGTCTAGGAATGCTCTGCTCTAAGTGATTAGTTATGATTCACATTTCAAATAGGAATGTTGACATATGTCAGGGAATGTTTTAAAAAATTAGGTAGGATTCAGAGTATTCCTGCTAGGAATGTTGATGTGTGTCTAGGAATGTTCTGCTTTGAATGACTGGCGATGATTCCAGAGGCTAAGAATGTTGATGTGTGTCTGGGAATGTTGTGCTTTTGAATGACCGGCTATGATTAACAGAGTCAAAAATGTTGATGCGTGTCTAGGAATACTCTTCTTTGAATGACTGTTTATGATTCACAGAGGCTGAGAACATTGATGTGTGTATGGGAACGCTCTGCCTTGAACGGCATTTGGCCCATGGAGGAGTGAACGGAATTGGCTTCGTGGAATTCCGCGGAGCTGAAAAAAAACTCTGTGGAATTCCGTGAAGCCCGAGTTCCGGGCCCCACGGAGTCCTCCTGAATGCGCCCGTCTCGGAAGCGCTAAGTAGGGTCGGGCCTGGTCAGCCAGGCCCGACCCTGCTTAGCGCTTCCGGGATGGGTGCATTCAGGAGAGCTGTAAGCAGTGAAAGCTGGCGTTTCAGGCATCTTGTGCACTGGCCTTCCCAGTGTGCAGTGCACACGGGACAAACTGGAGCACAAGATGCCTGAAACGGCAGCTTTCACTGCCTACGGTCCTGGCCTGAATTCAGCTAAAGCTGCCATTTCAGTCCATGTTTGTGCACCAGTGTGCATAAGCGACAACAAAAGAGACGATGACTTACCTGGGTCTTCCCAGGGATCCTCCTCTTCATCCACAGAGTCTCAGCGAGGCTGCCTCCCTCTGGTCTGCTCCGGTGCGCACTGCAGCCCAGTTATGGACTGCACAGCACAAGTGCAGAGTGTCTGCTCTTGCACTGTGCATCCCACACTGGGCTGCAGCGTGCACCGGATGAGCTCTGTTCTGCTGGAAGGGCTAGCAGAGAGTTTTGGATAACTGCGCTCCGAGCAGAGCACGAAGTTCTAAAAACTCCCCCACACATACCTAAACAACAGGCTATGATTCACAGAGTATTGCTGCTAGGAATGCTGATGTCTGTCTGGGAATGCTCTGCTATGAATGGCTGGCTCTGATTCACAGAGTACTGCTGCTAGGAATGCTGATGTCTGTCTAGGAATGCTCTGCTATGAATGGCTGGCTATGATTCACAGAGTACTGCTGCTAGGAATGCTGATGCCTGTCTGGGAATGCTCTGCTATGAACGGCTGGCTATGATTCACAGAGTATTGCTGCTAGGAATGCTGACCTGTGACTGGGAATGCTTTGCTTTTAACCTCTGCCTCTGATTCTTAGGGAAGACTCACAAGGATGGAGAGCCAGGCGAGGAAATGACAGAGGAAGAGATGACCAGATACGTGCAGGAGCTGCAGAAGCACCAGGTTAGGAGTCACGTTCTCATCCCTCCAGCCTGATCCTCACTCCCTTCAGCCCATGGCCTGGTCTCCTCTTCTCGCTTCTCTCTCTGGGTCACTCCAGCTGACCTTATTCCTAGAGCCTTGTGCCCATGTATGTCCTTCATTGGGAGGGGGAGGATTGAAGAGGGTGGAGTATTGCTGGGTTCTCCATTTTACATACTCCCATTCCAATCCCTTCCACCGACGCAACTTCTGATAAACAATTGGCATGGGCAAGGGTATGATCTTACATTTGAGATTAGAACCTACCACAGGCATGACTCAGTAATGTAATTTAAAACAAAATGACTTCAGCATTGCAAATCTCCATTTTACATACACAGTAGAAGAATGGTTAAAATGTAGGCAGCAATGTAGACACACTAGGAACAGGCTGACACCAGCTCATACACTGTAGTCAGCCATACCACTAAAAAGGTCCTGTAGTTCAAACATGTCTCTCCAAAGCTACCGCCACACTAGAACGGTGATGCAGGCGTACATTGTTGCCTGACTGGAAAGAGTGAATGAGATTTGATCTCTGCGATTTCCAGCAAAAGCAGTGTGTTGGTCATACTCTCAAGGCCAGCACGTGGGTGTTTGTGTGGAAAGACGCTGGTCAGGAATGCACGTGGGTATAGCTGGATCTTACTCACTGAAGTCCCTGATGATGACTAGGACAACAACACAAGAGTTGATTACATTAAATCCTCTGATTGTGAATATCATATCAGCATCCACGCATGATATTCTACAACTGATGATAAATAAATAGGACAGCAGCACCTGGATTATAGACATTCAGCGTATTATTATGATGATGAATAGGACAACAGCACATTAATTTATTACATTAAATATTCTGATTTTGAATACCATATCAGCATCCATGCATGGCAGTCTACAACTGATGATAAAGAGGACAGCATTGCCTGAAATATAGACTTTCAACGTGTGACGAAGTATAGGACAACAACACATGAACTTATTACATTAAATCTTCTGATTTTAAATAGCATATCAGCGTCCATGTATGATAGTCTACAACTGATGATAAATAGGACAGCAGCTCCTGGATATAGACATTCAGCAAGTGATGATGAATAGGACAACAACACATGAACTTATTACATTAAATCTTCTGATTTTGAATAGCATATCAGCGTCCATGCATGATAGTCTACAACTGATGATAAATAGGACAGCAGCTCCTGGATATAGACATTCAGCAAGTGATGATGAATAGGACAACAACACATGAACTTATTACATTAAACCTTCTGATTTTAAATAGCATATCAGCGTCCATGCGTGATAGTCTACAACTGATGATAAATAGGACAGCAGCTCCTGGATATAGACATTCAGCAAGTGATGATGAATAGGACAACAACACATGAACTTATTACATTAAATCTTCTGATTTTAAATAGCATTACAGCGTCCATGTATGATAGTCTACAACTGATGATAAATAGGACAGCAGCTCCTGGATATAGACATTCAGTGTATGATGATGAAAAGGACAACAACACATGAACATATTACATTAAATCTTCTGATTTTGAATAGCATATCAGCGTCCATGTGTGATAGTCTACAACTGATTATAAATAGGACAGCAGCTCCTGGATATAGACATTCAGCAAGTGATGATGAATAGGACAACAACACATGAACTTATTACATTAAATCTTCTGATTTTGAATAGCATATCAGCGTCCATGCATGATAGTCTACAACTGATTATAAATATGACAGCAGCACCTAGTTTATAGAAATTCAGCGTGTGATGATGAATAGGACAGCCCAGCATAAGTACATCTAGATGTAACAGGGATGAATAGGATAGTGGTTACAATGCATAATATGAACACATTGCTCAATAGAAGTCCAGGTCAACCCTCTGCGAGTTAGAAGTTTTCTCAGAGGAAGCGGGATTTAACCCAGTTTCCCTTGTGAAAATTTGAAAATTGTGCTTTTGGCATGACCACCGCGCAACGTCTACAGAATGGTTTCCACTTTACTAAAACAATTCAGCGACTACAAAATGAGAACGAGAGTGATCACCTTGTCGAGTAGTGCTGCCTTTAATTTATGTTTCTTCTTTCTGAAGGAGACGGTTGAAAAGTCCAAAAAGATCAGCAGCAAGGAGATATAGACGACATGATGTCACTGCAGTGGAAGGAGCCAAGAAGATTTGCGCCCAGCACGCATGCGCATCTCTATTCATCGGCGCAGGGTTTGACGCGCAGAGGGAGCTTCTTTTGCCAGATCATAAATATTTGCAATTTATATCGACAATTTTTTTTAATTTGAAGAATGTGTTTTGTTCATTTCAGTTAGGGATTTCTTTAAAAACACAGGCTTGGGTGGGTTACCAAAGCATTTGTGTATGGGCCCAAATCTCTTTTTTTTATTTTTTCAGTGGGAAGCTTAAACCAGTTGTTCTAACCAACTTGACCATGTAGGTTGAGGCGCAAGTAGTGGAAGGGGTAAAGGAAGTGATATGAGGATGCAAGGTGCCACGGTGCCAACCCTCCTGCCCTTTCCACTCGCTACTCAGAAATGGCAGGTAGGAAACTTTGGCAACTATCAGAAGAGGAAACAGGAAGTACGTAGGCACGGCAGGGCTTTCTTTTGGGAGTGATCAGATAAAACCTAGATCTTTAACTATTGTTTTAGAGTTGTAAGTGTTTCAGAAACCGATTACACACAGGTTCTGTATGCGGCAACCGGTGGGGCTAGGCAGTCTCACAACAAGGGCAGCTGACTCTAAATAAGGCGCACTTGAGGGACTTGATAACAGGATGTGATGATCATTTCATTGTTTGGGGTCTGTGAAAACCTAGACTTTTAAAAGATCTTTTGCAAAATCATAAACTTCTAAACATACACTACCAGAAAATCAACGTTAATCAATACCTCCCTTTCTATATTTCAAGCTGGCCAAATCCTGGCACTTGACCCCGAGTATGGGTGGACCGGACTTCGAATAGTAAATTAACACAGCCCTAAACTTGTGGGAAGTGAGCTTGGCTTAATTTAGGAATTAAATACAGGTTGTAATTTTTGTAGAGAGATAGTTGACACATTCAAGTTTTAGATTTTGGAAGACAATGCTTAGGTGTCTGCATTTGTGGAAAATTGGTGATCGCCCTCTGTTTTCAAAAGTAAAAAAAGTCAAAATAAGGTAGACCCACTCTGTTCCACAAGCTACTTCTCCAATAAATTATACATTCCTAGGATGGTGAACAGGAATTTTTTTGTGTAGTAGAGCTCTGCGAGAGTTCTAGCAAGCACCCATCACGGCTGCTGCTTCCATTAAAGTGCTTTGATATGCTTTTGAGGGGAATGAAAGAGTTGACTCCTCTGCCCAGCTTCTCCACATATCTTTGTCCTAGCCTGAGCTTCTGCTGTCTCCCCATCCATCAAATGCATGCCTCGCCTGCCTCCTTCCACTGTTAATTGCACCAGCTCCCCCGACGCTCCATGTAGGTGCTTATTTTAGCCGTGTCAAGGAACAGCTAACCATTCCCTTTTTTTTTACTTTTTTTTTATTTAGAAAATATAATTTTGTATCATTAGCTAGCAGTTTTTTTAAATTTGTTATTTAATATATTGTATTATCATGTGGTGCTTTGAAATCAAACAATATAAATGATTATTCGTCTTCGAAATAAGCTGAAAATGCACAATTGAGCTTTGCGTGGTAATGCAATGTCCTTCACCCAAGCCCGACGCTCTCGCTTCACTGCTGGTGACATCATCATTCATGTTTCGTGCACAAAAACCAAAGAGCGTGATGTCTTCAGCAGGGTCGCGAGAGGATCTGGGCTTGGATGCTGTTCTTGTATTACAATTATTATTTGTTGGGTATGGCCACAATACCTCTAATGGTTTTGGAGGCATTTCTGCTCTGTATGTACTGAGAAGGGCGCGTAGCAGTGCCTGAAAGACCATCTCAGTGCAGTGTTAGTAATAGGGCCAACCTCTACCACTCGCTGGTGCAGAAGGACAGAACAAATCCCTCGTCTTCAGTGCGGGTAGGTGTGTTCCAGCTAATTGGCCCAAATTTACGTTCACATCTCATTACAGTGGAAAATGCAACAGAAATGTCCCCAGAATCACCCAAGAACTCATAAAGATAATCACTGCCACTTTTGCAACCACATTTTGAAAGTATGCCCCATCCTGATTGGCGGCTTTGTGCAAGGCGCGGCCGGGGTTATACAAGGCAACAATAATCAACTGAGAGTAGGGGAGTGGTGGTGGAATGAAGTCAGAGAACATTGCCACTTGTGCAAAGCTCAAAACATAGCAGATGGGCAAGTATTTGCCACTGTTAAATGGGAATATTTATTGGGGTGGAAACCTCAGCCACCACCACCAGGTATCAAAAGCAGTTCTGTTTAAAGACACATTAGCAGAAAGTGGAAATGATCTGGAAATCCACCGCATGTCCACTTTAAAGAATACCCATGGCCGGTGCCCAGTGACCTCCCCTCACCACTCAACCACAAAAGCTTTCACACTCTGCTGATCAATTATTATACTGGGGACAAAACATTAGCAAAGCCCTCTTTATTTAAAAAAAAAAGTCTTATACAATGCCTGGGTGGACCTTTTGAAGAAGAAGAATTTTACCGTGAGTGTGGGGTTGCGTGCTTGTGGCGGCCATCTTGTTTCCTTCTTGTGGTTGAAGTCCATTAAAATCAACTTGTTCAGTTTACTTAGATCATTGGAATAGTGTCAGATGTGGGACAACCTTAAATCAGAAGGATTGGTTCGGCTGCTGCTGGAGTCCAAAGGCAAATTACATGTACTGTTGTTCAGCTTTGAGCTATTACATCACTTTGGCAGTAGTTGGACCACATATTTGTGGGGAGTCAATTTCCCTGCAGTTACAAGCAGTATTTCTGTTGCTGTTTACTTTACTTTGAAAGGTGCTGTCCTGTTTTTTGTATTGTTTTATTACATTTATCTTTTTTCAGTATTAAAAACCATATGTAAAAACACAAATTGTCTTGGCTGCCTGTGACTGCCCTCCTTTAATTTGTGTGTATCCATATACCAGATGATTGTTACAAGCATTTATTCTGTGTTTTTCTAAGTTTTTGTTGCGTTGTGTTTTTTTTTGTGGTCTTCAAGCCAAATAAAATTGACAAAACCTTTAAGATTTGGTTGCCTTGTTTCATTGACAGAAGTGAGTACTTTGATGAACGAATTCAGGGTGACATTAAATAAAAACACAAAACAAGCTGTTGGTACCCAGAGAGGGGTTCAAATCATTTGGGTCGAATTATTGAATCATTACAAATCTTTATTAGGTTAACATAAATAACCATAAAAGCAAAAGATACACATGTGAATAAATAAAATGCAAATACAAAACCGATTAAAAAATATACAATAAAAAAAAAACAGTTTAAAAACAGCAGTAACCAACTCAACAGGGTACTTAATCAGGGCCCATAGATGTTATTGGTCAAACAGCTTCCTGAAGAAATAAAAACAGCTGATTACAGATTTCATCGTCAGCCAGTCCCATCAGCAATTCATAGGCAACGAGGTAAGTGTAAATATTCCTAGCCTTCAACGAGGCTTTAAGATAGGACTTTGTAAACATCAAACAATTAGTGAGAATGGGGAGATAGACAATGAGAGCACAAGGGAAGGATTAAAAGAAAAAAGTAAATAAAAAGAATGTAGATACAATAGGGAAGAGGAAGTGTAAAGCCAAGGCAGTGACCAGAAGAAGGCGTAAAATGGGGAGTATACTCCGGTAAGAAATACTGGAAGAGCAATTGGTGGGGAGAGTAGAGAAGGAAGGAATGAAATTGAGGCACATTGAGAAATCTGAGAAATGGAGAAGTGTGAGGAAGAAATGAGATGGGAGTGGCGAGGGGAAAGAGGAAATCCCACCACTTAAAATGGAAATTAAACTCTACTATAAGTTTTGAACCAACTTTAGGCTCAAACCAAATGATTTGAGAAAGATGAATTTATAATCCAAGTGTAGTTTTCCTAACAGTTGCATTTGAACTATTTGATTAGAAAAAGTGATTTTTCTATCTTAAGTGAATCAACCTATGGAAAGGGAATCACATGTCTAAGACTGGATGGGTGATCCCTGGATAGTCTCACTCTGTAATCACTGTGTTGTGGCCTTTTACATTTGGCTGAAAACCTGATAGTGTCTTAAAAACATGAATTTCTCACATTGGTGTCAGGATTTCACTGAAATTCAGGTCATTGTCTCTGATGCTAACCCATTCCTTTCCCTTTCAGTCAAATAAGACCTGTAATGAACTTCAGAATCTGAAGTGACAATACAAGGGGAAAAACAGGGTGGAGATAGAGAAAAAATGAACATTCCATAAGAGTCTCGCCCTGAAGACCTCAGGAGCACAGACTGGTGGGGCAAAGCATGTGACATGATCCCTCAATCTGCAAAGGACCGACTGGTGACCCCGTAATCAAGGATATGGAAGTGGAGAGGCCATGACTACTTTCCAGACAGCTAGGATAAAGAACGCAAAAGATATGGCTAAGTTTATGGCAGACTTGCATCAACAGGCAACCAATCTGAAAGGTTTAATACAGCCAAAAATTATGTACATCCCATAAATAAAAAAAATCTTAAGATGACGACCTAAGGTGGGAGCTTCTGGAGGAGGAGACACAACATCACAGGAAGCACCAAATGGGCAGATCTGTAGACGTTCAACAACAACAGCAAAACAAAAAGCAAAGAAAGGACTGAAAACAACTGAAACATTGGAGAATTCTGAACCCAACCACTAGATGGCGGAATACAGCATAGCACATGAATTCAGAAATTCTTCAAGCTGCAAAACTACAAGTAAAGGTAAGAAACTATTCATTATCAGGGTTATGGCTGGCAGCATGGTACACAGTGGCAACAACAGATACCAGAGCAAAAAGGGGCTGGTAGAGCAGCACACATGAGATTGAGGAATGGAAAGGGTGCAACACAAGAAAGAGACTTGCAATAGGTCTCCATCCCTCCATAATCCTGAATACAATTGGTGAACATTGCCATTCATCCTACAACTCTGGAAGTAAATACCAATAGATAACTGGCCGCTTTTTCCAAGAAGTAATATAATGGAGGACAAAGCCGGATGAATGACAAAAAGGGCACTTGATTATGTGCTCAGCAAAGCGTGCACTCAGCACTGTGAATGCCCTGTTCAGTGGTGTCTCGTAAATTGCACTGCTGCAAGAGGAAGTGATGTGACGACTGGTGGGTTGCACCAAGGATGACTATGACCTACAATGCAGGGACTCAACACTGTGTATGCCCTGTCCAATGGTGTCTCATAAATTGCACTGCTGCAAGAGGAAGTGATGGGCGACTGGTGGGTTGGGCCAAAGATGACTATGACCTACAATGCAAGGAGCAAAGCTGCATGAAGACGTAGCTCCACCTCTGTTGGCCAGTTGCATAGAGGTTGACTGCATCAGCTGGAAAGGGAAAAGGAGGACCATCCATCATCTACCAGCTCCAAGGGAAGAAAGTCTGTGATGGAGGTAGCTGTATGACGGTGCCTGATGGACCTGCTTGACGGCGGCTATGCGGGGAGGAGGTAGACCTACAGATGTGGCTTGAAGGGTGGGCCTGACTTCACATGCAGCTGCAAGGAGGCTGAGGTGCGGTGATGACCGGCCTGAATAGCTGCTGGTGATGGCCAGTGGTAATCTGAACCACTGTGCAGCAGTTGAGGTAAATGGTTCAGGCAAATTAAGCCTTTGAGGCTTGGCACCCATCCTGGATAATGTTTTTTTAATAACACTTTTTACTACATTTTTACCATGGAACAAATCCAGCAGCAGTCAATTGTCCTGTGGACAATTGAGGCAACAGGGAAGCAAAAATCAATTGGCACAGCACTCCTAGCATGGGTATATCCCGTCCGAAACACTCCTGCCCCTCGCCATCCATCCCAGATCATTTTCAATATGTGACTCTTGGGGCCAGATTTACAAACCTTTTGCATGCAGGAAAGTTGCCTGAAGGTAATGCAAAGCAGCACAAAGAACTACGTTACTCTGCACCAAAGGGGTGTTAAATGGGTGGTACATGGATGTTCCTGTGTGACCATCTGTGCTTTTTAACTCAAAATCCTATCCACTAACAATAGTAGACAAAGCTTTGCACCAGACATGGATTTGCACCAAACAAATGCAAATCCAAACATTAAAGACATTAAAAACAGAAATATTTTTTATTTCTCCTTTCTTTTCTGGCTTTGCATGTGTGCTGCACGTTACAGCACACATACAAAGTAATTCATGTTTTAAAGTTAGTCTAAGCATTGTATTCTGTACTGGAAGGCTACCCTTCCCAAACAAAACCTATGCTAGACTCACGCAGACAGGCTTGCACTTTGCTGCAAAGATGTGTGTGTGGCACACAGCTTCCTGATTGTCGGCTGGCGGTTGGGAGAGGGGAGTAGAGTGCCATAGCTCTGTAGAGATGGCATTCTCCTGCTCTTTCATTGAGATGCAACACACTGCAGCAACTTTAGGTGTTGTGCTGAGGTGTCTGGAATCATTGGAAACCTGGCCCCTGATCTTCTTGTTCTAGAGAAGAGCAAGACCCCTCACCCCTTCAAGGGCTAATCCTAAACCCTCCTCCAACAAACAAGGCATAACTCCTGGAGAAAGGGACTGGAACACAGTTTTGTGTTATGGTGACAGTACTGCAGGCTGTGAGTTTTAAGGTGACGGGGCTCAAAAATGACAACCTCAAGGAACAAGGACATTGAATACTTCTTGAGACCTCAAGAATTGCACATACTGATCCCTGAGTAACTGGTTAGGATTTTCCATTTGCAATACAGTCTTCTATAGAAATACTAACATGGCTGCATCCATACTATTAACTCTCTGGGAGGATCTCTGCCTGGTTGGGAAGGGAAGTGTCCTGATGGTCTGGGAAGACCTTTCTGAACATTATTCAAATTACAGAGGATGATCTCAGTTTGAAATCTCCCCTGCACCTGGACCATGTGTGTGCTTCCTTTCCCTGGTTCGAGAGTTTGTATTTCAGACATTGCCCTTCAAACAGCCTGGACATATTTGTCTTTACTAGATCTGTGCAGGGCTGTGAGCGGTCTTTGAATAGATCTGAAACTGCATACTCTGAAACTACTAACCCCAAACTTACTCTACAGGTCTTAACTCTAGTACATAATTCACAAATGAACATTGAACATGAACATTGACCTCAAACCTTTGAGGACTGACTTCCAGATGACGAGCTAACCGAGACCAGAGGCACTACATATCCCAGACTGCTTTGGGGCCCCAGGAGGCGGCCATCTTTTGCATCACCTGCTCCCACTCACCATTCCAACAAGCGCCATAAAGCGTGAGGGGCACACCACAGCGCGGGGCGCGCTAACCGAGACCAGAGGGAATACATCCCAGAGTGCATTTTGGCCCCAGGAGGTGGCCATCTTTTGCATCACCTGCTCCCACTCACCATTTCAACGAGTGCTATAATGCGCAAGGGGGCACACCGCAGCGTGGGACGTGGTAACCGAGACCAGAGGGACTGCATATCCCAGACTGCTTTGTGGCCCCAGAAGGCGGCCATCTTTTGCATTACCTGCTCCCACTCACCATTCCAACGAGCACTATAAAGCGCAAGGGGGCACACCACATCACGGGCTGCGTGCGGGCTGTGCCTGGACCAAGGGCAGGCCCTTCCGCGACCGTGAGAGGCCAGGCCAGGTCACCCATCTTAATCGCAAGGTAGCGCTTATACATATTTGTCATCCCGACGGTTCTACTGGAAGCTGTGGTCAATTTTACTACAGATCAAAGGATGGGGAAGCGCAAAGCCCAAGGGAGCCCTGCAGCGGTCGCTGCCTTATCAAAAATTTCGAAATCCCACAAACCTGGAATAGTTCCTCCAATTGTGTCACTAATGAAATTGACACCTTAATCAAAGAGGTTGAGTCCATGCTGAAAGGGAAAGAGAGACGAAACATCAAGAGGTCAAAAAGTGACTCTTTCTCTTCCTTCTTCAAGCCCAGATTGTCTAAAAAGGGTGCAACAGTCAGCAGCACAGATCCCTCCTCAGCATTGCCCATTCCAGGAGACCATGATGATGAAGCCAACGCAGAGGTTGGGAAACTCAGTTCTCCACAAAAAACAGATGCGGGCGCTCTGAATAGAAGCATAGTAGTGCACGATACCATGCTCTAAACGATTTTATTTACTGAGTGACCCCAATCACTTTCCTGGTCAAGGCTGCTCTGACTCCAATTTGGAAACATCTAGGCGTCAGGCTACAGGTGTTAATTCCCAGAATGCGGTGGCCAACCTTATTATTGGGCTAAAACAAGAGGTAAAGGAACTAAAACAAATGCTGACAGAGGTTCTTACCTTTCTTTGACCAGCAGCAAAGGAATGGGCTGTGAAGAGCCCCTGAGGAAAGAGTACTAAACACACTTTCTCTACCCCCATAGATCAGGGAAATGTACAGGGTGTGGGTCCCGTTAAGCCACCAAATAGGCTAAGTACACCCCTGGGTGGCAGCAAAAATGCTTATAGGGCAAATACCCTCAGTAGCTGTCTTTCACAGTCCAGCTTTTGTGTGGGAGCGGCAAGGAATGCCCCTCCCAGGCACCCCCCAGCAAAAAAATACAATAGAGGACACCCAAGCTACACGTGAATGGTCCCAACATTACCATCAAATATCCGGGAAGACAGCTCGTCACTAATAAACAAAGCCATTCATTGGATCAGACACGTCAGACAGAGCGGCTCTATTATACACTCAGATATTATTTTTGCCAAGTGCTACATAGGAAAGACAGGGAATGGGGACACTATTGAGCTAACGTTAGCCACCCCTGATCTGGTTAAAGGTCTGATATCCTTGGAGGCCCGCAAACCATTACACAATGGCTCATATATTGTCCTTAAAAATACCTGGCCCGAACGAGGCAGCTTAGTCAAGGGGTTACTTAGCACCCCCGATAAAGGGGAACCTAGCACGGAACCTGTTGAATCGGTTCCACCTCCAAGAGTTCATCCTATGGGCATTAGCAGGAGGAAGCACGAGGTCCCGGATAAGAAGCAGGGATTGCTGAGGAAAACGCAAGGTGAAGATCTCTCAGACATTGACTGACTGAGGGAAGCAGCAGCCACCCTTGCCATCATCCCATCGCTCGAGGGTGGCACTTCCCAAATGGAACTAAAAGGGTCCCCTCAATTGGATAATGTGGGGGGTATGAACAGGATGGGAGTCCCAATGTAGCAAATGACACCAGAAGATTGAATATAATGTCTAGCTCTAAGGTCTCCTGTAATATGCATGCTGTAACTGGATCCTTCCAGCCTGCATTAATTACATGGAACGTAGCGGGCATGTTGTTTATTGACACTTTTACTATCTGTCTATTTCAGGAAACGTGGGCTACCACAAATGTGCACAGGCAGGGGTATATTTCTTTTTGTAAGGAGGCTAGGCCTCATTACGTGGATACAAATTTCTCAGGTGGGAGTCCTGAAGGAAATTCATGTTGATTCAGCTGATGTCTTGGCAGTTTCAATCAAGGTAAAACAGGGACCCCTGCTGCTTTGTGTTAATCTCTATAATAGACCAGGTTCTCCAAGCCACACTACTGAAGCTGTCAGCCTGTTAAGCGCTCTTGTGGCAGAATTACTTCCCTCATATTTTGTCATCCTAGCCGGAGATTTCAATGTGTTTCTAGAGCCTAATCCCCTTTTTCCGAGCTAACTCAGGATGAGGACGCTATATGGGGAACTACACCTTTTTCTACACTGAGGAAACAGCCCAAGTCCAGCACCAGGGCGCTGCAGGTCATGGATTTAATGTTGACGCACGGTTTACGGCCAGGAAATGGGCGCTTTCCCACTTTTACCAGAGGGACCTATAGCAGTTTAATTGAATACCTGCTTATAGATGTAAGGATCTGGCATGAGGTCAAGGATCACAAGGTAGGAGAGCAAGGTAATAGCGACTATTGGCCCCTCTTGGTCGAGTGGGAGAGGTGGTTCTTTGACAGCGGGGTTAATCAACGAGAGCAAGAGGTCATGCCTCCCGTAGAGGTGGCAAGTAACCAGCACACACTAAGATGGGAAACGTTCATGTCCTAGTAGCTAGAATGCATGATTTAGTTTCCAACCAACTACCAGCCCTCGCTTCTAATTCATATTCATCAACTCAGATCATGGCAAAACACGCTGAGCTGTTTGCTTCCCTGAAAGCTCTTTTTACCTGAGATATCAAAGGAAGCAAAAGGCTTAAAGCGGGTAAACAAAACAGATGGTTTGATAACACTTGCAAACCGGCTAAGTGTAGACTTTTGGAAGCAATAAGACAACATGATAGATCAACGGTAACCTTGGCAAGGCGTGAGTATGCCGCTACAACAAAGACTAGCAAGGCCCAGTGGGCGGAGGCTACGTTGCAGGAACTGTTGATGGCAGCTAAGGGTAGCAACGCAAAGTGGTTTTGGTCCCTGGTTTCCCAAAATAGGCGAAATGCGAGCTCTAGGCCTGATTGCCATATTTCTGCAGAAAATTAGATTCTCTACTTTACCAAACTTTACAGCCGGGAGCCGGCTTTCCAAGCTCCTATAGAGAGTCCAGTTGTGAGTGATACCAAACGGGAAGATGCGATCACACAGTTTAGCATGAAAGAAACAGAGGCAGCCATTATGGCTCAAAAACCAGGGCAGGCACCAGTGCTAGACGGGAAACCGCTTGACCTGTATACGTTTGACTTGAAATTATGGAACCCCTATATAAATGGTGTGTCAAATGCCATCTTGGAGGGCAGTAATTTCCCTCGCTCCTGGAAGGGTGCAATAATTGTTCCCATACATAAGAAAGGGGACAAGTCGGTCTCATGTAATTATAGACCGTTAAGTCTCCTAGACAATCTGCAGAAAATATTCTCCCATCAAGTCCTGGGTAGGCTTAGAGACTGGGTAGAGGAGAATGATGTTCTAAGCAATTTGCAGGTGGGCTTCAGGCAAAGGATGGCTACGGTGGACCAGATCTTCTGTTTTCTTACAATTAAGTGGAAGACAGTGGACCTGGACGCTAGGAGGTTGTTTGTTACCTTCGTAGATTTCAAGTCCGCCTTTGACCTGGTTCCCCGGCTCACATTATGGGAGATCCTGGGTATAATTGGAGTTCCATGGCCTCTGTTAAATCTGATTCGGGAACTGTATACTGAGAGCTTTGCTAGAATAAGGGGGGGAATGGATGGTGAATTATCGGAAGAATTTCCCATACAGATAGGTGTCAGACAGGCCTGTGTCTTGGCCCTCACACTATTTCTACTCTTTATAAATGCTTGCAACCCTTATCTACATGATTGTGAAAATGATGCCCCTAAACTGGATGGGTCAAAGAAAGCGTGTCTACTGTTTGCTGATGACACTCTATTATTATCTCAAACTGCCTCTGGACTATCTGGGCTCCTGGAGAAATTCTCAAGGTTTTGTAGGGATTATGGTTTTCAAATAAACAGCACCAAAATTAAATACATGGTTTTTGGTGATCTAAAGCATAGAGTGAAGAAAAGTATAGCATTAGATGGGGAGAGCATCAAACTGGTAATAGACTTCGACTACTTGGGAGTCAGATTAGAGGACTTCCTTAAATGGACAGCCCAGCTGCTAAAATGTACCATGTCTCTTAAACAAAATACAGGTGGTATCTGGAGATTCGCTGCTAGAGCTTCCAGTTTCCCTATCACACCGGCGATAGAAATCTACAAAAGTCAAGCTATTGGGGGGCTTTTGTATGGTGCTGAGTTATGGGGCCATGGATAATTACACATTATAGAGAGTGTAGAGAAATCATTCCTAAACGCCCTGCTAAAGATTCCTTTGAGCTCACCTACGCTGCCTATCCGAATGGATTTGAACCTGCACTCTGTCACAGATATAGCTGCTTTGAGGCCACTGCAGTATTGGATTCAGATCTGGTCCACAGATACCCTAGACCCTTGCAGGACATGGCTAAGTGTGCTCCTGGGAGCCCCCCAAGTCGAAAAAATCCCATGGTGCAGTTCTGTAAAAACAGTCACCCGTATTTATACTTTTTTTGCGCCGAATTTGCGTCGTTTTTTGACGCAAAAACGGCGCAAACTTGCAAAATACCATTGTATTTTGTAGGTTTGCGCCGTTTTGCGTCAAAAAGCGGCGCAAATGCGGCGCTAAAAAAAGTATAAATACGGGCCAGTCTTTTTAAACTTGGGCTGGGGTCCTATTGGTCAGATCCCCTGCACCTCCCAAAGAACACCCCACAGAGTTTGAAGGATGCATACTGGGCGAGTGCGCAAATGGCAGAGTTAGCATCAGCTCCATCTGGCAGTGTGACAGACAGCTTTGTATTTTTCATGTGCCACTATGGATTTGAGCATTATTTAGATATCATTTTACACACTTTAGCACGTGCACTTTATATTAGATTCAGAATTGGATCTTTACCGCTAGGTGATCTTACTTCTAAATGGAAGCAAACTGTTAGTCTAACACACTCTTGCCCGATGGGATGTAAGACTAAAGAAAACATTAGTCACGTCCTGTTTCGTTATCCTGCGTATAACAAGCAGAGGGCCCGTTGGATAAACCACTTTGTAACATTCTGGGCATTAGGAATCGTCACTTGGCCTTTAGGATTTGTAAAACAAGCACACAAGCAGGCCCGTCGTGTGTACTGTGGCAAAGTTTTAAAAAACGATTTGGCACATTAGAGTTAGATCCCTAAGTACTAACGCTCATTTTTAACCAATTGATATAAATTGTGCTTCTTGATTAATACTTAGCATCGCTTATTTTAACCTCTTGTGTTCATATTTATATTTTATAAAGTACTAAATCATTATCTAGACCATAAGAAAGAAACCTTGCCATGAACTCTCAATTCATTTGGTAAAGTCCTCGCTGTTCTTTCTTAGAACTGTATTTAGTACAACTTTTGAACAAATTATTTCTTTGTACAAATTTACAAATTTTAACTAACATCTTAAGTATAAGTACAGGGTGATAAAGTATTTTGTGCGCATGTCTTATATCTTGGTATTGGTCCATGGTGGAATTTATTATTGCAAGGATCTTAACAGCTTTTCCCTTTTACCTATTTTATGATGAATTTCTGGTTTTATGTGTGTATTTGTTGTGCTTTTATGGCACTTGTTGCCAAAATAAAGCTAATTGGAATGGAATGGACTTCCAGATGATTTCAGAGAGAGTAGGGATGTCAGAATAGGGTTTGAAATAAGCAATGGCTGACATTAAACAATTCAGAGAAAAGTTCAAATCGCTTCAGATGGATCCTCATATCCTTTTCCGAGGGCTGAAAACATTGAGGGGTGCTCCTGCAAGAACAATAACCAATTTGTAGGCATTCCTGAATGGGCTGAAGGTTCTAACGTAGAGTTGTTTATTGAGAACTACAGCCAGACAGTCTTAAAGTCCAATTGTGTTTCGTCCTTTTCCTCTGTTGAAAGATCTCCCAAAGTTCATGGCAACCTATCACGCCTTGAGCCTCAACAAGAGCAACAATTGTATGGTTCCTGAACTTCACAGGCAGGGTTGCTTTTCTACAATATGCCAGAATAAATGGCCCAATGCTGATGTTTTCTCTTTCCTGACTTCACATGACTGTGTAGTAACAACGGCAATAAACCTTTGAGAGGTAGGTTTGAAGTATACAATGAGGTGTGCAGCAAAGTTGAAAGTTATGCCTGAGGACAAGTTGTAGTATTTATCAATTATGTATGAAAATAGCTAGATTGATGTAGAAAACAAGCCACCCTCATTTTTGGGAGATGAGGGCTCGATAATACACAAGCATCTTAGTAAGATGATGGACTCAGAGGGAAGCTAGGCGCGCAGATCGGTGGGCCTTCTCTGGCGGGGGTGGTGGGGAGACTGCAATTGATGAGGACTTGTAATGTATCTGGAACATCTGAAAACCATTCATGACATTGAACAAAACTGACTGATGCAGACAGATGGGCTGGAGGAGGCATGTGAACCTATGTCCCATGAGATTGAAATTCAGTGTATATGATGGGTGAGAAATAAGTTGTTTTCTAAACGGAAATCATGAACAAATGGGACTTTCAATATCCCAGAGGTGGATGGGGTAATTTCTGAGGATGTCTGAACACCTAAGCAGTAACCAACTGCAGTCCAACTGTTTCACTCTGTTAAGTATTAATTATTAGCTATAATGCCACTACTTTGAGTTATCTTTCTTCTTTCAGTCTTTTGTCAACACATGTACAATTTTTCACTGAGTGGGAATGGAAGGATGACTGATTCCTCCTCTGGAGGGTAGGCAAACTGTATAAACAACAAAAGGTGGTTACAATCTTGCACTCTACTCACTATATTGACATTTTGAATTCTAGATGTGGTGCCACAGGCGTGTTGTGCATTTGGAGGCAGTTAGTTTGAAACCTTCAGCTCTGAATTGCAATGCAGATGTCCAAAAGGTGGGGCACACCTAAATCCTTATGGTAGGACTATTTTCTAACTGATGAACAGGTACTGTTGGGAATGACAGAGGCTATAACACACCCCTGTCTGCAAACAAAATCTCACCTGTAACTTAAATGGATTGTGAAACAAAATCAAACACTCTATAGTTACACACTTCCTAAAATGTCAATAACTACATATGGCAATATTCAGTTACACTCTGTTTGACCTGTCAGCCTTAGGGTGGTCTTCCCACAAACATTTTGCCTCACTCCTCCTGTTTTTGCTGAATTCACTTTTGTTGGTTTTAGGACCTTCCACACTTTACCACTGCTAACCAGTGCTAAAGTGATTGTGCTCTCTCCTTTAAACGTGTTGAAAGTGTCTTACACCTAATGTGCACATTTAATTTACTTGAAAGTCCCTAGTAAAGTGTTATTGCGTGTATCCAGGGCCTATAGATGCAATGCTACTAGTGGGCCTGCAGCACTCATTGTGCCACTGTAGGAGGCTGGACTGGCTTGTAGTGAGTACCAAGGGGTACTTGCACCTTGCACCAGGCCCAGTTATCCCTTATTAGTGTATAGGGTGTCTAGCAGCTTAGGCTGATAGATAATGGTAGCTTAGCAGAGCAGCTTAGGCTGAACTAGGAGACGTGTGAAGCTACTACAGTACCACTTAGTGTCATATGCACAATATCATAAGAAAACACAATACACAGTTATACTAAAAATAAAGGTACTTTATTTTTATGACAATATGCCAAAGTATCTTAGAGTGTACCCTCAGTGAGAGGATAGGAAATATACACAAGATATATATACACAATAGCAAAAATATGCAGTATAGTCTTAGAAAACAGTGCAAACAATGTATAGTTACAATAGGATGCAATGGGGAAACATAGGGATAGGGGCAACACAAACCATATACTCCAAAAGTGGAATGTGAACCACGAATGGACCCCAAACCTATGTGACCTTGTAGAGGGTCGCTGGGACTATTAGAAAATAGTGAGAGTTAGAAAAATAACCCTCCCCAAGACCCTGAAAAGTGAGTGCAAAGTGCACCAAAGTTCCCCTAAGGACAAAATAGTCGTGTTAGAGGGAAAATGCAAGGAAAACACAAATCAGCAATGCAACAACGATGGATTCCTGACTGAGGGTACCTGTGGAACAAGGGGACCAAGTCCAAAAGTCACAAGCAACTCGGAGATGGGCAGATGCCCAAGAAATGCCAGCGGTTGGTGCAAAGAAGCTCTTACTAGGCTGAAGAACTGTGAATACTGCAGGAACGACAAGGGCTAGAGACTTCCCCTTTGGAGGATGGATCCCCCACGCCTTGGAGAGTCGTGCAGAAGTGTTTTCCCGCCGGATGGACGCCAACAAGCCTTGCTACACGCAAATCGTGCGTTTGGCGTTTTTGGACGCTGCTGGGGCCCAGGAGGGACCAGGAGGTCGCAAATTGGACCTGCAGAGAGAAGGGACGTCGAGCAAGACAAAGAGCCCTCACTGAAGCAGGTAGCACCCGGAGAAGTGCCAGAAACAGGCACTACGGGGATGCGTGAAACGGTGCTCGCCGAAGTTGCACAAAGGAGTCCCACGTCGCCGGAGACCAACTTAGAAAGTCGTGCAATGCAGGTTAGAGTGCCGTGGACCCAGGCTTGGCTGTGCACAAAGGATTTCCGCCGGAAGTGCACAGGGGCCGGAGAAGCTTGCAAAGTCGCGGTTCCCAGCAATGCAGCCCAGCGAGGTGAGGCAAGGACTTACCTCCACCAAACTTGGGCTGAATAGTCACTGGACTGTGGGGGTCACTTGGACGGTGTCGCTGGATTCGAGGGACCTCGCTCGTCGTGCTGAGAGGAGACCCAAGGGACCGGAAATGCAGTTTTTTGGTGCCTGCGGTTGCAGGGGGAAGATTCCGTCGACCCACGGGAGATTTCTTCGGAGCTTCTGGTGCAGAGAGGAGGCAGACTACCCCCACAGCATGCACAAGCAGGAAAACAGTCGAGAAGGCGGCAGGATCAGCGTTACAGAGTTGCAGTAGTCGTCTTTGCTACTATGTTGCAGGTTTGCAGGCTTCCAGCGCGGTCAGCGGTCGATTCCTTATCAGAAGGTGAAGAGGGAGATGCAGAGGAACTCGGCTGAGCTCATGCATTCGTTATCTAAAGTTTCCCCAGAGACAGAGACCCTAAATAGCCAGAAAAGAGGGTTTGGCTACCTAGGAGAGAGGAAAGGCTACTAACACCTGAAGGAGCCTATCAGCAGGAGTCTCTGACGTCACCTGGTGGCACTGGCCACTCAGAGCAGTCCAGTGTGCCAGCAGCACCTCTGTTTCCAAGATGGCAGAGGTCTGGAGCACACTGGAGGAGCTCTGGACACCTCCCAGGGGAGGTGCAGGTCAGGGGAGTGGTCACTCCCCTTTCCTTTGTCCAGTTTCGCGCCAGAGCAGGGGCTAAGGGGTCCCTGAACCGGTGTAGACTGGCTTATGCAGAATTGGGCACATCTGTGCCCAACAAAGCATTTCCAGAGGCTGGGGGAGGCTACTCCTCCCCTGCCTTCACACCATTTTCCAAAGGGAGAGGGTGTCACACCCTCTCTCAGAGGAAGTTCTTTGTTCTGCCATCCTGGGCCAGGCCTGGCTGGACCCCAGGAGGGCAGCTGCCTGTCTGAGGGGTTGGCAGCAGCAGCAGCTGCAGTGAAACCCCAGGAAGGGCAGTTTGGCAGTACCAGGGTCTGTGCTACAGACCACTGGGATCATGGGATTGTGCCAACTATGCCAGGATGGTATAGAGGGGGCAATTCCATGATCATAGACATGTTACATGGCCATATTCGGAGTTACCATGGTGAAGCTACATATAGGTAGTGACCTATATGTAGTGCACGCGTGTAATGGTGTCCCCGCACTCACAAAGTTCAGGGAATTGGCTCTGAACAATGTGGGGGCACCTTGGCTAGTGCCAGGGTGCCCTCACACTAAGTAACTTTGCACCTAACCTTTACCAGGTAAAGGTTAGACATATAGGTGACTTATAAGTTACTTAAGTGCAGTGTAAAATGGCTGTGAAATAACGTGGACGTTATTTCACTCAGGCTGCAGTGGCAGGCCTGTGTAAGAATTGTCAGAGCTCCCTATGGGTGGCAAAAGAAATGCTGCAGCCCATAGGGATCTCCTGGAACCCCAATACCCTGGGTACCTCAGTACCATATACTAGGGATTTACAAGGGTGTTCCAGTAAGCCAATGTAAATTGGTAAAAATGGTCACTAGCCTGTTAGTGACAATTTGAAAGTAATGAGAGAGCATAACCACTGAGGTTCTGGTTAGCAGAGCCTCAGTGAGACAGTTAGGCACCACACAGGGAACATATACATGCACACCTATGAGCACTGGGGCCCTGTGTGACAGGGTCCCAGTGACACATACATATAGGCCACAAACCTATGAGCACTGGGGTCCTGACCAGCAGGATCCCAGTGACACATAACAAACATACTGAAACCATAGTGTTTTCACTATGAGCACTGAGGCCTGGCTATCAGGATCCCAGTGAGACAGTGAAAACAGTGACAAAACACCCTGACATACACTCACAAACAGGCCAAAAGTGGGGGTAACAAGGCTAGAAAGAGGCTACCTTCTCACACAACCCCCCCCCAAACGAAGGACAATAAGGCTAACCTTGGCCAGTTGAGACTTTATTGTCTAAGTGGTGATAAGTAGAGAGTAGCTCTGCAATAGACTGGTTACTCCCTTTATCATCCACTATATGGTTACTTCCCTGTGGGGATGTAAACCACCCTGTTTGAAGTTTTTTAGCTAAGCAACAATGTGAAGATGTATTTTCAGAGTTTATATCAGTAAGTTTTAGTTTAGAGCAGTGGGAATTATCCACTGAACCTATTTGTAATGATGGAAATGCCAGACAGGGATGCTGTCTCAGTAAAGCCATAGCTGGGCAAAAACTTTGTCCATTTGGCTGGAAGAGAGAACAGGGATGCTGTTTCTCTTGAGTTGGAGCAGGGCAGGGATGCTGTCCTATGAGCTCCACACTAGGGCAGGGATGCTGTCCTAAGTGTTGTGAGGTAGTGCAGGGTTTCTGCACTAAAGTTTCTCTGGGAGGGTTGGAGGGATGCTCCATGTTACCTAAAATGGTGCTGTTTTTCTCACCAATGTTAGTTATCCCACAGAGAGGTACTTCCACCTCAGGGAGTCCAGCTTTGCCAGCTGATGATTCCCTTGGAACAGGTGCCACCCCAGGAGAGGTTTCTCCCACCACAGGAATGGTATCCTGAATGGTAGGGTGGTTAGGGGATACTGTGATACCCTCTTTACCTGTTGATGGAGAGGGATCCTGAGTTTTCAGGCCTTCTCTCCTTTGCTTTTTCATTTCACTTGAAATGAGAGGGAACAATTCCTCAGGGATGCCCAGCATGGCTGCATGGGCATAAAACTCTACATCAGCCCAACCTGAGGTCTCTAGGTCATTACCTAAGAGACAGTCTACAGGTAAGCTAGGTGATACCACCACCTGCTTAGGGCCAGTAACTCCACCCCAACTAAACTGAATTATAGCTAAGGGAAGAAACTTAGTGGAGTTATGGAAATCAATAATCTTATACTGTTGTCCAATGATGTGTTGATCAGGGTGCACTAGGTTGTCAGTCACCAAAGTGAAACTGGCACCTGTGTCCCTGTAGGCCAAGGCCTCAACACCATTTATTGAAACTGTCTGCCTGTACTTATCCATTGTAAGGGGACAAGCAGCCAGTGTGGCAAGGCCAATGCCACTAGGTGTGACAGAAACTGTCTTGGGACTGATGACATCAGTTTCCACTATGGACCCATAAGTGAACCCAACTACACCCTTTGTTTGACTGTTGCCAGCAGTCCCACCACTAGTACCACTACTGCTAGGGGCACTAGAGCTTGATGTATTAGTGGTGGTAGGCTCAGGGGGTTTACCTGGACAGGACTTATCCCCTGGCCTATGGCCTCTATTTTTACACACAAAGCACCAAGGCTTTTTAATGTGTGCAGGTTGGGAAGAAGAGGAAGAATTTGTTTTATCCCCACCCTCTGAAGAGTGTTTAAGATTTGAAGTGGGATCTTTGGTTTTACCCTTATCCCCATGCTTATCTTGAGATTTTTCACCATCTTTCTTCTTATTGCCATCTTTGTCACCCCCTGTATGAACTTTTCTGTTCACCCTTGTTCTGACCCATTTGTCTGCCTTCTTTCCCAATTCTTGGGGAGAGGTCAGATCAGAGTCTACCAGGTACTGGTGCAACAAATCAGACACACAATTATTAAGTATATGCTCTCTCAGGATTGTGTTATACAGGCTTTCATAATCAGTAACTTTACTGCCATGTAACCACCCCTCCAAGGCCTTCACTGCCTGGTCAATGAAATCAACCCAGTCTTGTGAAGACTCCTTTTTGGTCTCTCTGAACTTTATCCTGTACTGTTCAGTGGTTAAGCCATAACCATCCAGGAGTGCATTCTTAAGAACTGTAAAATTATTAGCATCATTTTCTTTTACAGTAAGGAGCCTATCCCTACCTTTTCCAGTAAATGATAGCCATAGGATAGCAGCCCACTGCTTTTGAGGGACATCCTGTACAGCACAGGCCCTCTCAAGTGCAGCAAACCACTTGTTAATGTCATCCCCCTCCTTATAAGGGGGAACTATCTTGTGCAGATTCCTGGAATCATGCTCTTTTGCAGGATGACTATGGGGAATACTGCTGCTGCCACCATGGGTATCTAAACCCAACTTCTGTCTTTCCCTCTCTATTTCTAAAGACTGTCTATCCAAATCCAGCTGTTGCTTCTTGAGCTTCAGTCTGGTTTGTTCCACTCTCAATCTATTGAGCTCCCTTTCTAACAATCTGTCATCAGGGTGGGTGGGAGGGACATTTCTAGATACAGAGGTATGATGGGAATGAACAGAAGGAGACCTGTCCCTTACAAGGGGCACCCTAACAGCTTGGCTACCAGCATAATGTGAGAGCACATCATCAGTATGATGTGATTCAACCTCTGTACCAACTATGCTAGACTGTCTAGTAATGGGCAGGCTGAGAAGTTTCTTTCCTGAACCTTTTCCTGGGGGAGTCCCTGGATCAGATTGAGAACCATTAGCTACTTTTTCTACAGATTGGGCACTTATGGCCTTATCCTGTACTCTAAGCATATTAATTAACAGTTCTAAGGAAGGATTCTTCCCTACACTCAAACCTCTCTCTATGCAGAGACTCCTTGCTCCTTTCCAGCTAAGGTGATCATATGCAAGTTTGGACAGTTCAACTTTTTGGCCTGTGCCAGACATTTTTAGAGAGAGTTAAAGTGATAGATAAAGAGAAAAAAGTTTTCAGAACTTTTTGGAAAGACAGAAAAAACTTTTTAAACTTTTAAGAACTTTTTGAAAGTTTAGAAGTACTTTTCAGCACTTAGAAAAGAGTGAAAAGAGGAAATGCAAAACTTTTTGGCTATGTGTATATACACTGACCTTGTTTTGTATATTTTTCTCTTATGAAAAGTACAATGACAAGAGTGGTAAGTAGTCTCAAAGCACTTATCCCACCACTGCACAACCAATGTAGGAGGCTGGACTGGCTTGTAGTGAGTACCAAGGGGTACTTGCACCTTGCACCAGGCCCAGTTATCCCTTATTAGTGTATAGGGTGTCTAGCAGCTTAGGCTGATAGATAATGGTAGCTTAGCAGAGCAGCTTAGGCTGAACTAGGAGACGTGTGAAGCTACTACAGTACCACTTAGTGTCATATGCACAATATCATAAGAAAACACAATACACAGTTATACTAAAAATAAAGGTACTTTATTTTTATGACAATATGCCAAAGTATCTTAGAGTGTACCCTCAGTGAGAGGATAGGAAATATACACAAGATATATATACACAATAGCAAAAATATGCAGTATAGTCTTAGAAAACAGTGCAAACAATGTATAGTTACAATAGGATGCAATGGGGAAACATAGGGATAGGGGCAACACAAACCATATACTCCAAAAGTGGAATGTGAACCACGAATGGACCCCAAACCTATGTGACCTTGTAGAGGGTCGCTGGGACTATTAGAAAATAGTGAGAGTTAGAAAAATAACCCTCCCCAAGACCCTGAAAAGTGAGTGCAAAGTGCACCAAAGTTCCCCTAAGGACAAAATAGTCGTGTTAGAGGGAAAATGCAAGGAAAACACAAATCAGCAATGCAACAACAATGGATTCCTGACTGAGGGTACCTGTGGAACAAGGGGACCAAGTCCAAAAGTCACAAGCAACTCGGAGATGGGCAGATGCCCAAGAAATGCCAGCGGTTGGTGCAAAGAAGCTCTTACTAGGCTGAAGAACTGTGAATACTGCAGGAACGACAAGGGCTAGAGACTTCCCCTTTGGAGGATGGATCCCCCACGCCTTGGAGAGTCGTGCAGAAGTGTTTTCCCGCCGGATGGACGCCAACAAGCCTTGCTACACGCAAATCGTGTGTTTGGCGTTTTTGGACGCTGCTGGGGCCCAGGAGGGACCAGGAGGTCGCAAATTGGACCTGCAGAGAGAAGGGACGTCGAGCAAGACAAAGAGCCCTCACTGAAGCAGGTAGCACCCGGAGAAGTGCCAGAAACAGGCACTACGGGGATGCGTGAAACGGTGCTCGCCGAAGTTGCACAAAGGAGTCCCACGTCGCCGGAGACCAACTTAGAAAGTCGTGCAATGCAGGTTAGAGTGCCGTGGACCCAGGCTTGGCTGTGCACAAAGGATTTCCGCCGGAAGTGCACAGGGGCCGGAGAAGCTTGCAAAGTCGCGGTTCCCAGCAATGCAGCCCAGCGAGGTGAGGCAAGGACTTACCTCCACCAAACTTGGGCTGAATAGTCACTGGACTGTGGGGGTCACTTGGACGGTGTCGCTGGATTCGAGGGACCTCGCTCGTCGTGCTGAGAGGAGACCCAAGGGACCGGAAATGCAGTTTTTTGGTGCCTGCGGTTGCAGGGGGAAGATTCCGTCGACCCACGGGAGATTTCTTCGGAGCTTCTGGTGCAGAGAGGAGGCAGACTACCCCCACAGCATGCACAAGCAGGAAAACAGTCGAGAAGGCGGCAGGATCAGCGTTACAGAGTTGCAGTAGTCGTCTTTGCTACTATGTTGCAGGTTTGCAGGCTTCCAGCGCGGTCAGCGGTCGATTCCTTATCAGAAGGTGAAGAGGGAGATGCAGAGGAACTCGGCTGAGCTCATGCATTCGTTATCTAAAGTTTCCCCAGAGACAGAGACCCTAAATAGCCAGAAAAGAGGGTTTGGCTACCTAGGAGAGAGGAAAGGCTACTAACACCTGAAGGAGCCTATCAGCAGGAGTCTCTGACGTCACCTGGTGGCACTGGCCACTCAGAGCAGTCCAGTGTGCCAGCAGCACCTCTGTTTCCAAGATGGCAGAGGTCTGGAGCACACTGGAGGAGCTCTGGACACCTCCCAGGGGAGGTGCAGGTCAGGGGAGTGGTCACTCCCCTTTCCTTTGTCCAGTTTCGCGCCAGAGCAGGGGCTAAGGGGTCCCTGAACCGGTGTAGACTGGCTTATGCAGAATTGGGCACATCTGTGCCCAACAAAGCATTTCCAGAGGCTGGGGGAGGCTACTCCTCCCCTGCCTTCACACCATTTTCCAAAGGGAGAGGGTGTCACACCCTCTCTCAGAGGAAGTTCTTTGTTCTGCCATCCTGGGCCAGGCCTGGCTGGACCCCAGGAGGGCAGCTGCCTGTCTGAGGGGTTGGCAGCAGCAGCAGCTGCAGTGAAACCCCAGGAAGGGCAGTTTGGCAGTACCAGGGTCTGTGCTACAGACCACTGGGATCATGGGATTGTGCCAACTATGCCAGGATGGTATAGAGGGGGCAATTCCATGATCATAGACATGTTACATGGCCATATTCGGAGTTACCATGGTGAAGCTACATATAGGTAGTGACCTATATGTAGTGCACGCGTGTAATGGTGTCCCCGCACTCACAAAGTTCAGGGAATTGGCTCTGAACAATGTGGGGGCACCTTGGCTAGTGCCAGGGTGCCCTCACACTAAGTAACTTTGCACCTAACCTTTACCAGGTAAAGGTTAGACATATAGGTGACTTATAAGTTACTTAAGTGCAGTGTAAAATGGCTGTGAAATAACGTGGACGTTATTTCACTCAGGCTGCAGTGGCAGGCCTGTGTAAGAATTGTCAGAGCTCCCTATGGGTGGCAAAAGAAATGCTGCAGCCCATAGGGATCTCCTGGAACCCCAATACCCTGGGTACCTCAGTACCATATACTAGGGATTTACAAGGGTGTTCCAGTAAGCCAATGTAAATTGGTAAAAATGGTCACTAGCCTGTTAGTGACAATTTGAAAGTAATGAGAGAGCATAACCACTGAGGTTCTGGTTAGCAGAGCCTCAGTGAGACAGTTAGGCACCACACAGGGAACATATACATGCACACCTATGAGCACTGGGGCCCTGTGTGACAGGGTCCCAGTGACACATACATATAGGCCACAAACCTATGAGCACTGGGGTCCTGACCAGCAGGATCCCAGTGACACATAACAAACATACTGAAACCATAGTGTTTTCACTATGAGCACTGAGGCCTGGCTATCAGGATCCCAGTGAGACAGTGAAAACAGTGACAAAACACCCTGACATACACTCACAAACAGGCCAAAAGTGGGGGTAACAAGGCTAGAAAGAGGCTACCTTCTCACAGCCACCCACATAAGTAGCCCTTTAAATATGTCACAGGCCATTTTGACCTGACAAAATACACCTTTTGCATGGTCCAAACCTTCCTTTTTAATACATATAAATTACCCCCATGGTAGGCCCCAAGCAGCCCAAAGGGTGGGGTGCAGTGTATTTAAAAAGTTGGACATGTGTTTTTAACTTGTACATGTCCTCGTAGTGAAAAACTTCTAAATTCGCTTTTCACTACTGCAAGGCCTACCTCTTCCATAGGATAACTTTGGGTTACCTTATTACATTTAATAAGTGATAACTTTCAATCGGGAGGAGGTATGTAAAGAATTGTAATTTAAAGCCCCTTTTAATGGTAAAATTGAATTTTAAGTCACAATCCTGAAAATGCCACCTTTAGAAAGTAAAAAAACAACAGATGATGGATGGAATGTGGAACAAACCAAACATTCACCTCCAGTCACAGATCTGGGTTTAATCCATCAGTTTTATTTGCTCACCATGCCCTTCCAGTTTGGACCCAGCCATATGCAAATCAGTCTTGACCCAGCTCCCCATGGGATCAGTCCAGCCAGAAGTGCCAGACTAGGTCCTCCCTGGAGGATGTTATCGCTGCAATGGCCATCATCATGACCGGTTTTAGTATTGGGGACACACAGAGACACCCTAGTGGAGGTTTGGGAGACACCTAACTTGAAACAGTGATCACTGGGGGTACTGTAAGTCATAAAGGAATGGTGCCAATTCTTAAATTTATCAGCATGACAAGCCTGCATGCTAAAGATCCTCCAAGGGTCCTGAATGAATGTGGAATGTGTCATCATGGTATGAAATAGATGATCCAGCTATCCTCAAAGTCACAAAGGGTTGTAGACACCTCGCAAGGCCGCACCCTCTGTTCATCACTGTGATAGGGTATGGGCCAGAGAAGTGGTAAGTGCAAGGTCGCTACCAGGCACACCCCTTCTGTGTGTCATCTACACCAGTGGTTTCCAACCTTTTGACTTCTAAGGACCCCCACTTTATCATTACAGGAACCCAGGGACCCCCACTGAATCATTATTGGAATCCGAGGACCCCCCCTCCCACTGAATCATTATTGTAACTCAGGGACCCCCCCACAGACTCATTACTGGAAGCCGGGCACCCCCCACAGACTCATTACTGTATGTCGGGGACCCCGGCCTAAACATTGTCGATGATTTGAGCCACAAAACAATACACAAAAAATGCAGAAACAAGCATTCATCAAACACATTTTATTTAATTTGCAAACAAATATTAATAAGAAGGTTGGTTAAAATCAATCGAAGCCACACATCCTCTGTACTATATTCTGTTTGATGCACCTGCACCGCTCCCATGAATCAATCTGATGATACTAGTTAATGTTTAGCCTTCAATTTCAAATTCCTTTACATTTACAGTATGTTTTAAAATTTTCAGTTGTAAATTTAGCCACTTTCTTAATTTTCTCAGCGGTCACAGACCCCCTGAGGAGGGTTCACGGACTGCAAGAGGTCCCAGGATCACAGGTTGGGAACCACTGGTCTACACCCTTAGCCCTCTTGGGATTCAATTGATTAGGTCTTTGGCCTTCACGTTTGGTCCAGACCGACTGAGTGGCAGAGCCTCGTGGCTGCTTTGCTCGCTCCATCCTCGATGCAGGCTGCAGCCAGTTCGGCTGTGTCCCGCACCACTCTCGGTCAAAGGGAGCACTTGCCCTCACAGGTCAATTGATGTCAGCCTTTGCCTCTGGACATAAGGACAAAACAAGCATTGGCAAAGCCAATAGGAATTGCCTATTCAAGAGCTTTTTGCTTTGGCAATGTGCTTTGCCATGTTGTACATCAGTGTGCCTGCTCTTCAGCATGGCTAATAATTAGTGGCGTGGAGTGTCATAGAGTGGAGTTGGGGAGTACAGTGTTGTAGAGTGGAGTATGGGGAGTAGAGTGGAGAAGAGCTGAGTAGACGTCAATGCTTTACTGGCAGAGAGTGCTGTGGCATGGAGTGGCGTGGGGTGGAATGAGGTGGAGTGGGTTGGAGTGGACTAAGATAGTGGGGTGGATTGGAGTAGAGCGAGGTGGATTGGATTGGTGTAGAGATTGGAGTGGGGTGGATTGAAATAGGGTGAGGTGGATTAGAGTGGGGTGATTAGATTGTACTGGGGTGGGTGGATTGAACTGAAGTGATAGGATTAGGTTGGGGTGGATTGGATTGGAGTGGAGTGGATTGGAGGATTGTGGTGGTATTAAGTGGGGTGAATTGAATTGGGATGGATTAGATTGGGCTGGAGTGAGGAGGATTGAAGTGGACTTCAGTGGGGTGGATTGGATTGGAGTTGATTGTGGAGTGGATTGGATTGGATTGGAGTTGAGTGGGTGGATTGGACTGGGGTGGGGATGGGGTGGATTGGATTGGGATTGACTGAATTGAATTGGGGTGGGTAAACTGGAGTGGGGTGGATTGGAGTGAGGTGGATTGGATTGGGATGGGGTGGATTGGGTTGGGGTGGGTTGGATTGGATTAGGGTGGATTGGACTGGATTGGGGTGGATTAGGGTGAAGTACAGTGGGTTGGGATGGAATGTGGTGGATTGGATTGAGTAGGGTGGACTTGATCAGGGTAGATGGGATTGGGGCGGATTGGATTGGATTGGATTGAGTGTATTGGAGTGGGGTGTACTGGAGTGATATGGGTGGATTGGAGTGGAATGGATTTTTTGGAGTGGGGTGGTTTGGACTGAGTGGACTGGATTTGAGTAGGGTGGATTGTGGTGGATTGGACTGGACTGGAGTGGGTTGAATTGGATTGGAGAGGGGAGGTTGGAGAGGGTGGATTGGAATGGAGTGAGGTGGATTGGATTGAGTGGGGTGGATTTGATTGGAGTGGATTGGATAGGTGTGGTGTGAATTGGAGTGGTGTGTGATGGATTGGATTAGTGTGGGTTGGGGCAGGTTAGAAATAAGGTGGTTTGGAGTGGGGTGGATTTGAGAGGAGTGGGGTAGACTGAACTGGATTGGATTGGGGTAGGCTGGAATAGAGTGATTGGGGTAGGCTGAATAGAGTGAAGTGTTGTTGAGTGGGGAGGACTGAAGTAGAGCGGGTGGATTGGAGAGGAGTGGGTGGATTGAAGTAAACTGGATGGATTGAAGTAGAGTGGGTAGGATTGGATTTGGGCATGGGAAAGTGGATTGAAGTGAGGTGAAATGCATTGAGCTGGAGTGGAATGGATGGGTGTGGGGTGAGATGGATTGAGTGGGGTGAATTGGATTGGAGTGTGGTGGACTGGACTGTGGAGAGGAATGGAGTAAGGTGGACTGAATTGAGTGGGTGGATTGCAATGAGTGGGTGAATTGGATTGAGTGGGTGGATTAGATTGGGGTGTGATGGGGTGGGGTGGATTGGGGTGGGATGGATTGGAGTGGAGTAGGATGGATTGAATAGGAGAAGGGTAGATTGGATTGGGGTGGGGTGGATTGGACTGGAGTATGATGAATTGGATTGGAGTGGGATGGATTAGATTGGTGTGGAGTGTGGTGGATTGGATAGGTGTGGAGTGGGGTGGATTGGATTGGAGTGGGGTGGATTAAGGTGGTGTGGGATAGATTGGACTGGAGTGGGGTGGACTGAAGTGGGTTGAATTGGAGTGGGGTGGATTGAATTGAGTGGGGCAGATTGAAGTAGACTGGAATGGATTGAAGTAGAGTGGGTAGGATTGGATTGGGGCATGGTAAAGTGGATTGAAGTGAGGTGGAGTGGATTGGATTGGTGTGGGGTGTGATGGATTGAGTGGGGTGAATTGGATTGGAGTGGTGTGGACTGGACTGGGGTGGAGAGGAATGGAGTGGGTGAATTGGATTGAGTAGGTGGATTAGATTGGATTGGGGTGGGATGGATTGGATTGGAGTGGGATGGATTGGACTGGAGAAGGGTAGATTGGATTGGAGTAGGGTGGATTGGACTGGAGTAGGGTGGATTGGACTGGAGTAGGATGAACTGAATTGGAGTGGGATGGATTAGATTGGTGTGGAGTGTGGTGGATTGGATAGGCGTGGAGTGGGGTGGATTGAATTGGAGTGGGGTGGATTAAGGTGGTGTGGGATGGATTGGACTGGAGTGCGGTGGACTGAAGTGGGTTGAATTGAATTGGAGTGGGGGATTGGAGAGGGGTGGATTCGATTGAGTGTGATGGATTGGATTGGGGTGGATTTGATTGGTGTGGAGTGGATTGGATTGGTGTTGGCGGGTAGGGTGGATTGAAGTAGACTAGGGTGGATTGAAGTAGACTGGGGTGGATTGAAGTAAAGTGGGTAGGATTGGATTGGGGCATAGTGAAGTCGATTGAAGTAAGGTGGAATGCATTGAGGTGGAGTGGATTGGATTGGTGTGGGGTGAGATGGATTGAATGGGGTGAATTGGATTGGAGTGGGGTGGGATGAACTGGGCTGGAGATGAATGGAGTGAGGTGGACTGAATTGAGTGGGTGGATTGGAATGAGTGGGTGAATTGCATTGTGTGGGTGGATTAAATTGGGGTGTGATGGGGTGGGGTGGATTGGATTGGGGTGGGATGGATTGGATTGGAGTAGGATGGATTGGATTGGAGAAGGGTAGATTGGATTGTAGTGGGGTGGATTGGATTGTAGTGGGGTGGATTGGACTGGAGTGAGATGAATTGGATTGGAATGGGATGGATTAGATTTGTGTGGAGTGTGGTGGATTGGATAGTTGTGGAGAGGGGCGGATTGGATTGGAATGGGGCAGATTAAGGTAGTGTGGGATGGATTGGACTGGAGTGGGTGGATTTGAGGAGAACTGGATTGGACTGTGGTGGATTAAGGTGGATTGCATTGGAGTGGGATGTACGGGGTGAGGTGGGTGGATTGCATTAGATTGGATTGGGTGGGCTGGACTGAGTGGGCTGGATTGGAATGGGTTGGATTGGAGTGGGCTGGGTCGGATTGGGAGGTGGTGGTTTCGAGTGTGATGGGGTGGACTGGTGTGGGGTGGTTTGGACTAGAGTAGGGTAGGTAGGACTCTAGTGGTGTTGATTGGACTGGAGTGGGTTGGATTGTGGTGAACTGGACTGAGGTAGATCAGACTGGATTGGAGTGGGGTAGATTGGTCTGGATGGATTGGATTGGTCTGGATTGGATTGGTGAGGGCTGGATTGAGGTGGATTGGAGTGGGGTGAATTGGGGTGGAGTGGCGTGGATTGGGGTGAGGTGAGGTGGACTGGATTGGAGTGGGGTGGGGTGGTCTGGAGTGGGGCGGACTGGAGTGGGGCAGATTGTTTTGGATTGGAGTGGGGCAGACTGTTTTTGATTGGAGTGGGGCAGATTGTTTTGCATTGGAGTGAGGCAGATTGGAGTGTGGCAGATTGTTTTGGATTGGAGTGGGGCAGATTGTTTGACCTGGAGAAGATTTTTTGGATTTAGTGGGGCAGACTAGAGTGGGACATATTGCTTTGGATTGTAGTGTGGCAGAATGTTTTTGATTGGAGTGGGGCATATTGTTTTGGATTGGCGTGAGGCAGATTGGAGTGTGGCAGATTGTTTTGGATTGGAGTGGGGCAGATTGTTTTGAACTGGGGAGGATTTTTTGGATTTAGTGGGGCAGACTAGAGTGGGACATATTGCTTTGGATTGGAGTGCGGCAGATTGTTTTGGATTGAAGTGGGGCAGACTGTTTTGGAATTCAGTATACAGATTGATTTGGACTGGAGTGGGACAGATTGGAGTGGGGCAGATTGTTTTGGGTTTAAGTGGGGGAGCAGTTTTGGCTTTAGGGCAGTGCGACTGGTGCTGCTGCATTGGGGGCTGACCTGGGGAGGGGAGGGTTGACCTCGCAGGGGGTAAACTGTGTTTAGCAATAATTTACATTTTAAAAACACTTGCTGCAGATTCCCTTGTGCGTCCAGCTTTCAGATAGCAATAAAAATGTTAAGATTACTCTTGTGATTAATGTTCCTGCTACAGGTGTGGCAGTTTTGACGTGCCGTAAAGTAGCTCAGAGGATTAATGTGGGTGCTGCAAAGAATGCGTACCATGCAGATCACAGATCTGTAGTTTAGGGGATAGCTGAGTGGATCACTGGTTTTCTCATAGAGATTCTTTTGTTACCGCAGTTCATAAGATACACCCCTATTATAGAACAGTGACTGTTACGAACTGTCATCAAAGAGCTGCATGCAAACTGCATAAAATAGGTTCGGATGTTATATTTTTGACCCCTGTCTTGCATTATCCATTCCTAATGTTACTAAAAAGGGTTAGTGTGGGTAGATACGCATTCTTATTAGTAAAGCCAGCCTTTACCAGTGCTTTAAAACAAATCAAATGTATGTGAGAGGGGGGGCTATGGAGAGATGAGGGGCACTTTTGCCAGGTGGTAGTGAGGTAATCCGAGAAGGAGGTCATGGAGGGTGCCAAAAATTATTGTTTGACTGGGCACCACCAGCCCTAAAGCCAGCTCTGTGGGGCAGATTGTTTTGGATTGAGGAGTAGGGCAAATTGTTTTGGATTGAAGTGGGCAGATTGGAGTGGGGTAGACTGGAGTGGGGCAGATTGGAGTGGGGTGAATGGTGGTGAGGTGGATTAGAGTGGGGGTATTGGAGTGGGGCAGATCTTTTTGGTTTGGAGTGGGCAGATTGTTTTGGACTGGAGTGGGGCAAATTGTTTTACATTAGAGTGGAACACATTGTTTAGTATTGGAGCAGGGCAGATTGTTTTGTATTGGGGAGGGGCAGAAGGGAGCGGGACAGATTGTTTTGTATTGGAGTGGGATCGGTAGCACAGATACAGGGTCCAGTTCTGAGAACAGTTTGAGTTGGCCTCGGAGAACGCGGTAGGCCGCCTTCTGCAGAGCGTGCCAGGAAGCAGAAGGAGTGTGGGGCCGCCGTCTTTTGACTGTCCTGTTGGTGCTGATTTGGAAGGCATTAGAAGTCTGGATGTGGATTGCTGTACTGAATGCTGACCCCAGAAGAGGAAACAATGTGGCGTTGTGCTTGCGTTGCACTTGGAACCACGGATCAAGGATTGTGGGCGACCGTTGGAGACTGAGGTACATCGTGCCTGTCTGCAACCGCCTACCTGCCTGAGAGGATAAACCCTTCTCACCCCTGCCCCTGGACTGCTTTGGGAGGGGGGCTTTACAGGCGGCCTGGTCCGTGGTGGTGCAGACGGTCCAGTCGGTTGTCTCCTGCGCCTGTATCCTGCATCCATCCCTTGTTTGTTACGCGGGGTTTGCCGTGCTGAGGTTGCTGCAGGAGGCATTGGGGGCAAAGTGGTGAGGCTGGATCAGCTGGAAACAGGCTGCCATGTGATTTTTGCCCATACTGGAGTGCTGGAGAGTGACTGGGCACTTTATTGGGGCTACATTGATGCCCATCTTTGAGCTGGCGAGTAGAGGAGCTTGAGTGGAAGCTGGAGTGGAGCTCTGAGGTGAGGAGTGTTGACTTGTTTGATCCTTTGGCTGCTGTCCCCCTCCTCGCCACAGTGTTGAGTGGCATTGACTTGACAGAAGGAGATTGATCCCCAGCTCCGGTACCTTCCTTCGCCATGCTTGTTCTTGTTTTTACTCCACTCCTACCATTGACAATAATGATGCAATAAAGGAGAGACTGGGTTGTAGTTGGGTTTGGGCTAAGGTCGTACTAAGGCAGGCTCAGAGTCACAGGATTGAGGGGCACGGCAGAAGCGGCCAGCATTAGTCTGGAGCGGCTTGCTCTGCTCTACAGTCCTGCTTTCCTATCCCAATGCCCCACCCCACTACCGTTTTTCCTTTTAACTACTTTGTGAGACTGCAAGGCTCAAGGATCAATAGTTACAAGAAGTACAACAAGGAAAACAAAAGTAGAGAGTGTGAAAAATAGAGAAGTGTAGGGAAAGCACTCTGCCAAATTTTAAAACCAACAAACTAACAAACTCTGAAAATTCCACAAAGTCACAAATTTGAAATATGTACGGAACAAGGGGAAAATCAAGGAGGTACAAGGAAGCTTTAATACACAAAAACAATTGCCTACGCATCAAGCAGGAACTAGAGCGGGAGTCAGAAATCCTGCCCCTAAGGTTAGTAAATTCTGCGAATGACATGGAGGTAGTCCCAGGGGGGTCTACCTCCAGAGGACTGGATGCTGTGGATGCTGTGGCGTCTTGCCTAAAATCTTCTCTGCCCCCCCTTGGGTCTACCTCCAGAGGACTGGATGCTGTGGCGTCTTGCCTAAAATCTTCTCTGCCCCCCCTTGCTGACACTGGAATTTTAGGACAGGATGAAATTGACGACACCGGGTGTGTAATAAGGCCCGGAAGGAAGAACGAGGGCAGCAACATAAGCCCGGGCAACCCTACAAATGTAATCAACAGCCAACAACAGGCAATAAAGACTCCTCGGAAGTCAGGTGACAATGAGGAGACTAGCAAATTTAAACAATCATCGCATAATCAGCGCTCAAAGGCCCACCCGCTCTCAACAGGCAAACAAGCCGGTCTGGCAAATACCATAACCAATCACTATAACTACCTCAATTCTAGTGCCAGCCAGTTGCAAGTGCCACATATCATCCCCATCATCCCCGCCCCGAGCAGCTGCATGGGGATAGTGGTGATGTTAGGTTGGAGGGGCTTGAAATAGAGCAACATGGTGCCCGGCAGTTAGAAATACCCTTATTGACACCACTTCAATTAAATCATAGCTTCTTAACTAAGGAGTGTATCCCAGAAATAAGAAAAGTAGTAGCATGGGAAGCAGTAGCTTTTGAAGATTCAACACCAGAAGAACAAACCAAGAACCACATCATAGGACCCATTCTAGGACTCAAATAGGATCTCAATCCTCAACTTGGCAGAACTGCAACCAACTTAAAAACTTGGATCAGACCAAGCCTGACTCTCGATGCCCTAAAAGATTGCCTTTTAAAACAGCAATTGTAACTACAACTGCACCAGACGAACTTGAGAATAGCATCCACATAACGCCATTAGTAGGCATACAAATTGAGACAGCAGTTGCTCAAAAACCAAATGCAATGGGATTTAAACCAGGCCAGCCGCCATCAACTACCCAGTCTTCAAAGTCTCTAAAGTCACAGACTTCTCCCGCAGCCATAGTAGGAAAAAACAGTTCTGCACAGGGCAGACAGGACTTTGGATCATTCAGTTTGGAGCTTTCTTCATTTGACAATTTTGATACTGGCAAAGTAGACCCTCAAATGGATAGTATAACATCGGATGATTTAAACTTTTTGGATGGCAACACTTTAAAGGGCACCAGGGTTGAGGAGGAGAAGTATGAAGCAGATGGTCATACTAATAGCTACTGGAATGGACAAAATCAAGTGAAGAATGAAAATGATTTTCCCCTAAATCAACCCGTACTTAGTATTATGAAGATTATGTGCGAAACATTGGACTCAATTGCAGACCGCTTCTGGCCCAGTCTTCTAAACTCAAAAGTCAATAAGAGCTGACTAGGCAATTTACAGCCTCGATAGTGACTATAGACCATAGAATGGCCTTGGTGGAGGGTACTATAAGAGAAAACTTAAGACTACACTCCATTGCTGAATTTGAAGACAGGCAAAAATGCGCCCCCCTGTTGGAGAAATTATTGGAAGTCCAGAAGGTCATCAAAGATATAATTGAGGACTGTAGACTCAGTCTCAGAAATCTGCCCAATCCTGACTCTGGGACAAAAGAAAATGTGCCTAGAAACTTAATGACCAGCTCAGTCCCACCACCCCTGGGTCTTGTAGATTGTCCAGAAACTTATGGCTGCTCTGGTGTTACAATAGAGGAGCTGAGTGTTACTCTTACACCCACAACTGAAGTTTCTTGTGCAGATGGAAAGAAGGCCCAGGGGAAAAAGTGTAAATTAAAATGTGAAGCCAAAACCATTGGGAAAAAAGCCATAGGGAGTAAAAAGGGTGCTGAAAAAAAAGACAAAAAACTTGGCGCGGCAGCCAAGGGGAGCAGGGCAACATCAAAATGCATCGCAATTTGAGAAGGATTATGTCGCTTGTCAACAGACTGCAGGCCAAAACACCTTGGTAGATAGCCCAGGAAAGATATCTGAATTGAATAGTGATTTTCTGAACAAAAATCCAGGCCTGCAGTACGACAAAAGCCGCACCCTTCACTGTCACATAAATCATGTGCCCATGGGATACAGGGGACGTCTAGTACCCAACTTAGAGATCACAAACAAGAATAGGATGGAAACAAATCTGGCAACGAACCAGACAATTACCTGGGCAAGAGAAGAATCATCGAACGGAAAGGTTAAACAGTGCTCACAAACATCAAAAACAATGCACCATCATACTAGAGATGCACACTTAGAAGGTGAGGCTGCCATTAAAATAGAACATCTTGCGCAAGCAAATCATCTAAGCGTAGTGGGAAATAGTAATGATATTCAGCAACGAAAATCTTATTCCATCACTGATTGTACATATCAAGTTAATATCAAGGCAAAATCCAGGGCATCTAAGTGTATCGTATTAGACGGTATAGAGCAAAGTATAAAAATAGCCAATCACCGGGATCCTGATGATGGGCTTGTACCCTCGGGCGCCGCCCATTCTTTTCCAATAAAAAAAACATCAAGACCAAGCCTGACTAGACCAACAATGTATCCAGAGGAGGTGTCCCCAACAGTTGAATGATAGTGTCCGGTCTGTACTCCAACGGCCTGCACTAGATACTAGAGGTAAATCACGAGAGGAATCCTGGGTACAAAGCAGCCGGGGAAAAGAACGCTGCAAAGGCACTGAGAACCTTCCCGAAAGAAACAAAGAACCAGAAGCTATGATCATATTTACCCCTTAGTATTCTTCAAAAGGGAGCCAAGATATTCTAAATAGGAGCAACATCCTATGCCTTGTTAACTCTTTGCCCGGCCTCATAATGTAAAAACGAATGATTTGATCTCAGTCAGATTCATACAGAGGAAAGGCCCGAACAGTGGAGAATCTTCAGAAACAGTCTGGGCCTCCCCAAGGATAGCCAACGAGATCCAAAACCAGTCTAGTTTGATGAAGACGTGAGGAATAACCATAGATACCCCGCAAAACGAACTGTATCCCTCCATATTTCTTGAAAAAGCACCCCTACAGAATCCGCAAAGCAAGTATGAACCTAATTATAACTCGGGTTCTGTATTACAGGGAGCAATTAGTTCTAATCAACAGCTCCCTAAACAGCCAAATTTGAGCAATATGAGGTTTTGCTTACCTAGTAATAAATCACGGATCAACTCCGGTTCAGTATTTCAGCTGCAATTACGACCGTCATTGGCAGATCGACAGTAGAGAAGCTTGTAGCAAAAACTGAAATCTTTCAAAACAAAATATGAAATAAGGTTAAAAGATTTAAGCTGGAATATTGCGGCCCGAAGGCGGAGGACAAGGACTGGATAGATTTTATCAAACAACAAGATGTTAGTTGCTTTCAGGAAACATGGGCTGTCAGTGGAATTGACCTAGATGGGTACTCCACCTTCCACCTACCACCAATCAAACGACATAAAGGTAGGCCAGTAGGGGGCTTGACTATTTGGGTTAGAACATCATTACTCGAAAACTCCGTAGTAACCCACACTGTAGTAAGTAATGACAGTCATACTATAACAGTGAGACATGAGGTGTGGGCATTTGAAAATATGAACGTCTATTTTCCACCTAGTAGCTGGGTTCAAGTTAAGCCAGGCGTTTGGTTGCTTAAAGAGCATATCCCAAGGAGAAGATCTGGAGAACAGGTGAAACCATCATTTGGAACCATGAAGGGGCAATCAATCCGACCGTGCAAGAATTTCCTACTAATATGCGGCGATTTTAAATCCAAACCACATCCCATAGTGGGGGATGAGTTAATAACAAAAGAAGAGAGCGTTTGGACCAACCCAAACCCTCCCATGGAGCGATGCCGAGGTACAAAGAAAGGTGAACTAATCTTTAAAGCTTTAATAGAAGGTGGATTACACACTCTAGATGGAATAACTAAATCAGACAAATTATTGGAACCTACCTTTCGAGTTGGAAATAGGCAAAGCATAATAGATTACAAAGCGAAGCTTGGCATTACATCATAGACAAGGAAGTCTCGGACAGGATCGAAAGCGATCACGATCCGCTACTAATAGAGATGGTTCATCCTAATAAAGGCCCCTGGATATCCGCTCCGTCTCGCAAAGGAAATGTCCAATAATTACTTTGAGACTAAAAAGGAAAAATATTGCAACGGTCGACAAGTGTGACCTCACATCTACAGCTCTACTCAAATCTTGACGGCATCACTTACTATTATCTTAAAGCTACCTGGAAATGAGGTTCTCCTTCTGTTGTAAAAGTTCAACAAGCTCCTAGTACAAATATCAATGGAACGAAATAAGAGCTTCAAAAACACGCCACCTGATAACCAAGGTTGGTTCGATGAGGAATGCCTTAAGTTAAATAAAAGGTACTACTGCAAGCCCTAAAGTATCGGCATTTGAGTAACATTAATAAGCAACAATTCACTGATTGCAGGCAGCAGTATAAGAAACCGTTCAAATATAAAAAGAAGATCTACCAGCACAAGCTCTGGGGAAATCTCCTAGATGCAATCTCTGCGGGAAACTCAAAGAAATTCTGGGAAACAATCAGGTGGAGTTGTGAAGGCCCTCCCCAAAATTTGGAATTGAATATGAGTCCACAACTTTGGGTCAACCATTTCACCATTTTGTATCAAGGAGAAGGCAAGACTGCACCAAAAAGCCCCAGTGATTTGGCAGGTCAAAACCAGGTGTCGAAAGGGGGAAACTATAACTCATGCAAGATAATCCCACTAGTAAAGAACTGCGCGACAATGACTCAGCGGGCTAATGTGATCAAATATGAAACAGCTGATCAGATGATCTCCACCAATTCACCCCAGTTTAAACCCTTATAGTAAGCCCATGGCACGCCCTGTTCCACAATGCATTTGCACAAATTTAGCGAGAAGGAAGTTGCTCAAGCCATCCTCTCGCAAAAACCATTTAAGGCAGCAGGTCCGGATAGAATTCCATCAGATATCTATCGCAATCATCCATCCTTATGGCTACCAGTTCTAACTCGCCTATACAATAGTGTTTGGTCCTGTGAAGAAATTCCGTCATCATGGAGAAAATCAATAATTGTCCCAATACAAAAAAAAGGATGGGGGGATATGGTATGCAACTACAGGCCATTGATACAATCTCGCCTAGACCAGTGGATAGAAGAAGATCTAATATCACCATTTCAAGCTGGTTTTAGGAGGGGCCAGAGCACAATAGACCAACTATTTAAGATAAACCTGATTTGCTCTAAATATGTCTCTTTGAGAAATTCCCCGCTGTTCTTGGTATTTGTCGATCTTCAAACAGCATTTGACAGTGTGTATCGTATCATATTATGGCAAACCCTGATGGTACCGAGTAGCGACTTATGACTATCCAGGGTGCCGGGTGGATGGTAAACTGTCTTGGAATTCACAGGTGTATAAAAGTAACATCTCCTTGGCCCAGCAAGCTAGTGCTGTGCTAAGATTTGCAAAATCTACTGGGAACCATTCTGTGAGATGTGCACTGCTGGCTTATAAAATGAAAGCGAGGGCTGCAGCATGTTATGGTGCTGAGATCTGGGGATTTAAAATGATCCCAGCAATGCAAATAACTGAAAATAATTTTATACGACCTCTGCTCTGCCTGGGCTGTGGCATACCAATGGACGCTATAAGAGCAGATCTGCAAATAGGAAAAATCGAAGATTACATTGCATTGGCACCAATAAGATATTGGCTTCGTATTTGGACCAAGGAAGAATTAAAATCATACAGAGCTGCAATGGCAGATCTCATGAAGTTACAAAGTTATCAAAAGATGCCATGGTTAATTCACGTCTTAACTACTTTGGCTGCCATTGGCTTACAAGAATTTTGGCCCCACAATGAAAAAATTAAGAAAGCCAGTTTTGCTGCGGTCACAAAGGCATATTGGGACCCTAACAATTTGATGACTTATAACCAACCCGGCCCCTAGCTAAAACACTACTTCTCACTTAATCAAGAACTCAACTCGGCTATTTTTATTGACAATATTTATCCAGAGGAAAGAAGATCCCTTTATTTTAAATTTTGCATGGGTACGTTACCGGTGGCCTCAGCGAGTAAAAAGTTGCATTTAGTTCTGACAGGGACTGCTGTCCTTACTCCCTAGGTGGTCAAGAGTCACTTCCTCCTGTTATGCTACTTCACAATGTGTCTTCGCAAACTGTATCTAAGGCCATTCTTTAAAAAGCATGAGGTCAGGAAATGTAAGGGGGCTTTGTGCATGCGTTCTGACGATAAAGACATTGTGATGGCTGTCTCAGCATATATCCTAGAGGCGTGGAAATTAAGATCACTCACCTATCAATAGCCTCCAGTGGTATCATACTAACTGTCGCTTTAACATACTGCTAGTATAACTGTGTCTTTCAAGTGGTCATCTTCTTGGGTTAAGTGGTGCAGGATGTGGTATATCAAAATAGCATTTATTGTTATTGGTCTTAACGGTGACACCTGTGACCCTCACCTAGGAAGTAATTATTGCAAGCATGGTAGAAGTAGATCTAACAGGGAGGGCACTTTAGGTTGCTACTATTCTCAGAGTTTCCTTTATATGGTTCCTCTTGATCAGTTTCAGGATAACAATGTACAACTAAAGATCTATTAAATTTGTAACAAGCTGATCAGAGCACTCTGTGATAAAGTAATCCTATGACTTGGTTGATAAAGAATCTATTTATGATTTTTAGCACGTACAAGCTCATATGTTACATTTCTTGCAAGGTTTGCACATAATTATTTTAGGAGTTTTGAGTTCTGTGTGATGGTTCAAACGAATGAACCGATTGTTAAAGAAAGTCCTCGTGGCTATTGATAAAATAGCCTTTTTACTAACGTGTGGCCTATTTATGCATGGTGATGTGACGTTTTAATTTGTAAATTGTTAAATTGTTATGGCCGGTTAGGCTGAAACAATAAGGTAAAGCATTAGTAAAGTATTGGAGTGGGGCAGGTTGTTTTGGAATGGAGTGGGACTGATTGTTTTGGATTGGAGTAGAGCAGATTGGAGTGGGGACCAATGCTTTGGATTGGAGGGGGGCAGACTGTTTTGGAATTGAGTAGAGCAGATTGTTTTGGATTCAAGTGGAGCAGATTGGAGTGGTGCAGATTGTTTTGGATTGGAGGGGAGCAGATTGTTTAGGATTGGAGTTGAGCAGATTGGAGTGGGGCCGATTGGAGTGGGGCAGATTGGAGTGGGGCAGATTGAAGTAGGGCAGATTGGTGTGAAATGGATTGTATTGGGGTGGGGTGGATTGGAGTGAGGTGGATTCGATTGGTGTGAGGGAACTGGAGTGGGTCAGATTGTTTTGGTTTGGAGTGGGGCAGATTGTTTTAGAGTAAAATGGGGTAGATTGTTTTGGATTGGAGTGGGGCAGATTGTTTTGGACTGGGGCAGATTACATCGGATTGGAGCAGATTATTTTGGTTTGGAGTGAGGCAGATTGGAGTGGTGCAGATTGTTTTAGATTAAAGTGGGGTAGATTGTTTTGGATTGGAGTGGGGTAGATTGTTTTGGATTGGAGTGAGGCAGATTGGGGTGGGGCAGATTGTTTTGGATTGGAGTGGGGTAGATTGTTTTGGATTGGAGTGAGGCAGATTGGGGTGGGGCAGATTGTTTTGGACTGGAGTGGGGCAGATTGTTTTGGACTGGAGTGGGGCAGATTGTTTTAGAGTGGAGTGGGGAGATTGTTTTGGATTGGAGTGAGGCAGATTGGATTGGGGCAGAATGTTTTGTATTGTAGTGGGGCAGATTGTTTTGGATTTTAGTGGGGCAGATTGTTTTGGATTGAAGTGGGACAGATTGGAGTGGGGCAGATTGGAGTCGGTGGATTGGAGTGAGGTGGATTGGAGAGGGGTGCATGGGAGTGGGGTGGACTGGATTGGAGTGGGGTGGATTGGACTGGAGTGGGGTGAATTGGAATCAAGTGGGGCAGATTGTTTTGGATCGAAGTGGGGCAGATTGGAGTGGAGCAGATTGTTTTAGATTAGAATGGGGAAGATTGTTTTGGATTGGATTGGGGAAGATTGTTTGGATTGTAGTGGGGCAGATGTTTTGGATTGTAGTGGGGCAGACTGGAGTGGGGCATATCTTTTGGGATTGGGGTGGGGCAGATTTTTTGGATTGGAGTGGTGCAGACTGGTTTGGAATCGAGTAGATAGATTGTTTTGGATTGTAGTGGGGTGGACTGGACTAGGGTGGATTAGATTGGGGTGGATGGATTGGAGTGGGACAGATTGGAGTGGGGTGGATTGGAGTGGGGCTGATTGGGGATGGGTGGATGGCAGTGGGATGTACTGGAATGGAGTGGAGTGGGACGAATTGGATTGGGGAATAGGAGTGAAGCAGATTGAAGTGGGCAGGTTGTTTTAGATTACAGCGGGCAGAGTGTTTTGGATTGTAGTGGGGGAGAGTTTTTGGATTGCAGTGGGGCAGACTGGAGTGAGGCATATTGTTTTGGATTGGAGTGGGGCAGATTGCTTTGGTTTGGAGTTTGGTGGATTGGAGTTGGGCGGATTAGATTGGAGTGGGGGATTGGAGTGGGATAGATTGTTTCAGACTGGAGTGGGGCAGATTGGAGAGGGGCATATTGTTTAGTTTAGAGCTGAGCAGATTGTTTTGGATTGGAGTGGGGCACGCTGGAATGGAGCAGATTGTTTTGGACTGGCGTGGGGCAGGTTGGAGTGGGGCAGATTGTTTTGGATTGGAGGGGGGCAGATTGTTTTGGATTGGGATGGGGCAGATTGTTGTGAACTGCAGTTGGGCAGATTGTTTTGGATTGAAGGGGGCAAATTGGAGTGGGGTGGATTGGACTGGAGTGTAGCAGATTGCTTTGGATTTGAGTGGGGTAGATTGAAGTGGGGCACATTGTTTTGGTTTGGAATGGTGCAGGTTGCTTTGGATTGGAATACGGCAATTGTTTTGGATTGAGGTGGGGCAGATTGTTTTGGATAGGAGAGGGGCAGGTTGTTTTGGATTGGGGTGGGGCAGATTTATGTGGACTGGAGTGGGGCAGATTGTTTTGGACTGCTGTATTGGAGTGCAGCAGTTTTTTTGGATTGGACTGAGGCAGATTGTTTTGGATTGGAGTGGACAGATTGGAGTGGGGTGGGTTGGGAGGATTGGAGTGTGGTGGACTGGAGTGGATTAGGGTGAGTGGTTTGGATTGGAGTGGGCAGGATTGGATTGGAGTAGGGTTAGTTGGGGTATACTGAATAATTATGTGTGAAAGTATAATTTTGAAAATTACTCATAAGAAAGAAACAATTTCACTTTGTCATACTTAGAACAAGATAATAGTCATCTTTTGAGAACAGTGCCAATAAGCAAAAGCAAAACAAGAGTGCAAAGTGATAAAAGAAGATGTAGCACAATAAAATAAAAAAAACTATAGAAAATACAACTTTTCTGGTTTTTTTTGTCCCGCTGTGCATGGTTTTGCCAGTCAACTGCCTTCAGTTTGCAGGGCACTATAAGTTGAGAAGAAAATAGTACCTCAATCACGTCGGGAGTAGTGGATGGCATTGATTACGTTGAATCAATCAGTGATTGGTCCCTGCTCCACAGATGGGAACGGAAATTATGATATTGCCTCTAGTGACGAATTATGAGGCTGTAAAGAAGAGTGCAACAAATGATAAGCCACAGGTGGGCTCCAAGCCCTTTTCTAACTACAACAGCATCTCGCAAGCGATACTAATGCGCTAGGGCATGCTATCGCAAGCTCGACCCTAAAGAGCAATTGCGTATCCTGTTCCTGACATATCATTTCACAGTACAGGTTCTGACGTTAGCAAACAGTACACCACAAAAACTAGTTGAGTACTGTCACATAGAATACACAGATTCAAAAAGGTAGAAATTAGCATGAGGAAGTGGCGCAATTATTTTTTCTGCGCTGCCCTAAGCCAATTTGAAAGAGCACACATGCACCGTATTTACGAGATACAGTGCATTTCTGTCCTTTCACTCTGCACTGGTGCACAATTTGCTGCCTAGCACCAATGCAGGTATCCTTGCACCATGGTGTAAGGGTGCCTGTGTGGCATTCAGGATTATTTTTGTACAGGAAGGGACACCTTCCTGCACAAAAACATTCCTGGGGGGCATTTTCTTCTTTATATGTGTGCTGCAGAATGCAGCGCACCTAAAAAGAGGAAAAAGTGAGGAGAAATTAAGATATTTTTCCATCATTGTACCTCCCCTGGGGAGGAGTAAGATTTTGATGCATCCCCAGGTCTTCATGGCCTTGTCAATCTGGGAGTGCGTCAAAACCCATTGGGTTTGCGTGGAAAAAGCCACTGAAATGCCCATGGAATGCCTCTATGGTGCACTGTAAGGCAACACAGCGACTTACGCTGAATTGTCTTCACCACATCTACGAAAACATGAAAAGCCATGGAAAGTGGCTATGCATGGCCTCATAGATATGGGTCTGCACTCTGTGCTGCCGGAGAATCAAAAAAATCCATGCACCACCAGCGCAAGGGGCTTGTAAATATGCCCCTAAAATCTTTGGCAAGCACAGACAGTGGAAAGACACAAGTCAAGTTCTGAAGCAGTGAACAGCAATAAGCATGCAAGCAGGGATCCATGTAGTAACAAGCACAGGCCTGAATGAGGGATCAATTGAACCTCACCTAGGAAGTGAATCATCAAAATATGAAAAATGCAAAGGGGGCTGAGTGACAAAGGGAGAGAGAGTGCGAGAGAGACAGAGGGTAGAGGGAGAGTGATAGAGATAGAGAGAGAGCAGAGAGCGAGAGAGAGAGAGAGTTTAGGAAAGTGCCTCTTTTGACATGGTCAACCCCGCCCCCCACACACACTTTTTGCCTGGTTTCTGGTGTGATTTTAACTGTTAGTGCTCTCGGTTCCAAATAACCAGGTCCCCAGTGCCAGATCTCTTTTCCCAAAAGCTGTAGTCATTTTGCACAGTTGGAAAAACCTGTGGATGCCACTGTAAGTCCCTAGTAAATGGTACCCCTGGTACCTAGGGTATGGGGTTCTAAAGGAAGGCCCCTGAGGGCTGCAGCACAAACTGTGCCACTCTCAGGGACCCTTTCACTAAGTGCACACAGTGCTGCTTTTGCAGGCTGCGTGTCTTTGTACAGAACTAAAATAAAAACATGACATGGCACGCAGCCTGTGTGCCCTGTCCCCTTCACACTGCATGTAATATATGTAAGACACCCCTCTGACAGGCTCACAGCCCTAAGGCATGGTGCATTATGTTACATGTGAGGGCACATCTGCATGAGCAAATATGCCGCTACTGTGTCTTTGTCTATTCCTAGACATAGTAAGTGTACAAGGAAGCCATTTTAAATGCTTGTGCTGGACATTGGCTATTACGAGTTCTCCAGCTACATGATGGCTTCTCTGAATCCCAGAATGTTTGGTATCAAACATCTCAGAATAATAAACCCTCGCTGGTCCCAGTGATGGATTTATGAATAACGGCACGCAGAGAGCACCTTAGAGGTGCCCCTGAAACCCTACCCAGCTACAGGTATGTTCACTGACAGGTCCAAACAAGTGCAGCCACTCTAGACAGAGATCTGGCCCCCTAAGGTGAGAGCGAACGCTCTCGGAGGTCCAGAACAAAGGCTTGCAGGATGGATATTCCAGGGCAGGGAGCTTCATAGGCCTTGCCACCTTTGTAATGTGGCCCAGTTCTCTTCAGATGGCAGAGATGACCGACCCTCCTGTCCTGACCCCACTTTGGCAGCAGTATAGGCGGAAAAATGTGTTAAATCAGGAGGAGTGCTAACTTCATTCCAGTCTCACCCCAAAGGTGGATGAACTGAAGTGGACACTACTTTTTAAATTCCTCCATCTCGTTTGGAAAAAAATAGACCACTAGGTTTACGGTTATGCCCACTTCCCAGCAGAAGTGGTTATAAAAAGGGTGTAATCACCCTTAAGGCGGCGAGGCCACTGGCTACTGCCTGGCACTCCCTGTAACGCCCCTAAAGTGACTATTTAGGTACCAGTACCACGCCTGAACCCTAGAATTCAGGGCTTGAGTGTCTATGAAGAAGAACGACAAAGAAGAGTCGCCCTCGCAGAAGAAGAGGAAGAAGAAGCAGCGGACCCAGTACCAGCCCCTCCGGCCTGCCTGCTGACCTCACTAGACTCTGCACAAAATGACTCGTCCTGCAGCTTCAAGAAACCCAGGAAGCCTGCCTGCCTTCTAAAAAGACTCAGACTCCGGTGAGCAGCGAACCTGCTTAGCAACAAAGTATCCAACAAGGATTCTGCAGCCTGGGAACCAAACACCTGACGTGACCTATGCACTTGACGACCTCGAAGCGGTGAGAAGCCAATCAGCGGTACCAGCAGGGCTCCCCAGCTGCCCTGAGCCCCAGTCCACCTGAGTGTCACCTCTCCTGGACTCATCCAAGCCACCTGAGTCCCTGCACGCAGGCCTCATCTCCCACAGCCTGGTGGTGAGAGAACACCTACAGCAACCAGTGCACCCGTTGCCCTCGATGCCAACTGAGGAGGGTCACCGGTGCCAACGACGTCCCCCGGCTCCCCTGAGCTTAAGTCCACCTTGGTTGACCACCTGCTGGACTCCCCAACGATGCCTACAACATGCAGGACCCCCTGACTGTGAGTACTCCCAGATGGTGAAACCCGACACCAAAGGCCACCCCTGCATCAGTGGCCTCTGGGCCCTGGAGCCAAGGACTAACGGTGCACCGACCTTCTTGGACATCTCAAATCTTCGACCTACCTGCTTGTTGTCCCTGACTGGCTTACTAGCCAGAGCCTGCAGCCTGTCTTCACAAGGACCAAACTCCCATAGGAAACCATTGGGCACCCGATGCTTACTGCTCCTCTACACCTGGCTGCCCCAATGCCGCCTGGTGACCTGTTGGTGTGGTTCTGATGAGTGCCCAGTACTTACCTTAACTCCCTGAGATTGGTCTTGTAAGTCATTGTTAACCCTGTGTTTGCTGAACTTTGCTTTCCTCCATAGGTTAACATTGAGAACCATAAAAATTGCACTGACTCGACTTTTGAAACTGTAAAGTATTTTTTTTTAAAACATACCTTAAAATGAAGGTCTTTGGTTCAAAATATATGTAAAAGCAAGTGTAATTTTTTTAACTTGGCCTCAGATTTATTCTTTGAGTGTGTGTCTCAATTATTGCCTCTGTGAGTACAACAAATGCTTATCACTACCCTCTGATAAGCCCAACTGCTCGCCCACATTATCACAAACAGAGCATTAGACCTATCTACTTTTGCCTCTGTGATACCAATTGAGGATCCACTGGACTCTCTGCACAGGGGACTTTATTTTAGTGCCCTATATAGAGAACCAGCTTCTGAGAGAGAGAGAGAGAGAGAGAGAGGAGGATAGAGGGGGAGAGAGAGAGTGAGAGGGGGAGCGTGAGAGAGAGAGAGGGAGAGACAGCAAAAGAGAGAGAGAGAGAGAGAGAGGGAGGGAGGGGGTGACAAAGAGAGTGAGAGTGAGATAGAGAGAGAGAGAGGGGGAGAGAGAGAGGAGGAGAGAGAGAGTGAAAGGGTGAGTGTGAGAGAGAGAGAGAGGGAGAGAGAGCAAAAGAGAGAGAGATACAGAGAGAGGGAGGGAGGGATAGAGAGGGGAGGAGGAGAGAAAGAGAGTGAGAGGGCAAGAGAGTGAGAGAGAGAGAGAGAGAGAGAGGAGGAGAGTGAGAGAGAGGGGAGCGAGAGAGTCTGAGAGTGCGAGAGAGAGAAGGAGATAGTGAGCGAGAGAGAGATGGAGGGATAGAGAGAGAGAGGTGGAGAGGAGAGAAAGAGGGGAAGGATAGAGAGAGATAGTGAGAGGGAGGGATGGAGAGGGGAGGAGGAGAAAAAGAGAGTGAGAGGGCAAGAGAGCGAGAGTAAGAGAGAGAGAGAGGAGGAGAGTGAGAGAGAGGGGAGCAAGAGAGTATGAGAGTGCGAGAGAGAGAAGGAGATAGTGAGAGGGTGAGTGAGAGAGAGAGGAGAGAGAGACATAGAGGGATAGAGAGAGAGAGAGAGGGGGGGAGGAAGGGAGAGAGAAGGAAGGGAGAGTGAGAAGGGAAGAGATAGAGAGAGAGAGAGAGAGAGAGAGAGAGAGAGAGAGAGAGAGAGAGAGAGAGAGAGAGAGAGAGAGAGAGAGAAAGAGAGGTGGAGGGAGAGAGAGCGGGGAAGGAGAGAGAGAGATAGTGAGAGGCCGAGAAAGCGAGAGAGAGAGGAGATAGTGAGCGGGTGAGTGAGAGAGAGAGGAGAGAGGGAGAGAGAAGGATAGAGAGAGGGGGGGAGGAAGAGAGAAGGGAGAGAGAGAAGGGGAGAGAGAGAGAGGTGGAGGGGAGAAAGGGGAAGGAGAGAGAGAGATAGTGAGAGGCCGAGAAAGAGAGAGAGAGGAGATATATATATAGAGAGAGAGGGAGAGAGAGCAAAAGAGAGAGAGATACAGAGAGAGGGAGGGAGGGATAGAGAGGGGAGGAGGAGAGAAAGAGAGTGAGAGGGCAAGAGAGTGAGAGAGAGAGAGAGGAGATAGTGAGCGGGTGAGTGAGAGAGAGAGAAGGATAGAGAGAGGGGGGAGGAAGAGAGGAGGGAGAGAGAGAAGGGAAGAGAGAGAGAGAGAGGTGAGAGGGAGAGAGAAGGATAGAGAGAGGGGGGGAGGAAGAGAGAAGGGAGGGAGAGAGAGAAGGGGAGAGAGAGAGAGGTGGAGGGGAGAAAGGGGAAGGAGAGAGAGAGATAGTGAGAGGCCGAGAAAGAGAGAGAGAGGAGATATATATATAGAGAGAGAGGGAGAGAGAGCGCGGATCCCTTGGCCCAGTCCTATCCTCCAACCAGCATTGCGCGCTGAGTGGGATGACGCATGTCTCCTTCTAACGTGATGTGTAATACCCATTGCACCCATAAGACAAGAAAAGGCAAGTCCTGCCTTTCACAACATTTGTGTGTTGGCGTGGCCCTGCCCCTGAAGCTTTCCCGGAAGAACCGCCGCACCCACATCACCAGCCAGTGTGCTGCAGGGGCCCGCCAGCCCCGGAGCGGCCGTGACGGAAGCGCAGCACCTCTGGGCTGAAGCTGACGTACAAGCCATGTGTGGCTGGAGGGACCGAGCCATGTTACGTGGGCGATGAGCAGGACCTAGAGACATCCGCCGCCTGGCAGCTGGTGCCGGCAGTCCGCATTTCAGATGCTGCCCTTACCCACCCGGTTCCTGTCCCGCAACTACAGACCCTAGTATGGAACAGCGTGCGTCGTGGGGCACTCCCACCAGCCGTGCGAATCTGGTGGGGAGAGATCTCCTATGTGGAATGTACTGTACTCTGAAGTCTACCCCTGAGGGTGTGCTCGTGCAGACCAGAGACCCTGCTGCACATTTGAAAGGGATGTCTCTATTGAAAGGGCACTGAGTGATAAGAGATGGTTTCACTTATTCCCCCAACCCCCCCGAATCAATCTCCACACCAGTAATATATTTTGGGGCCCTTTATGCCCCCCTCTTACTCGCTTTCACCTGGCTGCATCGGTGGTATGTACATGTATGCGCCTCAAGCAATCCCACAGCTCGTCATTTTGGCAGCTGGCCCTTCATAGCCATGACTCCCAGGATGGGTGGCAACTTCAAGGGCACTACAGACGATGCACAATCCTTCTACCTAGAAGGGCCCCACAAATCTCGGTGAGCATTGAGAATGTGGTCCAAAATAGTCAGGAACTTGGGGGAAACCCAGCCTTTCCCCCCTGCTTTATGTGCCAGAGCAGGTTGAAGAATCATGTACAAACTACAGAAGTTGCCCTGCAGACCCAGAACTTGGGGCAGCCAAATATATTTTTTGCTACAATAGCTCCTTTTTAATCATCTTGTTGTTGGCACTCTTTTGATTATTTCATTTATTTTTTGTAATTCTTTTAATTTATTGACAGCAGAGAGAAGGGAATTTGAAAACTGCTTATAAACTGCCCTAATTTAGGCCAAATCCTGTATAACAGTTTTGTGGGGTGGATCGTATCCTACACAACAAATGTGACGCGGTTAGGACAGAGGATTCCTGTCTTGTGAGAGGTAACGTTTAGTATGTAGAGAGATGCCTGTGGATCTATAAAATGAGTTATTAAAGGCAGGGCCTCTGGAATTATGTGGCAGGGTCAGGCTAAATTGTGCGGCAGGGTCAGGCTAAATTGTGCGGCAGGGTCCAGTAAATTATGCGGCATGGAGCACCACATCTTCTGACAGCTTTTCTTCATTATGTAGTCATTTTAATACTTGTTAGATCGGTCTGGGCATGGGTTGCACCTCATTTTTTTTTATCAGTTTAGCACTCAAACCTGGTAATAAGTAAGACAAATGTGACTAGTCAACTTTTGCAAAGGGCCTTTCACTGTGCTGCAACACGTAGAACTCCATTTTTAGCAACTTTGGAACCCTTCGAGCTAGAAACAAGTTTTTCTTGTTAAAATCTGCAGATTATGCAGCAGATGACGGATTATGTGGCAAATGCAGCAGATTCCTAATTATGTAAAAAACGCCTCGGCCCCACACTCACATAATGCCAGTGGCCCTGAGTAAAGGCAACTTCTGCCAAGGTGATCCAACTGCTCCAATCTGCCTGATGGTTCACGAGGTGCATCTTATGTAATGTTAAAAGGACTGATTTAAAGGTTCTGTTTTACCTCCTCTCTGTGTGATATCTGGTGAATTTGAAGTGTATTGTGCCAATGCATTTCATCAATTCAGATGAAAACTGTCAATAAACTGGAACCCCCTGTCAGTAATTATAATGTAAGGAAAGCCATGTAATATGAAGATCTTTTAAAAATAAATGTGACACAGCCATGGGAAGCCATTTCAATGCGACAAAATGCCCTACTTTGGAGAAATAGTCACCTACTCCTAGGAAAGTTGTGTAGCCATCTGAGGGAAGACGTTCTACATACAACAAAGTCCTTGGACATCATTGTCCATGGTTGACTGGGAGTTGAAAGGAAATACAACAAACCAGCTGGTTTCATATGTTACATTTTGGCCTGTCCACTGGTGGCAGACTGATGCACACAAGCCTGAACAGATTATGGGCCTGATTCAGAACTTGGTGGAGGGAAATACTCTATCACAAACTTGACTGATATCCCATCCGCCTTATTATGATTTCCATAGGATGTAATGGAATCGTGACAGAGCAGACGGGATATCTGTCACATTTGTGACAGAGTAACCCATCTGACAAACTCTAAATTAGGCCATATATTTCTTGAGGCCACAAGAAATAACTTTCTACCAGTTCTTTGGTTTTATTTTGTCCTGGCTGACCTGTGACTTCAGAATCTTGACTGGTGCAGCTGAAATCTTTGTAATCCCACTTGCAGATGTTACACAATTTACCCAAAAAATTACACAAAGTTATGGGAAATACAAGTCCGGCATTTTGTGCTACTTTTTAAATGTAAAATGCATTCTATTGTTCGCTCTGGGTGCAAAGACACTCTTTGCACTGAATAAAGAGCACAATATTGTGTGTAATGCAAACAACCACTGCTCGCGTTTGGCTTGTTTGTATTGTTTCTGCGCTTCCATGATAGGATTCCCCCACAAACAAAATTCCAACTGCACAGTATGGCATACAGTAGCAGCTCGCGGGGTGCAGAAGGGACACAGTGGCGCGCGGGGGGAGAATAAAAATTGTTGTAATTTAATTGTTTTTAAAAACACTTCCCTTCTGTCGCCTCCGCTCCTCTCATTCGTCGCAGGCTGCAGACACAGGCTCCCAGCCTGCCCTGCGGCAATCCTGACGCTGCTCAGAGCAGTATGAGGATTGGCTGGGAGCGCCCAACCAGGGCGCTCCCAGGCAGACTGGGAGCCTGTGCAGGCTCTCTCCAGCCCAGCAACTGTGTTGCTGGGCTGAAGAGAGCCTACTGCGCATGTGTGTTTGGTCGGCATGAGACGATTGGCAAAACATACATGCGCCCCCTCCTTGCTCGTCACCCCCGTGGCCCCACCCCTTTACCAGAAAACGATAATAAAGTAGGTTTATAATCATTTTCTGGCAAAGGTTTTGCAGCTGACGCTTCTGGCGGAGGGGCGACGCTCCTCTGCCCAAACAGAGGAGCCGCCCCCAATGGCATAACCACATGATCTTGGGGGTGTAATAATCAGAACCTTAAATGCCAGAAATTACACATGTTTATGTCTGCATAAATGAATTTTCGCCTGGGCCTAATCACGATGCCACTGCAGAGCCTGTTTCTGCAAATGTACTTGAGGAACGTAGGCAGACCGATTTCTAAATAATAACTCACCTTTCTGTTAATACATGTGAAAATATTTAGACAACCACTGTCTCCCATCTACAGCATTCTGAATTTTAGCTAATTCCTCCAAGAACCTGGTGGGAGGATAATAACATTTTTTGGGATCTCTCCCTGGGTTTAGTTAGGAGTTTAAGGTTTAATTTTGATGATAGCCTATCTTTCAAAGGTCAAATTAGTTCCGTGGTTGGTAGATGCTTTGGGATAATGCACTCACTAACAAATGTGTACATTTGATGTCACTCTCTGCAAGAAAGCTGGTGGTCCAGGCCTTGATTGCATCAAGACTGGGCTACAGTAATGCATTGTAACTTGGACTACCAGAACAACAGATGAGCAGACTCCCAGTTGTCAACAACAGCGCACCCACTTATTTTTTAATTTACCAATCAGAACAAAGATGTCCCCCCAGTTGCGAGCTCTGCACTGGCTCACCATATTGAATAAAGAATTCTGTTCAAGGCTCTGGTACCTGGTGCGTTGTACAAGTCTGGTGCTGGTTACCTTAGAGCTTGGTTTAGTTTTTATAACCCTCAGAAAAATCTGAGATCTGTGAACAGACTGTTAGCTTCTATCCCCCGATTCGTCGAGCCAAGATTGGGGGTCGATCTTTGGCATATCAAGGTGCACTAGCATGGAATAAGCTCCCTTGGGAGTTGCGAGCTCTTAGCAGCACAGCAATGTCTAAGCAGAAGCTTAAGACCTGGCTGTTTGTGTAAATCTAGGGCTGCAATGTGTTTTTTCCTTTTTAGACCAGTGGGGTCGCGCCAGGTCCCTCTTACAAGTAGCTGTGCACGCTATAAGTTACTCCATCATCATCTGCAAACTGGGCACTGTCATTGTGCCCCTGGTAGTGGTGATATGTAGTGAACACCTCCTTGATTGCCAGTATCTCTCTGTCATAGGCGATATAATTGTGTTCAGTGTTGTTGAGAGTTCAAGAATAAAAAAGGTGCAGGATGCAGATCCTCAGTAAGAAAGGATTGCTTTGGGAGATTATGGCTCTGATGCCAAAGGAGTGACTATCAGTCTCTACTATGAAGGGTAAACTTGTATCAGGATGTCCAAAAACAGGTGCCGGAGTAAAAACTTTTTTCTGAGTCTGGAAAGTGTGTTGCTACTCTCTGGTCCAGCAGAAACGTCCCTCTGTCTTTTTGGGCAGCTTGATGATGGAATTAGTGATAGTGTGAAAGTCGCAAGTTAAATGTCAACAAAAAATTGTGAATCCAAGAAATCATTGTGATTTTACTGTTGTAGGCTGGGGCCACTCATAAACAGTCTTCACTTTAATAAGATCTCTAATGATCCCGTATTCGAAAATCTGGAACCCCAAGAAAGTGATTTGTGAATCTTCAAATTCACTCTTATCAAGCTTAGCATATGGACAGTGGGGCATGTTTATCAATGTGTTTTGTCACCCATGAGCCACGCAAGGGGGGCCACAAGGGCGACACAACATTAAAGTAAGATATGTGAAGCCTTGCATGGCCTGATGACTTGATAAATCTAGAATAACGCAAAGCAGCGCAAATCGACTTGTTAGGTTACTCTGCACCAGGAAGGCATTCCATCAGTGGAGCATGGGGGTTCTCACACATTCACCCAGGCATTTTGGCACATTCCCGGATTTTCCATTACTGATAAGCCTGGGAATCTGTCAAAATGCTACGCCTCACCCAGGGCAGGTGCAACAAGGAGAAATATTTTTATTTCTCACTCTACAGTACACTTAAAAAGAGGACCATGCCTCTGAGGATTGTTTTTGTGCAGGAAGGTAGCCCTTCCTGCACAAAATCAATCCTGCCTACAACGCAGGCACCAATGGACCACTGCCTACACTGAAAAAATAAAACCAAATGGTTTCGGTATTTTTTTCATTTTGCAACTTGTTTTCCTTTAAGGAAAACGGGCTGCAAAATGAAGAAAAAAAAACTGCTTTATTGAAAAAGCAGTCACAGACATGGAGGTCTGCTGACTTCTGGGACCCCATAGCGAGTCGCAGACGATGTCTGAGACACCGTTCTGCATTCTGAATTGCAACTCGCAGTCGCAACTCATGGATTTCGTACATCTGGCCCTTAGTCTCTGTAACCAAATAGTTCATAGGATGGCAGGAAAGGTGGGTGAATCAATAAGATAAAAGTGGATGGTTTCTACATGTCAATTTGTTCTGTCCATAATGATCAGAAAAGCCTCTCTCTTTATTATTTCTGAGGTGATGGATGACCCATCAGTGCCTTTAAGCTCTTCGGGGCAGTCGTTTCCCTTGGTTCGAAGAGTCACCAAAATACAAGGTCCTTGAAACAACCTGAGACTCCAGAATCCACTAAGGCAAAGACTGGACATAGTCCCTGTTGCATAGTTAGAAACTCTTGAAATAAACCTTTGTTGTGAAGGACAGATGGGTCAGTTGTAGGTTCTCCAAGGTCTGCCCTCTAGTGACAAACTGATACATTCCCAGCCAGATTAGGACACTGAGGTATAAATTATCCTTCTTTTCCATAATATGAACAGAGCACTGATTTCCTTCTTTTCTCTTTCTCTTGCTGTGTGATGGTCATGTGTTCTCCTCTAACTGCATGGTCTCTTCCCTATTGGGAGTTGCTTCTGATGTTTCTGAAAGTAAAGTATTCCAGGTATAGTGTGGAGAGCTGCTTTTCTCTGACTTACGATGTCTTTGTTGTGGGTCGGTCTGAAAAATTCAGTCTTTGAATGCAGGGGTCGTAGTAGGCTGATTCCCAACCAAGCTAGGTCATCGTTTAACTCTTCTCTTAAACCATGGTAGAAAGTCACAGCGGAAGCTTCATCGGTCCAGACTGCCTCTAGCTTCAACTGCTGACAGTATCTAATATATGACATTAACTCCCATGTAAGGAGACCCCTATTTGTGGTCAGCGTGGTTTGTCACTGGTCAAGGGCAGTCTTAAATTGAGCAAGGACTGGGTGTGCAGGAAGATCTGGGGGGCCTTCGGGGAGATAGAGCATTGGTCGGTTCAGCGACCCTGGTGGTAAAAGGGGACATAGCGCAATCCTGGATACAATCTGATCCCCCAAAGTTGAGGAGCCGGTGGTGTGCTGGCGTGGACTAGCGCGCTCGGCAGGAGTAACCGATTTATAAGGCCTGAGGGTGCCCTAAAAAATTCTCAAAAATCTGGGGTGAATGGTGGGAATATTAAGCTTTATCTGTTAAACTGAATGATGTATCCTCTGTTGCTGATTGAACTGTGGGAGCTGGGGGGAGGACGTAGTGGACCAGGGACGGGGATTGCTCTTGAGTTACGGGGACTTGTCATTCTCATGTTTTCTATTGAATGGTATCATGGTTTCTTTGTACCTTTACTGCAAAATTCGATAACATGTGTTTATCAAAAACAGTAAATTGAACAAGGAATTGATCATAATTTGTTCGCCAGGGCTTTGATCCAGGCTAGTTCAAAGAAAATGATCAATGAATTTGAAAAGAGTTTAATTGGGGAATCGGGGTTCTAATAGTCACTGATAGGGATTCCCGAGTGTCACTATGGGGGTTATTCTAACTTTGGAGGAGTGTTAATCCGTCCCAAAAGTGACGGTAAAGTGACGGATATACCACCAGCCGTATTACGAGTTCCATAGGATATAATGGACTCGTAATACGGCTGGTGGTAAATCCGTCACTTTTCCGTCACTTTTGGGACGGATTAACACCTCCTCCAAAGTTAGAATAACCCCCTATGTGTCCTGCTATTTTTAGGTAACGAATTGATAGCGATTCAGGATGAAAATCAAAGCCATTTATGAATCAGGAGAAGGATAATGATGAGATCTGCCATGTAATACTAAACTCACATTCAATGGCTTTAATTGTTCATTCATTGTTTCTTTCATATAAATGAAAATGCATCTATTATTAAGTATGATGTGATCACTCGATCACAGGCACTTGTGCTACTGGGACAGCTACTGTGTCTGGAGATTCTTAGATCCTTGGGAGGGTTTTATTAAGTATTACTTTAAACTATTCTTATAATCAGGGCGTGTGAATTGTATTCTGCTTTGCGTTTTAAGTTTTAATGGCTTTGCCTAAAAACAATAGAGACTTTAACATATTATTGTGCTACAACTACTGCTACTACTACTTCAAATACTACTACAACTACCACTAGAACTACTACTACTACTGCTACTACTACTACAAATAGTACTACTATTACAACTACTGCTACCACTACTATTATTACAAATACTTCCACTATTACTACTACAACTACTACTACTGCTACCACTGCTACTACTATAAATACTAGTATTACAAGTACTACTAATACTACTACTACTTCAAATACTACTACAACTACCACTAGAAATACTACAGCTACTACTACTACAAATATTACTCCTATTACTATTACAACTACTGCTACCATTACTACTATTACAAATACTTCCACTATTACTACTACTACTGCTACCACTGCTACTACTATAAATGCTAGTATTATTAGTACCACTACTAATAATAATACTTCAAATACTACCACAACTACCACTAGAAATACTACTGCTACGTCTACTACTGCTACTACAAATACTACTACTATTACTATTACAACTACTGCTACCACTACTACTATTACAATTCCACTATTACGACTACAACTACTACCACTACTGCTACCACTGTTGCTACTATAAATACTAGTATTATTAGTCCTACTAATAATACTACTACTACCTCAAATACTACTACAACTACCACTAGATATACTACTACTGCTACTACTACTACTGCTACTACTACTACTGCTACCACTACTACTATTACAAATACTTACACTATTACTACTACAACTACTACTGCTACCACTGTTACTTCTATAAATACTAGTATTATTAGTACTAATACTAATACTACTACTACTTCAAATACAACTACAACTACCACTAGAAATACTACTACTGCTACTACAAATACTACTAGTAGTACTGGTACCACTACTACTATTACAAATACTTCCACTATTACTATTATGACTACTACTACTTCTACCACTGCTACTACTATAAATACTAGTATTAATAGTACTACTACTACTAATACTTTTACTACTACTACTACTACTAGAACTAACAATAATATTAATAATAATAATAATAATAACAACAACAAGATACTGGTGTACACTCGTACTCCCAGGCCACGGCTGGGAGCATCTTCATTGGATCCATCTACTTACAATATGGCCTTGTAGAGGCCACCACGCACGCAGCACACACTCGCAGATAAGCAATGAACCCCAGTTGGGTGAACTGAGTTCACTTTCCGCAGATGGTCACTAGACACCCCTTCATGGGGGGCTCACCTCAGTCAGCTGCCACCAACGGGACTCCCTTCGAGCATGCAGGGACCACACTCTCCTGCAGCTGTGGCCCACCGAGGGGACACTCCCAGTCCAGCACGTGGAGCAACAAAACCTGGAAGCACCTCCAATGGACTCAAGATGTTGAGATCACTGTAATAAAGCAGAGGTGGTTAGTCAGGTAATGTTATCAAGCATCGACAATTCCAATGATTTTGGCTTTTGTATAATGAAAGGGAATTTACCGTAAGAAGCAAGATGGCGGCCACGTAGCACTCCCTGCGGACGCCCCTCGCTACCTCCAGACACGGCCACCACTGTCTAGCTGTAAGTGGACATCATCCCTGGCCGCGGTATGTGCCAAGACTGCTGCTGGTGCCATCTTTGTGTTTAGCGGCCATCCTGTACACAACTTGTTTTCCTAAATACTGCTGTTCGTTAGGGCCACAGAGGGCAGCCTTCCCACCCAGGCCCCTGAACGGAGGGTCTGAGTAGATCGCGAGTGGTCCGGCATTGCCTGAACAGCACCGCCAAAAAGAGATGCCCCCCAAGGGTACCAGACTGGCTCACCCTCAGCAGCGACCAGGCGGTCAACACCAGCAGAAGGCAGACACCACAGCTGCTTTTGCTCCCGGGAAGGAAGCTTCAAACAGTACTCGCAGGAGCGAACTGCAAGTTACGGGAGGAGTCTGGGGAGCTGGAAGGGGGACTAAGAATAGAAAGCCTCCAACTCAGCCTCGTATGCAGAAGTCCAGAGACTCCTCCATTGTTGGGTTTTTTGCTCCCCTCCCTTTACTCGCCCCAGTGCAGGAGCGCCTGGAACAATGGGGTGGTTCTGCTGAGGGAATTGAGCCTACGGCCAAGGACTGCGCTTTAGGTGAACTGGGCAAGCTAATTGACTCACAGAAGGCAAGTATGATGGCAGCCACAGAGCTACACTTTTAAACCCTACCCTGGGGATTAAAGGGGCTGGAGAGTCAAAAGCCCAGGAGCTATTGTTAGACCCTGGGGACAATTTGTTTTCCCTCACAGATGTCTCAAAGTCCTCTACTTCAAGTTTTCTTCAGGATTCTCACTCCTTGGGCTTGGAGGAGTTATGCTCGAACGAATCGGAGAGCGAATCTCGAGCTCCGACAGGGATCAGTGAGCCTGAGGGGGCACAGTAAAGAAGCACAAACGTTTGAGGAGCTGTAGTAGCAGGAAAAAGAGGCAACAGATCCCTTGGGTGCTTGAAGTGGGATTACTCGGATACACAACAGGCTTACATGGAGGACCAGAGACAGCATTCAACTGCTCCCCCTCCGGAGGATGGACATCTAGCCCAAGCAATGGGAGCAGCTCAGGAAGAACCCTCTTTGAGCCTTATATACCAGACAATTAAGCAGCACCAGGAGGAATCGGGCAGTGAAGGCAGTTGGGCCCAGCTGGCCACAAAAAAATTACAGGGGCCTATCCGGAAAATCCTCAAAACTTGATCTGAGACAGATAAGAGAATCTACATAGTGGAAGATCGCACCACGGCCCTAGAATCAGATCTGGGAGCAATGAAAGGACAAATGGAAGCACATGATACACAGCTTGCAGATGTTGTGTGGAAAATGGAGGATTTTAAGAACCACCGAAGGAGAAATAATCTAAGACTCCTGGGGATTGCTGAAGGGGCCGAAGACTGTGATATAAGGTTCTTCATGATCTCGCTGCTCAGGGGGGCCTTCCCTGAACTTTCTGCCTGGGACTGGGATAGGGAGATTCAAAGGGTTCATCGTTTCCTATTGGTACAGAAAGAACAAGGGTCTGGACATGATGATACAGCTGTTAGCAGGCCGAGGGCTATATTAATTTATTTTAGGAACTATCTACTCTGGCAGGTGATCTATGAGAAGGCTCGACCAGATGCCAGGAGATCATTTAATGGTCAAACCTTTTTCGTGAGACCTGAAATCTGCCATGTGACTTTAGAGAGAAGATGGAGACTGCAGCAGCTTATAAAGCAGTTTCAGAAAGCTGCGGGGAGAGACAGCTTTGCTCAGTCCCGCTCGGCAGAGAGTTAATGTCAATGGCAAAGTCCGCTTTTTCACTTTTGAAGTTAAGGCAAAAGAATACTTTAATGAATTAACGGCAAGCTGATTGTGTTAGTTGTAGCAACGGCCATGGAGGGGTGGGTAGTGATCTCACCTAAACCTGCTGATTGAGACAGGCATGGGTCTTTCATTCCTGCACTCCTCAGACGTTTGGACATCTTGGCCCTCATTATGACATTGGTGGTAAAATCCAAATACCGCCGCGGGGACTGCCACCAACATATCACCACGGAGACGAACAGCCATCCGCCAGATTATGACACATACACACAAAACCGACAGAAAACAGCCACAACCACAAATCTGCCAGACCCACTGAACGTGATAAACTGTCGGAACTACCACCCATACCGTTACGTCACCAATACTACGCCCTCAAAATAATGACCCACAAATATCACAGTGGACATTCAACAACAGTAAATCATTGGAGGTGAACACCGCCGCAGTGGATATGGCCACACAAATGCAAAACAAGATAACATTGGCCAGAACAAAAAACCCACACCTGACACAAATACACACACCCAACACACCCACCAACAGCACTATAAAACACACACCCACATCACCCACAATCCTTTGCTAACATGACAAGATGGCTACACTTTGCAACGACAATCCAAAAGAGAACTGCACACACACCACAACTACCAAGTTCATCCAACACGCACCACACACCACACACCCCACCACATCACACATCACCGTCTGCACAATCAACACACAACACCCATGTCCCCACAAAAGCACCCCCGTTTCACTGATGAGGAGTTGCGGGTCATGGTTGATGAAATAGTCAGGGTAGAGCCACAGCTGTTTGGAGCACAGGTCCAGCAGATATCCATTGCGAGGAAGATGGAGCTATGGCGGAGGATCGTGGACAGGGCGACGGTCGTGGGACTACATCCATGCACAAGGGACGACATAAGGAAGAGGTGGAATGACATATGGTGGAAGGTGCATTCCATTGCAGCAAGGCACCAGCTCGCCATCCAGAGGACTGGCAGTGGACCCCCTCCTCCTCCCCTACAGCTGACAGCATGGGAGGAGCAAGTCTTGGCAATCCTGCATCCTGAGGGACTCACTGGAGTAGCCGGAGGACTGGACACTGGTGAGTCAACATTTCCTACCTACCACCCCCCCCATGCCTGCATGCCATCTCGCCCCTCACCCTGACTCCCTTCACCATCCCACACAGTGCACCACCACAATTAACAAACCTAAATGCCAAGCCCTGCATGCCATACCCACTGCATGCTCATCCCTTCCAGCCCTGCATGTACACCCACCACCAATGCATGCACAGCATGGAGAACTAACAATCCCACAATCCATCACCATACACAAACAAAGATGGCAGGGCAACAGCAATAATATAGGGGAAGCTAGTGATGCAGAATATGTCACAGACATGTAGCATAATACACCACTTACATCCCCAATGGTGCCCCAGCCAATCTCAGCGGCGAAGAGGTGCCACGGCTAGCCAGTCCCCCACCAGAAGATGCCCCCAGTGATGACAGCAACTCTGGAGCTCTGGATCTGGATGAGGGACCACTGGTCAGTCGGCTACCTCAGCCCACACCCAGTCCACTATAGAGCCTCCCTGCTCAGAATCCCAACACCACAGCAGCCGCCCAACATCCGGAGACCTCTGTCCCCAGGACACTTCAATCAGTAGTGTGCCCACCTTTACATAGACCCCAGCCACACCTCACAGGCAAGACAATGAGGGTCCTGGGATCAGTGGCAGTGGACACACCATTCAGCGGACACAGGCACAGGGGGCCAGGGACGGTTGGAGGACAGCTGTGCACCAGGGGGAGGACAGGCCCAGGGAACCGACTGCCCAGGAGGCACTCACTAATGTCCTTGGGGCTTACCAACAATCCCAGGACAAGATGGGGCAGGTGATAAACATCATGCAGGAGAATCAGCAGCTGCAGGGGGAACACCACCAGATCAAGCAAGAATGGCAGGCCCTGATCACCACCATGGCCTCCGTTGCAGGGGTGCTGGGTGATATGGCCAACATCATGAGGGACTACACAGCACACCAGCGGGCCCCTTCCACTAGCCAGTGTACTGACCAGCCCTCCACATCTGCTGCAGCTAGTGGACAGGAGGCCCTACCACAGGACCCACATGCCACCAGCACCCCTCCTCTTGCAGAAGGTGAACCACCCCGCAAACGGTTCCTGTCATCCAGACAGACACCAGAGACAGTCGCAAGACCAAGACCACTGCCAGGAAATGAGCCCCTCCTGAATGTCCTCCTTGTGTTCCACTCTGTCACCTTGTCCACTTTGAACTGCCATTGCTCTCTAACCTATTGCCCCTTGGACACTGGACCTGTGCTACAAACAGTCTGGCCCACTACACTGGACTATTCCCAGCCATCACCCCACTCTATTGCACTTTACATTGTGTACCAATTTTTAATAAACACCCTTGGACACAACTTGAGTAATAGTGCTTTATCTGAAGGTAATGTACAATGTTTTAAACTGTAATGAACTGCATGATCCTGTGTAAATGTCCATCAATATGTTGATTCATCCTACAAATGTGTCCCAGCAGTCTGTACACATCACAGCAGTACACTGTAGTAACCACACCAACATTTGCAATAAGTGAAGGCATAGGTGACAGTCAGGTGGGATGCAAAAGCAATGACTAGCATTATGCTACAGCCACACAGCACAACACGGAAATAGAGAAATAGAGAAATGTTTAATTCAACAGTCTTACCTGAGTGTCATTGGAAGTACTGCTGGATCATATGTGTCCTGTTTTCCACATCCTCCTCCTCTTCCTCCTCCTCACTGTCCTCAGTGTACACTGTTGCCACAGCTGCCTTGTCACCCTCCTCCTCCCGCAGATAGGGCAAATGAAGTCTAAGGGCCAAATTGTGCAACATACAGCACACAACAACAATGCTGCAGACCTTCTCAGGGGAGTAGCATAGGGATCCAACTTCAGATGGAGGCACCTGAACCTAGCCTTCAGGAGCCGAAGGTCCTTTCAGCAATCCTCCTGGTACGCCCATGAGCATCCTTGTACCTATTATCAGACCCTGTTCTTGGATTCCTAACAGGGGTCAGGGGTCACAGGACAGGAGCCAGGACAGGTTTGGGAAGCCAGAGTCACCTGGAAGAAGTGAGGGACACACATTAGCCTTGCACAATGGCATGGGGTATGACTCCAGTAGGCATACACTGTCATACATTGAGGGGGGACTCAGGCTCACCAATTAGCCATAATCTGTGCCTCTGTAGTTGTGCCATCAGCTGTGGGACTCTGCTATTCCTCAGGACAAAGGCATCATGCACCGACCCAGGATACTTGGCAGTGACGAGGGAGATGTACTGGTCAGCAAGACACACCATCTGAACTTTGAGTGAGTGGAAACTCTTCCTATTCCTGTACACTTGTTCTTTGGCCCTGGGGGGCGGACACTAAGGCAATATGGGTCCCGTCAAGGGCCCCAATAACATGTGGTATATGTACCATTGCATAGAATCCAGCCTTCATAGTGGGTAAATCATTTAGCTGGGGGAATGCAATGTAGCTGCACATGTGCTTGAGCAAGGCTGCCAAAACCTTTGGAGCACAATAGAGAACATTGGTTGTGACATTCCTGCAGCCAAGCCCACTGTCACCTGGAAAGAGCCAGTTGCCAGGAAATGGAGCACTCAGAGTACCTGCACAAGAGGGGGCTATACTGTGGTGCAACGGATAGCAGGTAGCGGATCAGGCTCCAAATGTGCTCACAGCTCTGTGATTGTGGCCCTGTCCAGACGATAGGTGAGTATGATGTGACTGTCCTCCAGTGTAGCCAAGTCCACCCCCCAGCCCCATACCAGTGCCGCCCCCATACCAGTGCCGACCTCCCAGTAGCCCCCCACTGAGTTGCCCGTGCCTGCTCACCCAGGAGGGTGGGCATTTCCTTTGCTCAGGCACCTCAGGCCCTGCCCAGTCTGCCCTGCTGCCCTCAGTGAGGAGGCTATTGACCTCCTGAGATCCATCTCTGTAGGGCAGTCAACCATAGTGAATACCAACCAGGGGCTGGTTTCCCAGATGCAGCAATGTAATGCCTTCCTGAAGGGCATTCACTGTGGCTTGGTGGCTCTACAGAGATCGTTTCAGGCTCTGGCCTCTTCACTGACGGCAGCCAGAGTCCCTGTTTCTTCCGTCCCCCCTACAACTACCACTTTCCAGTCCCAGTGTCCTCACCCCCAAACCATCCCATGCACACATTCAGACAAGCATGCACCCAAAACATCACACAAGACCAGCACAGACAAACACAGGCAGCACACTTCAGTCCACAAGCACTCACACAGCCAACACACAGATGCACACACAACATCATCCACTGCCTCCACTGCATCCGCACTCACACCTGCATGCACTGCATCAACAGTCCCTGAACCTGCCACCTGCACAGCATTGCCCACAGTCACCACAACAGCAGACCCGCAGACATGCACACCACACACCACATGCGCAGTGACCACCACCACCATCACCACATCATGCAGCATACCCACTTCACTTGCAAACACCACCTCAACATCCATCCACACGTCCTGTTTGTCCTCCCCCACCCTGTCTTCCCCTACAAAGATGCACTCAGACCCCCAACAGGCATCCACCTCACACATGCACACTGTCCATGCACCTGCACCCAAGTCCAGCACACCTCCTCCTCATACAACCACTCCCTCTACCTCCACTCCCATCCCTCCTCCACATCCCGCCCCATTGGCCCTAAGAAGCTTTTCCTTTCCCACCTTGACCTCTTCCCACCCTCCCCCCCTTTCCTGCCTGTAAGAGGAAGGTCCCACCCCTCAGCCCAGTTCCTCAAGCACTCAGTCTGACACTGTACCACCCTCAAAGTCTCTGGCTGGTACTAAGGGGCACTTGAGTGTGATGCCGGCCCCCCCACCCCAAGGCCACTCCTCTGCCCCCAAAACAGAAGGCTAAAGTGCCGCCTCCTCACAAACAGACAATCAAGACCATGGAGCCACCTCCAAAACCTAGGGCCAAGGAGACCCCTCCCAAGACAAAAGCCAAGGAGCCCCTCCCAAAACTAAGGCCAAGGAGGTCCCTCACAAAACTAAGGCCAAGGAGGCCCCTCACAAAACTTAAGGCCAAGGAGGCCCCTCACAAAATTAAGGCCAAGGAGAACCCTCACAAAACTAAGGCCAAGGAGGCCCCTCACAAAAATGAGGCCAAGGAGCCCCATCCCGAACCAGAGGCCAAGGAGCCCCCTCCATCAGCAGAGGGCAAGGACCCCCTCCAGAACCAGTGGGTAAGGAGCCCCCCTCCAGAACCAGTGGGCAAGGAGCCCCCTTCCTCACTAGAGGGCAAGGACCCCCCTTCAGAACCAGTGGGCAAGGAGCCCTCCAGAACCAGTGGGCAAGGAGCCCCCTCCATCACCAGAGGGCAAGGACCCCCCTCCTGAACCAGTGGGCAAGGAGCCCCTTCAGTAACCAGTGGGCAAGAAGCCCCCTCAGTAACCAGAGGGCAAGAACCCCCCTCCAGAATCAGTGGGGAAGGAGCCCCTTCCAGAACCAGTGAGCAAAGAGGCCCCTCCTAATGAGATGCCCCCCACCCCTTTGCCTCCTGAGGTGCCTGCCCATTTCCAACATGATGCCACTGAACAGTGTAGTCCCGATGTTGTCAAGAGTCAAGTTAGGGCTTGGACTTTGCCCTGTGGGCATTAGAGACTTTGAACTGGCCTTTGGGCCTGCATGTATATATGCAATTGTGTATGTTTTTGGATTTTAAATATTCATCCAACATGATTACAGTGGTTGGAACGGAGGTATGTGTCCTGGCTTTCTTTGCTCCTGGGTACTGTTACCGTCGATTTACTCTGCAGCTGGTTCTGGGTGTGTGTGTTTGCTGTGTGTTCTGCGTGTGTGTGTCACTCTCCCCTCCCTCTTTCCCTCCTTTGTGTGCTAGGCGGCTGTACTCACCGTCGTCATCTTCGTCGGCGGTGGTGCTCCAGGATGGCCATGGTGTGGTACAACATCGGAAAGACTTGCAGTTCAGGTCCCATGGCGGCCGCGGACTCCTCTGTGTCCCTGGAGGTGAGTGTCTCCTTTTATATGATGTGTTTCGGCCAGGCTTTTGCTGTTGTTGCTACCGCCCCGGAAATCCTGGTGGTGTGCTATGTTATAATATGGTGGGCGGATCCTTGTCTTCCACCTTCTTGTAGGTGGCTACCACCGTGTTCAGTGGTCGTACTGCACTGGCAGTTGGTGTGGTACATTGGCTGTCTATGGGAGGCTGTCATTACCGCCGGCCGGGCAACGGTACTACCACCATCGCCGGCATGGCGGTAACCTGACCGCCAAGGTCATAATGACCACCATTGTCTCTTTATCTTTCTTTATGATGCGGGTGTGGATGTAGGGCTTGAGTTTGGGGTTTTGGACTTGGTGCAAATTGGTCAGGGTGGGACGATGGTGGTTGCATACACTATTACATAAAATGTAGCATGGCTTGACTCCGAATAGCCACAGTAAATATTTGTGGGCTCAATGATAGTGTTAAAAGGCGGAAGGTTGCCATTGATCTTAACATTTTAAAGGCTGATATTTTGTGTTTGCAGGAGACTCATGTTGAGGGGGCCAGGAAGAAATGATTGGGGAACTTGGAATTCACTTTAATAGGCTGTAGATCCCACTGCACTAGGACATGGGGGTGGCGATATTAACACACAAACATCCAGGATGTTTCACACGCTGCTCGGCTGATAAATCTGAGTTCAGGGCTATGGTAACATATCATGAAAGGGGTCTTTACTCTCTCTCCAGTATGTGGTTCTATATTAGACAATCCTGCTCGGTTTGATTAATTGACTATGGAGCTGGTGTTGTGGCCTACCACGATTGTTAAAAATTGGGTTTCTGGTTGGCTAGGGTATGCACCTAAGCCAGGCAGAACCCACCCACTCTAGTCAGGGTCAGGGGGTTACACACCTAAGATAACCCCTGCTGACTCCCTTGGTAGCTTGGCACGAGCACCCAGGCTTATCCCAGAAGTCGTGTGTAAAGCATTTGCACAACACTCACAACACATGTGACACATGTGACACAATAAATACCCCACAAAGGAAACAAGTTATATAGAAAGGAAACAAGTTATATAAAAATAAACTGTATTGCACAAACCTCATTAACACAACATCTATCAGTAAACCCTGCTACACAACCAGTTGTCAGAACATCACACAAGTTACTAGTACTCTGCAAAAATAAGCAGTAGCCTGGTAAACATATAGGTTATGGATATTCTGCATCACAAGCATTAGTCAGATTGCCATTGCTACCATAAATGCACATGTCAGAATAAACATCATATCAGAGATTCCAAGACATCCTTATGAAGGCACACAAAGTGAAACATTCACCCCTCTTTCCCCCCATGGCATCAGTCATGTCAGGCCTTATCAGATATGCCAGTAATAGGGACCAGCACGTGTACCATAAAGCGTCACCCTACGGAGTCTATCATAAACACCCTTGAGGAAACACACAGGGCTGGTGCAACTGCACCTCTTTTACATGAAAGGTGGTAATTACGGGGGTCCACCATACAGCAATCTTCTCACCATACCTGCCATGTGTGAGCCACTGAGCCTTTGCGCGCCTTTCAGGAGAAAAGCAGTAACGCTCCCTCCCCACAGGTAGGGCCTCCGTCAAGGTCCCCTCACCCTACGGGGCAGCAAGAAAAATGGGGAAATAAGGCACTTCCCAGGGAGGCAACGCCACTCCTCTCATGGGGGCTGCCTTGTGGCAGAATGGTAGGGAAAACCCTCTTTGGGCTCCCCGGCATAGACATCCTGGCTGGGGCTGCCACTCTCAGGCATGTGGCACTCTGAGGGGCTGAAGGGGCAGCTCCTGCCACCTCCATCTCCCCGTACTTGGAGATGGCACAGCTCCACTCAGCAACATGGCCTGGCGGAGCGAGCCTCCTGGCTCGGAACCCTGTCCAACACTTGGTTGGGCCCTCCAGTCCTCCCGGGCCAAAAGCACTCTTTACTTGTGATTTTCCAAGGGGCAGGGAGATCTCTCTCGAGATCCCCTCAGTTATTTCACAGTAAGATGGTGGCCCATGGGTCCATGGCACGGCCACCTCCGGCTCCCAGCAGCTTCCTCACCTCCTGGCGATGTGTTCGGTGTGTGGCCCGGGCCACATCGGTCATTGCACTATAGAAGGTGCCTGCTTGTGCCCCAAGGGTACTAGATGGAGCACGCTTGTCCACACTGGCTCCACGGCCACCGCAACCTCTCACACGTTGGAGAAGGGGGGCAGTCACACACCAGGGGACACAGGTGCTCCCTGCACCCAGGCAACCAGAGATAATGGAGCGCTCTCCACGCTCCGGATCGGCGAACACAGCGATTCCCTAGCACTGAGGAGAGAAACCCCAATACGCCCTTTATGCTTTAGAAGGGAAAAGAATACAGTGCTTCCCTCCAGCTGTATGAACTTGAGTGCAGGGGCAAAGGGGCACACCACCCAGCCCCGGGAGACAGCAATGGGGGCACAGGGTTGCAGGGCCCCAGAAAGCAGGCCAGCACAAGGGTTCACAGGCAGTGGCAGTCCTTCTCAGTGACCTAACAGGTCAGCATACCACAAGGAAGTCCCAAGGCAGTTCCTGGCGAGTCCTTCCAGCAGCACCCAATGTCCAGTTCAGTCCATTAGTGTATAAAATAGGGGGGAAGACCCCCTGTACTTATACTCATTTTGCGCAGGCTTCACAAAAGGGGGAGAAGTGGTTCCAACCAGTACTAACCGGTTCCAGGAGTGTCCCCTTTCTCCTCCAGCACTGGCTCCAGACATCAGTGGGGGGTAAACGAGCCCTTTGTGTGAGACCAGGGCACAGCCTTTACAAATGCATGTGTACCCCACCTCTACCTCTCCCAGCTCAGGAAGACCATTCAATATGCAGATGCACTCTTGTGACACCTCCACCCTCCCTGTGTACAGGCTGTCTGAAGAGTATGCACAATGCCCAGCTGTCACTCTGCCCTATGCGTGGATTGGATGCAAGCTGCAAAACACCAGAATCACAAGCACACTTTCTAAAAGTGGCATTTCTATAATGGTAATAGAAAATCCGAGTACACCAGTAAGCAGAATTTCTCACTACCATTACAACCATACGCTACCCCTCATAGATTAGACAATACCACTTAGACATATGTTAGGGCATTTCTAATGCAATCCTATGAGAGAATAAGCATTCACAGGAGTGAGAAACTAGATAGGCTGTTTGTCACTACTAGACATGAAGTAAATAAAGACATATGTCCTACCTTTTACATACACAGCACCCTGCCCATAGGCCTAGCTAGGGCCTACCTTAGGGGTCACTTATATGTAGTAAAAGGGGAGTTCCAGGCCTGGCAAGTAAATTTAGATGCAAGATCCCTTTGGCAGTAAATTGCGCATGCAGACTTCACGGTGGCAGGCCTGGGACAAGTATGAAAGCTACTTCTGTGGGTGACGCAAGCTGTGCTGCAGGCCCACTAGTAGTATTTAATTTACAGGCCCTGGGTATAGGAATACCACTGTACAAGGGACTCACAGGTAAATTAAATGTGCTAATCAGGTGAAAGCCAATCAGATCAAGTTTAGAAGGGAGAGCACATGCACTCTAGCACTGATCAGCAGTGGTAAAGTGCCCAGAGTCCTAACGTCAACACAAAGGCTCAGAAAGAAATAGGAGGAAGAAGGCAAAAAGTTTGGGTATGACCCTGTGGAAAGAGCCAGGTCCAACACCGATCATGTGTGGGGGTTTTAATATTAATTTGAGTGGGGGCCTTCTCGAGGGAGGGACCTAGGTCTACAGAGGTAGGGAACCTAAGGTGTTTAGGTCCTTACTTCAACTTGGGCGGGATCATGGTTTTGCTGATGCATGGTGCAAGCTAAAGGCTTTGGGTCCTGACTACACTCACTTCTCGTCTTCACACAGAAACAATCTGCATCTTGACTACTTCTTGATCTCACACCATTTGATCAACAGGAGTAAAATTGAAACATTTCCCTGAATTATGTTGGGCTAGACATCCAGGTAGAGGGCCAGACAGAATGGGATGAAGCCTATTAAAATTGGTCCTTTGAGAGAGGCTTATTGAAAGATGATGAATATATCTCACACATGGTTGGCTGGATACAAGAATATTTTCAATTTAATAAGGTGAGCATTTCACCTGAGATAGTGTGGGATGCCTTCAAGGCTGGAGTCAGAGGTGAGACCCTAAGCTTCCTCTCTAACCGGCAAAAGAAGCAATCCCAACTGCTTATGGGACTATGTAGGTATCTGTCGGAGGCGGAGTCTCAATTAGTATCTGGGGTAGCTGGGGGGGGGGAGGTATTGGTGGATGCACAGCAGAAGGTGGCCCTGGCAAGGGCTGCAATCAGTGACATTACTGCAAAAAAAGTGGCCAAAATATTTCTCGCCTGGAGACAAGATTGTCATAAATGTAGCAAATGGGTTGGCCACCTTTGAGATGACCTTCGTAATTTGGTGATATCCCATGATGAAATTTGGGAAGTGTTTAGATCTGATTACGAGAGGCTGTACAGCGATAAAATTCAAGAGGTGACGGACAAGATTAAACAATATTTAGAACAACTACCAGTAAGTAAATTAGGAGAAGAGGATCGGGCATTTCTGGGCGCCCCTATCACTGGGGAGGAAATTTCAACAGTTCTCAGCAATCTGTCCCCTGGGAAACAGCCGGTCCGGACCTAATTCCTCTTGAAGTTAATAAAATATTTTCCAATATAATTGGCCCTAACTTTATTGATCTTTTCCTGGGGATACAAAATAAACTATTTGTCCTGGCATCATGGGCCTTAGCCAACATAGTGGTTTTTCTTAAAAAGGGGACCCCTACCAAGCCCCTAAAAACCTTAGTCTTATAGACCCATAACTCCTATAAATAGTGATTCAAAACTTTACTACAAGATGCTGGCCTCAAGGCTTAACCAATTATTGGCAAGATTCGCTCATCATGGCAACATGGGTTCATTGCTGGGAGAGGCACCACCTATGACATTCAGAGAGTAACTAAGCTCCTAGACGCCGATGCAGCCTCCGGTGACCCTATGCCTTTGATATTGTTGGATGCTGAAAAAGCGTTTGATAGGGTCTCCTGGAGCTGCCTGTGATAGGTAATAGGCTGGTCGTCAATTGGGCAGAATTTCATTCAGGCAGTATAGGTAGTCAATTCAAAACCTAAGGCAAAGCTGCGGATGCTAGATGGCTTTTCAAGTCAGATTCCCTGACAGGGCACGAGAGAGGGGTGCCTGTAACCTTGAGAGCAATTGCTCTATCATGTGCATGCGCTATCCAGGATGGAACACAAAAGTGCTAGCCTATGCTGATGACGTGGCTGTTGTTGCCTCGACCCTGGGGAGGGCCCTAAAGGAGGTAGAGCAGGAGGCGTTCAAGTTTGGGGAATTCTCAGGATACCTATTGAATTGTAGGAAAACCCAGGTTGTGATTAACAGCAACATATAGGCCCATATTTATATTTTTTTTGCGTCGCATTGCGTCATTTTGTGACGCAAAAACAGCGCAAACATACAAAATACAATTATGGCCTATACTTAAACTTTTTTTGTGCCGCATTTGCATCATTTTTGGACGGAAAAGCAGCGCAAACTTACAAAATACAATTGTCAAAAAACGACGCAAATGCAGCACTAAAAAATTATAAATATGGGCCATAATTGTATTTTGAGGGTCTCTATCACTGCTAATATCGTCTCAATTGTAACTGAGAATTTAACCCCGGTTATTCGAAAAAGTAAACTCTGGCGTTTTGATAATCTACATTTGACCATTGTTGGTTGCTGTAATATAATTAAGATGCTTTTTCTCACTAGTTTTATATTTTTTCCAGGCCTTCCCTCTCGAATTTGAGGCCCGCTGGTTTCGATTATTCGATGAGTTAACCTCCAGGTTTTTCTGGTCTTATGCTAAGCCCAGGAGAGCCCTGAGATTTTGTCATTGCCAAGGGTGAGGGGGCTGGGCAGACCCTCAGTATGGGCGAGCACAAAGTGCTCCGTCCATTCTGTAATCGCTCTTTGGGCTTCAAACCACGCCCATGCCACGTCAGTCACTTACATTGGTTCGTGGGCTTGCCTTTTAAAATCCGCTTGCTTTCGTTTGTGAAAGGCATGCATACGTCATGCCTTTTCCGGTGTTTAGCCCACCTACACAGCACCGGTAAACTACTGGAAACATACAAGGCTCGATGTTTTCAGCCTGGAGTCCGGACTACTTTATCTGTTTATTTTCCACGCAGTGGGATCGCGCTGCATTTCACATAGCGCGATCGCACTGCCTTTTATTTTTGCTTTACCACGCTAATAGCTCTAACTCGAACAAATGCAAGACCCGTTGCATTGAAAATGCTTGTTTTAAATTATATTATAGGGCTGCTGCACTGCAATACACCTACGTTCGCCTTGGGGGAAGGAAGGAGGATAGATGGACTGGTGGGGTGGTACCCTCGACTTACTCCCTCTTGATCGGAAATGAAGCGCACAGTAGTATTCTGAGGCAAATTGAACCGGGTTATTGTAAGAAGGTTCGTACCATTCCCTCCAAGAATCCAAGGGTGCATGCAGATGACTCAAGAGAAAGTGGAGATGCAGTAAGAGCTCAGCAGACCATATAGCCTTCAAAAACGCTGTCCCATCACACCACAGGCTCATCAGATCGACTAGAATGTTAGCCATTCAGGAGAGAATCAGCTCCAACACGCACAACAGCAAGGAACTTTTCACCATAGCCAAGGAATTTACAAAACCCGATCGGGACACCACAGACATCCCACCATCCCAAGTCCTCTGCAACAGCCTCCCCACCTTCTTCCACTGGAAAATTCAGGACATCTACAAAGGATTTGCAAGCACAGACCCACCCACCCAGCACCACCACAGATGCTTATCACCAACCGATCGTGGAGCACTGGACTCTCCTCAACCTGGAAGACACCCTCAAGCTCATGAATACCACCCACTCTGGGTCACACCCACTCTGGGTCACCCTCAGACCCATGCCCCCACCACAATTTTAATCAAGCCAGCGTCATCATCCCTCCCGAGTTATGCCGTGCCATCAACCGCTTCATCCTTCCCTGATGCCTGGAAACACACAGAGATAACCCCCCTCCCACCCCTTAAGAAACCTTCAGCATACCCAATGTAGCTGAAAAACTACAGACCAATCTCACTGCTCCCTTTCCCAGCCAAGGTAATCAAAAAAGTGAACAACACATGGCTCACTGAGTTCAGCCAACCGTATCCTCAATGTGAGAAAGTAGCCTCTTTCTAGCATGGGTACCCCCACTTTTGGCCTGTTTGTGAGTGTTTGGCAGTGTGTTTTTACTGTGTCACTGGGATCCTGCTATCCAGGACCCCAGTGCTCATAGTTTATGGCCTAATGTGTGTTTCTGTATAGTGCTTAACTGTGTCACTGAGGCTCTGCTAATCAGAACCTCAGTGCTTATGCTCTCTCTGCTTTTAAATTTGTCACTATAGGCTAGTGACTTCATTTACCAATTTCAATTGGCACACTGGACCCCCCTTATAAGTCCCTAGTATATGGTACCTAGGTACCCAAGGCATTAGGGTTCCAGGAGATCCTTATGAGTTGCAGCATTTCTTTTGCCACCCATAAGGAGCTCAGACAAACCCTTTCACAGGACTACCACTGTAGCCTGCGTGAAAAAGTGCACACATTATTTCACAGCCATTTTCACTGCACCTAGTAACTTGTAAGTCACCTATATGTCTAACCTTCATTTAATCGGCTAGGTGCAAAATGACTAAGTGTGAGGGCACCCTGGCACTAGCAAAGGTGCCCCCACATTGTTCAGGGCCAATTCCAGGACCTTTGTGAGTGCGGGGACGACAATACACGCGTGCACTACATATAGATCAATACCTATATGTAGCTTCACAATGGTAACTCTGAATATGGCCATGTAAGGTGTTTAAGATCATGGAATTGACCCCCCATTCCAAATCTGGTATTGGGGAGCCAATTCCATGCATCCTGGGGGCTCCGCCATGGACCCTCGGTACTGCCAAACCAGCTCTCTGAGGCTTGCAATGCAGCTACAGCTGCTGCCACATCACAGACAGGGGTTTGCCCTCCTGGGGTCTGAGCAGCTCAGTCCCAGGAAGTCAGAACAAAGCATTTCCTTTGGGAGCAGGGTGTTACACCCTCTCCGTTTGGAAATAGGTGTTCCAGGTTTGGGAGGGGTAGCCTCCCCCAGCCTCTGGAAATGCTTTGAAGGGCACAGATGGTGCCCTCCTTGCATAAGCCAGTATACACCGGTTCAGGAACCACTTGTCCCCTGCTCTGGTGCAAAACTGGACAAAGGAAAGAGGAGTGACCACTCCCCTGTCCATCACCACCCTAGGTGTGGTGCCCAGTGCTCCTCCAGTGTGTCCAAGACTTCAGCCATCTTGCTTTGCAAGGTGTGGGGGCACTCTGGAGGGCTCTGAGTGGCCAGTGCCAGCAGGTGACGTCAGAGACCGCTCCTGATAGGTCCATACCTGATAAGGTAGCCAATCCCCCTCAGGGCTATTTAGGGTCTCTCCTGTGGGTTCTCTTCAGATTCTACTTGCAAGTTTCCAGCAGGAATCCTCTGAAACTACTACTTCATCCTCTGACCTCGGATCAACCGCAGCCTGCTCCAGGAACCGCCGTAACAGCAACAAAATATCCACAAGGGATACTTTTCCTCTGCAACTTCAGCTCCAGCCAGCAACTGCAACAGTTTCCATGGTGTGCACGCTCTGAGGAATTAAAAATGTTCTAGCTATTGCGTCAAGAATTTTAGATTCTATTAAGGACACAGAGGAGAGGATTATGCTTTCTCTTACTTTACTGACAAAAAACAGCAGCCAATAAAAAACGTTAAAACTTAAAACTACTATTCCCATGATGCCAAGTCCACCAATCACAGCCCCACAATGACCATAAATAGGCTGTGTGCCAAAGTCCGTCCTCTTTCTTTGCGAATCCAACCTGACGCTGAATAGTTCGCCATCTTGAAACGAAACTCCTCGAAACCTGAGGGATCAACACTTCACTCCAACCTAGAACAGAACTGGAATCCAACTCTTGATCCAATAAAATGACCACTACACATTCGTGTTATTTGCTCCTGTGAATGTAAAAGAATAAATTAATATCCAAGTACCTTGAAGGGAGGGTCAACAGTTTAATATAATTGAAATAAGTATCATAATTTGATTTTAAACATTGACAATTATTCATCATAATGAATTAAAGGGCGGGATAATCCTCGCCTCCGTGTCCTTAATAGAATCTAAAATTCTTGGCGCGATAGCTAGAACATTTTTAATTCTATGTCAGGACCGGAGGCTTCGGATTATGCTAGTTTAAAGTCTAGCCACCACTTCTGAAACCGCGTCAACAATAGGTTTATGATAAAATACTTTGAAGGTGGAATCATTTGACCAATCTGCTGCCGCCATAATATCCTCAAGTCTAGCTCCAGTATCAAAACCTTTTGAAGCCATGGCTCCTCTAACAGAGTGAGCTCCAAATACAGTTATGTCAATACCTGCTTCTGCCAATAACCATTTAACCCAACGGGCTAAGGTTGCTGCAGTGACTGGACGAAACGGTTTTTGTAAGGAAATCAATAATTGACCAAAAACATTCTGGGCCTCATTACAACATTGGCGGGCAGCGGCTGTAACCGCCGTGCGGCCGCCAATGTGGCCGCACTCCTGCGGTGCCCATTTGGACATCCCCGCTGAGCTGGCGGGCGGAAACCAAGTTTCCGCCCGCCGGCCCAGCAGGGATGTGGGCCGCAACATGTGAGCCGGCTCCAAATGGAGCCGGCGGTGTTGCGGCCGTGCGACGGGTGCAGTTGCACCCGTCGCGCTTTTTACTGACTGCACAGCAGACAGTGAAAAGCCGCATGGGGCCCTGTCAGGGGGCCCACGACTCCCCGTACCGCCAGCCTTTTCCTGGCGGTTCAGACCTCCAAAAAAAGGCTGGCGTTTGGGGACTCGTAATCCTCTGGGCAGCGCTGCAAGGCCATTGTGGCGGAAAACCGCCGGCCCCAGCCTGTTGGCGGTGCTCCCGTCGTTTTGGCCCTGCCGTTGTAATACCGCCAGGGTCATAATGACCACCTCTGTCTGAATTCACGTGTGCAGTCTTCATACACTTTCAAACATTGAACAACACATAGGGGGTTATTACAACTTTGGAGGAGGTGTTAATCTGTCCCAAATATGACGGATATACCACCAGCAGTATTACGAGTTCCATAGGATATAATGGACTCGTAATACGGCTGGTGGTATATCCGTCACTTTACCGTCACTTTTGGGACGTATTAACACCTCCTCCAAAGTTGTAATAACCCCCATAGTTTCTTATTATGTGGAAAAGATGGATAAGAAATGCATTTCGATAGGGTTTTAGTACGCCTGGTAATAGAATAAGATACTCCCTCCGGAGTAAATTCTCTACCTCACAAATCCAGAGCTTTAACATCCGACACTCTTCTGCATGACAGTAGGCAAAGTAATATTGTCAATTTAGCCGATAATTGCTTGCGAGATAATCCCTCATTGTCTGGCCAGTTTCTGAGGAAACATAAGATAATATTGACATCCCATAAGGAAGTATATTTTGATTGAGGAGGTTTAACCATACGTATACCCCTGAGTAATTTACAAATCAGAGGATGTTCACCTACTGGCTTCCCTTGAATGTGCGGGTGCCCAGCAGAAAGAGCGGAACAACAGTTATTAATTGTCCTATAAGCCAAGCCCTGGGAAGCCAATTCTGAAAGAAAATTGGCTATGACATGAATTTCTGACCCCAGGGGATCCACACTCCTTGTATTGCACCAACTTACCCACTTCCTCCAGGCCTGCTCGTATCTTTTCTGAGTGGAAGGGGCCCAAGATTGGGATAGGAAAAACAGTGCAGATTCCAAAACTCCAGGCACTTGCCATCGTCGCCTGAAAGTTTCCACGCCATCAGGGACAACAACCCCTGCAGAATTAATGGGTGAAAGTTGTTCAACGGATCCGTGAGAAGGTCCACTGATAGTGGAATTCTCACCGGAAAATCGCAAGACAGAACCATCGCAGAAGGGAACCAAGGTTGAGCACTCCAACACGGAGTTATCAGAATGATCTCTGAGCGTTGGAGACAAACTTATGCCAGGACGCGAGGAATCATCACAAAAGGAGGGAAGGCATAAAGGAGCCCTTTCGGCCAAACTTGTAGAAAGGCATCTGTCCCCATCGACTGAGGGTCCAGTTTCCAACTGAAAAAACAAGGAACTTGACTGTTCAATCGGGAGGCAAACAAATCCATCTGACACTTCCCCCAGCGTAGTTGGAGGGCCTGAAAGATTCGTGGATTGAGCCTCCAATCGCTGCCGTCTCAAAGAAATCAAGAATTCCAGTCTGCTGTCGTGTTGACTCGACCTGGAATGTATTCCACTATTACCGAAATATGTTGGCTGAGGCAATAATGCCAGAATTCCTTCACTATCTCCGCTAGGAGGCGAGATCTGGTCCCTCCCAGGCGATTGATGTATCTGACCGCGGAGACATTGTCCATCCGCAGGAGAATACAACAATGAGCCCGACGAGGGGCCAGCGATTTGATGGCAAAAGCTCCTGCTAGGAGTTCTAGGCAGTTGATATGATATGTCAATTCTCGCGGGGACCATTGCCCCCCCCGTCTTCACCCAACCGCAACGAGCTCCCCAGCCCCATAGGCTGGCATCTGACTCTATGACAACATCTGGATTGGAGGGAAAAATCGCTCTGCCGTTCCAGGCGTCCATGTGAGAGAGCCACCATGATATCTCTGTCTTTGCTTCCTCTGACAGGGGAACCAACTCTGAATATTGAAGACCCTTCTGAAGATGGAGAATCTTCAGTCTCTGAAGGGCTCTGTAATGTAAAGGGCCTGGAAAAATCGCTTGAATGGACGACTAGGCGAGCTAATGTCCTCAATGATATAGTCGGAGAGGCAAGCGCTCTCCTCAACTCTTTCTTGATCAAGCTGCGCTTGTTGGCCGGAAGAATTAACCAAGTCTTTATCAAATCTATTTGAAATCCTAAAAATTCTATATTCTGAGTCGGGATTAGACAAGATTTCTCGGAATTGATTACAAATCCGAGATCCAGTAACAATTGTATTGTCCAATTTAGATGAAGGAGAACTAGTTGTTTGTCTTGAGCGATGATAAGTATGTCGTCTAGATAAATAATCAGACGTACTCCTCGCTCTCTCAAGAACTGAACCACTGGGTGCAAATGTTTGGTGAAACACCATGGAGCTGAGGAGAGACCAAAGAGAAGGACTTTGAATTCGAACCATTGAGAGCCCCATTGGAACTGTAGGAATCGCCTGTGAGGAGCAAAAATTGGGACTAAGAGGTACGCGTCTTTGAGATCTAGGCACACCATCCAGTCTTTGTCTCTTAGAAGATCTCTGAGAAGGTGAATACCTTCCATCTTGAAATGACGATATATCATCCAAGAATTGAAAAACTTGAGGTTTAGGACTAACCTGGACCCCCCTCCTTTCTTTTGGACTAGGAATATAGTGCTGGCGAACCCCCGAGGATGCGGGGAAGTTTGCACTATTGCCCCTTTTTTTAGTAGAGAGAAAATCTCTTCTTCTATGAACTCACGATATGCGTGGGAAAAAAGGAGAGACATAGTAGGAGTCTTTTGAATTGGGGAGTCGTAAAACTCCAGCTGAAAACCTTGAACTGTTTGAAGAACCCAAGGATCTTGAGATATTTGTTGCCAGGCTGGCAGAAAAAACTGTATCCTGCCCCCCAAAATGACCTCTGAAGGGGAAATAACTCTCACCTGAATTTGAGGTATCTTGGTTGGAACCACCTCCGCGATAACCTCTTGAGGAGCGACCACACCCTCTGTAGCGATTGGGGTAGAAGTTTTGTTGGTCAGCCGAACCACCTCTGTTACCCTGAGAGGCGTATCTGGAAGCCTGATATCTGCGGCCTGACGCACGGCTTCTGAAGCGCCCGGCCCGGGCAAAAAGAGCGTTGTTGAAAACTTTTTTGATATTGGATTGTGCCTTGTCTAGCGCTGTAAAAGTGACCACGTATTTGCTCAAATTGGAAATAAATTTATCTCCAAAGAGCATACCGTTGGCTGAAGAGCCTGCTTCGTTAGTAGCCAATTCTGCCAATTTTGGATCCAAACGAACAAGGAAGGAGCGTCTGCGCTCTGTTGACATGGTGCAATTAGCATTGCCAAGGAGGCAGATAGCCCTCTGAGCCCATTGTAATAATGCATCCGTATCTATGGGAGTATCCGATTCTTTAGATTGGATGGCTAGGTCCAAGATCTTGGTCAAGGGGCCGGAGACGTCCAGTAGCTTGTCTTGGCAACCTCTCCAAGCCCGATCTAGGCCTTTCTTATGGTCTTTGGCAAATTTGCGGAGGAAAGTCGCCATGCTGGGGTCTAGTTCAGGTGTATCCGCTACTTTACCCAGTAGAGAGGGACAAGGGCATTCAGCTCTGAGGGTGTTGCGCACCTCTTTCTCAAAACTTTTACGCAGTCTGTCCTGTACATAGTTGGCCACCTCCGGATTAGGCACCCATTCAGTGGAGCGTGGGTGGATAATATCTTCAGGGGTGAATAAGAAGTTCTTACCCGCTGGCGGAGTGGCATCTGACATAGAATGACAAGACTTACGTTTCTTTTTACGTGGAAGGGAATCTGATTGAGATTAATCTGAATCTGATTTGGATGAAGAGGGATCTTGATAACCTGATTGAGAAGAAGCTGACTGTTGGAAACTTGAGGATGCTTCTTGAGGAGGAGGAAAACCCCCATAAGCATGGTCGCGCAACACCGAGGTTGCCATTTGCGCCAAGATCTCCGCTAAGGAAGAGCCTCCTGATCGCTGTAGAGAGAGTCCCAAAATCTCTTTGGGATCTCCTGATTGTAAGCGAGGCTGTTGACTGTTCTCGCCCAAAAACTCTCTTTTGGCAAAAAATTTCAACGGTTGGGTAAAAGGCTTGAGGGCTTGAATTAAAGCCCAATTTACGGAGTCTTGCACATGGTGACGAGTGCCTCCACAAGTCTTTCCTCCATCTGATGCTCCAAAAGCATCTCCTGCAGTTCCTGGTACTGCTCGTCTTCATTGGCGTAGTTCGCCATGTTATAGATCAAAATGGTATTGGAGGAGTTAACAAGGGGGGGCAAGAAACCCTGAGCAGGTGAAAAAAGAATTCAAGTAAAACAGCTAAAGCTGTATAACCGGCAGAATTTTAGTGTGAAGGGCGCCACCTGCTATTCAAAATTCAATAACTGGTTAGACACTAGTTTGCCCCCTGAGCAGAGCTCTGGTAAGTATTCTTTCAGCCCCTAAGGGCGAACCAAGGCCGTTTATTTCAAAGCTGGGCTCCGATCGATGCACACGCGTTAAAAGCCGGTCGGAAAACTTTCGATCGGCTCACCACACGTGCGCAGACGTCGGCATAGAAAGAGGACTGAGTCCTCTTCACATCGAGCGAACGCTCCACGCCGGTGACTAAGGGGAAAATACCACAATAACTAATAAGAATTAGCCGAGTCAAATCTCCGAAAGCACATTGCATTAATTACAGAAAACGGAAGCGCTAAGGCTGTGCGCGCTTGTTTTAAATTTACACAAAGGCTTAAACATCAAGCATTTAGCACGTGGCACTTAACTGGCTGCTGGAGCAGCAAAGAAAGAGGACGGACTTTGGCACACAGTCTATTTATGGTCGTTGTGGGGCTGTGATTGGTGGACTTGGCATAATGGGAATAGTAGTTTTAAGTTTTAACGTTTTTTATTGGCTGCTGTTTTTTGTCAGTAAAGTAAGAGAAAGCATAATCCGAAGCCTCCGGTCCTGACATAGAATCCCTGTCTTCACCCTGCACCAGAAGGATCGAAGAAATCTCCTGTGGGGTGACAGAGTCACTCCCCTGCTGAAGCAGGCACCTTCTAAGTCAATGACCGGTTCTCTTGGACTCCTCTCCTGGCAACGAGCATTCTCCTTGGAACACAGAGGGGGACCCCATCGACACAGACTGTCCTGAGGTCCTGCTGTTGCAACTTGGAGGAGGTAGGACCTTGCCTTCTCCCAGAACGACAGTACCCCTATGCACCGCATCTTCTTCACCTCCTGAGGCCTCTGTACACTATTTGCAAAATTAATTCATGCAAAGCCTGGCCCAGGTCCCCAGCACTCTATCATGCGACACTCAACTCGCTGAGTTGTTCTCCGGCGGCGTGGGACCCTCCTTTGTAGTGCTGCACCAACTGCATTTTGCACCTCCTTTGTCCCCATGTCCTGGGACTCCTGTGGGTGCTATCTGGTGCTCTGAGGGCTCTCTGAAGTGCTGAGAGCCCCCTCTTCCTCCTCACACAGAGTTGAGGCCCCCAGGTCCCTCCTGGGTCCAGATAGCACCTATTTGATGCAAAACGCGACTTTCCCAGAACCAAGGCTTGTTGGAGGAATCTAGTGCCAAAACTTGCCTGCATCCAACTTCATGATGTGGGACATCCTTTGCATCATGCAGGAACCTGTGGCATCTTCCTAGGGTGCATTTCTGCAGTCTTTGTCTAACCGGGGACTCTTCTTTTGCACCCTCCTCTGGGTTGGCAGGGGCTCCTGTCCTTCCTGGAACTTCTTTCAACTTCTGGACGTGGTCTCCTTCCTTTACAGGTCTTCAGGTCCAGGAATCCACCATTTGTTGTTTGCAGACTTGGTTGGTTCTTGCAATAACTCTAATCACGACTTGTAGTGCGTCCTAAGGAAACTTGCAGTACTTTACTCCTGCTTTTCTGGGCTCTGGGGTGAGGTACTTTACTTACCTTTACTGTATTCTTACTCTCCCAGCGATTATGCACACACTACACTTGTCTAGGGGGGAATTCGTTATTTGCATTCCACTTTTTTAGTTTATGGTTTGTGTTGCCCCTAGACCTATTTTTTCCCATTGCATTCTATAGCATTTCCTATTGTTTGTCCTATCCTATGTCTAATTACTTGCCTAATTTTGGTGTCTAGTGTATATATTGTGTATAATACTTACCTCCAGAAGGAGTATTGCCTCTAAGATATTTCTGGTACTGTGTCACCCAAATAAACTACCTTTATTTTTGGTAACACTGAGTATTGTCTTTACTTGTGTATAACTACTGTGTGACTATACGTGGTATTGCAGGAGCTTTGCATGTCTCCTAGTTCAGCCTAAGCTGCTCTGCTATAGCTACCTCTATCAGCCTAAGCTGCTAGAACACTACTACATTTCACTAAAAAGGGATAACTGGACCTGGTGTAAGATGTAAGTACCCAAGGCACCCAATACAAACCAGGCCAGCCTCCTACACTCAATCCTTATGAATACAAATTCAGCAGCAACCACAGCACCGAAACCACACTCCTAGCAGCCACCGACAACATCCACACCCTACAGGACTGTGGCGAGACAGCTGCCCTCATCCTCCTCGACCTCTCTGGTGCCTTCGACACCGTCTCCCACACCACCCTGTGCACCAGACTACACGACACCAGCATTTGCAGCAAAGCCCTGGAATGGATCTGCTCCTTCCTTACCAGTCGAACCCAGAGCGTCAGGCTCCAACCTTTCACCTCAAAGCTGACGGAAACCAGATGCTGAGTTCCCCAGGGCTCCTCCTTTAGCTCCTCCCTCTTCAACATCTACATGATCCCGCTCGCCGAGATTGTCAGACATTACGGGCTCATCATCATCTCATACGCCGATGACACACAACTCATTCTCTTCCTCAGCGACGAACCATCAACAGCCAAAAATAACTTTCACAACGGAATGAAGGCAGTAGCCGACTGGATGAGGGATAGCTTCCTCAAGCTCAGCTCGTACAAGATTGAGATACTCATCCTGGGCCCCACCACTTCCGCCCGGGATAACTCCTGGTGGCCCAGTAGCCTCGGAACTGCCCCACCTCCGACTGACCACGCCCACAACCTCGGCATCATTCTCTACTCATCACTGTCCATGGCTCACCATGTCAAATCGTCTCCTCATCATGCTTCCACACCATTCGCCTGCTCCAGAAGATCTTCAAGAGAATCCCCATCGACGCAAGAAGAACAGTCACCTAGGCACTTGTCAGCAGTAAACTCGACTACGGCAATGCACTCTATGCCAGAATCAACAAAAACTCCAAATCAAGACTTCAGAGAATTCAAAACACCATGACATACTGATCATGGACATCCCCTGCCACAGCCACCTCTCCGCCCACCTGAGAGACATACACAGACTCCCCGTCAACAAATGCATCACCTTCAAACTCCTGACCCACGCATACAAGGTCCTCCACAACATCGGACCTGCCTACCTCAACCACCGCCTCTCCTCCTACACCCTCTCCAGGCAACTCTGCTCAATGCAACTGGCTCTCGCTACCATCCCTAGGATCCAGAAGAGGACGGCTGGAGGAAGATCCTTCTCCCACCTCGCCGTGCAGACCTGGGACACGATGTCACTCCACCTCAGGCAGTCCCCATCGCTTGTTCAGTTCAGGAAGGACTTCAAGACCTGGCTCTTCGACTGACTGCGTCCCCCAGCTAGCGCCTTCAGACCCCCATGGGTGATAAGCTGTGCTTTATAAATGTTGATTGATTGAATGAATAAAGAAATCAGCATTTTTCTGGGGAAAATTCTGGGATGTGATATCATATTTACCCTGCAGTTATTTCTCTTGGGAGTTCATAATGAGTTGGTCCCAGGAAGATGTTGTTTATTCGTGTTTGTCGCAAACAGCAGTATTTCGGTTATGTATTGCTTCAGCCTGGCGTGATCCACTCCGCCCGTCCTTCATGCAATGGTTATCATGCCTGTTGGCTTTACATAGTCTGGAAAAGTCACTATATTCAATAAAGTGGGCGAGGGCCGGGAAAAACGGGGGAGCAGATATGGGCATTTCTATCGAGCTGGGCAAACTGTGGAATAATATTCAATCCAAAATGGCCCGGTTGGTTGCTGGGTCCTAGATGGTGGTAGAGGGCCTACTTGATATCTATACATGATGTATTGTCAGGACCTATTTCTCTGACTGCTCTTTTGTGGCACTGATGGAAGAGCAGAGCTTTTTAGTAGCATGATCAGATTTTTATCCCAGGTTCTGAAAACCTCTGAACTCGGAACTGTATACTCTGGAATAGGAGTGTATTGCGTTTTGCCCTAATTGAATATGGTGGCCGGCGTGGCACTTTATGATTTGTACAATTAGCACTTTCACATAACCTGTATTTATAAAGCGCCCATTCACCCAGAAGGGTATCTTGGTGCTGAATAACAGATGTTTAGTGTTACCCAACTCAATGGTACTCATTTTATCAACCTCAGAAGGATGAAAGGCTGAGTGGTCCTGCCAGGATTTGAACCTGTGACCATGAGATTGAACACAGGCCCCTGCAGTGGATGTATTCATCCACTAAGGCACCAGGGCCAACTTTAAGAACTCTTCATTTGTTCGCTAGATTCCAGAACACCGTTGTATGCTCTTAATTGCATTAATGAATTGTGTGTGATTACAGCCCTATAAAATCAATAAAAAAAAATTAAAAAGAAGGGAATTTACCAAACTTCACTACACACAACAGATGTACACCGAAGGCAGCAGACGTGCAAGCTTCCCTGACACAAAGAGCAGGACAGGTGACAGCAACAGCAGCAGTGCAAGCGTCCCTACCAAACACACAGCAGGTGGCAGAAGCTGTGCAAGCTTCCCTAACACAAAGAGCAGGGCAGGTGGCAGCAACAGCAGCAGTGCAAGCTTCCCTAACACAAAGAGCAGGACAGGTGGCGGCCACAGCAGCAGTGCAAGCTTCCCTACCAAACACAGAGCAGGTGCCAGCAGACGTGCAAGCTTCCCTAACACAAAGAGCAGGACAGGTGACAGCAACAGCAGCAGTGCAAGCGTCCCTACCAAACACAGAGCAGGCGGCAGAAGCTGTGCAAGCTTCCCTAACACAAAGATAAGACAGGTGCCAGCAGCAGTGCAAGCTTCCCTAACACAAAGAGCAGGACATGTGGCGGCCACAGCAGCAGTGCAAGCTTCTCTACCAAACACAGAGCAGGTGCCAGCAGCAGAGCAAGCTTCCCTAACACAAAAAGCAGGACAGGTGACAGCAACAGCAGCAGTGCAAGCGTCCCTATCAAACACATAGCAGGTGGCAGAAGCTGTGCAAGCTTCTACCAAACACAGGACAGGTGGCAGCAGCTGTGCAAGCGTCCCTACCAAACACACAGCAGGTGGCAGCAGCTGTGCAAGCTTCCCTAACACAAAGAGCAGGACAGGTGGCAACAGCAGTGCAGGCTTCCCTACCAAACACAGAGCAGGTGGCAGCAACAGCAGTAGTGCAAACTTCCTTAACACAAAAAGCAGGACAGGTCGCAGCAACAGCGGCAGTGCAAGCTTCCCTAACAGACAGAGCAGGACAGGTGGCAGCAACAGCAGCGGGGCAAGCTTCCCTGCCAAAGACAGGACAGGTAGCAGGAGCTGTGCAAGCTTCCCTAACACAAAGATAGGACAGGTGGCAGCAGCTGTGCAAGCTTCCCTAACACAAAGAGCAGAACATGTGGCAGCAACAGCAGCAGTTCAAGCTTCCCTACCAAACACAGAGCAGGTGGCAGCAACAGCAGTGGGGCAAGCTTCCCTAGCACAATGACAGGACCGGTGGCAGCAGCAATGCAAGCTTCCTTACCAAAGACAGGGCAGATGGACACAGCTGTGCAAGCTTCCCTACCAATGACACAGCAGATGGCGGCAGCTATGCAAGCTTCCCTAACTCAGACAGGGCAGGTGGCAGCACAAGCTTCCCTAACTCAGACAGGGCAGGTGGCAGCACAAGCTTCCCTAACTCAGACAGGGCAGGTGGCAGCACAAGCATCCCTAACTCAGACAGGGAAGGTGGCAGCAGCATTGCAAGGTTTCACTCAGGTATACAGCACAGTTACAACCTAGATAGCAGCAGTGCACATGTGGCCTGCTTAACTCGACATAAACATGTTATCACAAAAACCGACAATCTATTGATCCGTTGTTTTCTTATGAGAGTGGGCGTGACCGGACATGCTCTGGCCTTTGATGCCTCAGCCTGTTGTAAATTCTCACAATATCTGCGAAGATAAGTTCGCCTCTGCTGAGAAGGTTCTTTGGAGGTAAGGCATGCTGAAAGCCTGTGTTTTGCTAGTGTCAGTGCTGTGTGTGGGCCCAATGAGGACATCGCAGACTTCTCACAGGCCATAGATGTGTTGGCTACGGCTATAACATGGCCAAAACTTAAGGTAAATAACGATCAAGGGCAATTTGGCAAGATTTCTCGTCCCAGCAGGGCCTACTCAACAATTCATCATTGCGAGGTTGATAAAAGGAGCAGCAGGCTGGGTGGTGTTATCATTAGACATCGGGCAGTTTAGCAGAAGGATGACCTGTGTGTGAAGCACAACACGAAGGGAACGTGGGTACAATGTGGGTTGGCTCTGTATTGGAAGACAGGTGTTTTTCTCTTCAAGATGGCGCTACCTTGATACAGCTGGGTTTAAGATGAAAGATTAGGCCTAAAATGTATTTGACGTGCTCTGCACAGTATTGGAAACCAATCATAACAGCAGGTCGGTGTTCGGAGCGCTGTCATTTGGGGCTCAGCTTCAGGACAGTGTGGGACAGTTGGAGTCTGCGCACTAACACCTCACAGTCCGTGGCGAGGGGCGGGGCTTGCAGAGCACTAGCTGGACTTCGTATTGGTATTCTGGGGCTGTGATTTGAGGGATGTTTATAGATGGACAAGAGCATCGCTCTAAAAATCACCCACAAAAACAATTTGAGTACCTGACTCAATAGGAAGCTTGAAGCGGCCCAGCCTCCTCCCGCTCACACCCCGCGCTCACAGGAGAGGAAGTCACCCCCCATCCAGATCCCACTTGGCACCTGGACAGTTGGGAAAATTAGCTAGTGAGGTAGGCGTGCCACCCCCAGGCTAGTACCACCCCTAGGATGAGCTACTGTGAGGAGGACACAATTTTTCAGAAGTAACACCCTTGGTGATGGCAATCTTCTAAATTCTGGGACAGGGTTGTGCCCGCCCACTCCCCACAGGAAGTGGTCATATAGGGGGCATAGTGACCCCAAGGAACAGTAGCCCATTGGCCACTACCCTGCACACCCCTTATGACCCTAAATTCAGTTTTTAGGGGAGCCCCTGGCACCAGAGAGGTAGATCCTGACAACCTAAGAAGACAAAGGACACCGAAGAGCCACAACAGCAGAAGAGGAGAAAAGAAGCAGCTGACATGGTACCAACCCCGCCGGCCTGCCTGCAACCCTTGATGAAATCTGCATCAAAGTCGACTCGTACTGCAGCTGAGACTCCAAAAACCTGTCAGGACTGTCTACCCTCAATAAAGACTCAAGACCGCCAGTGAACAGCCGACCTGTCCTCTAAAAACCTCCAAAGAAGGGACTCTGAAGCCTCTGGAACTGACAAAAGCTGACACCTGAAGTCACTACTGCACCCGCCATCCCTGACCCGAGATGAAGTGGACCAGCGGTGCCAACAACATTCCTTCCCAAGCTCCCCAGAGCCCTAGTCCATTGTGGTTTCACCCCTCCTGGACTCCCCGAGGTTGCCTGCAGTCTCTGCACGCAGTCCCCCTCTCCCGCGGCTTTGGTGGTGAGAGAAACCCAACACCTAAAACAACCATTGCACCTGTTGCCTCTGGCCCATGTTGAAGTGGGCCTCTGGTGTCAACGAAGTCCCCCAGCTCTCCTGAGCTTAAATCCGCTGTGGTTGCACCGCTCCTGGACTCCCCGATAACGCCTGCGGCCTCAAACCACAGGACCCCACAGGACACAAATCCAATGCCAAAGACACTCTGCACCCGTCGGCTCTAACCAGTGGAGAAGAGGACCAAAGGTACACCTATGTCCCAAGCACCCCATGTTTGTAACCTGCCTGTTGGCTGACCTCAGCTGGCCAGAGCCTGCATGCTTTTCCACAGAGACCGATCTCCATTGAAATACACTGGATACCCGACGCCGTACTACACCGCTGCACCCGGCCTCCCTAGAGCCAGCCGGAGTGACCTGTTGGTGTGGTCCTGACCCTTGCCTAATACTCACTTTAAGTCTCGGAGGTTGGTCCTGTAAGTCATCAGATAGTACCTGATTGCACAACTTGTTTTTCTTCTCATAGGATAACATTGCATAACTCAGAAATTGTAGTGTCAACTTTTTATAGCGAAGAGAATTCCTATTTAAATTTGCACTTACCTGAACGATTTTTCCCTGATGCCTAAATATATATAAAGATACTTGTTATTTTTATAAATTGGTGTGGATGTCCTTCTTGAGTTGTGTGTCTTATTTATTGACTATTGTGTGTATTTGTGGATGTCTTGCACTCCTCTGTGTTAAGCCAAAGGCTGCTCAGCCACACTACCCCACTGCTCCTAAATAGAGCACTTTGGGATTGCATAGCAAGCCGTGTCCACTCACTGGGGGACCCCCGAACCCTTTACACGGTATTCACATACCACATAAAGGGCCAGCTTCCTCCAAATTCACACACAAGGCAATGGGGCTTGTGTAGTAGCCCAAATCACACTCAGAGGTAGTGTGCCCCAGCTGACACGTAGTCGTGCATACTCAGCATCTGGCACACATGGTGGACCAGAAGCAGTCCAGCCCCTCCAGCTCACACAGAGGGCACTGGGACTTGTATAGTCGCACAACTCACACTCAGAGGTAGTGTGCCTCAGCTCAGACCCAGTGCACTATTGTTTATATAATAGCTCAATTCACACTCAGAGTAAGTGTGCCCCATCTCACACCCAGTGGCGCAGATACAGCACTTGGTGTATAAACTGCACCCCTGATGGTTAACCAGAAACAGTCTAGCCCACAGATAGTGCTGTTTACTAAGTAATCAATTCCTTGCCCAGCTGCCCGTGCAGCGAGGACTTCTGTCCCGAAGAAGTGATAACTGCTCGGTACAGGAGAGTGCACAAAACAGACAGATTGAAGTAGAACTTGAATCTGCAGAGTCTGTGCAATCATGGTTATCAGCCGAGTCAAACTAACTTTTTTAGAAGTCTATTCCCAAGTAATGGAAGAAATATGTCATGCCTCGTTGTTCTACATGTCAGAGGCCTAAAATCACCCACAGGACTGGCCAGTAATGTTACTAATCCCAATAAAAGAATAGACATGTTATGCACATGTTTTCCAACCCCTTGCAGTAGTTTCTAATTTCTTACTTATAATCAGTGCTTGAAATGGAAAAATAGAAGTGCAGGTACTCTGTACCAGAGTACCTGCTTGTTTCTGAGAAGTGCTGGCACTCTCCAATTAAAACTATTATATTTTGGGCGTGACCACGGGCGTCAAGATGGCGGTCGCACTCTAGGAGTGCTCTGGACCCCTTCGTCATCCGCCCAGATAAAACACCTTCATCACCCCCATTCCCGCAGCCACGAAGCCCCTGGGGATGCCCTGACTGGCGGTGCCCCTATCGGCCGAGAATCGCGGCGCTCGGAGACTCGTGCTCCCTAAGGGACTGGCCGGACATGCAGGGGGCGGGGCTGGGGTTCCCTGCGCTGCCTCCTGCTCCTGGTCTGGATACTCTGCCGGGCCGAGCTCTGCGGGGGCACGTCGACTCTTGGCGCCCCCCCCCAATGGAGGTATCGGGCCGATCCTGCGTGACCCAAAACTGAAGCGGCCGCCTGCTGGTTGACGGCGACCGCGGCGGGTCCCACCCAGTGTTTCCCGGGGCAGCTCCCTCGGGAAGAGCGGCCTTCCCCGGACGGAGCGCGAGCTGCGGAGGCCGCGCCCGAGAGCGGGAGGACGTGGCGGGGTCCTGCTCCGGCTCTGATCCAACTGGACGGGGACGAGACGACGGGAGCGGACCCCTCCCCCCCTCATATTCGCCTCAACACCGTGGGTGAGTCAGGGGTAGTGGGAGTACGCTGATAGTGGTCCGGTGACCGGGCCTGGAGAGTGACTGGTGGTGTGCTGGTAGCACGGAGACACCCTGCGGCTCATTGACTCAGCAGGGGAGGCATCCCCCCCCCCAGATTGAACTGGTCTGGGACCCCAACAGGACTGGGATGTGGTGACCTGGAGCACGCTTAACTTTGTGAACTCGACGAGCGGCCTGGCGCTCGCCTTGCGGCTACCGCTTAACGCCCCGGCCCTGGTGACGGCACAAGTGCAAATGCCCCTCCAGGCGACTCCCTGGGGGTGCGTTGGGAATAAAAGGCCCTTGGCGTGACTGAGCCTTGTCTGTGCGATCGGGCGGTGCTGCCATGGGAAAGGACAGGGCCTCAAAACAGCCGCAGCCATCCCAACAGAGGATCAACCAATCCACTACACCAGCAGCTTCTCGGACCGAGGGCGAGACGCCATCTGGTGCACCGATCCCAGACGGAATCAGCACCATCCTCCATGCGATCCAAACATCACAGCAGACAGTCGAAATCAAAATTGGAGAGGTGAGAGAAGACGTCGGCCTCATTAGACAAGATCTTAGAAACGCAGTGGGTCGGATCACGGAAGTGGAAAACCGCATATCACACACCGAAGACGACCTGGCTGACCTCAGGATCAAGGTAGCTCAACTGCAAACTGGAACTGGTGAACTACATCGCTGGGCCGAAGACGCCGAAAACCGCTCTCGACGCAACAATTTACGCTTTGTCGGTTTTCCGGAGGGAGCAGAGGACAGCAAAGCCCCTGAAATTCTGGAGGGCTGGATCAAGTCCTGGATGCCGGAACATACACTCTCACCAAGGTTTGCAATAGAACGGGCCCATCGGGCTTTGGCGCCGCGGCCCCCACCTGGAGGTCCCAAAAGACCCATGATAGCACGTTTCCTCAACTTTAAGGACCGCAACGCCATTCTTAAAGAGGCCAGGCGCTCTCCTGACCTCCTTTGGGACAACCATAAAATCCTGATCCTTCCTGACTACACTTGGGAGGGCCAGGCCCAGCGTCGGTCATACGAACAAGTAAAACAAAAACTCAGAGCGATGCAACTCTCCTACATGCTCCTCTTCCCCGCACGCCTCAAAGTTATCCTGGCCAGCAAAGCACATTTCTTTGAATCGCCTGAATAGGCTTGGGACTGGCTTACGGAGGAGGGGGCAGGGAGCCGGAGGGGCCCCCTGGGGCCCCCTGGGGGTACTCCGGGGGATGGACCCGGCCCCCGATTGGACACACGGAGAAGTCGCAAAAGGACAAGGTCCAGATGCGGTAGGAGGAGGAGTACCGACATCTCGGCAAAGGAAGACAAAGACAACGATCCGGACCGGGACTCCCGAGTGGTTGGGGGCCACGAGGACTCCCTGGGAGCTCAGACACCGGGGCAGGGGCCAGGGGGAGATCGCCTGAGCCAGTCCCTCGCACTTGGTTAATATGGTTTCGCACACTGGGCTCGATCATAGTGGGGGGAATTATTACACCAGGTGCTGACTTTCGTGGAAGGGAACGGGGACACACACAACGCAACATGATAAATTCCAGCAATATCAAAACTTGGCTAACGACAGCCGATTGTAACTGATCCGACTGAAGGGAGGGGTCCAACACTCCACTTAAAGGCAGTCCATCTGGCTGTGACACCCCAGTTGGGTATTTGAGCGACAGATGCTTCCTGGGTAGAAGTATGGGGTGGGGGGTGGTTGGGGGGAATAGTTGTTCCTTTAGGGTTTAGTATAGTTGTTTTGACAGGTTTCATTTGTTGCACCGACCACATTGTTTCTCTCCGCATAGAACGATCACCACCAGACTCCCAAACAGGCTTTCGACATCTCACGACCTTAGCATTGTGCACGCGGCCCACACACTGATACAAGTTCTTTCATGGAATACAAACGGGTTACTAGACAAAATTAAGAGATCTGCGGTGTTTAGCACCCTGCGTCGATACGCCCCATCAATAGGTTTTGTTACAAGAGACTCATCTCCCCGGCACTAACTGTCCCATGCTGGCGCAAGAGGGTTATGACAAGGTTGATCATGCGGGATTCTCACGGGGCTCCAGAGGGGTGGCCAACTTGCTCCATCGCACATTACCTATGGTGGTCACGACCACACACTCGGACCCACAGGGTAGATTTGTGGTTGTGACTGGAACGCTGCATGGCCTACCGTTTAATGTTGTGAGTGCTTATGCCCCCCCAGCCGGACTCAACGCCTTTCTACTTACGCTCCGCCAGGTCCTGACGGACCTCCCTCAGGGTACCATACTAATAGGAGGGGACTTTAACTCTGTCTTGGACCCCAGACTGGATGTCTCTGAGCCCATATCTACCACTCGGTCCGGGAGAGCATTGAGCTTGAACGGATGGGCAGCCGGGCTAGGTCTATTTGAGGTGTGGAGGGCCTGGCACCCCAGGGCGCGACAATACACGCACACCTCGGCTGCCCACCACTCCCAGGCCAGAATTGACCTTGTGTTCATGCCTGCACTGGATGTCTCTAGGGTCATCAATGCTGAAATACTACCACGTGGGGTCTCGGACCACTCCCCTGTATGAATCCGACTGGGAGGTATTGACCCGACTCAGCGCCCGATGTGGCGCATGAACGCGTGGCACCTACAAGAGAAGTACACACTCAAGATTAGAGACCACCTCGCCCAATACTTTGACCAGAACCTAGGGTCCGTACAATCTCCGGGCACGATCTGGGCTGCAGGTAAAGCCTCACTTAGAGGCTACGCCAAACACCTCTTCCGCATTAGGGAACGCGCCCGCGACTCATGGGTGGAGAAGCTTGAAGCCAAGGCGTTGTATCTTGAACGGCTTGACACTACAACCGCCTCAGCATCCATCCTGAGGCGCCTCACCATAGTCAGGGAAGAGATAAAGCAGTTAGTACTGGAATCTGCAAAACAGTCCTGGAGGGCGTCTATGGCCCGTGTGTACGGCTGGGGGGACAAAAATGGTAAACTTCTACACTGGTTGGCCTCACAGCCACTAGTGGATAGAATCATCCCCGAAATTATGGACGAAACGGGCTCACTTGTGAAAACACCTGGTGAAATCGCTAAGAGTTTCACCTCTTATTATGCGCAGTTATATACTGAACGCACCCGTCCGCAGGCGGAGAGGGACTCCCCCCTTCTAGAAGACATCGCCCTCCCTAAAGTCTTGCAAACAATCAGGGAAAACCTAGACGAAGCCATAACACTCGCGGAAGTTACAGCAGCAATATCCAGCTTCTCAGCGGGCAAAACACCCTGCCCAGATGGCTTCCCATCAGAACTGTATAACAGGTGTGGGGATATTCTGAGTCCCCACCTGCTTAATATGTACGAGGAAGCCGAGGAGAAAGGCTATTTCCCCTCTGGGATTGATCAAGCCACAATAGTGGTGATCCCGAAAACCCAGCCTCCGTCTCGCAACCGCTCAGCATACAGGCCTATCTCTCTCCTGAATGCCGAGATTAAGGTGCTGTCGACCATACTCGCTGCTAGGTTGAGGGTTGCGCTCCCGTCACTGGTACACCCAGACCAGTGCGGTTTTATACCATCGCGTAGTACTAGACACTGCATCAGACGACTACATGTCGCCCTGGCACATCGAAGGACCCTGACTCGATCTCCCTTGGCCCTCTTTTTGCTCGACTTTGAGAAGGCTTTCAATACGGTAGACTGGTCCTACCTGGATCACGTCCTACAGTGCAACGGCATCGGGCCTAAATTCCGTGGTCTCGTAAAATTATTATATTCCAGCCCAACTGTGCGGGTTCAGGTGAATGGTGTAGTTTCTGAACCATTCCCCATCTGTCGTGGAACCCGGCAGGGATGCCCGTTGTCCCCACTACTATTTTCGCACTAGCAATAGAACCACTAGCGAGGTTGATAAGGGATGACCCCCTGCTGTAGGGCTGGTCATGGCCCGCAGGTCCAGAGGACCGGGTAGCACTGTATGCAGACGATGTTCTTATTTACCTCTCTAACCCTGCCACGAGTGGCCCGCGAATCCTACAACTGCTAGACCTTTTCTCACAGGCCTCCGGCCTAACCTTAAATCCGGGTAAGTCCTTGTTGGTCCCCTTGCACCCCTCTAGAGACTGTGTCGACTGGCAACAAAATATTCCGATCCACCGCAATAGCTTTAAATATCTGTGAGTACACATTGCCTTATTACCGGAGTTGGGTTGGGAATTAAATATCACCCCGCTTATTAGGAAAGTTAGAGACAATCTCCAACGGTGGCGGAGTTTACCCCTTAATTTGCTGGGTAGGATAGCACTTTATAAAATGATGATACTTCCCAGGTTCCTATACCAGCTACAGAACTTCCCATACCCAGTCTTCCGAAAATGGTTCAAAGAAGTGGAGTCAACAACACGCCAATTTTTGTGGCACGGCTCCCACCCCAAACTATCCCTGGCAATCTGTCAGAGAGACATCCACGAGGGAGGCCTGGGAATGTCCAACATCTACTTCTATTACCTGGCAACACACTTACTAGTAATTAATGACTGGTTGGGGGGGGGCTGGACGGATCTGACATATAGACTGGAACTCCAAACAACAGGCTATAGGGGGATTTTCGATGCGCAGTATGGAGGCCCAATTTCACGGGATACCCCAGAGGTAACTAAGACCACCCTTACAGGGTGGCGAGCAGCTCAGAAGGCGTCGGGCTGGTGGAGTCGGCTCACCCAAAAGACTCCTCTCTGGCGGGGAAGGTGGTTGCCGGAGGTCTCCGCACTTGAGGGATTTCAGAAATGGGACACTATTGGAATCTCCACTTTGGGAGATGTTTTGGGAGGGTCACACATGCGATCATTTGGGGAACTCCAAGATATCTATTCACTAAACAATACCCAGTTCCATAAATACTTACAACTTAGACATGCCTTGCTAACACACGTGCGGCCAGGGGACAATATTCCGGAACACAGCCCATTAGAGGCGAAGGTCCTGATGGGAGGCTTGGGGAAAGGTGGAATTTCCCAGTTATACCGCTCCATACTTACTAACACCTCTCCACCTCTTGTGGGACTCCGCTTAAAGTGGGAGGGCTGGGTGGGCCCTATAGATGAGTCTGATTGGAGGGAAGCGTTGATGGCCCGCGATCATTAGCCATCTCCTCCCGATTTCAAATGCTACAAATCCTCTATCTGCACGCAGCATACTTCACCCCCAAAAGACTCTTTAAAGCAGGCCTCCGGCCCACAGCTAACTGCCCCCGTTGCCCCAATCCGGAGGTCGACTTCTTCCATATGGTCTGGTCTTGTCCAATCATAGAGATATACTGGAAGGCAATCACAGCTGAGATTTCAATGGTCCTACAATCTGAGGTGGAGGCATCTCCTGTGCAGCTCCTGCTGGGTGCCATGGGGGAAACAGGACTAACTAGGGCAAATTGAACTTTCCTAGGAGTAGCCTGCTTGGTGGCAAAGAGAGACATTATGGCAGATTGGAAGGCCGACACGGCACCGGCCCTGGCCAAGTGAAGGCGAGGGATGGACTGGTGCGCACAATGCGAAAAGCCCATATATGAAGCAAGGGGTTGCCCAGACAAACACAACAGAGTGTGGGGGAAATGGGAAAACACGCTAAACAACTAACCTGTATATGATCATGTCTGACGAAATACCTCAGTTACTGGCCCGGAGCCTCTGTGGCGAGGGAACTGCAGCTTAAGAACACACATTTATTACGTTAGCCACCGCTTCACGGTGATCTACTGATCCACTCTATTGTGTATATGCATCCAGAAATGGATGTGTTAGAAATGGGGTTTTTGGTTGGCAGTCAGGTTACCCCCTGTCCAAGCAAAAGCCCTCACTCTAGTCAGGGTAAGTCACACACAATCCAAGATTATCCTGTGCCCACCCTCTGGTAGCTTGGCACGAGCAGTCAGGCTTAACTTAGAAGGAAATGTGTAAAGTATTTGTGCAATAAATCATACAATACCACCATATAGCACCACAAAAATACACCCCACAGTGTTTAGAAAAATATATAATATTTATCAGGATAATTGTAGGTCAAAAAGAATAAAGTTGCAATTGGAATTTGTAGAGATATCACTGAAAAGTGATATAAAGGGGGTCATTCTGACCCCGGCGGGCCAGGGTTGGCGGGAGCACCGCCAACAGGCTGGCGGTGCCCCGCAGGGCATTCTGACCGCGGCGCTTTGGCCGCGGTCAGAAGAGGAAAACCGTCGGTCTCCCGCCGGTTTTCCGCTGCCCATAAGAATCCTCCATGGTGGCGCAGCTCGCTGCGCCGCCATGGGGATTCTGACACCCCATACCGCCATCCTGAACAGGATGGCGGTATGGGGTGTCGTGGGGCCCCTGGGGGCCCCTGCAGTGCCCATGCCAATGGCATGGGCACTGCAGGGGCCCCCGTAAGAGGGCCCCACTTTGTATTTCAGTGTCTGCTTTGCAGACACTGAAATACGCGACGGGTGCAACAGCACCCGTCGCACCTTCCCACTCCGCCGGCTCCATTCAGAGCCGGCGTCCTCGTGGGAAGGTTGATTTCCACTGGGCTGGCGGGCGGCCTTTTGGCGGTCGCCCGCCAGCCCAGTGGAAATCCCAGAATCACTGCAGCGGTCTGACGACCGCAGTGCGGTGTTCTGGCGGGGGTACTTTGGCGGGCGGCCTCCGCCGCCCGCCAAGGTAAGAATCAGGGCCAAAGTGTCTTAAGTCTTTAGAATATAAACAAAGTCTCTTTCAAGCACAAGTACCTGGTTTGGAGTGGAAAAATCTCCTCAGAGGGCCACAAAGGAAGTGTCGCGGTTCTCAACGGTCTTACCCTCGCAGCGGAGAGGCGTAGGGGAACGGTCCTTGTTCCGACGGGTTCTGCTCTGGCCGAGGTAGGGGCGACCCCTTCCGGTAGCCACGGTGCTGTTTGGTATGAGCGAACCACTACAGTCCGTGCCCTCCAGAAGGAGTCCCAGAGGAAAAACCCCAGTAGGGTAAAAAACCTCCACAGGAACTCCCTGAAACGAAAGGAGGACACCAGGGTATTAGGACCGCAGTTCAGGAAGGCAGGAAAACAAAGCAAATCAGGAACAGACAGGATTCGCAGAAGGATATCAAATAGGAGCGTGACTATCACCAAGGAGTGTTGCAACGCAATGAACAGGCAGTTGGAATCCCCTTAAATACCCCTGGACAGGAAACAGGAAACAGGAAGTAGAACACCGCCATCTTGGATTGGGGAAAAGAAAACAGTAATGAATTAGGTATGTGTGTTAGACAATGCATGCTGGGTAGAGAGGAAGTGGTAAGCATGCTGGGAAGAGAAAAAAGGCAAGTATAAAGAACCCCCAGTGTAAGGGTTCGGTTTGTCCTAGGAACATCGGTAAGTGGTGGTGGGCAGGTGAATACATGCAAGAGAAATAAATGTTAAGCGCATAATGCGCTGTGTGCGGCCATGCCTGAAACCCCCTCGGGGTTTCAGGCTCTGCCGCGTCTGCCTTTAAGGCAGAACTTGAAAAAGGGGGAGCGGCGAGCGCCGTGACCTCCAGACCGGCTCCCTGGAGCCTTTATGGCCCTCGCCGGAGCCGCGGCGACCCCCGCGACCTGGGTGTCTGCCTCGGCGTCTACCGCGGCCCGGGCGTCGGCCGCGGCAAAATTAACGTGCCGCGCCGCGGCAACCTGAGCCCGCGGCCGCAGCGAGCGCTGCGGTGTAACAGTATGCCCCCTCCCCGAGGCCCCGGGTTTGTGAGGGAAGAGCCGAAAAAAGCGGCGGATTAAAAGAGGAGCATGGACTGAAGAGGCATCCTCCCAGGAACACTCACTCAAAGGGTACCCCTTCCAATGAATAAGGTATTGGAGGCGCCCATGGAAAAATCGAGAGTCACAGACCTCCTGCACTTCGTATTCAGGCACATTGTCAACCAACAAAGGAGGGGGACAGGGCAACTGCCTATGAAAGAGATCAGGACGGTAAGGTTTCAGTTGCGAGACATGGAATACTGGGTGGATCTTCCATGTCCGAGGTAGGCGAAGACGCATGGACACTGGGTTGATCTTCTTGAGAATGAGAAAGGGACCATAAAAGCGGGGCTTGAATTTGTTTTGGGTGAGTCGGAGAGGTAGGAATCTAGAGGAGAGCCAGACCTTATCATGGACTTGATATAGAGGAGCCGCACAGCGTCTCCTATCTGCTATTGTCTTCATGCGGGACTTGGTGGACACAAGGTTAGAATGGATAATTCGCTGTATACCCCGTAGCTGTCGAACGAAAGAGGAGATGGCGGGAAGGTTGGAGTTGTCTCTCAGGGGAGTTGGGAAGGCCCTGGGATGGAAACCATAGGAGCCATAGAAAGGAGAGACTTTAGAGGCACTGTGTAGAGAGTTATTATAGGAGAATTCGGCAAGCGGTAAGTAGGGAGCCCAATTACTTTGTGTAGCGTTACAGAAGCTACGTAAGTACTGCTCGAGACCCTGATTGAGTCGTTCTGTTTGTCCATTGGTTTGAGGGTGGAACCCGGATGACAAGGCCACCTGGATCCCCAAGATCTTGCAGAATTGGTTCCAGAAACGGGAGATATATTGGGGACCTCTGTCTGATATAATAACTTGGGGTAGCCCATGTAGCCTGAAAATTTCTTGAGTAAAGACCTGACTTAACTCCTTTGCCGTGGGTAACTTTCTCAAGGCCGTGAAGTGGGCCATCTTGGTGAAGGAGTCCACAGTTACCATTATGACGTGGTTTCCCATTGAGGAAGGTAAGGCGCACATAAAATCGGTGGATATGGTAAGCCATGGGCCTGGGGGAACAGGTAATGGGCGGAGTAAGCCCACAGGTCTGGTTCGGGGTGTCTTGGCTTGAGCACATGTAGGACAGGATAACACATATGCCTCAGTGTCAGCCTTGAGAGTTGGCCACCAGAAAGAGCGAAGCAAAAGATCTTGAGTCGCTTTCACTCCTCGATGACCCGCAATAGGAGAATCATGGCACATGTGTAAGGCTTCGATTTGCACTGTTTTAGTGGGTAAAAACAGGGCCTTATCATGATAATAGTAGTCATGATCTATGTGCAGCTGTGGACGTAACCTCTTTAGTTCTGTTTCGTGTAGACGGGCATATTCAGACTTAACTTGATCTAAAAAGGTCTGTGCTACCCCTATGATTTTATTGTTGTCGAATAAGTTTTGAACCGCGGAATCACCGCACCCAGGATAACGTCGGGACAGGGCATCCGCCAGGATGTTCTGAGAACCAGGGATGTAGGTGATATAGAAATCATACTGGCTGAAGAAGAAGGCCCATCTAGCTTGCCGGCTATTTTGGCACTGGAAATTTCTTAAACACTGTAGATTTCTATGATCGGTCCGGGCTTCGAAGGGCTCCTTTGATCCCATCAAAAAGTGTCTCCATTCAGTGCACGCGACCTTTAAGGCGAGTAATTCGCGTTCTAGCACGGAATAGTTTCGCTCAGAATCAGATAGAATGTGGGATAGATAGAATACAGGGTGTTCTAGGTCATCATCGTCTTGTCTTTGTAACAAGGCAGCCCCAATGGCTCTTTCTGAGGCGTCTGTGACAACAATGAATTGTTTGCTAGTATCTGGGTGTCGAAGAATAGGGGCTTGACTAAAGGCTTTCTTTAAGTCCTGAAAAGCTGACTCAGCGCCTGGTGTCCAACAAAAACCTTTCTTTAGGTGTTCCTTTTTGAGGGTTTGAGTAATGAAGCTGGTTCTCTGGGCAAAGTCTGCTATGAACTGCCGGTAGAAGTTGGCTAGTCCCAGAAAACATTGAGTCTCCTTGATGGAAGAAGGAGATGGCCAGTTCAATATAGCCTGTACTTTGTCTGAGTCCATGGCAATTCCGGTTTGGTCTATACAGTATCCCAAATATTTCACTTCTATCTGATCAAATTCGTATTTTTCAGGCTTACAGAACAAATGATGTTGTCGGAGTCTTTCTAAGACTTGGCGGACGTGTTTGGAATGTTCCTCTGGATGAACCGAATAAATTAGGATATCGTCAAGATACACTAACACTGTTTGTTGCAAAAGATCAGAAAAGATAGAATCCATGAATCTTTGAAAGATGGACGGGGCATTAGTGAGTCCGAAGGGCATTACTCTATATTCGTAGTGACCAAAAGGTCTTCTAAAGGCGGTCTTCCACTCATCACCTTCTCTGACTCTTAGCAGATGATAGGCTCCTCGGAGATCCAGCTTAGTGAACCTCTTGGCTCCTCTGACTGCTTCTAAGATGTCTTTGATGAGGGGTAGCGGATACCGGTCTTTGATAGTGATCCTGTTTAACCCTCTGAAGTCGATACAGGGACGCAGGTCTTTGGTTTTCTTTGGTACAAAGAAAAGAGGAGCCCCGGCGGGTGAAGAGGAGGGAGTTATTAACCCACTTTGTAGATTCTCATCTAGGTACTCCTTCAGAATTTGTTTCTCTGGTTCGGTGAGGGAGTACATCCGCCCAAAAGGAACTACAGTGTCTGGCTCTAAAGAAATGGCACAGTCGTATTCTCTGTGGGGTGGCAATTCAGGTCTTTCTGGCTTCTGGAATACATCGATATAGTCCTGATACTGTCTGGGAACTCCCTGTAGAACATTAATGGATCCTCCCACCTGGGCAGGTGCTGTTGAGAGACTTTTTGGGGACCAATAATCCCCGGCCGGATAGCAATGGTGTTGACAAAAATGGGAGGATAACGAAATGGTTTTTGTTTCCCAGTTGATGTAAGGATTGTGCCGTGTAAGCCATGGAATTCCCAGGATCATGACATGGTGTGGTGATGAGATTAAGTCAAACGAGAGAATTTCCTGATGTTTACCGAACTGTAAACAGAAAGTAGGGGTGGTGTATTGTACCGGTCCAGAGGCCAAGAGTGACCCATCAACAGTATGTACCTGTTCTGGTATTTCTTTGGGTATTTGTGTTATTTGTTGTTCTTTGGCCCAGGTTTCATCTAAATATAGGCCACTGGCTCCGCAATCCAATAAAGCCAAAGTTCTTGCTTCGCTGCCATCAGTTAAATGGAGGATAACTGGTAAGAGAAAAAGAGCAGTTCCTTCCTCCCTGGAAGAGCAAATAGAAGGTATATCACGATATCCCGTCCTCACCCTTCTTACTGGGGACGGGAGTTGGCGTTTCCCAAGGGCTTGGTTGGACGAATGGGGCAGGCGCGAATTAGGTGACCAGCTGCACCACAATATAGGCAAAGCCCCTTCCTTCGTCTATGTTCCCTTTCGCTGGCGGATAGAGGTCCGCGAGCTGTGTCAATCTGCATGGGCTCTTCCTCGGTATTCCCTTTGGATTCAGGGCGGGCTTCCTCGGAACGATGGGCGAAGGGACGAGATGGTACTGAGTGAAAAGGCAAACGACTCTTCTTTTTCTCCATTCGTCGTTCATTTAACCGATACTCTATAGTTAGTGCTTGGTCCATCAACCCTTTGAGGTTTTCTATCCTGGCAGAATGTACTAGTTCATTTTTGATGTCCTCTCTTAGACCTCTATGGAAGAGTGTCACCAAGGTACGTTCCACCCAGGTTGCTTCTGCAGCTAATTGTCTGAAACGGGTGATGTATTGTAATACATCCTGACTCCCTTGTTGGACTTCGCAAAGAGCCTCTTCTGCTGACGCCTCGAGTCCAGGGCGTTCAAACATCTGTTTAAAAGTAGTGATAAAGGTGGAATAATTAGATAGACAGGGATCGTTTCTGGTTACTACAGGTGTGGCCCAGGCCAAGGCTGGTCCTGATAAGGCACTAATCAAATACCCCACCTTGGTCTTATCTTGTACAAATTGCGAGGGGCGAAAGGGAAAGTACACCGTTAAGGCATCCAGGAATTCTTTTAATGTGGTGGGATCCCCGGAAAATCGAGGTGTAGAGGCGGCTACTGCAGGGACATCTGTGGTCCTGGAGGCAAAGGTTTGTCGATAAACAGTATTCTCAGTACGTAATTGCTGGAGTTCTTGAGCCTGTTGTTGTATCGTCGCCAGCAGGTCCTGGTTAGTAGGTTCCGTGTTTACCACTGGGTTATCCATAGTTCCGGACTGCAACAGGAATTGTGGGCGTTGCAATCTGTCGCGGTTCTCAACGGTCTTACCCTCGCAGCGGAGAGGCGTAGGGGAACGGTCCTTGTTCCGACGGGTTCTGCTCTGGCCGAGGTAGGGGCGACCCCTTCCGGTAGCCACGGTGCTGTTTGGTATGAGCGAACCACTACAGTCCGTGCCCTCCAGAAGGAGTCCCAGAGGAAAAACCCCAGTAGGGTAAAAAACCTCCACAGGAACTCCCTGAAACGAAAGGAGGACACCAGGGTATTAGGACCGCAGTTCAGGAAGGCAGGAAAACAAAGCAAATCAGGAACAGACAGGATTCGCAGAAGGATATCAAATAGGAGCGTGACTATCACCAAGGAGTGTTGCAACGCAATGAACAGGCAGTTGGAATCCCCTTAAATACCCCTGGACAGGAAACAGGAAACAGGAAGTAGAACACCGCCATCTTGGATTGGGGAAAAGAAAACAGTAATGAATTAGGTATGTGTGTTAGACAATGCATGCTGGGTAGAGAGGAAGTGGTAAGCATGCTGGGAAGAGAAAAAAGGCAAGTATAAAGAACCCCCAGTGTAAGGGTTCGGTTTGTCCTAGGAACATCGGTAAGTGGTGGTGGGCAGGTGAATACATGCAAGAGAAATAAATGTTAAGCGCATAATGCGCTGTGTGCGGCCATGCCTGAAACCCCCTCGGGGTTTCAGGCTCTGCCGCGTCTGCCTTTAAGGCAGAACTTGAAAAAGGGGGAGCGGCGAGCGCCGTGACCTCCAGACCGGCTCCCTGGAGCCTTTATGGCCCTCGCCGGAGCCGCGGCGACCCCCGCGACCTGGGTGTCTGCCTCGGCGTCTACCGCGGCCCGGGCGTCGGCCGCGGCAAAATTAACGTGCCGCGCCGCGGCAACCTGAGCCCGCGGCCGCAGCGAGCGCTGCGGTGTAACAGTATGCCCCCTCCCCGAGGCCCCGGGTTTGTGAGGGAAGAGCCGAAAAAAGCGGCGGATTAAAAGAGGAGCATGGACTGAAGAGGCATCCTCCCAGGAAAACTCACTCAAAGGGTACCCCTTCCAATGAATAAGGTATTGGAGGCGCCCATGGAAAAATCGAGAGTCACAGACCTCCTGCACTTCGTATTCAGGCACATTGTCAACCAACAAAGGAGGGGGACAGGGCAACTGCCTATGAAAGAGATCAGGACGGTAAGGTTTCAGTTGCGAGACATGGAATACTGGGTGGATCTTCCATGTCCGAGGTAGGCGAAGACGCATGGACACTGGGTTGATCTTCTTGAGAATGAGAAAGGGACCATAAAAGCGGGGCTTGAATTTGTTTTGGGTGAGTCGGAGAGGTAGGAATCTAGAGGAGAGCCAGACCTTATCATGGACTTGATATAGAGGAGCCGCACAGCGTCTCCTATCTGCTATTGTCTTCATGCGGGACTTGGTGGACACAAGGTTAGAATGGATAATTCGCTGTATACCCCGTAGCTGTCGAACGAAAGAGGAGATGGCGGGAAGGTTGGAGTTGTCTCTCAGGGGAGTTGGGAAGGCCCTGGGATGGAAACCATAGGAGCCATAGAAAGGAGAGACTTTAGAGGCACTGTGTAGAGAGTTATTATAGGAGAATTCGGCAAGCGGTAAGTAGGGAGCCCAATTACTTTGTGTAGCGTTACAGAAGCTACGTAAGTACTGCTCGAGACCCTGATTGAGTCGTTCTGTTTGTCCATTGGTTTGAGGGTGGAACCCGGATGACAAGGCCACCTGGATCCCCAAGATCTTGCAGAATTGGTTCCAGAAACGGGAGATATATTGGGGACCTCTGTCTGATATAATAACTTGGGGTAGCCCATGTAGCCTGAAAATTTCTTGAGTAAAGACCTGACTTAACTCCTTTGCCGTGGGTAACTTTCTCAAGGCCGTGAAGTGGGCCATCTTGGTGAAGGAGTCCACAGTTACCATTATGACGTGGTTTCCCATTGAGGAAGGTAAGGCGCACATAAAATCGGTGGATATGGTAAGCCATGGGCCTGGGGGAACAGGTAATGGGCGGAGTAAGCCCACAGGTCTGGTTCGGGGTGTCTTGGCTTGAGCACATGTAGGACAGGATAACACATATGCCTCAGTGTCAGCCTTGAGAGTTGGCCACCAGAAAGAGCGAAGCAAAAGATCTTGAGTCGCTTTCACTCCTCGATGACCCGCAATAGGAGAATCATGGCACATGTGTAAGGCTTCGATTTGCACTGTTTTAGTGGGTAAAAACAGGGCCTTATCATGATAATAGTAGTCATGATCTATGTGCAGCTGTGGACGTAACCTCTTTAGTTCTGTTTCGTGTAGACGGGCATATTCAGACTTAACTTGATCTAAAAAGGTCTGTGCTACCCCTATGATTTTATTGTTGTCGAATAAGTTTTGAACCGCGGAATCACCGCACCCAGGATAACGTCGGGACAGAGCATCCGCCAGGATGTTCTGAGAACCAGGGATGTAGGTGATATAGAAATCATACTGGCTGAAGAAGAAGGCCCATCTAGCTTGCCGGCTATTTTGGCACTGGAAATTTCTTAAACACTGTAGATTTCTATGATCGGTCCGGGCTTCGAAGGGCTCCTTTGATCCCATCAAAAAGTGTCTCCATTCAGTGCACGCGACCTTTAAGGCGAGTAATTCGCGTTCTAGCACGGAATAGTTTCGCTCAGAATCAGATAGAATGTGGGATAGATAGAATACAGGGTGTTCTAGGTCATCATCGTCTTGTCTTTGTAACAAGGCAGCCCCAATGGCTCTTTCTGAGGCGTCTGTGACAACAATGAATTGTTTGCTAGTATCTGGGTGTCGAAGAATAGGGGCTTGACTAAAGGCTTTCTTTAGGTCCTGAAAAGCTGACTCAGCGCCTGTTGTCCAACAAAAACCTTTCTTTAGGTGTTCCTTTTTGAGGGTTTGAGTAATGAAGCTGGTTCTCTGGGCAAAGTCTGCTATGAACTGCCGGTAGAAGTTGGCTAGTCCCAGAAAACATTGAGTCTCCTTGATGGAAGAAGGAGATGGCCAGTTCAATATAGCCTGTACTTTGTCTGAGTCCATGGCAATTCCTGTTTGGTCTATACAGTATCCCAAATATTTCACTTCTATCTGATCAAATTCGCATTTTTCAGGCTTACAGAACAAATGATGTTGTCGGAGTCTTTCTAAGACTTGGCGGACGTGTTTGGAATGTTCCTCTGGATGAACCGAATAAATTAGGATATCGTCAAGATACACTAACACTGTTTGTTGCAAAAGATCAAAAAAGATAGAATCCATGAATCTTTGAAAGATGGACGGGGCATTAGTGAGTCCGAAGGGCATTACTCTATATTCGTAGTGACCAAAAGGTGTTCTAAAGGCGGTCTTCCACTCATCACCTTCTCTGACTCTTAGCAGATGATAGGCTCCTCGGAGATCCAGCTTAGTGAACCTCTTGGCTCCTCTGACTGCTTCTAAGATGTCTTTGATGAGGGGTAGCGGATACCGGTCTTTGATAGTGATCCTGTTTAACCCTCTGAAGTCGATACAGGGACGCAGGTCTTTGGTTTTCTTTGGTACAAAGAAAAGAGGAGCCCCGGCGGGTGAAGAGGAGGGAGTTATTAACCCACTTTGTAGATTCTCATCTAGGTACTCCTTCAGAATTTGTTTCTCTGGTTCGGTGAGGGAGTACATCCGCCCAAAAGGAACTACAGTGTCTGGCTCTAAAGAAATGGCACAGTCGTATTCTCTGTGGGGTGGCAATTCAGGTCTTTCTGGCTTCTGGAATACATCGATATAGTCCTGATACTGTCTGGGAACTCCCTGTAGAACATTAATGGATCCTCCCACCTGGGCAGGTGCTGTTGAGAGACTTTTTGGGGACCAATAATCCCCGGCCGGATAGCAATGGTGTTGACAAAAATGGGAGGATAACGAAATGGTTTTTGTTTCCCAGTTGATGTAAGGATTGTGCCGTGTAAGCCATGGAATTCCCAGGATCATGACATGGTGTGGTGATGAGATTAAGTCAAACGAGAGAATTTCCTGATGTTTACCGAACTGTAAACAGAAAGTAGGGGTGGTGTATTGTACCGGTCCAGAGGCCAAGAGTGACCCATCAACAGTATGTACCTGTTCTGGTATTTCTTTGGGTATTTGTGTTATTTGTTGTTCTTTGGCCCAGGTTTCATCTAAATATAGGCCACTGGCTCCGCACTCCAATAAAGCCAAAGTTCTTGCTTCGCGGCCATCAGTTAAATGGAGGATAACTGGTAAGAGAAAAAGAGCAGTTCCTTCCTCCCTGGAAGAGCAAATATAAGGTATATCACGATATCCCGTCCTCACCCTTCTTACTGGGGACGGGAGTTGGCGTTTCCCAAGGGCTTGGTTGGACGAATGGGGCAGGCGCGAATTAGGTGACCAGCTGCACCACAATATAGGCAAAGCCCCTTCCTTCGTCTATGTTCCCTTTCGCTGGCGGATAGAGGTCCGCGAGCTGTGTCAATCTGCATGGGCTCTTCCTCGGTATTCCCTTTGGATTCAGGGCGGGCTTCCTCGGAACGCTGGGCGAAGGGACGAGATGGTACTGAGTGAAAAGGCAAACGACTCTTCTTTTTCTCCATTCGTCGTTCATTTAACCGATACTCTATAGTTAGTGCTTGGTCCATCAACCCTTTGAGGTTTTCTATCCTGGCAGAATGTACTAGTTCATCTTTGATGTCCTCTCTTAGACCTCTATGGAAGAGTGTCACCAAGGTACGTTCCACCCAGGTTGTTTCTGCAGCTAATTGTCTGAAACGGGTGATGTATTGTAATACATCCTGACTCCCTTGTTGGACTTCGCAAAGAGCCTCTTCTGCTGACGCCTCGAGTCCAGGGCGTTCAAACATCTGTTTAAAAGTAGTGATAAAGGTGGAATAATTAGATAGACAGGGATCGTTTCTGGTTACTAGAGGTGTGGCCCAGGCCAAGGCTGGTCCTGATAAGGCACTAATCAAATACCCCACCTTGGTCTTATCTTGTACAAATTGCGAGGGGCGAAAGGCAAAGTACACCGTTAAGGCATCCAGGAATTCTTTTAATGTGGTGGGATCCCCGGAAAATCGAGGTGTAGAGGCGGCTACTGCAGGGACATCTGTGGTCCTGGAGGCAAAGGTTTGTCGATAAACAGTATTCTCAGTACGTAATTGCTGGAGTTCTTGAGCCTGTTGTTGTATCGTCGCCAGCAGGTCCTGGTTAGTAGGTTCCGTGTTTACCACTGGGTTATCCATAGTTCCGGACTGCAACAGGAATTGTGGGCGTTGCAATCTGTCGCGGTTCTCAACGGTCTTACCCTCGCAGCGGAGAGGCGTAGGGGAACGGTCCTTGTTCCGACGGGTTCTGCTCTGGCCGAGATAGGGGCGACCCCTTCCGGTAGCCACAGTGCTGTTTGGTATGAGCGAACCACTACAGTCCGTGCCCTCCAGAAGGAGTCCCAGAGGAAAAACCCCAGTAGGGTAAAAAACCTCCACAGGAACTCCCTGAAACGAAAGGAGGACACCAGGGTATTAGGACCGCAGTTCAGGAAGGCAGGAAAACAAAGCAAATCAGGAACAGACAGGATTCGCAGAAGGATATCAAATAGGAGCGTGACTATCACCAAGGAGTGTTGCAACGCAATGAACAGGCAGTTGGAATCCCCTTAAATACCCCTGGACAGGAAACAGGAAACAGGAAGTAGAACACCGCCATCTTGGATTGGGGAAAAGAAAACAGTAATGAATTAGGTATGTGTGTTAGACAATGCATGCTGGGTAGAGAGGAAGTGGTAAGCATGCTGGGAAGAGAAAAAAGGCAAGTATAAAGAACCCCCAGTGTAAGGGTTCGGTTTGTCCTAGGAACATCGGTAAGTGGTGGTGGGCAGGTGAATACATGCAAGAGAAATAAATGTTAAGCGCATAATGCGCTGTGTGCGGCCATGCCTGAAACCCCCTCGGGGTTTCAGGCTCTGCCGCGTCTGCCTTTAAGGCAGAACTTGAAAAAGGGGGAGCGGCGAGCGCCGTGACCTCCAGACCGGCTCCCTGGAGCCTTTATGGCCCTCGCCGGAGCCGCGGCGACCCCCGCGACCTGGGTGTCTGCCTCGGCGTCTACCGCAGCCCGGGCGTCGGCCGCGGCAAAATTAACGTGCCGCGCCGCGGCAACCTGAGCCCGCGGCCGCAGCGAGCGCTGCGGTGTAACAGGAAGAGGTGCGTGGAAAAAGGGTGTGTGCGTCAATTTCTCCCCAGCACACACGGACTCGCGTCGTTATTTTCCACACGGGGAAGTCGTACGTCGTTTTCCAGCGCGCGGACAGTCTCTTTCTGTGGATCGCGGGGATTACCAGATGTCCCGGGTCTGTGCGTGGATTTTCCTGCTTGTTCTCCGGCTGCGCGTCGGTCTGCGGGGCTGCACGTCGAAATTACGATCTCACGGCAGGCGTCACGTCGATTTCTCCTCTAGACTTCGGTCTGCGGGGCTGCGCGTTGAAATTACGATCTCACGGCAGGCGTCGCGTCGATTTCTCCTCTAGCGGTCGGGCGGCGTTGTCCTTGCGAAGCCGTGCGTCGGATTTTCGGTTGTCCCAAGAGCGTCGCGTCGGTGTGCAGCGTTTTTCTCGCCGCGGAACAAGCTGTGCGTCGAAATTTTCGCCGCACGGAGCGTCCAAGTGAAAAAGGGAAGTCTTTTTGGTCCTGAGACTTCAGGGAACAGGAGGCAAGCTCTATCCAAGCCCTTGGAGAGCACTTTCACAGCCAGACAAGAGTTCAGCAAGGCAGCAGGGCAACAGCAAGTTAGCAGTCCTTTGTAGAAAGCAGACAGGTGAGTCCTTTGAGCAACCAGGCAGTTCTTCTTGGCAGGATGTAGTTTCTGGTTCAGGTTTCTTCTCCAGCAAGTGTCTGATGAGGTAGGGCAGAGGCCCTGTTTTATACCCAAATGTGCCTTTGAAGTGGGGGAGACTTCAAAGAGTGGCTAAGAAATGCACCAGGTCCCCTTTCAGTTCAATCCTGTCTGCCAGGGTCCCAGTAGGGTGTGTGGCAGTCCTTTGTGTGAGAGCAGGCCCTCCACCCTCCCAGCCCAGGAAGACCCATTCAAAATGCAGATGTATGCAAGTGAGGCTGAGTACCCTGTGTTTGGGGTGTGTCTGAGTGAATGCACAAGGAGCTGTCAACCAAGCCCAGCCAGACGTGGATTGTAAGGCACAGAAGGATTTAAGTGCAAAGAAATGCTCACTTTCTAAAAGTGGCATTTCTAGAATAGTAATATTAAATCCGACTTCACCAGTCAGCAGGATTTTGTATTACCATTCTGGCCATACTAAATATGACCTTCCTGCTCCCTTCAGATCAGCAGCTGCCACTTCAACAGTGTATGAGGGCAGCCCCAATGTTAGCCTATGAAGGAAGCAGGCCTCACAGTAGTGTAAAAACGAATTTAGGAGCTTTACACTACCAGGACATATAACTACACAGGTACATGTCCTGCCTTTTACCTACACAGCACCCTGCCCTAGGGGTTACCTAGGGCACACATTAAGGGTGACTTATATGTAGAAAAAGGGGAGTCCTAGGCTTGGCAAGTACTTTTAAATGCCAAGTCGATGTGGCAGTGAAACTGCACACACAGGCCTTGCAATGGCAGGCCTGAGACAAGGAAAAGGGGCTACTTAAGTGGGTGGCACAACCAGTGCTGCTGGCCCACTAATAGTATTTAATTTACCAGCCCTATGCACATGAAGTGCACCTTACTAGGGACTTATAAGTAAATTAATAGTCCAATCAGGTATGATTCCAGGTTACCATGTTTTAAGGGAGAGAGCATATGCACTTTAGCCCTGGTTAGCAGTCTAAAAACCAGCAAAAACAGTGTCCAAAAAGTGGAGGGAGGCAGGCAAAAAGTTAGGGGTGACTACCCTAAGGCTGTCAGGTCTAACATGTGTCCCCCCCAGCTGAAAGTGGGGAGAGCTACCCGACCTCCTGGGAGCTCTCATCGCTAAGGCGGAAGTACCTGGAGAGACCATCAGCATTGGCGTGGTCAACCCCTGGGTGATGTTCCACCGTAAAGTCCATCCCCTGTAGGGAAATGGACCACCTCAAGAGTTTTGGATTCTCACCCCTCATCTGCATGAGCCATCTGAGGGGCCTGTGGTCTGTCTGAACCCGGAAGTGAGTCCCAAACAGGTAGGGTCTTAGCTTCTTCAGTGCCCAGACCACAGCAAAAGCTTCTCTCTGAATAGCACTCCACCTCTGTTCCCGTGGTAATAGCCTTCTGCTAATAAAGACTACCGGTTGATCTCGGCCCTCCTCATTTAGCTGTGCTAGGACTGCCCCTATGCCATGCTCTGAAGCGTCTGTCTGCACGATAAATTCCTGGGAGTAGTCAGGGGCCTTGAGCACGGGGGCCGTGCACATGGCTTCCTTCAGGGCGTCAAAGGCTTTCTGGCAAGCCTCTGTCCAATTCACCAACCTAGGTTGTTTCTTGGAAGTGAGTTCTGTCAAGGGTGATACAATGGTACCATAGCCCTTGACAAATCTGCGGTAGTATCCTGTGAGGCGTAAAAAGGCTCTCACCTCAGTCTGCGTTCGTGGTGGTTGCCAGGCCTTGATAGTTTCAATCTTGGCCTGGAGTGGCTGCACCTTGCCACCACCCACTAGGTGTCCCAAGTACACCACGGAACCCTGCCCAATCTGGCACTTACTAGCCTTGATGGTCAGGCCTGCCTGTTGCAGGGCCTGAAGCACCTCCTTGAGGTGAAGCAGGTGTTCCTCCCAGCTGGAACTGTAGACAGCTATGTCATCCAGGTAGGCTGCACAGAAGGCATCCTTGCCAGCTAGGACCCCGTTAACCAACCGTTGGAAGGTAGCGGGGGCATTTTTCAATCCAAACGGCATCACCCGGAACTGGTAATGGCCATCAGGGGTTGAAAATACGGATCTTTCCTTAGCCCCCTCAGTCAGGGCGATCTGCCAGTAACCTGAAGTAAGATCAAACGTACTCAGGAACTTGGCAGCGCCCAGCCTGTCAACGAGCTCATCAGCTCGGGGATGGGGTGAGCATCAGTCCGGGTGACTGAGTTGAGACCCCGGTAGTCCACACAGAACCGGAGTTCTGGCTTCGCACCTGGGGCAGTAGCCTTAGGGACCAACACCACTGGGCTGGCCCAGGGACTACTGGATTTCTCGATAACCCCTAGAGTCAACATCTTGGAGACCTCCTCCTTGATGCTGGCCTTCACCTTATCCGACAACCTGTAAATTTTGTTCTTCACAGGGAGACTGTCACCGGTGTCAATATCATGAACACAGAGGTGGGTCAGTCCAGGAGTAAGGGAGAACAGGGGGGAGAACTGCTCCAACAGCTCATAGCAGTCTCCTTTCTGGTTTAGAGTCAGGGAGTCAGAAAGAATGACCCCTCTTACTGACCCATCACCTTCTTGGGCAGAGAGGAGGTCGGGGAGAGGTTCACTCCAACATGCTTCCTGTGACCAGAAGCATGTTGATCTCCGACCTCTCAAAATGAGCCTTTAGTCGGTTCACATGGAGCACCCTTAGGGGATTCCTAGGGGTTTGGAGGTCCACGAGGTAAGTGGCCTCCCCTTTCCGCTCCTTGATTTCAAATGGGCCAGACCAGCGGTCCTGGAGAGCTCTAGGCTCTACTGGCTCCATTACCCACACTTTGTCTCCAGGTTGAAACTCTACCAGGGTGGCCTTCTGGTCATACCAGTGTTTCATTACCTCTTGACTGGCCTCAAGGTTACTTTGGGCCTCTTTCCAGAAGCGGGTCATCTGGTTGCGGAGGGCCAACATGTAGCTGACCACGTCCTGAGGGGGTGTCTTTGGAGCTTTCTCCAATCCCTCCTTGACAATGCTTAAGGGTCCCCTGACAGGGTACCCATAGAGAAGCTCAAAGGGACTGAACCCTACCCCCCTCTGGGGGACCTCTCTGTAAGCAAAGAGAAGGCATGGTAAGAGGACGTCCCATTTACGCCTCAGGGCCTCAGGGAGGCCACCAATCATGCCTTTCAGGGTCTTGTTGAATCTCTCCACAAGACCATTAGACTGGGGGTGATAGGGTGTGGTGAACTTGTAGGTTACACCACACGCATCCCACAGAGACTTCATGTATGCAGACATGAAGTTAGTGCCTCTGTCAGACACTATCTCCTTGGGGAATCCCACACGGGTAAATATCCCCATCAGAGTTCTGGTCACCACCGGTGCAGTTACGGTCCTCAGAGGGATTGCCTCTGGGTAACGGGTGGCATGGTCCACCAAAACCAGGATGAACCTGTTGCCTAAGGCAGTTTTGGGGTCCAAGGGACCAACAATGTCGATGCCCACCCTTTCAAAGGGGGTGCCAATGACAGGAAGTGGAATCAGGGGGGTTTTAACCCTTTTTCCTGCTTTACCACTGGCCTGGCAGGTAGGACAAGATCTGCAGAACTTATCTGAGTGTGTCCTCATTTTGGGCCAATAAAAGTGGGTGACAAGCCTGTTAAAGGTCTTGCCTTGCCCCAAATGTCCTGCCAGGGGAATGTCGTGAGCCAGACCCAGTAGGAAGGTTCGGTAACATTGGGGGACCACCAGCGTACGTGCTGCCCCAAAGGCCGGAACCTTAAGCTCACTGTAGAGGAGATCATTCTCCCAATATAGGTGGTGATCGCCAGAGGCGTCACCTGCCGCCTGGTTTGAGGCTTGTTTCCTCAGACCTTCTAGAGTGGGACATTCTTTCTGCGCCTTGCAGAATTCCTCCCTGGTGGGTCCACCCTCAACTTACCAGCCAGCAAGCTCAGGTAAGTCACCTAGGGTGGCAATGTCTTCCCCCGTTGGCTCGGGAGCCTCCTCCTCAGGAGCCCCGTCAGCCACTGCGGGAACTTCTGGGGCCGGTTTCCCGCGCTCCGTGTCCCTCCTCTTGGCAGCTCTCTGGGCCATCGTTCCAGGCTCCAGACGCCCTTGACTTCCCTCTCGGTCAGCCATGGACCGTGTGGTCATGCAGACCCACTCAGGTAACCCTAACATCTCCAGGTGAGACTTGAGCTCCACTTCTTTCCAAGCAGTATGCTCAAGATCATTGCCTAACAGACAATCTACAGGCATGGCTGGACTCACAGCTACTTTCAGAGTACCAGAGACCCCCCCCCACTCAAAGGGAACCAGAGCCACCGGTAGGTGACTCTCGCGATTGTCAGCGACTATGACCTGGTGGAATGTATTAGGTACTATCTGCTCTGTGGACACCAGCTGACTCTTGATAGTAGTCATACTGGCTCCTGTGTCATGCAGAGCCTCCACCTTCTGCCCATCAATGGTGACCCACTGCCGGTACTTGGAAGTATTTTTGGGCATGTGGGCCTTGGGCACCATTTCTCCTTCTCCCAGGGACACTAGGGAAATCTCTACCTGTTCCCCAAAGCTATCTGGGGCCATCTCCCCCCCGAGCGCTACACTAGTCAACCCAGGTGCCTGTCCGGTAGTGGACGGTGCCCTCTTGGGGCACTGGGGATCGCCTTTATAGTGACCATACTGGTAACACTCCATGCATTTGGGGTTAGATTTCACTGACTTGTCATATGTCCCTGGCTTTTTCCCAAATCTGGAAAAGGAAGGGTTGCCACCCCCTCCCTGGAAATTCTTTTGGGGGCCTTTGGAAGTTTATCACCCCCCTCTTTCTTCTGTTGGGAACCCTGACCACCTTTGTGGGAGTCCCCCCAGGTACCTTCTTGGACACTCTGGTGTTAACCCAGAGGTCCGCCTCCTCAGCAAGCTTCCTGGGATCAGTCAGCTTACTATCCACTAAGTGCTGGGGCAACTCTGTATAAGTAGTATTAAGCATATGCTCTCTCAGAATCAAGTCATATAACCCTTAATAATCAGCTACTTTGTTGCCCCGCACCCATCCATTCAGTGCCTTACTGGAAAAGTCAAAGAAATCTACCCATGTTTGTGTGGTTTGTTTGGTGCTGTCCCTGAACCTCTGACGGTATCCCTCAGGGGTCAGCCCAAACTTGGCAAGTAAAGTGGCTTTCTGAAGTGGGTATGTGTTTTGATCAGGTTGATCCAATGTGAGGAGTGTATCCCTCCCCAATGGCGGTACATAACCCCACATAGCTACCCCCCATTGCCCTTCAGGAACCTCATGAGCCCTCAGTGCAACTTCATAAGCAGCTAACCATTTATCTATGTCATCTCCCACCACAAAACTGGGCACCACATTTTTGGGTATACCAACCTTCTTTTCTCCAGCAGGTCCTGTCAGTATGCTGCCACCATTATTGCTGGATTCAGACTGTCTCGCCTTGATCTCCAGCTCCTTGAGACTCAGTTCATGAGCCAACAATAGTTTCTTTTCAGCCAAAGCTCTCTCAGCCTCCACCTGTTTGGTTGCTCTTTCAGCTTCAGCTTGTTTGGCTTCTCTTTCAGCTTCAATTTGTTTGGCTGCTCTTTCAGCCTCAGCTTGCTTGGTTTCTCTTTCTGCCCTTCTCTCCTCCTGTTGAGCCTCAATTTTCAGTTTGGCCATTTGCAATTGGAACTCCCTTTCTTCTCTCCTTTCCTCTGCGGTCAGGCTTTGCACAGAGACACTGCTCCCTGGTCTGGAAGGGGGCACAATTGCAGTGGTAACACCATCCACAGATAGTGAAAATTCCTCTGAGGGGCCATTTTCTGGCTCCTCTTCCTCATCATCCTCTAAATGGGCTTCTGCCCAGGTCCTCAGCGCCACTTGAAAGTCCTCCTTTCTGGAGGCCCCTTGGGTGGGTACCCTCAATGCCCTGCAGAATCCTCTTAGTTGTTTGACCGTATATGTATCCAAATGGACTAGGTCAAAGTCCCCTGTCTGAGACCCAGTCAGAGACATGTTGAGTGAGGATTTAGTTTTTGAAAATTGTCAGGAAAAAAACGGTTTTGCAAAAAGAGATAAAAACCAAGTTGACCTTCAACTGTGGGTAGGTAGTGAAATACTTAGCTACTGTATGTCACTGCACAAATACAAGTCCTATCCTCACCGCTGATCACCAATGTTAGAAATGGGGTTTTTGGTTGGCAGTCAGGTTACCCCCTGTCCAAGCAAAAGCCCTCACTCTAGTCAGGGTAAGTCACACACAATCCAAGATTATCCTGTGCCCACCCTCTGGTAGCTTGGCACGAGCAGTCAGGATTAACTTAGAAGGCAATGTGTAAAGTATTTGTGCAATAAATCATACAATACCACCATATAGCACCACAAAAATACACCACACAGTGTTTAGAAAAATATATAATATTTATCAGGATAATTGTAGGTCAAAAAGAATAAAGTTGCAATTGGAATTTGTAGAGATATCACTGAAAAGTGATATAAAGGGGGTCATTCTGACCTCGGCGGTAAAAGGCCCTTACCGCCAGTCAGAAGTCCGCCATTCTACCGCCGCGGCAGCGGTAAACCGCCACGGTCATTCTGACCCACAACGGCGGAACCGCCAAAATCCCGACATCCAAGGAAGGCCGCCACATCAGCGGGCCGCGGAAAACTGGAGATGACCAAACCTCCACCGTCACGCCAACACAAACACGCCCATGCCATTCTGACCCACGAATCCACGCGGCGGTATTTCAACCGCGGTATTCCATTGGCGGGACACACCGCCGCAGTCAAAATACACACACAGCTCCAAAACCCAGCCACATTGGACAATTTGAAATACACACACCTGACACACATACAAACAACACTCCCACACATCCAACCAACTATAAAACACACACCCACATCACCCACAAACCCCTACGACCGAAGATCATAGACGAAGGAGAGAGAGACACATCACAGAATAGAGAGCTACATCACACAGAGGCACACTACACCATCACACACACCACATAGAAGCACAAAGCACCACACACCAACACACTCTTCACCATATACACCACCCCACACCTCATCCACACCACCCCATGGCACCCCAAAGGCACCCACGCTTTTCGGACCAAGAACTCCGGGTCATGGTGGAGGAGATCATAAGAGTCGAACCCCAGCTCTTCGGCTCACAGGTGCAGCACACCACTATAGCCAGGAAGGCGGAGCTATGGCAGCGGATCGTGGACAGGGTAAACGCGGTGGGACAGCATCCCAGAAATCGAGAGGACATCCGCAAACGTTGGAACGACTTACGGGGAAAGGTGCGCTCGATGGTCTCGCGACACAACATCGCAGTGCAGAAGACTGGCGGGGGACCCCCACCCACACCACCCGAATTCACAGCATGGGAGCAAGAGGTACTAAACATCCTGCATCCTGATGGCCTCGCTGGAGTACACGGAGGAATGGACTCTGGTAAGTACAATCTCAACTACTTCACCCCCCCCAGCATGCCAACCCCCACCACCACCCTCACCCCCAACCCCCCATCACACATCCTCCCTGAGAATGTCTCCCCTGCACAACCCACCCAACACCAACCCCTGCATGCCACCACAAACTATGGACACCCATCACCTAAGCATGACCACTGCACATACCCCCCCCCAACACCCCCACAACACCTCCCCCAAGGGAATGACAGCACTGGGGGACAAGGGCACCCATAAATCGCACACAATAGCACACACAGAAACAATAACCATACTCTCTTACCCCATGCAGGACCCGAACGCCAACACACCGCCCAGGAGGGTCCAGAAATGTCCATCCCCCCCCCCGGAAGAGGCACCCAGTGATGACAGCAGCTCTGTCGACCTGGAACCTGACGACCAGGCCGGACCATCGGGGACCTCTGGACAGTCAGTTCCCCACACACAGGCCACAGCAGACCCAACCCCCTCTGGGAACAACAGCACAGCTCCCACCCAGCGGGCCCATGGCTCTGTCTCTAGGACAGGTCAATCAGCGGTGTGTCTGCCACTACAGGGCCCCCAGGCTAACCCACCACCCCAACAACAACAGGGACCTGGGGGCAGTGGTAGTGGGCACACCGTCCAGGGGACAGAGTCCGGGGGAAACAGGGCAACTCGGAGGGCTGCTGTGCGACGGGGGGGGAGGAGAGGCCCAGGGAACCGACTCTCCAAGAGGCCCTCACCACCATCATGGCAGCCTACCACCGCTCACAAGAGACGATGGCGACGGTACTGGCCAGGTTCCAAGAGATCCAGGCACAGCAGGAGGAACGCTACATGGGGTTCAACAATCATCTCACCAACATCTCTACCGCCATGGGGAGCCTAGTCCAGGCCCTCCACCGGATAGAAGACACGTTGCGGGACCATGTGGCACCACACAGGGCCCCTGTCACTAGCCCGGACCAGGAACAGCCTACCACCTCCGCCGGCGCTAGTGGACAGGAGGCCCCACCACAACGACAGGCCACCAGAACCCCACCTCCTGCTGAAGAACAACCACCCCGCAAGAGGAGCCTGAGATCCAAAAAAAAGACAGAGTAGGATGTCAAGACCCCCGCCAGCATGAGATACCCCCTGAAGTCATCCCACTGTCCCACATTGCCACCCTGTCCAACCTTGAACTGCCCCTGCTCCATCCTTCCACAGGCATATGGACAATGCACCTGTGAGACTGAGAACTGGATTCTGCCATGGACATTACTCCACCCCCACCCATCACCATGTGAATATCATGTACCATTATCTAGCACCAAAAATAAATCACTCAATGCACTGAAATCATGCTGGAGTCAGGCTGTATTATTTACAAATGTAAAACACATTACCGATCAATTATGTTCTGTAAACTTTGTGCTGAACACATACCGAGATCAATAAGCATTAGTCCATGGGCTAACCAAGCAGAAGTCACGCAGTGGGTCATACAGCACTGAAAAGGGAAGGGAGAATCAAACATCAGTTTCAAATAACTGGGGGGTCATAGACAAAGTTGAGAAAAACGAGGCAGTCAGGAAAATTAAAATGGCGTGTGTGATTCTTACCTGTGTGCTACAGAAAATACTGTTGGATAACTCTGTCCCTGTTGTCTGGGTCGTCCTCTGAGTCTTCCTCCTCTTCACTCTCCACAGGCTCTACAGCTGCTTCAACACCACCATCTGGACCATCCTCCTGCAGGAAAGGCACCTGACGTCGCAATGCCAGATTGTGAAGCATACAGCAGGCCACGATGATCTGGCACACCTTCTTTGGTGAGTACATCAGGGATCCCCCTGTCATATGCAGGCACCTAAACCTGGCCTTCAGGAGGCCAAAGGTCCTTTCTATGATCCTCCTAGTTCGCCCATGGGCCTTATTGTACTGTTCCTCAGCCCTGGTCCGGGGATTCCTCACTGGGGTCAATAGCCAAGGCAGGTTGGGGTAACCAGAGTCACCTATTAGCCACACACGTTGTCTCTGTAGCTGTTCCATCACAAAAGGGATGCTGCTATTACGCATCACATACGCGTCATGCACTGAACCAGGGAACATTGCATTCACATGGGAGATGTACTGGTCAGCCAAACAGACCACCTGGACGTTCATAGAATGGTAACTCTTCCTGTTTCTGTACACCTGCTCATCGTCTTTTGGGGGGACTAAGGCTACATGGGTCCCATCAATGGCACCAATTATGTTGGGAATATGTCCAAGGGCATAAAAATCACCCTTCACAGTGGGCAAATCAACCTCCTCTGGGAATATAATGTAACTCCGCATGTGTTTCGTCAGGGCAGACAACACTCTAGACAAAACCTTAGAAAACATTGGCTGAGACATTCCAGATGACATGGCCACTGTTGTCTGGAATGAGTCACTTGCAAGAAAATGGAGGACTGACAGCACCTGCACCAGGGGGGTAATTCCTGTGGGTTGGCGGATGGGGGACATCAGGGCTGGCTCCAGCTGGGCACACAGTTCATGGATGGTGGCACGGTCAAGTCGGTATCGTAGTATGATGTGGCGTTCTTCCATTGTCGACAGGTCCACCAGCGGTCGGTACATGCGAGGATTCATCCTTCTCCTCGCAAATCCCAGCGGACGGTGCCTAGGAAGGACAACATGGAGCACAGAGTCAAGATAATCACTGGTACGTTCACCACTGCTTGCATGGCACACGGTTATCTAGGTATTGAAAGGCGTGTATGTGTGGCAATGCCAGGCCTAGGCCTGTGTGTCGCAGTAGAGATTATGCCATGTGGGCCCTTGAAATGGCGGCTGCCTGACCTGTGAAGTGGGACAATGGGATGTGAGGTCACTGCGCTGGCGGAGCACACCGTGGCGGTAGGCGGTCGAAGACCGCTATACGGAGCCGCATTGGATAACATTGAAGCCTATGGGTTTCAGGAGCCAATGACGATGTGCGCCGGCGGTCGCGGTACGCACCTCCGCGGTACGCACCGCCGCGGGCGTGACCGCCATTTTCTATCTGCTTAATCACTCGAGACCTGATCATCCACAGGAGAGGACCTATACTGCAAGTGCTGCTGTGAACTCGGTCTGGAAGTGACAATGGCTGCTGCGACTGGGGAAAGGGCCCCTGCCTTCACGTCTGAAGAGTTGGAGAAGCTCGTGGATGGGGTCCTCCCCCAGTATGCGTTACTCTACGGTCCTCCAGACCAACAGGTGAGTACACCGGGTGCACATGGAATGGGCGATGCCTGTGTGGAGTGGGGTGGATGTAAGTTGGTGGGGTGGGGGGCGAATGAGGAGTGCAACGCACGACAGATGAGAGCATGTGCTATATTGCAAGGTTGGGGAGGGGGGGCCAATCACATCTAACATGCAGTAAGTTGATGATTGTTTCCTTCCCACCCTGTACATGTCACATAGGTCAGCGCCCATCAGAAAGTCGGGATTTGGCGTGGCATCGCCAAGGAAGTCCGGGCCCTGGGGGTCCACGTCAGACGGGGCACCCACTGCCGCAAGAGGTGGGAGGACATCCGCCGCGGAACCAGGAAGACCGCCGAGTCACTGCTGGGGATGGCCTCCCAACCTAGGAGGGGTGCCAGTCGTACCCTGACCCCCCTGATGTCCCAGATCCTGGCGGTGGCCTACCCTGATTTGGATGGGCGCTTGAGAGCATCACAGCAGACACAAGGGGGTGAGTATCAGCACATTCAGCTATCTTTCTGCGCAGTGGAGGCGTCTGGGTGGGGGAGGAGGGTTGGGGGTGACATTAGGCCAGGGCGCTTTCTGTAGTGTAGTCCTCTCCCTTAGGCATGGCCCTGTGCTCCCGGCCCCCACCTCCGTAGGGTGACAGGTCCAGCTATTGATGGTCCAGCCTCACACATGTGCGCGCTTGTCGTCTCCTGACCTGTTGTCCGAGTCAGAAGTACTGAGTAGTGTGCCCCGAATGCGCGGCTTAGTGCATGCGGCTTCTGTGTCTGTCCTCTCCGCCAACGGTGTTGACATTGCATGCACTCAACCAGGTCTTCTCTTTCTCCCCCCACCCTTCTTCTTCATCTTCTTGTGCATGTGTGCATTAGCATCATCAGGCGGAGGAGATTTGGCATCGGAGCACGAGGGAGCTGCAAGCCACAAGGCCCCGGTGGGCACAGGAACAGACACCGAGGGCCCAAGTGAGCCGGAGGGCGAGGGGAGCACCACGACGGGGACCGCTGGTGAGAGCAGCGACAGCGACACGTCCTCGGATGGGAGCTCCCTAGCGGTGGCGGCAACATCCGGGCCCCCCGCCTCTACAGGTACAGCCGCCACCCAGCGCACCAGCCCCGCCCTCCCAGCAGCCCCTCAGCCTATGCTCCGTGCCCGCTCACCCAGGAAGGCGGGCGTCTCCTTCGCCCCAGGCACCTCAGCCCCTGCCCCTGTTACCCCTGCTGCCCTCAGTGAGGAGGTCATTGATCTCCTCAGGACACTCATTGTTGGGCAGACTACCCTTTTGAATGCCATCCAGGGGGTAGAAAGGGAGGTGCATCGGAGCAATGCCTACCTGGAGGGCATTCATTCGGGTCAGGCTGCCCATCAACGATCGTTCAATGCTCTGGCCTCAGCACTGACGGCAGCCATTGTCCCTGTTTCCAGCCTCCCTCTTCTGACTGCCTCCACCCTGTCTCTGTCTCCTGTTCCTCAGCCTATCCCATCCACACCATCTGACCAGCCTGCACACACCTCAACACCCAAGGGCAGCTCATCCAGACACAAGCACCACAGATCCCACAAACACTCACCCAAGCAACACACAGATGCAGACATCCCAACAGTCACTACCACCCCTGTGTCCCCCTCCTCCTCGTCTCCCTCCTCCCTCCCTGTGACGTCTCCACTCACACCTGCATGCACACCAACATCAGCCAGTGCTTCCATCACCACCACACCCTCCTGTACAGTCCGCACGCGTGCAGTCACCACCCCCACTGCCATTTACACGTCCCCTGTATCCTCTCCCACTGTGTCTGTCACCACCCCTTCCAAGACACACAAACGCAGGCAGACACCCACCCAACAGCCACCCACCTCACAACAGCCTACAGCACCTGCACCTTCACCCAATGACAGCACACCTGACTCTCCTACAACCACATCCTCTTCCTCCACTTCCATCTCCACTTCTCCTACCTTTTACCTTGGCCCTAAAAAACTTTTCCTGGCTAATCTTGACCTTTTCCCCTCCGATGACCTACCCCCTCCATCTGCAAAGAGTCCCAAGAGCACCACAGCCACCACCAGCCCAACTTCGGGTGTCACTATTGTGCATGGGTTCTGGAGCCCACCCTTTGCTAGCAGTGACACCTCCATCAGCAGCAAGGACACATCCAGCCCCCCCCGGCAAGAGGACCAGGAAACACAAGGGCCGCCGTGCGAAGACTGACACGGCTGCCCCCAAGGAGCAGAGTTCGCCCACTTCACCAGCCTCAACGTCTAGGGGAGGCAAGGGCCCGAGAGCCCCATCTAAGAAGCGTAAGGGCAGCAGGGCGGAGACGTCAGCCAGCAGGAGCGCGGAGCAGGTGGGCCCCACATGCCACATCCCAGCTGTAAAGGAGGACACCAAAGGGCCCAGGACTCCGTCACCGAAGGGCCAAAGAACATCACGGCCGGAGGGCGTGTGAGCACGGAGTCCAGGCCAGGTCTGGCTCCCTTGAACCTACTGGATGTGCACCGCTGAACAGGGCCCGCCGTGCAGAAGAGCACCGCTGATCAGGGCCCGCCGTGCAGAAGAGCACCGCTGAACAGGGCCCGCCGTGCAGAAGAGCACCGCTGAACAGGGCCCGCCGTGCAGAAGAGCACCGCTGAACAGGGCCCGCCGTGCAGAAGAGCACCGCTGAACAGGGCCCGCCGTGCAGAAGAGCACCGCTGAACAGGGCCCGCCGTGAAGATAGGCACCGCTGAACAGGGCCCGCCGTGAAGATAGGCACCGCTGAACAGGGCCCGCCGTGCAGAAGAGCACCGCTGAACAGGGCCCGCCGTGCAGAAGAGCACCGCTGGACAGGGCCCGCCGCGAAGATAGGCACCGCTGAACAGGGCCCGCCGTGCAGAAGAGCACCGCTGAACAGGGCCCGCCGTGCAGAAGAGCACCGCTGAACAGGGCCCGCCGTGAAGATAGGCACCGCTGAACAGGGCCCGCCGTGAAGATAGGCACCGCTGAACAGGGCCCGCCGTGCAGAAGAGCACCGCTGAACAGGGCCCGCCGTGCAGAAGAGCACCGCTGGACAGGGCCCGCCGTGAAGATAGGCACCGCTGAACAGGGCCCGCCGTGAAGATAGGCACCGCTGAACAGGGCCCGCCCTGCAGAAGAGCACCGCTGAACAGGGCCCGCCGTGCAGAAGAGCACCGCTCCGCTGGGCCCCTTCATCTCAAGCACCGCTCCGCTGGGCTCCTTCATCTCAAGCACCGCTCCACTGGGCCCCTTCATCTCAAGCACCGCTCCGCTGGGCCCCTTCATCTCAAGCACCGCTCCGCTGGGCCCCTTCATCTCAAGCACCGCTCCGCTGGGCCCCGCCGTCTCAAGCACCGCTCCGCTGGGCCCCTTCATCTCAAGCACCGCTCCGCTGGGCCCCTTCATCTCAAGCACCGCTCCGCTGGGCCCCTTCATCTCAAGCACCGCTCCGCTGGGCCCCTTCATCTCAAGCACCGCTCCGCTGGGCCCCGCCGTCTCAAGCACCGCTCTGCTGGGCCCCGCCGTCTCAAGCACCGCTCCGCTGGGCCCCTTCATCTCAAGCACCGCTCCGCTGGGCCCCGCCGGCTCCAGCACCGCTCCGCTGGGCCCCTTCATCTCAAGCACCGCTCCGCTGGGCCCCTTCATCTCAAGCACCGCTCCGCTGGGCCCCGCCGTCTCAAGCACCGCTCCGCTGGGCCCCTTCATCTCAAGCACCGCTCCGCTGGGCCCCTTCATCTCAAGCACCGCTCCGCTGGGCCCCTTCATCTCAAGCACCGCTCCGCTGGGCCCCGCCGTCTCAAGCACCGCTCCGCTGGGCCCCTTCATCTCAAGCACCGCTCCGCTGGGCCCCTTCATCTCAAGCACCGCTCCGCTGGGCCCCTTCATCTCAAGCACCGCTCCGCTGGGCCCCGCCGTCTCAAGCACCGCTCCGCTGGGCCCCGCCGTCTCAAGCACCGCTCCGCTGGGCCCCTTCATCTCAAGCACCGTTCCGCTGGGCCCCTTCATCTCAAGCACCGCTCCGCTGGGCCCCTTCATCTCAAGCACCGCTCCGCTGGGCCCTTTCATCTCAAGCACCGCTCCGCTGGACCCCTTCATCTCAAGCACCGCTCCGCTGGGCCCCGCCGTCTCAAGCACCGGTCCGCTGGGCCCCGCCGGCTCCAGCACCGCTCCGCTGGGCCCCTTCATCTCAAGCACCGCTCCGCTGGGCCCCTTCATCTCAAGCACTGCTCCGCTGGGCCCCGCCGTCTCAAGCACTGCTCTGCTGGGCCCCGCCGGCTCCAGCACCGCTCCGCTGGGCCCCTTCATCTCAAGCACCGCTCCGCTGGGCCCCTTCATCTCAAGCACCGCTCCGCTGGGCCCCGCCGTCTCAAGCACCGCTCCGCTGGGCCCCGCCGTCTCAAGCACCGCTCCGCTGGGCCCTTCCTGTCAAGCACCGCTCCGCTGGGCCCCTTCATCTCAAGCACTGTTTATGGTTCACTGTGCCCACCATGCCTCCTCCTTGACCAGTGGAGACTGTTATCCACTTGAGAGACTGTGGCTTTGCACTCCCCAGGATGGCAGAGTGGGCAACCCACCCACTGTAGAGACTTGAGAGACTGTGGCTTTGCACTCCCCAGGATGGCACAGTGGGCATGGTGGCCCCTTCGTGGATCTTGCGTCGTGGACTCATGTGGCTGTGGTGCCCCTCCCTTCCCTTCCCCCTGAGGTGCCTGTAGTATTTTCATCAGATGCCCCTGCAGTGTTCTCTCCAAAGGACTCAGGTCTCCTGTGTGGGCTTTGCCCTTGTGTCGCTACACTGTAGCCCACGGACTGTTCCATTTGACTTGGATGTAGCCTCGGTTCGCCATGGCAGTGTGTATAGTATTATTTTGTTAAGGATATTTTGCATAGTTGCCGATACGTCTCAGAGTCTATTTTTTATATAAAAATTTGGTTCACAATTTAATTATGTCTTTGCATTTTTCAGGGGGGTTTGGGTGGTGTCACAGTGCATTGTTGCTCTGCATTGGTGTGTACATAGTTTGGGGGGGTGGGGGTCGCATATGTGTGTGCCCGTAACCTTTCCTCCTCCCCCCTCCCGTGTGTCGTAGGTGCAGTACTCACCGTTGTCGTCTGCGCCGGAGTTCGTACTCGTGGTAGATGAGCAGGTAGACGAGTGCAGGTAGGATGTTTAATTCGGGTTCCATGCTGTCCTCCGTACTCGTGGAGTGTGTTTTGGTGAGCGTTTTCCCGTCCGTAGTCTGTTTCCGCCGTGTTTTTATCGGCGGGGCTCCCGCCCCGGAAAAGGTGGCGGATTGGTGAGTTGTGATACTGTGGGCGGTACATTGTCTGCCGCCTGCCTGTTGGCGGTGACCGCCGCGCTGTTTGTCTGTACCGCGGAGGCGGTCGGAGTGTTAATGTGGCGGGCTGTGTTGGCGGTTCCCGCCAGGGTCAGAATTCCATTTTTTGGACCGCCGGCCTGTTGGCGGGTTGGCCGCCGCTTTATCACCGACCGCCAGGGTTACAATGACCCCCAAAGTGTCTTAAGTCTTTAGAATATAAACAAAGTCTTTTTCAAGCACAAGTACCTGGTTTGGAGTGGAAAAATCTCCTCAGAGGGCCACAAAGGAAGAGGTGCGTGGAAAAAGGGTGTGTGCGTCGATTTCTCCCCAGCACACACGGACTCGCGTCGTTATTTTCCACGCGGGGAAGTCGTGCGTCGCTTTCCGGCGCGCGGACAGTCTCTTTCTGTGGATCGCGGGGATTACCAGATGTCCCGGGTCTGTGCGTGGATTTTCCTGCTTGTTCTCCGGCTGCGCGTCGGTCTGCGGGGCTGCGCGTCGAAATTATGATCTCACGGCAGGCGTCGCGTCGATTTCTCCTCTAGACGTCGGTCTGCGGGGCTGCGCGTTGAAATTACGCTCTCACGGCAGGCGTCGCGTCGCTTTCTCCTCTAGAGGTCGGGCGGCGTTGTCCTTGCGAAGCCGTGCGTCGGATTTTCGGTCGTCCCAAGAGCGTTGCGTCGATCAGCGTCGGTGTGCGGCGTTTTTCTCGCCGCGGAACAAGCTGTGCGTCGAAATTTTCCAAGTGAAAAAGGGAAGTCTTTTTGGTCCTGAGACTTCAGGGAACAGGAGGCAAGCTCTATCCAAGCCCTTGGAGAGCACTTTCACAGCCAGACAAGAGTTCAGCAAGGCAGCAGGGCAACAGCAAGGCAGCAGTCCTTTGTAGAAAGCAGACAGGTGAGTCCTTTGAGCAGCCAGGCAGTTCTTCTTGGCAGGATGTAGTTTCTGGTTCAGGTTTCTTCTCCAGCAAGTGTCTGATGAGGTAGGGCAGAGGCCCTGTTTTATACCCAAATGTGCCTTTGAAGTGGGGGAGACTTCAAAGAGTGGCTAAGAAATGCACCAGGTCCCCTTTCAGTTCAATCCTGTCTGCCAGGGTCCCAGTAGGGGGTGTGGCAGTCCTTTGTGTGAGAGCAGGCCCTCCACCCTCCCAGCCCAGGAAGACCCATTCAAAATGCAGATGTATGCAAGTGAGGCTGAGTACCCTGTGTTTGGGGTGTGTCTGAGTGAATGCACAAGGAGCTGTCAACAAAGCCCAGCCAGACGTGGATTGTAAGGCACAGAAGGATTTAAGTGCAAAGAAATGCTCACTTTCTAAAAGTGGCATTTCTAGAATAGTAATATTAAATCCGACTTCACCAGTCAGCAGGATTTTGTATTACCATTCTGGCCATACTAAATATGACCTTCCTGCTCCCTTCACATCAGCAGCTGCCACTTCAACAGTGTATGAGGGCAGCCCCAATGTTAGCCTATGAAGGAAGCAGGCCTCACAGTAGTGTAAAAACGAATTTAGGAGCTTTACACTACCAGGACTTATAACTACACAGGTACATGTCCTGCCTTTTACCTACACAGCACCCTGCCCTAGGGGTTACCTAGGGCACACATTAAGGGTGACTTATATGTAGAAAAAGGGGAGTTCTAGGCTTGGCAAGTACTTTTAAATGCCAAGTCGATGTGGCAGTGAAACTGCACACACAGGCCTTGCAATGGCTGGCCTGAGACAAGGAAAAGGGACTACTTAAGTGGGTGGCACAACCAGTGCTGCTGGCCCACTAGTAGTATTTAATTTACCAGCCCTATGCACATGAAGTGCACCTTACTAGGGACTTATAAGTAAATTAATAGTCCAATCAGGTATGATTCCAGGTTACCATGTTTTAAGGGAGAGAGCATATGCACTTTAGCCCTGGTTAGCAGGGGTAAAGTGCGCAGAGTCTAAAAACCAGCAAAAACAGTGTCCAAAAAGTGGAGGGAGGCAGGCAAAAAGTTAGGGGTGACTACCCTAAGGCTGTCAGGTCTAACAGGATGCATATACACAATCAATGCTTGGGAGCTCTAAAGAGTCCAAAAGGTCGGACGAAGGACTTGGGTTTAATGGTGCCAGTTTATTTGCTTTTGTGTTTGTATTCTCTCCTTTTGTTCATTTTCTTAAAATCAATAAAAGCTCTTTATCAAAAAAAAAAAAAAACGATTACGTTTTTCTTGAGAAGTGCAGGTACTCTCCCTCTCAAAATAAAAAAGTGCTGGTACTCAGTACCGGAGAGTAGCGGCCCATTTAAAGCACTGCTTATAATACTAAATATTCTTCCCCGCTATAGGTATTTTCCTGACCATTCAGAATCATAGTACCTGGAAGCGTCCAATTTTATATCTTATTTAGGGGCTGAATTAGATTTCGGTGGACGGGTTACTCGGTCACACCAGTGATGAAGTAACTCGTCTGTAGTATCGAAATCAGGCTTCTAGTCCTTAATTAGTATTTGGTCAAATGGAAGATGGAATCTCATTCTCTCAGCAAGGGACTCAATTTATCGAACAACACCCAGTGCAATGGCTTCCTGTTACCCTTGAAGTGTCAGGGACCCCTGGCTGGTCCCAAAAAGGCTTTTGAACTAGAGTCAGCACCAAGGCCGCCCCCCTGGCCCTTCTCGATGAGCTAGGAAACAGACAACATCAAGGCCTCCAGGTTTGGCTGCTACCTTTAGATCTCTCTGCTACGTGTGAGAGGGTCACTCACTCCATCTCGATCAGCTGTATTGTTGGGTGGGTTGGACCCTCTGGGACAATCCTGGAGTGGTTCAAATCATTCCTCTGTGGGAGAACACAGAGAGTGGCTCTTTGGCCTTTTAGATGCAAAGAGATGCCAACCGGATGTGGGGCTCCACAGGACTCCGCTATTCCCCCTGCTTAATGTAGATGTCAAGTCTGAAAGGGAACTGATCAGATACTTTGGCTTCACGGAGCTATCTTATGCGGTTGGCATGTAACTGTTGTTGAATTTACTAATTTTGCTGACGGGCAGCTTAGGATGCCTTGGAGACTATCTGATCAAATTTTAGGGATGGATGTCCATGAATTTCCTAAAATTTAATGGGTACAAGATGGAGATCCTGGAAAATGGCAAACACCGATCAGTTTGGTCAGAGAAGCTGTGGCCAGCATCCTTGAGTATATCCTTATCTTGTCACGGTTTTCAATGGGCTTACCGTCGAAGTTGATGAGGGTTGGGGAACGACCCCGGTTCCGGCAGGTTCTGCTCTGGCCGAGGTAGGGGCGACCCCTTCAGGTAGCCACAGTGCTGTTTGACAATAGCAAGCCACTACAGTCCGTGCCCTCCAGAAGGAGTCCCAGAGGAAAAACCCCAATAGGGTAAAAAACCTCTAACAGGAACTCCCTATAACAGAAGGAGGACACCAAGGCGTTAGAGCTGAAGATCCGAGGGTACAGGAAGACTGGAGACGAAGACAGGTCAGGAAATACTGGATTCACAAGAAGAAACCAGCCGGAGCGTGACTACCACCAAAGGAGTGTTGCAACGCAATGAACAAGCAGCTGAATTCCCCTTATATACCCCTAGAAAGGAAGTAGGAAACAGGAAGTAGAAACACCACCATCTTGGATTGGGGAAAAGAGTATAATAGTGAATAAAGCACATGCGTCCAAACAAAGAGAAACAATGCATGCTGGGAAGAGAGGAAGTGGGCAGCATGCTGGGAAAGGGAAAAGGCAGGCATAAAAACACCACCATGTGCAAGTATTCGGCTTTTGCCTGTAGATACTGGTAAGTGGTGAGCAGATGTTATTATGAAATATCAACAAAGGGAGGGACTGGGAGATTAGTTGGTCCAGTGTACGGTCTCCCAATTAACTGAACATACAAAAAAGGTGTACACTGTTCCAAATGGAAAAATATAATCACTAGGGGAACATTAAAGTTCAGGAGCATGAGCCCTCACAGATCCGAGAGGATGTCATGCTTCATCATCGGGTTGCTCCTCGTCAGACCGGCGCTGCAATGTCTGACGGGCTCCCCGTAAGGCTCTTTGCCGGAGATCTTTTAGGTAGCAGCCGTGGTAGCGGACACTACAAGACCTGGTGTTGCGGTCAGGCGCTAATCCTGGCAGGAGAGTGAAAGCTAAAATTGGTTCCCAGTCTTAATAGGAGCGAGTCAATTTAATTAATCAATGGAATAATCCAAACGGGTCCAAGATTAAAAACAGAAGGAAAGTGTAAAATGAGGAATAATGCTCAACCACTTTCTGCATGGTGCTGGAGCTTAAGGAGATTATCGTCGGGCTCCTAGGACATGGTCAACATGTTTTGCGTACAGTGGTCTAACAAGATCCTATGACGCTTCTTCAGGACCAATACATAATAAGACTTCTCCTGTCTATATTACCGAAAGTTTGCAAAAATGTCAAACAAATTATATAGTCACTTACATTGAAGTTCACTAATTGTCAGAAACCTCTAATGGTCGCCCATCCCTTGGTACATGGGGGGCCCCTTGGGAAGTAGCATGGCGAAAGCGGTCACTATTTGTGGATGACGCAGTCTGCAGGGGAACCTACCCTGACGTGCTCTCCCAAAAAGACACAGGCTGCGGTATTAAACAAATGCCGCGTCGCGGCGACCCGAGCCTGCGGCCGCGGCCGCCATGGGAGCCGCGGTGTGACAGTAGGTCCCCCCCCGAGGCCCCAGGTTTGTGAGGGAAGAGTCAAAAAAAGCGACGGACCAAAAGAGGGGCATGAACTGAAGGGGCATCCTCCCAGGAACACTCACTCATAGGGTAGCCTTTCCAATGAATAAGATATTGGAGGCGCCCATGGAAAAACCGAGAGTCACAGATTTCCTGGACCTCGTACTCGGGCACATTATCAACCAACAGAGGGGGAGTACAGGAAAATTGTCTGTGAAAAGGAACAGGAAAGTAAGGTTTAAGTTGAGAGACATGGAATACAGGGTGAATCTTCCACGTCCGGGGCAGGCGAAGACGCACAGACACTGGGTTAATCTTTTTGAGAATCAGGAAGGGACCATAAAAACGGGGTTTGAATTTGTTCTGAGTGAGTCGGAGAGGTAGGAATCTAGAGGAGAGCCAAACTTTATCATGGACCTGATATTGAGGAGCCGCACAACGTCTCCTATCTGCTATCCTTTTCATGCGGGACTTAGTGGCCACAAGGTTGGAATGGATAACACGTTGGACACCCCGTAGCTGTCGAACATAGGAGGATATGGCAGGAAGATTGGAATTATCTCTCAGGGGAGTTGGAAAGGCCTTGGGATGGAAACCGTAGGAGCCATAGAAAGGAGAGACCTTTGAGGCGCTGTGTATGGAGTTGTTATAGGAGAATTCTGCAAGCGGTAAATAGGTAGCCCAATTACTCTGTGTAGCATTGCAGAAGCTACGTAAATATTGTTTGAGGCCTTGATTGAGTCGTTACGTCTGTCCGTTAGTTTGAGGATGGAACCCTGATGATAAGGCCACTTTGATTCCCAAGGTCTTACAGAATTGATTCCAGAATCGGGAGATGTATTGAGGACCCCTATCCGATATAATGACCTGAGGTAATCCATGAAGTCGAAAGATTTCTTGTGTAAAGATTTGACCTAAATCTTTTGCCGTGGGCAACTTTCTTAAGGCCGTGAAGTGAGCCATTTTAGTGAAGGAGTCCACGGTTACCATTATTACGTGATTTCCCATTGAAGAGGGTAATGAGCACATGAAATCTGTGGAGATGGTGTGCCATGGACCTGGGGGAACTGGTAGTGGGCGAAGTAACCCTACTGGTTTAGTACGGGGTGTCTTGGCTTGAGCACATATAGGACAGGATGATACATATTCTTCCGTATCTGTCTTGAGAGTTGGCCACCAGAAGGAGCGAAGCAGAAGTTCATGAGTAGCTTTCATTCCTCGATGACCTGCGATGGGGGAATCATGGCACATACGTAAGGCTTCAGTCTGTACTCGTTTAGTGGGTAAGAACAGGGCCTTATCATGATAGTAATACCCTTGCTCTACATGAAGGTGCGGCCGCAACTTATTCAATTCTGTGTCTTCTAGACGGGCATATTCGGACCTGACTTGGTCTAAAAAAGTCTGTACTAAACCAATGATTTTTTTATTGTCAAATAGGTTCTGAACAGGAGAATCACTGCACTCAGGGTAACGTCGGGACAAGGCATCCACCAGGATGTTCTGAGAACCAGGGATGTATGTGATATAAAAGTCATATTGGCTAAAAAAGAAAGCCCATCGAGCCTGCCGGCTATTCTGACACTGAAAGTTTCTTAGGCACCGTAGATTTCTGTGGTCTGTCCGGGCTTCAAAGGGTTCCTTCGAGCCCATCAGAAAGTGTCTCCATTCTGTGCATGCGGTCTTTAAGGCAAGTAATTCACGTTCTAGTACGGAATAGTTCCGTTCTGAGTCGGATAGGATATGGGAAAGGTAGAATACCGGGTGCTCTAAATCATCATTGTCTTGTCTTTGCAGTAAGGCAGCCCCAATGGCTCTTTCGGATGCGTCTGTGACCACAATGAATTGCTTGCTGGTGTCTGGGTGTCGTAAAATAGGGGCTTGAATAAAGGCTTTCTTTAAGTCTTGAAAGGCTAACTCTGCATCTTGTGTCCAACAAAAGCCCTTTCTTAGATGGTCTTTTTTGAGGGTTTGAGTAATATAGCTGCTTCTCTGTGCAAAGTCTGCTATAAATTGTCGATAAAAATTGGCTAATCCCAAAAAACACTGAGTCTCCTTGATGGAAGAAGGAGATGGCCAATTCAATATAGCTTGCACCTTGTCTGAATCCATGGCGACTCCGGTTTGATTAAAGCAATACCCCAAGTATTTTACTTCCGTCTGATCAAACTCGCACTTTTCCGGTTTGCAGAATAGACGGTGTTGTCGGAGTCGCTCTAGAACTTGGCGAACATGCTTAGAGTGTTCCTCTGGGTGAACAGAAAAAATTAAAATATCATTGAGATAAACCACTACTTTTTGTTGCAAAAGATCAGAAAAGATAGACTCCATGAACCTTTGAAATATGGAAGGAGCATTGGTGAGTCCGAATGGCATTACTCGATATTCGTAGTGACCAAAAGGTGTTCTAAAGGCGGTCTTCCACTCATCACCTTCTTTAATTCTTAAAAGATGGTAGGCTCCTCTGAGATCCAGCTTGGTGAATCTTTTTGCCCCTCTGACTGCTTCTAGGATGTCCTTAATGAGGGGTAACGGGTACCAATCCTTAATAGTGATTCTGTTTAATCCTCTAAAATCAATACAGGGACGCAAATCTTTAGTCTTCTTAGGAACAAAGAAGAGAGGGGCCCCTGCAGGTGAAGAGGAGGGAACAATCAACCCGCTCTGTAGGTTCTCATCAAGGTATTCCTTAAGAATCTGCTTCTCAGGTTCTGTGAGAGAGTACATTTGCCCGAAAGGAACCACTGTATTTGGTTCTAAAGGAATGGCGCAATCGTATTCTCTATGGGGTGGCAGTTCAGGCTTTTCTGGCTTCTGAAATACGTCGGCATATTCCTGATATTGCCTGGGAACTTCCTGTAGGACGTTAATAGAGCCTCCCACCTTAGGGGGTGCGATTAGAAGACCTTTTGGGGACCAATAATCTCCTGCTAGGTAGCAGTGGTGCTGGCAAAAGTGAGAGGATAAAGAAATAGTTCTTGTTTCCCAGTTGATGTAAGGATTGTGTCTTGTGAGCCATGGAATTCCCAGGATCATGACGTGGTGTGGTGATGAAATTAAATCAAACGAAAGGTTTTCTTGGTGTTTTCCAAACTGTAGGCAGAAAGTAGGGGTAGTATATTGTACGGGTCCTGAGTCCCATCCACCGTGTGTACTTGTTCTGGTACTTCCTTAGGTAGTTGTGCTATCTGTCGTTCTTTGGCCCATGCTTCATCTAAATAGATGCCACTGGCTCCGCAGTCTAATAAAGCCAGGGTTCTTTCTTCTCGGCCATCAGTCAAGTGAAGGATAACTGGTAAAAGAAAAAGAGCAGTTCCTTCCTCCCTGGAAGAACAAATGGAAGGTATTTCACGATATCCCGTCCTCACCCTTCTCACTGAGGACGGGAGTTGGCGTTTCCCAAAGGCTTGGTCGGACGAATGGGACAGGTGCGAATTAGGTGACCAGCTGCACCACAATATAGGCAAAGTCCCTTTCTTCGTCTGTTCTCTCTTTCACTAGCTAATAAAGGTCCTCGAGCCGTATCAATTTGCATCGGCTTTTCCTCGGTAGTCCCCTTAGGTTCAGGACGGACTTTTTCGGTACGATGAGGGAAGGTGCGAGATGTAACTGAGTGTGATGGCAAACAACTCTTCTTTTTCTCCATTCTTCGTTCATTCAAGCGATATTCTATAGTCAGAGTCTGATCCATCAATCCATTAAGGTTCTCTATTCTAGCAGAGTGCCCCAGTTCGTCCTTGATGTCCTCTCTGAGACCTCTGCGGAACAGTGTCACCAAGGTACGTTCCACCCAGGATGTTTCTGCTGCTAATTGTCTGAAGCGGGTGATGTATTGTAATACATCTTGATTCCCTTGTTGGATATCGCAAAGCGCTTCTTCTGCTGAAGCCTCGAGTCCAGGGCGCTCAAACATCTGTTTAAAGGTAGTGACAAAGGTGGAATAATTAGACAGGCAGGGATCATTTCTTGTCACTAAAGGCGTGGCCCAAGCCAAGGCTGGCCCCGATAAGGCGCTAATCTAATACCCCACCTTGGTCTTGTCTTGCACAAATTGCGAGGGGCGAAAGGCAAAGTAAACCGTCAAGGCATCCAGGAATTCTCTCAATTTGTTAGGCTCACCGGAGAAACGAGGTGTAGTGGCAGATACTGAGGGGACGTCAGTGGTCCTGGATGCAAAGGCTTGTCGATAGACGGTATTTTCAGTACATAGCTGTTGGAGTTCTTGAGCCTGTTGTTGTATTGTCATGAGCAGGGTCTGACTGGTGGGTTCCGTATTTGCCACTGGATTATCCATGGTTCTGGACTGCAACTGGATCTTTTGGCGTTGCAATCTGTCACGGTTTTCAATGGGCTTACCGTCGAAGTTGATGAGGGTTGGGGAACGACCCCGGTTCCGGCAGGTTCTGCTCTGGCCGAGGTAGGGGCGACCCCTTCCGGTAGCCACGGTGCTGTTTGACAATAGCAAGCCACTACAGTCCGTGCCCTCCAGAAGGAGTCCCAGAGGAAAAACCCCAATAGGGTAAAAAACCTCCAACAGGAACTCCCTGTAACAGAAGGAGGACACCAAGGCGTTAGAGCTGAAGATCCGAGGGTACAGGAAGACTGGAGACGAAGACTGGTCAGGAAATACTGGATTCACAAGAAGAAACCAGCCGGAGCGTGACTACCACCAAAGGAGTGTTGCAACGCAATGAACAAGCAGCTGAATTCCCCTTATATACCCCTAGACAGGAAGTAGGAAACAGGAAGTAGAAACACCACCATCTTGGATTGGGGAAAAGAGTATAATAGTGAATAAAGCACATGCGTCCAAACAAAGAGAAACAATGCATGCTGGGAAGAGAGGAAGTGGGCAGCATGCTGGGAAAGGAAAAAGGCAGGCATAAAAACACCACCATGTGCAAGTATTCGGCTTTTGCCTGTAGATACTGGTAAGTGGTGAGCAGATGTTATTATGAAATAGTCTGAAATGTAAAGCGCACTAAATGCGCTATGCGCGGCAGGTCTGAAACCCACTCGGGGTCTCAAGTCCTGCCGCGTCTGCCTTTGCGGCAGAAATGAAAGAAGGGGGCGCGGCGAGTGCCGCGACCCCTGACCAGGCTTGCTGCTTCTCCCGCGGCCTGTGTGCAAGCCGCGGTTTCTCCCACGGCCCGCACACAGGCCGCGGTATTAAAGAAATGCAGCGTCGCAGCGACCCAAGCCTGCGGCCGCGGCCACCGTGGGAGCCGCGGTGTGACATATCTTAACTAACAAAGTCAAATATCTGGTAGTCTTATTTGCCAAGGACCTCTCTTTTGATCACCAGATCTAACGCCCCTGTCTCTCAAGGAACTTGGAAAGTGATACCTATCATTCTGCAGGAAATACAGGCCTTAGAAGTTGGTGCTGATTCTGCCCTGCTTAGGCTGTGCAAACAGCATCTTCCTTTGGCTGCCAGAAGGTCATTTCAGGAAGCCTCAGAGAATTCAGAACATGGCTGTCAAGCTTGTCTGTGTCATTTCAAAATATGACAATGTCTCAAGGCACTTTGGTTCTAACACTGATACCCGATCAAACAGAGGATTTTATTTCAAAGTACTCATTTTGTTTATCAGGTCTTTAATCGGACCAGCTACACTTTTTATCAGAGTTACTCTCTCCCTTTTGCTCTTCAAGACTTTTTCATTCTGGTTCTTAAAATTGCTCACACATGAAATCTTGCTTTGATGGGGGGAGAGCTTCACATTGAAAGGCCCGCGGGCTTTGGAATAAGCTCCCACGTGACTTACAACAGTTACCTGACTACTCTTCATTTAGGAATGTCTTAAGGAAATTTCTTTTCTGCTAGTCCTAATGCCCAGTGCCCTCTGTCAGTCTGCCTGTTGGTCCTGTCTTGTTCTGTTGCCATGATGCCTCTGGCGAACGTTTAATGATCTATAGATAAAATAAATAAATAATGGGCTGAGGGAAATTGACCTGAGTACTTTGAAAACTACAAATGGTGTTTAATACATCACATGTGCTGCTAGAAGATTTTGAACAATTATCAATGTTTAATCTGCCATATTCAGTAAACATAGTGCCTCAACTTTACCAAACCTCGAAATTATCCACCAGTACCTTTTGACAATCGATGAAGCTGGTAGGCAGATATATAACAATCATACCATTACAATGTTCTCTATTGATACAATACAAAGCTGTGCATATCAGTATTTTGTGTGCAAAATTATTCTGGTTATATAACTTTATCAGACAAATTCTACTGCAAAGGCCGTAGACCTCTGCCGAGCCCAACGTTACCTCTTAACACACATCTATTCATCACCAGCATGCTGAGATACCTCTACATGTGACAGCCTTACATGAAAGTATCTCAGGTGTTATTTTGAGACTGTTAATTACAAAATGAATTCTATTTAGGTATAATGACCAATCGACAATAATTTAGTAAACATAACTAATCAATTGAACAGATTTTTCTTTTTTTAAACAACTTTTTATTGATTTTACAACTTGCCATAGAAGGGCAGCATATCGAGCACAGTACCTATGCAGAATCAAAAGATACATCACATTATGAAAAGAAGGCAGGAAAGACATCACAGTAAATTTCACGACTAAACTACTGACCACCTGACAAGAAGTAGGAACCTAATCCTCCCATTTGTGCATCAGTATTGCCCATCCCCCCCTTTCCGTAGCCCCACCCTCCACCCATGGCCTCTCCATGCATGACTCTAGCCGTATCCCCCTATGCCCCACCCAATCGTTCCAAATTTTAAAATGTTTATGGGAGAAGTCCCATGAAAAGTAGATCGGACGTTCCATTCCCATACCGTGATCCATGCCCTTGGCCCCAGTGTTTACGTAAGGAGACCCCGTTGCCTTCCAGGCCCCTGCAATATCCCTCTTCACCATAATGAATCCCAGCCAAAAAAGTGTCTTATGGTAACACGTGTCCCCCAGATCACCTGTGACATGCAAGAGGATAAGTTTGGGGTCTCAGGAAATATTCCAGTCTATCACCCTCTCAAGCCATCCCAACACTCCACCCCAGAAATGGGCCAATCCTGGGCCCTGCCAGAAGGTGTGAGGTAAGTCCCCCCTTGGATCAACACCCCGCAGACGTTTCCCTGTAGGGATCAGACCCATTGTAAGAAGCTGGCTTTCTATATAGTGTTCTAAAATTAAGTAGGCTGTGCAGAGAGTCTAGTGGATCCCCAAAACAATGACTCCTGAACAACGACTCTGTTTTTCTCTGCCAGAAGCCACGGTATGAACACCGTGTCATATGCCGATGACACACAACTCATCATTTCCCTCGCTGAAGACCTGGACATGGCCAAAAGGAACTTTCATGCAGGAATGGAAGCAGACGCCACCTGGATAAGAGAAAGCTGCCTCAAGCTTAACTCTGACAAGATGGAGATCATCATCTTCGGAAACGCCACCTCAGCTTGGGATGACTCCTGGTGACCCACATCCCTCAAAACCCCCACTGCACCGACCGAGCACGCCCGCAACTTAGGATTCATCCTCAACTCCTCCCTATCCATGTCCCGCAGGTAACCTCTGTCGCCTCCTCCTACTGGCACACACTCCGCAAACTCCGGAAGATCTTCAGATGGATCCCAGCAGACTGTCGCAGGACAGTCACCCACGCCTTAGTCATGAGCAAGCTTGACTACGGCAACGCCCTCTATGCCGGCACCTCAACTAGGAACACCAAAAAACTTCAACTCATCCAGAACGCTGCGCCAGACTCATTCTGGACCTCCCTCGCCAAGAACACATCTCCCAACACCTGAGGACCCTCCACTGGCTACCGGCCGAGAAGCGAATCACGTTCAAGCTTCTCACCCACACGTACAAGGCCATACACAGCGCAGGACCAGCCTACCTGAAACACGCGTTTCCTTCCACACCCCCGCCAGATCGCTCCGCTCTGCCCAGATGGCCCTGGCCACCGTCCCTTGCATGCGCAAAACTACAGCAGTAGAACGATCTTTCACCTACACTACAGCAAAGAGCTGAAACAACCTCCCCCTGCACCTCAGACAAAGCTTGTCGCTCACCATCTTCAGGTAGAACCTCAAGACTTGGCTCTTCGGGTGAGGCCCCACCCCCCCAGCACCTTGAGACCCTCATGGGTGGGTAGCCACCCTTTACAAATACTGATTGATTGATTGCCTTAACCACACATGTCCTGAACAACGTACATACGCGGCTAAGGCAGAGGAAAACAGGAGAGGATGCGGTCAGGAAAGTGGGCCTGCGGTAGGGTTGTGGAGTAGTTTTAGGGGTGGGGGTAGTTTTCGTTTTTAGGTGCGGGTGGGGCGTTGCGGAAGTTTTCATTTTTTAGGGGGTGGGGGGTTGCGGTAGTTTAAGTTTTAGGGGTGGGGGGTCAGAGTAGTTTTAGTTTTCAGGGGCCGGGGTGGGGGTCGCAGTAGTTTTAGGGGCGGGGTGGGGGGTCGGGTAGTTTTAGGGGTGGGGTGGGGGGTCGGGGTAGTTTAAAGTTTTAGTGGTGGGTGGGGGGTCAGGGTAGTTTAAAGTTTTAGGGGTGGGGGTCAGGGTAGTTTTAGGGGCTGGGTGGGGGTCAGGGTAGTTTTAGTTTTAGGGGTGGGGGATCGGGGTAGTTTTAGTTTTTAGGGTCGGGTCGTTTTAGTTTTAGGGGCAGGGTGGGGCGTCGGGTAGGATTGTTTTTAGGGGTGGGGTGGGGGTCGGAGTAGGATTGTTTTTAGGGAGGGGTGGGGGGTCGGAGTAGGATAGTTTTTAGGGGTGGGGTGGGGGGGTCTGGGTTGAATTTTTTTTAGGGGGTAGGGGGCCAAGGTAGGATTGTTTTAGGGGTGGGGTGGGGGGTAAGGGTAGTATTGTTTTAGGGGTTGGGGGTCAGGGGGGTCGCATGCCGGAACCATGCATGTCGTTCCACGCATGGCTTTACCAGGCATGCCTTACAACGAAAAATCATTGGTAAGGCATGCTTGGTAAAGGCATTTGTGGTAACAATGCGTTGGTTGTTCTGACTGCGTTGTTCTGGCATGCATAGTTCCAGCATGCATTGTTCCATCATATATTCTCCCCAAAGATGTGCAGAGGCAGAAATAGATAGCTCTAAAGCTGTATTTGTGGTAGTGTGTGCGAGCACCTAGACTTATCAAGGAATCGTGTTAGGCATTTGTTGTGCTCATAGAGGCAATAAATGAGACACACACTCAAAAAATAAATCTGAGACCGATTTAGAAAAATGCCAGTTGCTTTTATACATACTTTGAACCAAAGAACATCATTATCAGATACGCAGTTTTTAAATTAAAAATACTTTGCTGTTTCAAAAATCGACACAGTGCAATTTTCAGAGTTTTCAATGTTAACCTATGGAAGGAAAACAAGAATACAGTTTCTCAGGAGAGTACACAATTTACAACCCCAGTTTTAATGGTTACAGGTTAGCACCGGGCAAGGTTCAGGTTGGTACCAAGGGTGCAACCACAGTGGCACAGGGTCGGCTGGGTGCCAAGGTCAAAGTTGGAGTCAGTGCCCAATGTTAGTCAATGGAGACTAGGGGGGACTGAAGACACGCTGCTCCCAGGTAAGTACAAGCGGTGTCAGAGGTTGGTCTCCTAGGGTTGAGGCTAGCATGGCGGGGACCAAAAGGCAGCACCAAATTTATACCTTCAGTGGCACAGGGGCGGTTGGGTGTAGTATGCCAACATAGTGTTGGGCGCCCAATGCTATCCAGTTGAGACAGGGGGTATCTGCTGCAACTCTGCTTACAGGTGAGCAGAGCGGGGTCAGAGGTGGATCTCCTGGGGTTGGAGCAAGGACAAGGGAGGGCCACAGGTCAGTGCCAAACTTACACCCTCAGCGGCACAGGGGTGGCCAGGTGCAGAATGCCAACACAGCATTGGGCTCCCCATGTAAGTCAAAAAGGGACATCACTTTCAGAAACAGGCTGCAGGCTTTGGCCAGGAGGCAGGGAGAGGTCAACCCAGTGCTTCACAGGTAAGTTGAGGTGGAAGAGGTCATAGGGACCAAAGGTTCATTTCCTCAAGGCCTAGGGGCTCCGGGTGCCGGGGTGTCTTTAGGCGCCAAAGTCAGCTTACCAGGCAGGTCATCGTCGGGGGAGTTCTCAGATTTAGGCTGCAGGTGTCTCTGGGGAGTCTGGCAGGGGTCAGCCCATGGTGGACTCCGGGTCAGAAGCGCTGGGGAACCTTCAATGGGTGAGTGGACCACTTGGACTCAGACCAGGGGTGTCGTTGCAGTGGTCACTTCTGGTGTCGGGTTTTGCGGTTCCTCAGGCAGGCTTTCTCTTCTTTAAAGATGGTTTCTTCTTGACAGGTCCACTGTCCACAGGAGTTCTAGGTTTTTGTCAAAGGCAGGCAGTTCTCCCAAGGCTTTGGGGGTCGTGGGCTGCAGGACAATCGTCTTCTGAGTGTAGGTTTCTTTGAAGGTTGCAGACAGGCCAGTAGGGCTGGGCCAAGTCAGTTGGTGTCTTCGGTATACTCTGCTGCGTTGGGCCCAGCTCTTCTTAGGTTGCAAGAAACTAATTCTAGGGTTCATGGGTGCCACCTAAATTCTGAATTTAGAGGTGTTTACAGGGAGTGCCAGGTGGTAGCCGATGGGCTACTGACCTTTAGGGCAACTACACCCTTTCTATAACCACTTTCTTTGGGAGGAGGGCATAGCCCTAATCCTATTGGTCTAATTCCTTCCACACAAGATGGAAGAGTTTCAAAGGTAATGTCCACTCCACCTTGTCCACTCTAGGGATGGGACTGCCATGGAGTGGGCACGCTTCCTAATTTGCCTAATTTTCCCACCAGGCCTGCCGCCAAAAGTGGGTCAGAAACTGGGAGTCGGCCTCGTCCACCATTTGGGGTGGTCTGGGTCGCATTTCAAGGGCGGCAAGTCCTATGAAGCTCCCCACCATTGAATGTCCATCCTGCCTAGGAGAGGTGGTCACACCTCTGCCCAGAGCAGGCCTTTTTTCTGAGCCTTCAAGAGCATTGGATCTCACCTCAGTGGGCCAGAACAGTGCCTAAAGTGGCTGTACTGGTTCTGACCAGTCAGTACCCACTCTAGGAGTTGGTAGGTTTCAAGGGGGCACATGTAAGGTGCCCTCCGAGTGCACGTATTAATAAACCCATCACTGGATTCAGTGAGGGTTTATTAATACGAGATGTTTGATACCAAACATCCCTATTGTCAGTGAAGCCATCATGTAGCTGGGGAACTCGTAATGACCAGTGTCCAGCACTTGCACTTAAAATGGCTGCACTGGTACTTACTATGTCTGAGAATCGACAGAGACATAGCAGGGGCATATCTTCTCCTGCAGGTGTTCCCTTACAGGTAATATAATGCACCCTGCCTTTAGGGCTTGAAGGACTGCCAGAGGGGTGACTTACATATAATACATGAAGTGTGCAGAGGACAGAGCACATAGGTTGTGTGCCATGTTGCGTTTTCATTTTAGGTCTGCACCAAGACACGCAGCCTGCAAAGACCGCTCTGTGTGCACTTAGTGAGAGGGTCCCTGAGGGTGGCACAGTCTGTACTGCAGCCCTTGGGGGCCTTCCTTTAGTACCTGAGAACCTAGGTACCAAGGGTACCATTTATTGGGGACTTACAGTGGCAACTAAAGGTTTGCCAATTTGGGGAAACAACTGTGCAGTTTTAGGAAAAGAGATCTGGCACTGGGGACCAGTTTACCAGGGACCCAGTGCACTTTCAGTCGAAATTGCACCAGAAACCAGGCAAAAAATGGGGGAGGTAGCTATGTCAAAATAGGCACTTTCCTACACCCATGCTGTGAGGTCTGGCTCTAGTGAGATACTGTAGGAAGCTGGCTCTCCCTATGGTGCACTAAAATGAAGTACACTGTGCAGAGTCCAGTAGATCCCCATTGGTTTTGCAGAGGCAAAAGGTGCAGTAAGGGGTTGGGTGCCCAATGGTCTCTATAGGAGTTGGACCTCATGACAAACAGGCTGCGGGCTCTGGCTGGGAAGTAAATTGGGCACAGCCAGGTATGTAGTAGAATTGGTGTGCTCAGGGATGTAGGTGCACCTTTGGTCCTCTTCTCCTGTGCCTAGGGGCGACGGATGCAGGGGTGTCTTTAGGCATCAGGTTTTCACATCTGAGAACACTCGCAGTCAGGGGGTCCTGTGTGTTGAGGTTGCAAGCGTCATCGGGGGTCTGACAGGGATGGACACAGGGTGGACTTGAGCTCTTAAGAGCCTTGGGATATCACTGGCACCAGTGACCCTCCTCGGATTGGGTCAGGGGCAACGGGTGCAGGGGTTGCTGGAATTGTCAGGTTTTCTATCATCACCAGGATGTGGGGGAGAGTGCCTGTGGGCAGAGGCTGCAGGCGTCTCGTGAGTCCAAGGTGGGTGAGACCACACTGGACTCGATCTCTGGACAGCCAGGGAACCCCGTTGGCACAGTTGGTTGGCTTTGCCTCGGGTTGTGGACGTCAGGTGCAGTGGTCACTTCATGTGTCAGGTTTCTGAGGTTCCGGCAGATGCAGAGTCTCTCCCTTAGAGTTTTTTGTTGCAGAGCAGGTCTGCTGCCCATGGGAGACTTGAGTCTTTATTGAAGGCTGGATGAGTTGGCTTTTTGTGCAGAGTCCTCTGAGGTCAACTGGCATTCCAGCATGGTCAGCAGCTTCTTCTTTTCCTCTTTTACAGATGCAACCCTTCTCTGTCCATGGCTTCTTAGGTTATTGAAATCTGTGCTCTAGGGTCCAGGGGTGCAACCCAAAATACTCAATTTAGGGGCGTTACAGGAAGTGCAAGGTGGTAGACAATGGGCTGCCCACCTTTAGGGTGACTACACCACTTTTATGACCACTTCCATTGGGAAGTGGACATAACCCTAACCCTAGTGGCCTATTTCCTTCCAAACAAGATGGAGGAATTTGAAAAGTAGTGTCCACTTCAGCTCGTCCACCTTAGGGGTGGGACTGGCATAAAGTGGCACACCTCCTAATCTGCATATTTTTCCCACATGTACTGCCACCAAAAGTGGGGTCAGGACAGGAGGACTGGTCATCGCAGCCATATGGAGAGACCTTGGTCACATTCCAAAGGCAGCAAGGTCTTTGAAGCTTCCTGCCTTGGAATGTCCATCATGCCTGGGTCAAGTGATAACACCTCCGCTCAGTGCAGGCTTTTGTCTCAGGGACTTGAGAGTGCTGGCTCTCACCTCTTTGGTGGCTGAACTGGTCAGGACCAGTCAGTCAACACACTAGTAGTCAATAGGTTTTCAGGGGGCATCTCTAAAGTGCCCTCTCTGTGCATTTTTTAATAAATCCATCACTGGGATCAGTGAGGGTTTGTTATTTGGAAATGTTTGATACCAAACATTCTAGGATTCAGAAAAGCCAACATGTAGCTGTGGAACTCATAATGACCAGTGTCCAGCACATGCATTTAAAATGGCTTCCCTGTTCAATTATTATGTCTCAGAATCAACAGAGACATTGCATGGGTATGTCTGCTTGTGCATATATGCTTTCACATGTGCCTTTGATGCACCCTGCCTTAGGGGTGACTTACACCTGGCACGTGCAGTGCTAGGGGACCTGGCACACAGCCTGCACCAACACATACAGTCTGCAATGGCAGCACTGTGTGGGCTTGGGTGAGGGGTCCCTGAGGGTGGCTCAATTAGAGCTGCAGCCCTCACAGACCTTCCTTAGTACCCCATGCCCAAGGTACCTGGGGTACCATTTACTAGGGACTTACAGTGGTAGCTAAAGAATTTGCCAATTTTTCAAAACAACTGTGCTGTTTTGGGGAACAAGATCTGGCACTGGGGACCTTGTTAGCAGGGACCCAGTGCATTAACAGGCAAAGCCACAACAGAAACCAGGTAAAAAGTGGGGCTAACAATGTCAAAAAGTGTGCTTTCCTACAGATACACTCTATGAAGTATCTTCAGCTGGGCCAATCTAAATTGGGCGCTAACACTGCCTCTCTGGGAGCCTCCACCACTTCCCTCAAGTCATCACAATCCAGGCAGTCCAGTTCACCCTCCTTCCCATGCCCCCGTACTCACACCACCAGATCTAGCACATTGCGCAGTAACATTTTTTATATTTCTGAAAGTTTGTGTTTTGTGAGGTTTGTGAGAAGGATTTTGGTCTCCATCAGGTAGAATTCGGGAATCTCCTCCACCGGCTGTATGAGGCAGGAGGGCATGACGGAGCTGCAAATACCTAAAGAACTGCATACGGTGCATGTTGTACCCCTCCTGCAGGTCCTGAAAGGACTTAAGTGTCCCATTATGTAGTAGGTCCCCCAGCTTTGAAATGCTGATTATGTCCTAGGCCATTAATCCCTTAGGGCTGCAACCTGAGGGTGTCTGGTGGCCCACCACCTCTAATGTGAGACGATCAACCCACCTCACAGTCTTCATGACTGCGTTCCATATATCCGGCACCACCTGGGTAGCAGGAGGAAGAGCCACAGAACCCTCGATCTCCCCCCACTCCAAATGCAGGTGGTGAAGGTCCTTGATGCTAAGCAGGCAGCCCCCTGCTGCGTACGCCGGGTTTCTAAAGCCCTGGAACCACCACTCATTCAGAACAAACTAGATGCGCCACCAAGTAATACAGTTGCATGTCCGACGTGTCTAAGCCCGCATCCACCACCAGCTGGCAATATTTCAAAGCGATACGTGGCACCCCGTCCCCCATAACAACAGTCGGAGTTGTGCATTAACCTTTTTAAAGAAAGTTTTGATAGGGAAGGGATGGTTTTGCAAGTCATAGAGTAGACGCGGGAGGGCCACCATTTTAAAAATGGCTGAATGCCCCAATAGGGATAGTGGACCAGAACCGGACATTCCATCCAAGGGTGACTAACTGAGGCAGTAGGTTCTGATCAAAATAAGGGGTAGCATCACCAGTGACAAAGACCCCCAGGTATTTAAAGCCTAGATGGAGATTCAATATCCCCGTTGTCCACAGCATTTCTACCAGACAAGCAGCAATGGGATAAATCGCTGATTTTGGAGGGTTCATCCGGAGCCCTGAGTAAGAACTGAAGATACTGAGAATCTGGAGAGCCCTAGGGCCCAAGACGTCAGGATCATCCAAGAACAAAAGTACCTCATCGGCATATAAGGATATTCTGTCTACCTCCTCAGACCACTGAAAGCCTTTGATAAGCGCTACGACCCTCACCGATGCAGCCAGAGGTCGAGGTGCTTATCAAGAAGGAGACAACCTTGACAGGTGCCCCTCGCCACCGGAAACCACACGATGCCTCCAAGTATACCATAAAATGCACTTTTTCATTTTAATAAGGTTTTTATTAAGGCTAAGAAAAACATAGTACAGTCGATTTACAGAAAGATACAGATAAGAACATTTTCATTAAACGTGTATAACGTAGCATTTCGTGGTTCATAAGATACGTTATGCCATAAAAGCTTAAGAAATTCATATGTATAGAACCTCATTAGGTCGCAGCCTACTAGACAGTGCAGCTGTCTGGTTTGCTAAAGACATCTTGGGGACATTCAGTAAGCTGATCTAGGAATGCATTCTGCCTGCTGCTTAACAATGGCTTTGTGATTTGTAACTCATGTTTTCTTCTTTCCATTTGCTGGCTTTATATGTTTTAGGCTGATTAGCTTGACTTCTTACCTACCTTTGTCCAAACATTATTTACAGTATTTTTCTGAGTGTTCCCTTTCTGTAAACAGGCCTGTAAATCTTGTTTTTATCTCGTCACATTTGCTGTGCATTCACACACTGAAGTCAAATGTTAGGCATTGTCTTCCAAAGGTGCTTGTTTACTTTTCTTTCTCTGACTTCAAAGTGAGAGGATTTATGTAACTATCTGGCTGGATACTGGAGGTAGGGAAAAAAAAAATTCTAGCACACGACAATGTTTAAATGAACTGCGTAAGTATTCCAGAACATATCAGATTTAGGAACACAAATGAAGCACTGTGTAAGCAGTTGTGGCTCACGGGCATTCCTGGGGGCAGGGTGACACGGAGGATGGTGGGGATTAATAACATTTAATAAAATAAAAAATAAAAATACTTCCTCCATTGCGGCACCTCTCCTCTCTCCCGCATCATCGCTGCACGCAGAAACAGGCTCCTAGCCTGCCCTGAGGCCAATCCTGACGCTGCTCAAAGCAGAGTCCGGATTGGCTGGAAGCGCCCAGCCAGTGCATGCTCTCTCCAGCCCAGCAACTCTGATATGCACCACTCTAATCTATGCCACTGCATTCTACACCTCATTGTACGTAGAATTCAATGCCACTGTACACTGCCACACTCAACAACAGTCTCTACTCTTCTATACTCTATGCCATCTGAGTGTACGCCACTCCAATACACGACACTCTCTGGTATTACCCTCAACTCCTCCACTCTTCGCCATTCCACTCTATACCACTCTCCTCTACGCCACTTTTACCCATGCTGAACAGCAGCCACAGTAGTGCACAACATGGCTAAGACGCATTGGCAAAGCCAACTGCTCTTGCATAAGTGAGACCTATTGGCTTTGCCAGTGCATGTTTTTTTTAGTACAAAAGAAGAAAAGACAGGAGAAAGAAGGAAATGTGAAAGGCAGTTGAATGTTATAATTAGAAAGGAATTAAAATATAACCATAATAAATCGAACTTAATGTGTAACAAAGTTACTTTAAAATGAGGTAAAGGCAAACAATGAAAAACACAGCAACTTTCAATTATTGAGCTTTTTAACTACATTTTGTAAAAGTCTGTTAGAAATTCGAAGTCGATAAACAGCCAGGACGTGTTGTTCTTTTACGCGCAGAAGCCACCGAGCGTGCCCGGGACAGAGTACAGCCAGGCCCGCTGTGTCATGATGATGGACTCGGCGTCCTCGGTGAACCTTGGGGCGCTCTAGGCAGCAATGACTCAGCAAAATTCCGGTCCAGGACTCCGCCCTTCCCGACTGACGTCACAGGTGACAACGGGATCCAGCAGGCCTACATTCATTTACCGGATGGAGAAGCCCCGTAAGCTGTATAATACATAATGTATTTTGCCGCACAGCCTAGCTCAGGATGCTTCTAGCGTTGACCAACTATAACCGAGTTGTTATAGTTCACACCGTTTCCGGGGTAAGAAAGCCTTGCGTAAGCTACTCACTAAGTAACGACATGGAAAAGGGACACGCACAGAACACTGGTGCCAAGTTGGGTGGTGCAAATGTTAAGAAAACAGACTACCCCTACCAATCACAAGCGCCATTGAGGGTAAATTGTCTGTAACCGCCAATAGGAAAAAGGGTAGAGCGCAGCAACCAATGGGCAGCGAAGCAAAAAAAACTGACACGTGACTTCTGCTGTCAGTAGTAAAACGTGCACAATGGGCCAAATGTAGAGAAAACATAGACACTGAAAAGAGACTAGAACCACCGTCCCGGGCCATGGAGGACCCTGAGAGCGGAGCTCCGGGGCAGGACCCCGAGGGGACCCCGGCTGAGGGCAGACAGGAGGCCGCCGAGGTCTCTGAGGACGGAGCCCCTGGGGCCGAGGCGGCGCCGGCGGTCCCCCCAGGCGTCGCGGAGGCGCTGGAGGCCGAAGACGGGGGTCCCGAGTCCTCGGAGGTGCCGGTGCTGGACTTGTCCCGCCTGGGCCTGCACACGCTGCCCCCGGAGCTCCTGGGGCCCGCGGAGAGGCGGCGGGCGCTGCGGCGGCTGCTTCTCCCCTACAACCGGCTCCCGGCGCTGCCGCCGGCGGTGGGCGCGCTGCGTGACCTGCGGCTGCTGGACGTGAGCGGGAACGCGCTGTCCCTGCTGGGCCCCGAGCTGCTGGGCCTGCCGCACCTCCGCACCCTGCTGGCCAAGAACAACCGGCTGCACGAGGGCTCGCTGCCCAAGGAGCTGGGCCGCCTGCAGCGCCTAGAAGTGCTCAACCTGAGCGGAAACCGCTTCACCTGCATCCCGGGGGCCCTGCTGCAGCTGCGGGGGCTGCGCTCCCTCAGCCTCGGGGGCAACCGGCTGAAGAGCATCCCGGCCGAGATCGAGGCCCTGAGCAGGTACTGGGGGCACAGGTGTAAGTAAGGGCTATCTGAAAGCCACCAGGGGAGGCACAGGCGCTAGCGAGGAGTGTCTGAAGGGCACCCATGGGGGCACATGTGCTAGTAAGAAGTGTCTGAACGTTATCCTGGTGGGAGAGAGGCTCTGATGAGGTACGTGATAGTGAGGCTTGTTTGAAGGGCACCTCTGGGGGCACAGATGGTGGCGAGGAGTGTCTGAAGTGCACCCAAGGGGTAGCAGATGGTGGTGAGGGGTGTCTGGAGGGCATCCAGGGGGCACAGATGGTAGTGAGTATTGTGCGAAGAGCACACCAGCGGCACAAGTGTTAGTGAGGAGTGTCCCAAGGGTATCCTGGCGAGAGAGAGAGAGACTCTGAGCATGTACCGGGGGCGGGGGGGGGTGACAGTGAGGTGTGTCAGAAGGGCTCTCCAGGGAGCACAGGTGGTAGTGAGGAGTGTCTGAAAGGCAACCCAGGGGCACAGATGGTAGTGAGGAGTGTCCGAAGGGCACCCCAGGAAGCACAAGTGGTAGTGAGGAGTGTCTAAAAGGTACTCCAGAGGGCTCAGATGATGGTGAGGAGTGTCTGAAAGTCACCCAGGGGGCACATGTGGTTGGTAGGAGTGTCTGAAGGGCACCCCAATGGGCACAGGTGGTAGGGAGGAGTGTCTGAAAGGCACCTCGGGAGGCAAGGGTGGTAGGCGTGTCTGAAGGGGCACCCTGGCCGAGACAAAGGATGTGATCAGGTACCAGGGGCACACCCATTGGGAGCACAGGTGGTGGTGAGGGGTGTCTGAGGGGCAACCTAGGGGGCACAGGTGGTGCTGAGGGGTGTCTGAAGGGCAACCTAGGGGGCACAGGTGGTGGTGAGGGTTGTCTGAAGGGCATCCAGGGGTGGCATAGGTGGTGGTCAGTGTGTGAAGTGCACGGGGGGGGCACAGATGGTGGTGAGGGGCGTCTGAAGGGCACCCTAAGGGACACAGGTGGTGAGAGCTGTCTGAAGGGCACCCGAGGGGTCCCAGGTGGTGAGGAGTGTGTGAAGGGCAGCCAGGGGGATACAGGTGGTGTTGAGGGGTGTGTGAAGAGCACCCAGGGGGGCACAGGTGAAGGTGAGTGTCTGAATGGCGCCCCAGGGGGCACAGGAGGAGTGTCTGAAAGACACACCCATTGGGGACACAGGTGGTAGTGAGGAGTGTCTGAAGAACACCCATGGGGTACAGGCGCTAGTAAGGCGTGTTTGAAGGGGCACCCTGGCTGAGACAAAGGATGTGATAAGGTACCAGGGGCACAGGTGGTAGTGAGCGGTGTCAGGGGTGTCTGAAGAGCACCCCAGGGGGCACATGAGCTAGTGAGGGGTGTCTGAAGGGCACCCAGGGGGCCACAGGTGGTAGTGAGGAGTGTCTAAGGGAGGACACCCCTGGTGATACATGTGAGAGTGAGGAGTGTCTGAAGGGCACCCTAGGGGGGCACAGGTGATAGTGAGGAGTGCCCAAAGGGAATCCTGGCGGGATGGAGGCTCTAACCAGATACAGGGGGCAGAGGTGGTAGTGAGGAGTGTTAGGACACCCAGGGGTGGCCTAGGAGGTAGTGAATATCTGAAGGAAACCCTGGCAGAAATAGAAGCCCTGAGCAGGTGTGGGGGGGCACAGGTGGTAGTCACAAATGTCTGTACGGAATGTCTAAAGGACACCCACGGGGCGGGAGGTGGTGCGGGGACAATTGATAGTGAGGAGTGTCTGAAGAGCACCCCAGAGGCCACAAGTGGTGGTGAGGGGTGTCTGAAAGGTACCCCGGGGGCACCGGTGGTAGCGAGGAGTGTTTGAATGAATGGCACAGAGGGGCCACGGGTGGAAGTATTTAATGTCTGAAGGGCACCTGTGGGTGGGGGGGGGCACAGGTGGTGTTGAGGGGTGTATGAAAGGTACCCCTAGGGGCACAAGTGGTAGTGAGGGGTGTCTGAAGGGGCACCCTGGCCGAGATATAGGATCTGAGCAGGTATCGGGGCACAGGTGCAAGTAAGGGGTATCTGGAGGGCACGGGCAGAGGCACTTGTAAAGAGTGCCTGAAGAGCACTCCAAGGGGCACAAGTGGTGGTGAGGAGTGTCTGAAGGATATCCTGGCGGGAGAGAGGCTCTGACCAGATACAGGGGCACAGGTGATAGTGAGGAGTGTCTGAAGGGCACACCGGGGGCACAGGTGGTGGCGAGTGGTGTTTGTATGTATTTATTATAATAAATATATCTTTATTTCAGGTCTCAAAAAAATCATACTTTTTTTTTTTTTTTTTTTTTAACTAAGACCTCCAGTTCGAGTTACTTGAATAATCCACTTGACCATGACTGTAATGTACTTGACCTGTAATCGGGTCTCAAATTGTGTGATCCTATGCAAATATTTGAGCTTATAGATTAGTCTTTTTCTTTATTCTATTATGAGTGTACCTTCAAATATGTGAGCTTAGCATTTCTGCTGTACAAAAAAGCTTCTTTGTCTGATTAAATAGACTAAACGTTTGCTCTGTGTATACAAATAATCTAGCCCATGTATAGGGGACACATGATCCATTGCTTGGCTCTTAGTTTACAAATAGCATTACTGCCAGGGCAGGAGTGTTTCTAGGTTTATGTTTAAACACTCTTTTTTAATAAATATATTAGTAAAGCATGATGTGGCCACACGCTGTCATTCACAGACAGAACATTTACAAGAAATGTCCGAAAATGTTTCCACTAACTTGCAGCTTTACTGATAAAACTATATAATGTATTAACAAATCTGTAAAAATTCAGTTCCAAAAACATATTTATTCTTTGCACATCACCAAGTAAAGTGTTCTGATCCTAATAAAATATTTTTTTCATCACACTGAAATACAAATAGTTGGATTTCGCAACTACTGAAATATATTTTGGAATGTTGTTTGGGTCAGCTGTTTAAGTTGACTTGGCTATTTAAATGTTGTGTGTTGGGGTAAAAAAAAAAAAAAAAACAGACAAAATCCTGGCACACAACAGTCTGAAGGAAAATTAATTTAAAGACAAACTGACTTATGACTTCTGTCTCCAAACACCAGCAGATATGACAAGAACAAGATTTAAAGGCCTCCTTCATTTTCTGACTGAACAGAACACCTGTTCTTCGTAGGCCCTAAAAATAGCTCGACCTGATAATATGACTTAGAGAGAGATTTCTTTTTTTTTTTTTTTTTAAATATATACATATACAACACATACCCAGACCCATCAGCATTTACATGGTGTAATAAATGCATGTATCTTAAGCCTAAATATGCAAAGATTGCTATTTGTTTCTTGCATATGAGTGTAATACTCCTAAAAGGTACCTTCCCTGTAATTAGATTTACATGCTGTGACATACATGTTATCATAGAAAAAAGTGTAAAGCCATACACATGCACTCCTTCATATATGTAGATAACACCTATTTATTATTTGCTGTTTATGTAATGCTTTTTTTTTTTTATAACTATTCCCCATGACACAACACAGGGATGGGCTAACTCGCATCAGTACTACAGCTCAACAGCCTGTGGCCTAATGGCCAACTCTGAGGTTGCCAATTCAGGTCATTATTTCAAATCAAATGGCTGCCTCTGGCCACTTACTTCTATCCCAGATTAGGTACCTTTCTCCTCTACAACCTGTAGCATGAAAAGCCAGCATGTAGTGCAAAGTGAATGAAAGCATCTCACTTTACCCCTCATTCTGCAGGTACCGCCTCAGTCTTGTCACACAGAAATCTTGCTGACTCGATTATCACAGACCTGATAGCTTCACATTATTGCATCATCCGTTGTAAGCTATGGGCCACACAAATAACTAAAAAAAGCACTTTATATTGATGACTAAAATTACTGCTGCCTTCCCCTCTGACCATTTCCCAATAGTTATCTGCCTTGTGAACCCTGGCATTCTTCAAATATTCACTCGGATTCTCTTGCCTGCACACGGACTACAGCCACAGTCCACTGTGTCACACAGGACCCCGGAAATAGCTTCCAATTAGAACACTACTCACTTTGGATTTTTCGCTGTTTACAATACTAGAACCTCCTTTTTATAACTGCAGACTGGGATCATCACAGCCGTCATTTTAAGATGCTGGATCCTAGTCACAAGGCATCTTTTCAAGAGCCCTCCGCAGCAGTAGAGCTCAACATATTTATATTTCTGTTCCCACCCTCTGGTTCATTACTTTTGGGTAGTCTTCATCGCTCCATTGGGCCTTTATCGAAAAGAAAATTAAGTTTGCTTCAAGGCTTCCTATTTTCCATTCCACGTTTAAGGAATCTGAGCTGATTATCTAGGGTGCTTATGACGAACCTGGCTTAAGCATGTGTGATGCATCTTGTGGCAAATTAGAAAGTATCTTAAAGAGCTCTATCATACACCCCGGGCTGCATGGATTAATTAGAACCTGGGCAAGCCCTTTGCCATTTATTTGTTACACTACCATGTGTATTGGGCTGTGCTCGTGTGTACAGTGAGCTTGCATGCTTATTTTGGACTCTTTCTCAGAAGATATAGCAGTCTGGGACTTCAGCAAATGGCCCATGTTCCTGCTTTCCTGGAAATTGCTGATATGTTTGCAAGACGTTCCTCTCTGCTCTCATCTTCGTGAACGTTTTCATTAGTAACCCAGTTATTGCTGGCAGGCAGGTTTGTCCGATTATTTTTTTTATGTGTAGCATATGTTTGAGTCCCACAGATGTCTTCCAAATATTTGTGAAATATGATGGCATCTGCAGTGTTTTGTTACTGTGTCATTCCACTTCCAAACTTTCTGCACTGTTTGTTGGTTTCATCGTCCCTCTCATTTCATTGCTTTTCTTGGGCAGCGGGTGCCAGCTTCACTTCCTTTTTGTGTATTTGCCCCTCCCCTGAAGCATGGCCTAAGCAATGTTTCCTTGCAAATGCCTTTCTACTGCTCAACACTTTTGGAGCTCCGCGTTACAGTTATTATATATATATTTTTTTTATAGGGCAAAATTTTTCTGAGGGCATTAGAGCACCGAATTACATTACAAAAGGTCATATTCATTTGTTAATTGTTGCTTGTCCCATTCTGCGTGGCTGCTGGCCCCCTCTCCCACCCCACATGGTTTTCCTTGTTGCGTTCCCCCTTCACTCTTCTGTCCCTCGTGGTTACTTACTTAGTCTTGCCCTACGGTTGCATACACATCCAGGGGTGTGGAATTCCTATAACCCGACACCCAGGACATATTGTTTGGGGTCAAGGACAACAAGTTTTTATGTTTATTTTGTCCTAGGGACGAGTAGGCCCAACCCCCTGCAGCACCAGCGCTTTGACTGCTAGGTTACATGAAAGGTAACTGTCGTTTGTAATATTTGTGTCCACATGTTATTGCTATTCCAACTTGTATTCATGGTTTATTAATGCCAAGCCTTATTATTAGGGTGAGTGCTCTAAATAAACGTTATAAAGTTATACTGCACTACTGACAGTGGTTCCAGTAAAAAAAAAAAAAATGTACACACATTTGAAAAGTTTAAAGATATCAGACCACTTATAATGCTCCCAGAATGCTCTCTGCTTAAAATCAAACGTTTGCAGAAACTTATAAGCAAGATTGATCATTCTTTTCTTTTAAAATAAAATGTTCAGAAAAAAACATTTTGGTAAATTACTGCGAAGTTTTAGGTACTATTTCTTTGAAGCATTATTCAGTAAAATGTGTTGATGTACGCTATTGTCAAAAAATATTAATAATGGAAAATCAGTGTAACCATTCTCAACAAGATTATGGAAAACATGAAAATAAACAAGCACTGGCAAAGCCAACTGATCCGACATCTGTTGTCAGTCTTTTAATTTTGTCAATGAGTGTCTTGTTTTGACATTACCTTTGTAACACTTTATTATTGTGGGAGCTGCCAGGCCATCGCCATTGTAACAAACACTTGTAAAAAAGCAAAACAAGCTTTTTTTTTTTTTTTTTTTTTTTTTTTTTTTTCTCAAAAACACATATTGCCACAGTAGTTCCTGGCACTAAACAAAAGTATTTTGTGTGCCAATATGCTCTTTGTGGAAGAGCATAATGCTGTCACTCACAATAAAGCCAGCTGATGGATAGATAAAATAATTTTAATAAAAACAAAATGTCTTGGTTAACACCAGACCGAATTAAGGGCTCAGTTCTTTAAAGAGAGTCACCAAAGTGCACACATGGTATAAATCTTTGAATTAGTGACTTTTGTGAAACAAGAATTTACAGAAGTAGACCCGGAAATCGTACTCCTAGAAAATATTTGGGAACTGTATTTTAGCACGAGTAAATATGCATGTGTGGATTTGCTCATAGCGAAAAACTATTGAGCATTCACAAGTTCACTTTCCCTCCAACCACTTTTTCCCCCGAACACTAGAACAACTTCAACTTCTGCTCTTGTCAGGAGTAAATGTCCAAACCTTTGTCAGTATGGGAAAAGATTAGAGAAGAGATGGTGAAAATCCTTAAAACACGCATGTTAGTAGGTTTTCAAAGGCATTCCAGCCCTGGAACTATTACTTATTGCCTTCTCTGGCACCAGTATGTAGATCTGCGGAAAGGTGGCAAAATAAGGAAATTGCTATAGTAGGGCTTGAAATTGCTAGTATTTAAGCCCCACTATAATATTAGCCCCAGCATAATAAGAGAGGCTATTATCAGAGATATTACGTAATGAAATTGCTGCCATTATTTGTTGCTGCACAACATGGCACCAAAGGGACAAGTAGATTTAAGAAGCAACCATTCCCATGAACAAGTAGATATTTTATTAAATTCCACACCCCTGACGTCCTGTCATTGCTTGCGCCCTCCCAGTGCTCCTTCCCTTATCTCACCCTCAGCACTGCACAACTATGTTAAGGCCATAATCAGGGGCAGCTTTGGCAGTGCAGATGTGAGTGCACACGTTGGTATCAGCAGAATATGAGGAGACAACGGGTGCATAAGTTAAGCTGCAGGAATGGTTGTCAATCATGTAACTACAAAAATAATTTGTATGCTTTACAAGTATTCCATGGATATTCTGAGCCTTGTTGATTGCTTGATGTTACGTGGTGCGATATTAAACCTATGTGGCATTTTCACAGGATATGGTAAGACCTAACATCATTGTAGTAGACTAATCAGAATCCAAGGAGACGCATTAATACGAGCAGCAGTTGTTTGTTTGCAGTATGCATTAATTAGAGAATTATTTTTGACAGGTTTATTCAACAGTCTGTTCCAGATACTTGGGAGAAATGGAAAATGTCTCTCCTCTTGATGTTTGCCCCATCCCATCCTTGCTTCCACTCCTTCCACCACCCCACTCGCCCTGCCAGAAAAAACCATAGCAAAGCCAATAAGACTCTCCTACTTGACCTATTGGTTTATCAATTTTTTTTATCTATGTTGCACAGCAGCGTGGCTAATAGTTCAAAAGGGTGATTTGACATGGACAGCCTTGGCCAGGTCTAGTGTGTTTGTTCCTGGGGGGAGGGGAGGGTGTGGTGGAGGGCATCTGCTCCCTCTCAGTTGCACACCCTTACTCCCTACAAGATGCCTCCTACCCTCCCATCAACAATTTAATTTTTTTTTAAAAAAAATGCAGCCAGCAGCGTGGTGACGTATGGGAACTTGCATCAGGACACTATTGCTTTTTTCTTTTCTAACTTTCAATTTGTTGTTCCAAGATGCTAGATACCAATCTTGCAGTGGTAAATTAAAAATAAAATATGAACAAAAGTGCAGTACACAAAAAAGCAGCAGCATCGTAGGAAGCGGGAGCTTCCAGGCCGGACATATCTTAAAAAAAAAAAAAAAAAAAAAAAAAATGTCGCCAAAAGAGATGGGAGAAGCAACAGGTGAGCTCCGTGGAGTGGAGTGGAGCAGCATGGGAAGTGCAGGGGTGCAGAATTGAAGGCAGAACCAACACGAGAGACAAAATAAGAAAACATGTGTTCCTATTGGAATGGTGAAATAAAAAATAAAAAAGTAGTTCTCTAAATGTAGGTAGTGGAATGCTACAATCCTACATTTAAGAGGATGATAAAGAAGATATGCTCCAGGATATGGATAAACACAAGCAGAGGAAGGAAAGCCATTGAATAAGAAGCAATCAAGATTCACAAGAATGGTGCCAAATGGTTACCAGTGCCTGCTGTAAGTACTAGTATTGTCCACAATAGGTCTTTGGCAGCTCACAACTAAAGTCTCTCTGTAGGCAAGACCTACAAAGGGTTTCTGTACCTATTCGAGGTACAGCCACCTGCTACAAAGCACCTTTAGTTATTCAAACTGTATGCAACTGTTATTTTTTGATTTTTACTTTAACATTTTTATTGCAAGTATAAGGCGAATACCTTTCAAGGATGCCATATACATTGTTTTTTCTTCTAATGCTTTTGCTTGCAATAGAAATTAAAAACAAATTAAACATTACAGCAGCTTGCTGATAATCAGACCTATTGTCTTTGCCTCATTTGCTGTGCCAAGAGGCCTGGTATCCTGCTTAGCTATGGAGTCTGTTGGACACAGGGTGCATATTTCTCCTGTCCATCCTTCTGTATACAGACACAAATGCCTGGGACAATCCGCAGATGGTTTCTGGGACCTCAGCTAATGGGTTCTCAAGGCCGCTCATAATCCCACTCTCATTTTGTCAAATCTCAGCTTCTTCATCCCAGGAGCTGCTGATGTTGCCCTGCAGCCTGTTGTCTTTCATCCTTTTCACTGCCGGGATTTGGAAGTTCATTCCAAGTATGAATGCACAGTGTTTACTCCTCACACCATTCTCTGTATCTAATGTAACTAATCTTTTTTCCCTATGTTTAAAGTTTGGGCTGCAGTTAAGCTGTTCTTTTTATGGAAGAATGCTGCTGTTTTGCTTTGTGTGCTTATAAAGCCAGCATTCAGGAGCTGTTCTGTTTGAGATATCTCCATGTAGGCTTGAGGTGGAACGGTCTCTTTGCTGCCCTATCCCTATACCAGCAGGGGGTGTGAAGACTTGTCACTCTTTTTAAATTGAGAGAACTGATTAAAAAAAAAAAGAGCTGAACGAAAGCGTTTTTTTGAGGAAAGATTAAACCTCTGAATGAAAAGGACAACATTGATAGATTTGCATGGCTCATATCCCAGTCCTCCCACTGCTGGGAATCGGCTGGTGTGAGTTGACTGCGAGGCGGATGGGGAGCTTTCCTTGCACTGCTGCCACGACTGTGCCAATGGATACTGTGTCCCCTGGCATCGTCCATGCGTGTCTGATCCTGGCATCGTCCATGAAATGGTGGCAGCTCAAGGGGGTTCTTTTGTTTACTCTCTGGCTGTACCCTGCCCAATGCGAAGACTTGCCAACTGAGAAGCATTGTTTGGAGCGGTCCGCGCCAGGCTCTGAACTGGTTGCACGTCTCGTTGCTTCAGCGCCTCAGTTAATATTGAGGACTTTATTTATCCAAGTGATGAGGGTGTACCACCACTCTGTGAGTGCGTGGAAACATTACACTATTTTGGTCTGTGGCGGGAAGTGATTGGTGACCTTGCGGGAGAGTACTTGCGACTGAAATCAGGAGTGGATAACTCTAGGACAAATTGTACAGTACAAAATTTCCTTTCTTTTTCATTCAGTTGCCAAAGCAATAAAGGCTGCGAGTGCTACAGGATTTGTGCACTGCTTAGGGCTTCACTGCACAGTCCCATCCCGGGTAACTGCCTTGTCTTTCCTTAGCAAGTACAGTGACCTTTGGCCTGGGCGAAGTGCTACATTGACCATTCTCCTCCCAGCCTGCCTGACGCTTGCAACCCTCCCCTAGACGCCATCAAGCCATATCAGCCTATTAGGATTTGATTTGCTCTGCTGTTGCTTGCAGTGTCTTGTGGCCTCTACTGCCTCTAACCAGTAAAATCCATGTCTACTGATAAGTATCGTTCTATTATATCAAAACCAACACGTGTCTCTGTTGCCCTGCTCATGTTTTGTGGTAGTGATCCTGCTGCACTTTTGCACTGCCTGTCATTTTGTTAATCTCTTCTAAGAATCCTATCTTGTTAAGTCTCATCAAGTAGGCGGCTTCTTGGCTGCTGTTCATTAGCTGGTGACAGATTAAAATAGTATCAAAAAGCAATGTTGTGGCTACCTTCTTTACATTAAAAGCATGGCTGCATCGAGAGGAGGACTTATCTTGGTAGGAGACCCTTTTCTTGGCACGCAGGAAGAGTGACCAAAAGGCGTGTGTCTAAGGTCGAATCAGCATCCTCTGTTAAGCCTGCGATGGTCCAGTTCTTGTCCTATTCTGATGCAGGTCGTCTTTTGTGGTCTTCCAGTGGGATTCTCTCTTGAAGATGCAGTTGTACTTCACCGAGCAGGCAACATCCAACTACACATCTTCATGCTCTCGCGGCGGCAGCCCTGTCTCTCACTTTTCTATTATGAAGTGTCATGGATATTAAAATGATCAGGCACCCTCCTGGCGTTAAGAAGCTGGATCCGTGGAGTTTGACGGTTACAGAAGTATGATTTATACTGTGGTAGATGTATAAAGAATTGCTTCCTTTGGTTGGAAGCTCATATTCGGTTTATTTAAGACTATAAGCACCTTCTTAAGAATTGTACCAAATTTTCTTTTCATGTGAGGTGAAAAGCTAATAGATACTAGGTTACACCCAGTAGGTGCCAGATTTTAACTCTTTCATGCAGTGTTGGATTACATAGTTGGTGCAGCTGCAGTAGTCTTATCCCAAGCAACCCTATCTTGAGATGAGCAGTCTACAGAACTCCATGAAAAGGGCGGTCAAGGAGCCCCTGGGAAAGGAGTCACAGAGAACATTAAAAGTAGTTCCTAGGCGCGCCAGTTGATAGAATGTGAGGGATGTGGAACTGGTGCGGGTGTGCAGCCAAACTTTGTGATAAGTATTCTCTCCTTCCCCATTTATGAGCAAGGGTGCTTCACCTTTCCTCACCATATGTTATTCCTTCCGTCTGCGAACCACTTTGGTGCTCCTGATGCATCATAGAGCACCAAAGCACAGCTTCCACCCTGAGGCTCCTGATCCATCATAGAGCAAAAACCCTCCTTCTTCTTTCTTGGAGACAACCTCCATGAAAGCTTCTCAGCATAGGTCGTCTCACCCTGCACTCCAGTCAGTAGCCCTGAGCCAACTTTCTGATGGGTTCTTTGCTAAGCCCTGGCATTAATGTATAGAGCTTTCAGACAGACCAGCCTCTGCATTCCATGATGAGATTACTGTTGCTCTGGAGCTTCTGCTTGACTCCCAAAACAACCCATAAGTGAGGACATGCGGATTAATCTAACTGCTCACTCAGTCTTGGGGTGCAGCTGAACTATGCCCTGATACAGCTTGATTCTACTCCTGCCGGGGAGCTCAGTCACAGATAACCCAGCAATACGCCTTGAAGGTTCCACATTTGTCTTTCCCTTTATACCCTTGCTAGGCCCATCTAAGAAACTGATGCACAATACATAATCTATGTGCAGTTTGAGATGAAGGATGCGGCCTTATTCTAAGGGCGTGTCATATGTTAATGAGGCTAAAACCAACTTCCAGTTCAACGATCTGAACATCAGTTTCTCTCATTAGCCGGATCAAAATAACAGAGGCAGAACTCGGAAGTTCAGTAGGTCATAAGAAACCGTTCTATAAATATTAAGACACGCCAGGGACAACATGAAAATAACGAATAAAACATTTAGTTCTACTCTATAAAGGACAGTGATTTGTGAAAGATGGCTCAGTACCCCCTGCTCAATTCAAATCTAGTCTAATAACCTATTTTGCCCACTATCTAGTACATTGTGCCAGCACTTACTAACAAGCATTTGCAATGTAAAGGATCTTGTATTTGCTCGAGATAAAGCTATTAGTGTTGTAAATTCGTAACTAGACTTTTCTTGCCACATAAATTGAAAATGAGAAGTAAAACAGTTGACATAAGTAAGTCAGTTCAGAGCGCCATGGCCACCATCAGCGTGAGCCCAAAGGAGAGGCAAAAAAGGAAAAAGAAGTTCGCTCGTAGTCAAACATATCGGCAATCATGCAATTATTCATGTATCAGGGTCGGTCCCCAAGGTGGGACAAAGGTGAAGCTGTTATGCTTGACCTAAAAACTGGTACACACCGAGAGGACTTGTATGTTTCTTCTTCTGGCCATATTTAATGCTGGTATCAGTAACATTACCCATCTATAATTTTTTATATATATATATATATATATATATATATATATATAACCATTTATTTTGTCACAGAGACATGCATTTGCTTTTTAGCATTGCTTTAGCAAAGAGGCTGTTTTGGGGAGAGCATTAATCACGGGTGGAATGAGCCAATATTCTGCTCCTAGAAATGGTCTCTAAAAATTATGTACTGCGAGTGTTTAAGGTTTGGATAGCCTTTCGTGTACATAGTTCGGTTTTAACATGAATAGTATGTGTTACATCTATATTGCATGAACATGAATTCTTTGACAAGGCAGATTACGTTAGGCATTAAGACTAGTGGTAACTGTCTACTAACTCAAAGCTCCTAGTAAGGGACAGAGTGCAGACTCCTAGTGTGTCCTACAGCTATAAAAAATAACAGATTTATGTTGCGTTAAAATACATCATTGGCATGTTTTCTGTTTATGCTGATGGCTTCTTTGCTAAGCCCTGGCAATAATGTACAGAGTGCTCGGGGTTGCTAAGCCTCTGATTGCGAGTGTGATAATAGCTGTGAAAGTATAGCAAAAGTGGGAAGGCGGAGTTCTGTTCGGTCTTGGGGGAGCTGGACCACTGGACGCTGCTTCCTGACAGTATTACTGTGTTCAGAGTAAGCAACTCCATTGCACAGATGGAAACAATGCAGAGATATAGCATCTTGCAGTTGGGCGAGAGTAGACGAGACAGTTGCACTGAGGAGTTGAATAGCGAAAAGATCCGGTCCTTGGCTAACCTTGCCTTTTGGGAAGAGGGCCATGATACTGTTGTCTGACAGCTGCCATCTGTAGGTTCTGTTGTGGCCTTTGAATTTACCCGGGATAGCCCATCTTCGTGTACATGCTGAAGGCTTTTTTCACATATTCATGCTCTAGCCTGCACATTGCATGACCTTCATCCACAATGATGGCAGTGTGCTTGTTTTGTACTATTCTTATAAAACTTGGGCAGAATCCTCCAAAAGACACTTGGCATTTTGCACATTTTAGCATGGGAGATCGTGACCAGAGGTCCATGTATCCTGTTCTTAAGGAGCTCCACAGACTATGCTTTACAGTAATGTGAGCAACCTGGACTATAGGCTTGGGGAGGTCTCTGGTAAGACCACAAATAGCATATACATCTTAGAGCAGTGTCCAGATCCATTGTTTACGTTGGAGGTCCAGCATTGGATTGGAGCCGTATCAGGATCTGAGGAGTGGGATTAAATGGTTAAGAGGCAACATCTGGAAGCAGAGCAAATGTAAGGCCCAAGTGCATCAGTCATGATGCTGGTGATTGAAAAGGCATTTGCCACCTAGAGTGGGATTGATTTTAAGCCAATGACTAGCATTTACACCAAGAGTGCAAACCGTTGAGGTGAAGATTCCAGGTATCAAGGATTGGTTGCGGTCATTTCTTGTGACCGGCTCCATCTCTGGTTCTGACCGCCATTTGGTGGTCTGGTCTATTCGCCTGTTGCTATAAGAACTGGAAGCCTTCATCCCACATGGCCGTACCATAAATACTGTGTCCTGATGCAAGGCGGTTATGGGAATAGGCCGCTTTTATTACAGTGTGTTTACTGGCCCACTTACTGTTTCTAAGCACTGTAAACCAATGGGTGGGGGCCAGGGTTTGAATCTGCACTTTCCTTGACATGTTAAATCTGATTAATTCATAACTTGTGGTTATAGTTTGTATTTTTTTATTTTATGCTTTTTGTGCAGTGCCTTAAAGTCTGGTATGTTTTTTTTAATAGAAGCTTGTATGTACAATGTTTAACTTATCAGAGGTCAATAATTGCTGTCAGTATATGTATTTTTGTTCGCTGCCTTCTTGAACAATTTAAAATCAGTTAAACTTGTATTAGAGGCTGGACGCATGATTTGAGCTCCCTGGCAGGTATTTGTAGAGTCCCACGTACTGATGTAAAGTTTTAGAGTGAATTCTGCAGAGATTCGTATGGATTGTAGAAGCAGACAGAGGTCAGTCTGACACGAGATTTACTGTGCCATGCAGACGGGCACGGGTGAGGTCTTCAGTGCGGAGTGTGAAAACCCGCGTGTTTTGCTCCCAGCTGGAAACGTGTTGTCCGATGGGGCGGCTGGTTTTAAGCAAATGTTTCCGGGGAGTCCAGCCTTGCGCCAAGGGGGGGTCTCGGGTATCTCCACTGATGGGAGAACCCCCCCCTTGCTCACTCTGGCTGCAGTCTGCTGCCGTCTGTGCAACTCGAGACCCTGACGGCTGAACACGCAGCTTTAGGTTACATAAGAGCGGTTTCCAAGAACATCACGAAATAACACCCAGGATTTCATCAGCAAAGCCAGGAAGGCACGGTGTCCGTCTGCGCGCCACCTTGGCGTGGGCAGGTGCCCTCTGCACAGACTCTGCCCTTCCCAGGAGCGGCTGGCCAGGCTTGACTTTTATTGTAAGACTTTGTTTACATTAGGACTGAGCAGCGTAGGCCCTGGAGGGCCGGATCCAACCCATGCACACCACAAAAGGGCTCCCCAACTACAAAATGCTGAAGTGTGACGGGGGAAAAAGGACAACAAACTATGTCCAACCCACCTTCAGACCAGGGTTCCCAAGATACTCCTATCAATCAATACATCATCTGTTAAATATTAAAAGTTGTTAAAAAATTACTGTTTTGGACATTCGAGATATCTGTCTGATCTTTGTTTTTGGCTTGATATTATCATTTGTTTTGAGTTCGGGATTCTGTATTTTAGGAACCCCTGGCAGGATCCAACCCACAGCTTCAGAGAACTGCTGACTACAAATGCGTTTCTTTGAGTCCGTGCAGGGGCGCATCCAGACCCGAACTGCAGGGGGCGCTAGTACATCGAGCGGCAGTAGTGGGGCTACCAGTTCACACAGCGCGGGAAGAGACATTCTCACAGCCAGTATGAGCGCACATTGCCAACACCTCTGCCTTTAATGCACCAAGATGTGCAGACAGCATTCATGAATGACTGAATTTTCAGGCATGGACACATTAAAGTCGGAACTACTGACTTTACTAGTAATTTCGAGGCATGTTTCCGCGGTTGTCACGCTGTGCAGCAAGTAGCCGCGCTGCACTGTGACAGGGGAAGGGCAGGAATGTGCTGTATTTAAGTCAGTACGGTGCAGTCCTGCCGTTCCCCTGTGCTGGCGAGCCTTTTGGCTGCCTAGTGCCAGCTCGGGCACCCTTGCACCATGGGTCAAGGGTGCCTCTGTTGCATGCAGGGTTGTTTTTGTGCAGGAAGGGAAGCCTTCCTGCACAAAAACAACCCCCTTAGCCTTTTTTTCCTCCTAGAAAGAGGAAAAAATTAGGAGAAATTAAGAAATTTCTCCTCACTATGCCTCACCCGGGGAGGCATACCTTTTTGGCACGTTCACAGGTCTACCACTTCTCGTAAATCTGGGAGTGTGTCAAAATCCATGGATGTGGCATGGGAACACCCATGGAAATGCTTCCCTTGTGCAGAGTATTTGCATTGCATTACTCAAGCTTTTTGAATCCCAGCAAGGTTGCATTGCGTGCCTTCATAAATCTCACCTGTCAGCTGTGTTGCTCTTGCACCAGTTGTGTGGTGTAAGAGCGATGCAAATGGGCTTGTAAATATGCCCTTAAGCACTGCTGGGGCTTCGAGGCTATCCACCAGACCGGAGAGTACCAGATCTCTGCAAGATGACTTGTACCAGATGAATCTTGTACCTGTGTGCATGTCTGGCACACTGAAAAGAGAGCCTTATTGTAAAGGTGTCTTTTCATAAAGACAAAATCAGACACATAATACACAAATGCTTTAGGGAACGAAAATATGTTAATGAGGGGGATTCCCATATAAACACAAGAAAGTGCTCCCTCAGGCATCAAGAAGGAAGGAGACGTATATGAGCCCTATTAAAGGTGTGGCACATATTCTGGTATAAAGAAAATTATCTGGGGCTTTCATGTGAATGTTACAAAATGACGGGTGTTCACAAAGAGCCCAAAAGGTAGGGGCATTCACAGAGAGGAATAAGTAGGATAACTTCACAATTTATGTATTTCTCAACGACGTAATGATTTATTAATAGTGATATATCCCCAGTGTACCCATCAGGGTCGAACAGATCGCTGTCCATATGATGAATACATCCTCTCTTTTTTTTTTTTTCTTCTTTTTTTACTGTGATATTAATCTAAAATAGTATACAAAGGGTTGTGGATAGCACCCCTGCCCCCCCCCCTCCCCAAACCTTTGGGCTGCCAATGCTTTGTTCACTTGGCTATGCACTGCTGTGACATGAAAGTTCAGATGTCGCAAATTACAGCTAGTAAAGATGCATCATGCTAAATAACATCAGCCATGTTTATGAAGGTGCTGAAGCTGTGCTTCCACAGCACAACACACTGCTGCAGGATTAGACTGAGAGATTTGAGGGTAACCAGAGTGAGACCTGGACATATAGACCGTGTACGTGGGAATGTGTGAGAATGCCCATAAACCTGCTTCTCCCTTGCACTGGGATCCTGTAGCCCCAGTTGGTGGACAGCACCTGCACCACCGGGTATTCCTCCACCTGAACAGATGCCCAATGAGCTCTCGTAGGAAGACCGTAGGTATAGCTAGCAGTCTAGGGGAGTGCTTAGATCTTTTGTCTGCTGAGGCAACCATGATTGAAGCCTGAGGCTGCTGATGGAAATTCTGCCTCCTGTACCCTTGAAGTGGGCCCGCTCTCACAGATGTTATTCTTCACAGTGCCATCCACTCCATTTAGGGTTTGCCTGCTCCAACGAAGCCTGAAGAGGTGGTGGCAGAATGACTGAGAATAATGGCCTGAAGAAGCAGGGGACTGGTATTAGTTATATCCATTGGCAGCAGTATTCAGAGTGACGGCAGCAGGAGCTGACCGTATACAATAGCAGCAGCACTCGCTTGCAGTGACGAGCATGGGTTGCAGGGTATGGCAGTGTTAAGACCTGGAGGCGCTGAAAGCAAGAGTCAATGACAACAGCAAGGTTCCAGGAAATGAAAAAGTAGGACTCAGTGTGAACACTTCAGAAGTTTGAGGATATTTCAGAAGCATCTTTAACAGCATGTTAAGTAAGTGTGTCTACACAACTGCTGTCAGAATGCCACTGCAGTGAGAGGGGCAGTAGCACTCACACTTTCACCAATATACCCTTTTCGAAGGATTTACCACCTGCTCCAAAGAACTGTGTGTAACCTCCATCCTCTATGTTGCACCTGGCCTTTTTTTGCAAGGTCACCCCCAGTCTTTTTGCCTCCTTCCTCCTAAATTTTCTGACTAGTTTTTGTTGGCTTTAGAGCTCTGGGCACTGTACCACTGCTAAAACAGTGCTAAAGTGCATATGCTCTATGTGTAAAGTGTACTGTTGATTGGTTTATCCATGATTGGCATTTTATTTACTGGTAAGTCCCTAGTAAAGTGCACTAGAGGTGCCCAGGGCCTGTAAATCAAATGCTACTAGTGGGCCTGCAGCACTGGTTGTGACACTCACACTAGTAGCCCTGTAAACCTGGCTCAGTCCTGTTGCTGCAGGGTCTGTGTGTGCAGTTTTAAACTACCAGTTCGACTTGGCAAGTCTACCCACTTGCCAGACCTAAACCTTCCCTTTTACTACATGTACCTAGGTAACCCCAGGGGCAGTGTGCAATGTGTATGTTTAAGGTAGGACATATACTAGTGTGTTTTATGTCCTAACAGTGAAATACTGCCAAATTCGGTTAAGCAGATAAAAATGTGGAGTTTAGGGTCTCTGCACTCACAATTTAAAAATACATCTTTTAGTGAAGTTAGTTTTTAAATTGTCTGTTTGAAAATGCCACTTTTAGAAAGTAGTCATTTTCTTGCTTAAACCATTCTGTGACTCTGCCTGTTTATGGATTGTCTGTCTGGGTCAGTTTGACAGTTGGACTGTTTTGCACCTCTCTAGACAGTGACACAAAAGGGGACAGGAGTGTAGCCTGCATATCCTGATGAGCCATCTGAGCTAGAGGGGAGGGAGGAGTGGTCGTTCACACCTGAAAGGACTGTGCCTGCCTTCACACAGTGCAGTCTCCGACACCCTGGTGTGTGTCTGGGGCCTGGCCTGGACAACAAAAGGCTCTTGCAAACGCTTGCAACTTTGCTTTGAAGTTTGCCAACTTCAAAGGCAGATCCGGCTATAAGAAGAAGTCTCAAAACCCCAGACTTTTAGAATCTTTCTGAAATCAAGAAGAACCTCTGCAAGGAGAAGAGCTGGAGGAGGAATACTGTCCCTTTGCTGTGTTGCTTTGCTGGACTGCAGTTGCTGCTTCTGCCTGAAAAGAGTGCAAAGGACAACATTGCTGTGTGTCCTGCTTGAGAAAGTTTTCCAAGGGCTGGGAGTAGAGCTTGCCTCCTGTTGGAAATCTCCAGGACACCAAAGACTTCAGGTTCCTCGACCTGCAGCACTGGGAACTGTGTGTTTTGTGCTGTTCAAGAGGAGAAACCACTGTGAAGCTGCCAACGACGCCATTGGCCTGCACTGTGACCTGCCAACACAGCACAGAGTCACATTGCCCCACTTCGCACCGTGACCCTGGTCTCACCAACGCCTTCATCAGATTACTTCACCGAGCCGCTACTTGCACCGCGACCTGTGGGCCCTGCACTCCCAGCATCGCCTGCTCACACCGCAGCCTGGGCCTCCACGACGACGACACGCCTGCTCTCACCTGCGCCACTGTCTGCACCGTGGCCTGTGGGCACTGCTCGTGATGGAACACAAAGCACCGTCCCGTCCCGCACCGCAGCCCCGGTCCACTGACGCCAGCACCATTGACTGACTCCAGTGTTCTCACCAGGCATCCCTGCCTTTACCATGGCCTGTGGACACCACTCGTGAGTGTCACGAAGCACTGTCCCGTCCCGCACAGCTGGCTTGTGCCTATCAACGACATCGTTTCCGCAACGACTACGCCACTGCCTGCACTGTGACCTGTGGACACCGCACTTTGCACTGCCCCGCTTCACACCGAAGCCCTGGTCTCACGGTGCCGTCACTGAGCTGCTGCCTGCACCGTGACCTGTGGGCACTGCACGTCGCAATGTCCCACTTTGCACCGCAGCCCGACACCATCCACGCCAGCGCTCCTGACTTCATCAGCCCAGTGTTCGATCTGCAACGTGTATAACTTCAAGGGCTGGACGACTCCTGCACCGACTCTGGAACTCACACCGCTCTCTGGAGCTCACAGCGAGGATCACAACGCCCTACAAATCAAAGGTACTGTTTGCGGGTCTTCCCGACACCATTGCTGCCCCGTGATGCTGCCGCTAGCCTGAACTGTTGTCCCCAGGTGGAGCTATTGACTTCAAGGAACTGTATTTTTGAGTAAATCTTGCAGAATTCATATTTTTATTCTGTTGGATTTTTATCGTATTTGGTCTTGTTTTATATAGATAAATATTAGCTATTTTTCTAAAACTGTTGTGGGCAATCTTTGTATCCCCAGTAAAACAATGAGGAATTCTAAAGCACATGACCTTGCACAGCAAGAACCCCTCCCCCCCACCCCGCCATTAAAGGTCCATGACGGCATATTTAGAATCACTGGTGACCCTCCGCTCCTTCTTTCCACCAGCACAGCAGCTATGCATATCTTTCTAAAGACAAACCATTTCCCAAACATTGCTCTGCGCAGGAACTCCCTGAGGCAAGCACCCAGGAGCTGCACCCTGGGCTAAGGCACATGACTGGGAAAAGGGTCTGAAGCTCTTTTAGCCAAATGGGCATTGCGCCTCTGAACCTGCTACAGGCCTATCTTGAAAACAGAGCATGGATCGTGCTCTCCTTGACCTACGTTGGCCTCTCGCCCCACCAGCTGGTGTACGCGAGGTGTCAGATTACAGTAATCCAGCACACAGGCATGTTGTATAGGGTGACCTGGCGTCCCTGTTTTTCACCAGCTGCCCTAGCACATTTTGGCAAATTTGGCTTCTGTCCCGGATTTTAAGAGGGGGTCGACTTTAAACAGTGAAAGGCGCTTTTTAGGTTGAGCGTGGAAGCGCTTTGACCTGTTGTTAAGTATTTTGTGCTTTTAACCACGCCCACCTCAAGCCCATCATGTTCACTCGTTTGCGGGCTAGCCTTTCAAAAATCCTCTTAACATTGGTAAATGCTTTACGTTTGTCCGTCCTTGGGGCGATTTTGTTACGGCCTTGGACATCGACCCGGTTACATGGATAATTGCACTTTTGCCGATAGGTTTGACTGTGAGCAAACTTTTTTTCCTTTTGTTTGTCTCCTTCTCTCTCACGGCGGCCGTAATGCTTTCAATCAGCTAGCTTATATCAGCTGTTTTACTTTTCATTTTCAATTTATGTGGCAAGAATAGTTCAGTTAGGAATTTACAATGCAAATAGCTCTAACTCGAGCAAACGTGAGAGCCGTTACATTGCAAATGCTTGTTTAGCTATTCTAAAGCTGTGCTAGTTAGCAGCTGTAATAGGTAAGCAACTTAACATGTATGATGCTGGTTTTAAAACTTACATTTTATTTCTTTTCATAGTGCCTCTTCTGTGTTCCTATGTCGATGAGAGCATCCATTCCACCGCGTGCGTTCTGTTTTTGCAAAAATGTCCTGATTTTTGGTTGTCAAGATCTGGTCACCCTAATGTTCTACCCTGGCTGCATCTTCATCAGGGGTGCCTTGGGCAGGCTGTGTACATGCGCTGGATCAGAGGCACATGACGCGCTTGCGCCAGCACTGAGGGGACACAACAGTGAGAGACGGATCACTCTTTCAATCAGTGCACCTCCCAAAGGCTTGTTTACCCTTTCTCCTGTATCTCTGGTATGGCAGAGGGAGAGCGTTCCCTCATTTACACCGGCCATGCCACCGTACTAATGAAGAAACGCCTCCTCGATGTAACACGATTGCGGAATGTGTGCCCTTACATGTGTCAGTGGTCTCTTCTGGGATATCAGTCTTCCCTGGAGAGGTGGGCAGGCACAACAACTGAATACCTGTTGCGTCCCAATAGCATTTTGTGTCATTTGGCACCAGGCTTGCCTCTCCAGTAGTTTATGTACGTCCATTACTCTATCTGCTGCGATTGTAGGGCGATGGCTAGTCCGCCATCCCCCCCGGTGTCCATTTTAAGTGTTAGAACTACACATTCCGCTTCTTTTACAAGCAACCAAGTAGAGTATGAAACCTCCAGGGCCTTATTACAGAAGGTGCCCTGGGGCACAATGGTGTTTGCTCCTGTAGTTTCTCCCCTCAGGACACTTTGGTATGACGCAGGGGCCCTCGGATGCCTGTGTGCTCCCTTCTGTACTCCGGATCCTGGCGGTGAAATCAGAGGTCATTCCCTTGTTCTCAGAGGCATCCCCATGCAAATGAGAGCTCTCCCGCCCCTGCACCAGCAGTGTGTCACCCACACACGTGTGGCACAGTCATTGTGCGCCGCATGCGAAGTGGAACGGTCAGTGGTCCTGGAGCAGTGGTTTCAGGTCGGTGGTATTACTTTGAAGGCAGGATTGGGCTGTTACACATGATTTTGTACCTGTCCTCAGTGCTTTAAATGGAAAAATAGAAGTGCAGGTACTCTGTAGCAGAGTACCTGCTTGTTTCTGAGAAGTGCCGGTACTTTCCAATTAAAAGTATTACGTTTTTCTTGAGAGATGCCGGTACTCTCCCTCTCAAAATAAAAAAGTGCCGGTACTCAGTACCGGAGAGTACCGGCCCATTTAAAGCACTGCCTGTCCTGGGACAGTGTAGTGTTTTGTGTGGCATGGTGCACTGTCCTCGTCGGCTGGGGTACTCGACCGTTTTACGCCGTGTGACCCCTGAAGGTCACATAAATGTATTGTAAACCGCAGTCTGCGTTCCCACTGCTTCCGGTGGTACACCTGTGTAATTGGAGTTACAAGTAGGCCGCAAGGATTGTTACCACAGGGCTAACCGGGACTCATTGTTGACGCAGGTTTGCCCCTCTGTGATTGACCTGTTTCCCCCCCATCTCTAAATCCCCAACCCCTCTGGTTCCCATTCTCCTCCCCTCCCCCTAAATCCCTGGCCTGGCTCCACTTTCACACCGCAGAAGGGCATTTCCTCTCCTAAAACAGCCCCACAATTACGCGCAGCACTGCAGGCGGCGAAATGCCCGCCAACGGGCATGATGGGGTACAAAGGCCGCACATGGTCACCAGGCTAATAACCACTGCTCTACCTTTAAAGAGTTGTGCAATTTCTGGTAATGACTGTTTTGATCAAATCTAACCGTGGGTCCAAATACTGTTCTCTGCTCTTACAGCTTGGAGTTTCTGTACCTCGGCGGTAATTTCATCGCGTCCATCCCACCGGAACTGGCGAATCTGGCCCACCTCAGCTACCTGGTCCTGTGTGATAACAAGATTCAGAGCGTACCCCCCCAGCTGGCACAGTAAGTGACCGCCCCCCACTGTCACGCATTCGGGGCACGTGTGCATGCTGTGTTTAGAACTACTGATTGTAAAGACTGATCTTCAGTGGAGGGCTGCAGACTAGATCGGAGCAGCCATTCTCATTAAATCTCAGAAACGGGCGCTTCAGCACTGAATAACAAGGGTCACCGTCTGTGTCGAACTTTATAATATCTTGGTAAAAACACTTCTAAAGCAGTTTGCTCGTTTTCGACACTAAAAAGCATTAAAAAACTTGCGAAATCAGAGCATTAGAATATTAAATGAATTGTTTGTGGATTAAACGTGAAAGAACGAGTACATCTGATTGAGATTAGACTGCAAAAAATACATTTTAGATGACCAGTTGTGGACTTGGGAAATATTTTGGAGAGAAGTGGGTCTAGACAGACACACTGTTTTGTTTATTACTGAGTGTTCCTTGTCATGTGTGTCACGAGGGACACAAACGAAATATATAAAAAGTAGATGATTGTTAATTGAGGTGAATGAACTCCACATCTGCTGGTCACAGGATTGATTTCTGTAAAAGCCAGCCCAGCCATCCATCCTTCTAAGGATGGTATGAATAATTTATGTAGATTGGGCCTTGATAGCCACACTGTCCGTACCAGCTTCTGGTTGGTTCGGGCAGAGAGCAGTTCCTTTTCGGTGACTGAGGGCCTATGTCATCGAAGAGCTGCAGACATCAGTGCATCTTACGGCGTACCTAAATCCTCGTGGAACAAACAGCAGAGGGACATTTGCCCTAGATCTGGATGTCACTCACAGGGAAGTTGCGCAACATGCCAAGAAATGATGCAATGAAAAGGGACAAAAGACAGAAGTGCACACAGGACTGATGAGACCCAGAGGTCAGGTGGTCTGCTGAGCAAAGAGCAACTGATAGGTGTCAGAGCTGTCAGTAGAAAAACTCCTCCAAGGCTCAGGCTAGCTAATTGCAATAAATGTCCTCCTAGGGAGTCTGACTTGCTTGCGTCAGTGCCTCTTGTTATGCCAAAGCAGATAGCTGCCATATTAGTTGTGGGATGTACTTCCTGCTCTTTTGACCTAAGATGCCTACTCACAAAGTATGTTACGGTGGGGGTGCACATGGCTGGTCACTGCAAAAAATCCACTTCCAATGATCAGCACACTTCAGAAAAGACCATGGTAACATGGCGCCTCCTGGCCGCAGACTAGGCTAGTACATCGGCAACACAGTGACACTGCTGGCAAGGTAGGGCCCTTTAGTTTCTGGATTTGCGAAGCAGAAGGACTGGGGACTAGTTGAATAACTAAACGTTTCCTCCTCTTCCCTAATGGACCTTGGGGCTTAGCACTAGTGGCGTTGTGGGACAAGCCAACAAAAGTGGGTTCTAGGTAGGCCAAATGAGCAGCACACCTGGAAAAGGAGGGGGGTACAAGGGAAGAACAAGTGAGGGGTAGCTTGTTTCAGGGGTAGGGCCAGGGAGCGGGCAGCGTAAGGGCCAGGATGTTTTCATGACCTTTGCTGAATTGCGGTGGAGGGGAGTTCACTGAAAGTAGAGGTGTCTAGTTCCAAGGATTAGTACTAGGGATCCCATAGATCTCCTATCATGCTACCATGTGTTGACTCTTGGAACCAGAGTCAGGCGAGCATCATTATGTCTTAAGGTCTTTCTACCTCCTGCAACTATTCTGTTACAGACACATTTAAATGTGTACTCTGCATTAATGTAAGCTGCTAATGCACTTTGATATTTTCTGTGACTTTTGCTTTTGTGTGTGTGTGTATATATATATATATGTGTGTGTGTGTATATATATGTGTGTGTGTGTGTATATATGTGTGTGTGTGTGTATATATATATGTGTGTGTGTATATATATATATATATATGTGTGTGTATATATATATATGTGTATATATATATGTGTGTGTATATATATATATATATAATATATAGATATATTTATATTAGTTGATTGACTTTCTTTTGTATACCTTTTATATTTCCTCAGAGTGCATTCACTGCGATCGCTAAGTCTGCACAATAACTTGCTCACCTATTTGCCCCGCGAGATCCTCAGCCTGGTGCACTTGCAGGAGCTGAGCCTTCGTGGGAACCCGCTTGTTGTGCGCTTTGTTAGAGACCTCATCTACGCCCCACCAAGCCTCCTTGAGCTCGCAGGACGCACCATCAAGAGCCGTAACATTCCCTATGTTCCCTGCGACCTTCCGGACAACCTTTTACATTATCTGAACCTCGCCAGCAAATGCCCCAACCCTAAGTGTGCAGGTGAGTGCCTCCCCTTTGCCCTCTGTGTGTGAGTCCGGCATTGTGTTGCTTAAGAAGTATTGACTGATTTTGTTTGGCTGCCACTTTCCTTCAGCATGTTGGATGCCTCAAAAGTAGTGGGTGTTGAAAGGAAATTAAAGGACTCCTTTCTGCTTGCCACAGTGTCAAAGGGTTGGGCAAACTAAGTGCACACTACACTTTCCATGCTAGAGATTTCATAACAAGGGGATCAGAGCAAGAACTTCAGTTGTTCTTCCTTGTCCCCAGTAAACTGGAGACTTTTGAGGACATGTGCCTTGCCTAAGGTCAGCGCTTAATTTGTGCTAGTGGTTGGTGGCACAGACATTCATTTTTTGGCACACAGGACTCATTTTTTCATCATCAGACCTTGCCCCAGTACAGGAGAAAGAAAGGCAGAGAAAGATGGGGAAAGCATTGACAAAGACTCATAGTAGGGAAGAAAAAGAGACCGCAAGAGTGTGCGAGAGACAGGAAGGGGGGTGGGATCAGGACACAGCAGTCTTGGCATTTGGGGTCCCCTGAATTCTGCAGCACAGACTGCGGGATCACAAGAAAAACTTCAGGCCCTTGCAGTTCCGGTTTCACAAGCCCTGCTCCCAGTAAAATGGGGTCCTTGTCTCGCCTTCAGTCGGATGGAGCCCCGGACGCCCCGGTCCACCTTTGACCTCTTTCCCTCCCTCTCGCATTCTGTGCATCAACGCCCAAAACAAGACTAGCTCCATCAAAACATAGAGTGCAGACGGCTCACTGTCCCGGCTGCCAGCATGTTCTGCTCCATTCTTTCTCCGGCAACCAGGCTCTTCTGTTCCTACCTTTATCGCGCTTCGTAACAGACCGCAGCTTGCTAAATTCTAGCAAAAAATGTCCAAGTAGGAACACGTGTCCAAAGGCCGGTAGAACATCAAATGTGTGGTGAGTCCGGCCCGCCGTGTCTGAGTGTATTTCTTGGTTTTGATATGTTGAGTTTCTGTCATTGCCAAGAATGCATCACATCCCTGGTGAGGGGACGTGTGTGTTTATTTTGTAGCACAGGAACCATACCTATGTGCGTCCTTGTAGTTCATTTAGAGGTATGATGTCAGAAAACTGTCAATTAGTAGTATTGGTCCGCTTCCCTTGATGGAATCAGTAAGAATTATGGGTCCGATGTATGATGTGATTTTGTGCTTGCAAAAGGTGAATTTCACCTTTTGCAACTGCAAAATGGCCCTTTCTAATGTACCATCCCTATTTTGCGAGTCGCATGAAATACAGACTCTCAAAACAGGGATTGCGACTTGCTGTTAGGAAGGGGCCTTCCAAGGGCATCCCTTCCTAATTGGCAGTCGCAGTGGCATGTATGCTGTTAGGAAGGGGCCTTCCAAGGGCATCCCTTCCTAATTGGCAGTCGCAGTGGCATGTATGATTGTTTTGTGACCGCAATTGCAGGAAAATGGGATGCATTTAACATTTTTTTTTTTTTTTTAAACTGCATTATTTAAAAAGCAGTCACAGACATGGTGGTCTACTGTCCCCAGCAGGCCACCATCCCTGTGAGTGTGGCCATTCCCAATAGGGGTGAAAATTGTGACCTATCTCATGAATATTGATGGGGTAGGTCATTTGGGAATCTCAAACAGCGTCGTTGACACTGGTACATTTGGATTTGCGACTCACAAATGGATTGCAAATTATGAGTCGCAAAACATATGGTCGCACATCTGGCCCTATTAGTATTAGGATATTAACTTTTTTTCAAATCAGTAAGACCCAATTAATAAGGAGAACAAGACCACCTGCAGGTTCCATACACTGTCCCTTTCCCCAAGTATACGCACAACTTCATTTTTCTCTGCCATATCTAGCCGGTGTTGTGTGCGCTTAGGCAGTACCACTGTTCTGAAGGTTGAAATTCAGAAGACAGACTGGAGGATTTCCAGCTCTGTTTTGTCCGGGTATCGCCTTACCTCACCACAGTGAAGAGAGGCCCATTCTCCCTGTCAGATTATTGAGCGTTGATTTTTCTGTGTTGCTTTGACCTTCTTGCCCATTAGTCACTTTAGTTTTGTTCCATCATTACTGTCCTCCTCCAGTGGGGGTCCTTACCACCTGCTGTGCGCTACTGTCAAGAAGGCTTTGAAAAACTAGGACACGGACACCCGTGGTTTTCCCTTTAGCCATTCGGCAGCAAACTTGTTAACAATTAAAATCCTGCTCCCACCAAGAGCCCCCTAATATGTATGCCTTGCTCTAGATTCTGAGTTGACTCGGTCTCCGATCTTCTCCGCTCCAGCATAAGGTCCTTTTTCATGTTGCCTATGTTTTGGCACCTACTGATGTTGTTTTTGTGAAATCTTCCTTGTATTAAGTGGATGCTGTACCTTTCAGGACCTCTACCACTTAAGTATCCTGTTCTGTGGTTTGTAGCATGTTGGAGGCAACTAATCCAATGTCTCCATAATTGGTCCTCTGAAAGAAGGGGCTGTCCAGTATATTTATTCCAGCCTGCAGTCTGAAATAGTGCCTTGCAGGTCTTTTTTTCGCCATGGTCAGACTTAGGTCTGCTCTAGTACTCATGAGAGTTGGCCATGCCAATGGCCTTTGGGTGTCCACATCCCCTAACACTTTCAATTTTAGGTTCTTGGCTATTGTTTGGGGTTATCGGTTAAACAGGGATATGTTTGAGACCTGAGGCACATTTATTTCTCCCATATAGCTAACTAGTGTTGAACCTTAGCAACTTTCAGCCTCGGATGTCCAGCACAAAGTAGTTTATTATGGAGGACTTTTCACTCACTTTAGCTGATGTTCATAATGAACGCGCTTGTTTCCACCTTTATGATCGTAGGTTTATAACCCAAGTTATATCTTCTGTAGTCGCGTGCATTGTTGGGGGGTGGAAAACTCGTTTTTTTTTTTTACCTCTTTCTCCTCTGGGGTTTTTGCACATCTTTGTGTTAATAACCCCTTTCCGTATGCTTGCACTGACCTGGCACAGACCTATTTGAGGCTATTCACTTGACATTCGTGGCACTGGACCTTTAAGAAAATATACGTAATAAGGGCGTCTTCCAAGCACCCTGGTATGATGTGGATTTCTACGTCATTTATAGCAAAATGCGTTCAAGTAAATTGTTGTCGTTTGGGACTGCGCCTGGGTGTAGCTTCTGAAGTAACCTTTCTAAATCACTAGTCGGTCTTGTAAATTGCAGAAGCTCTACTCACCGGTCCGATTGCTTCTGCAAGATTGTGTTGGCTCTCAGCTGTTTCTTCTGGCAGCAGTTCTCGGTTTTAAGCTGATCTTCCTAGTAGCTCATTCCAAGCAGTTAAAGAATAGATATGCACTCATCCAGCCATCAGTCAGCTTTGAGACAGCAGAGAGAACCTGAGCAGCATGCATGGGCACATGAAGATGGCTACCTTATTGGAAAAGTGGAAGCCCTCTGAGTCTTCTGGGCTCTAGTGTGAGGGAATGTGACCCCCAATAGGTGTTGGGCTCTGTGCGTTCCCCAAACCCTTGCAGGCTTATGTGGCTTTCTGGCGCGCCTTGCCCCAAGTGCTTTTATTTGTTTGAGTTATTGGTTGGGTCTTGCCAGCTGGTTTGCAGAATCCATCTGACCCCTGTGTCTGTTTCTCATGACTCCCAAGGCCTTCAGCTAGCAGGACTGTGCAGTGATCCTCATCTTCAGGTGGTAGCCCTAGTTCCTGAACTGGGCAGCCCTGGTCCTTCCTGAGCACAGACTCTAGAGCAGCTCAAGGTACTAGGATTTGTTGTTACGCCTTGGACAAGAGACAACCTTCAGCTTCGTACTGTGCCTGGAAGTCGCCTCTCTGGGCATGTTCATGGTCTCCTCGAAGCCCAGATAAAGTTAACCTGACTTTGACAACTGGCTGATAATAGATCAATTGCTTCTACAATCTTAAGTTGATGCGACCTGCTATCGGTGTATCAATGACTTTATAAACACGGAGACATCCTGAGCTCGTCCTTGCCAAAGGCTTTAGTTTATTCAGGGCCCTGCTGTATAAAAACCTATACTTTGGCAAGAATGGAGAGGGGGCTACGCTAAACAATCACCCATTTGTGCTCGATCGATATCCTGGTGCTAGGTTTTTAGTTTGGTTTCTTCCTCCCTCACAACCCCCAGCCAAGCTTTTACTTGGTTTGTCTTTTCAATGCACCTCCCAGAATTGGCAGAAACTACAGCTGGGCACTAGTTTGGGTTTGTAGGGGGCGCATAGCTGATGGGAGGGGTCGACTTTGAACCTTCCCCTGGAAAATAAAATTACAGGAGAAGTTTTTGGTCCAGTCCTGAATATGATGCGAGCATATGGAGATGAGTGCTGAAGAGTAACATAATCACCGAGTGGGTTATTTTCCTTTTCTAACCTTTATTAACTGTTTTGGCCCAGCTGATAGTATGTTGTACAAATGGTGAAATCCAAAAGGACTTTGAGAACGTAAATCACCGGCCTGCATACATTCTTCCCATCACTGAGGCTACAGTTTACATTTTAGAAATATGGGCGGATATTTGCTTTCCCCTACAGTTGTATAAAACTGTAAACTTCGTACTTGTATAGCGCTCTTTTACCCTGAGGGCATTTTGGCGCTTTTACACATACCGCTGTGGAACCCTTCCTGGCTTTCCCTGTGAAGTGCCCACTCCTGGGCACCCCCAAGGTGAAGCCAAGCATCCCTAGCGCTGTTGGGGCCGTTGTGGAGATTAAGCAAGCTATTGCCCAGAGTTACAGAGTGGGACCCCATGTTTAGATTGGCACCAACGCGAGAGTTATCAGGTCTGAGGAAATTGAGCCCAAGACCCGCTGAGGCAGGAATTGAACCCTGGTCCCAGGCCACACCTCTGCATCAGGGTCTGCCGCTCTAACCATTGAGCCACACTTGTGAGTATACACATACCAGCTTCCAGTGACAAACCACGTGCAACATTGGAGGGACCTCTCAGGAAACTGGCTTCAGGCAGATCAAGTCGAAGGGGTGGTTCCCTCCATTTTATAACCCTAATTTGTGAGGGGCTTTCCTTCCCGTGGCCCTTTCACTACCAAACATGCCAGGGCACGGCTCGGTGACCCAGGCATTCTTCGCTGTTAACTCTGGTGATCTGAAGATCCTAGACTGAGCCCAATGAGCGCCTTATATATGGAAATAATAAAGTCTGTTATTCACACCACGCAGAAATGGCAGTATTAAGTGCTATATAAAAATACAGTTTATACTTCTTAATATTATTTATGACTCTAAAGCTGGAGTGGATTGACCGATATGCATGAATGAGAACCTCCAGCAGTGGGATTTAACTGCTCTAGGCATGAGCTGTTGGAGGCAATGAGGCTTACATCATTCCTGCATCTTATCCCTGTAGATGATGGATATTTTTTTTCCACAGCAGGCCAAACCACACCAAAGCTCTGTAAATAACAACTGTTACTGTTCACTAGTTTGTAGTGCTCTAAGCATGGACTGCTCCATAACCTTACATTGGCACCACATGCTGCAGGGAAGTTCTGGATTGAATGCTTCGGTTGGTCGAACTTTACAAGAAAGCTTGTTTGCTAAGAAGTCTTTCTTGAGTGTGTTTGTAGCAAAGTACATATGCCTAATTACAGGAGGTGTTCAAAGGTGTCCTGAAGATACACAGCTATTACTGGGCACTGTCCTTTTACTTGCAGATGTTGTTGACTTTGAACTTGCATCCTTCTCCATGGGTCTTATAAGCCATCTTCCTGAAGTACAATGATGAGCGACATACATACATCATCTCTACATTTGTGGGCTGTTCATTGCTGTCTGGTTAATCCATACAAGATGTCCATTAAGCTCAAAGTTGGCAATAGTAGAACATAGATGAGTAGTGCACAGGGTTGCTTTAAAAGGGGACTTTCTTGAAGTTGAGCTTTTATGTATATGTTAATATTCAGATGTTGGGAACACATTCATTGACCCTCTTTTAAGCTGAAAGCATGCGTTGACTAACACCTGCGGAGGAGCGTAACAGGCCTTTGCATGCTAGAGTGTTTTGGGATCCCCTCTGGTGCCATTCTGCCATCAGTGATGTTCTGACTCTGGTTTTTGTTGCTGTAGAAGGTACTGGTGGTGGAACCTAGACGCCGACCATTGTGTCTTAGTAAAACAAACTCTCTTCTCACTCAATGCCTATCCCTTCCATCCTGCAGGGGTCTACTTCGACAGTTGTGTCCGACAGATTAAGTTTGTGGATTTTTGTGGGAAGTACCGGCTCCCTCTGATGCACTACCTGTGCTCCCCGGAGTGCTCCTCACCCTGCAGCAACAGCTCAACCTCTCAGAGCGAGTCGGACTCCGAGGACGAGGCTAGCATGGCAGCTCGCCGCATGCAGAAGGTCCTTCTAGGTTGAGTTGGCCCAAGCCAAGGAGATGAACGTCCGCGTCGGGCCAAACATTGGAGAACTGCTTGAAAGCAACAACCTATCTTGAGCTCCATCAGCGGAAGCAGGGAGCAGACCCTGGAGGAGAGCTCTTCACGCCCAGCGATACATCTGTTGCCGAAAGGACAAGAGCAGCCTTTTTTGGATAGCCCACAAAATGACAAACCCATTATGTGACTGTTTATAACGCTTTTCTTGATTGAGACCGGCTAAAAAAATATGGCCACCATGTTGCTAACTGTAGATAATATGCTTTACTTTACTTTGAACGCTATGATGTAAATCCAATGCTGTTTCATAAATTGAGGTGCAGGGTTAGAGTAGACGGCGCCCTGGACTTCAGGACGTAGAGCATCACCTGTTCTATGATCCTCGCTCAGTGATAGATTCCTATTTATTGTCTAAGTCACCATGCTGCCTTTTGCATTTTTCTATTTCCACAGGAGATGAAGAAAGAATGTTTTTTTAAAAAAAAAGCTTACTAACAGAAGATAATAGTTGGCCTTCATCATTTTAATATATGAGATTTGCAATAACCAGTGTCGAAAAGGAGTCCACTAACAATGAATATCTGACTGTCTCAACTAAAACGCAGCTCTGGAGTGACTCCCGGTTTAGTTCGTCTGGAGTAGGATATGATAATACGCCGTCTCTTGAGCTGTGTTCCAAGTGACTGAGATGTTGTCCAGTTTAGGCTAAACAAATCCGTAGAGGTAACTGAGCGGTTGTTCCTTCGTACGCTTGCTGATGGGGTATACGTTGAAAATTTGGAACCCATTATCCGTTTTATTAAATGATTACGTTAGTTTCCTTGTATGAAAAAGAAAAAAGTTTCACCTTTTTATTTCACGGCTGATCCTAAAGAACACTTTCCCCATTGGCAAAGATCATGGAGGACAGAAGATCTGCCTGCTTAGCTTCCTATTGGTGAACCAGAGAGAGGCAAAGAATCACTTGAAGTGTGATTGATTGTTTTCTTCAAAGAAGGATGGCTGACCCACTGCCCACTGTCTTGAATATTTCAAGCAGAACAGGCCTTGGGTCAGTCCCCATCAGTATTTCTAGCAATCGCTAAATATTTATGTGTCATGCGCATGTGTCATCCTCTAAGAAAGTACCCCACCCTACTTAACAATAACGACTGTGCCTGGGATCCTGTGGTGAACGAGCAAAGGCTATTTATTTGGTGAACCTTATATGAAGTGAATGCCATTATGCAATGCCTAATCAAATCCGTTTTTATCCGCGATATCATGAATGTGCCATAGAGAATACACTAACCTCACAAGCAATGGGATGAGCAGATTCGTACAGGAAAACTGTATCTCATTAGCCTGATCTTAAGGAAAATATAACATTGAAGGAGTTTGTCTGTTTTGTTCGACAACTTTCTAAATGAGCCTTGCTCCATGTCAAAGTGGCTTCTTTAATTGCGCTTTATTTTAATATGACCCGCCTTGTTTCGAAGCCGCATCACGACATAGTACCCTAACGTCGTCCACGTACCGCCTCCCCCAGGATATGCTTCTGGCGCGGTCAGTCCGTTTTGGCTCTGCTGAATATTACTGTGGTGTGTGTGCATCGGGGTGCGCGTATTCACATGAAACCTCAGCACCCCTGGTCCGCCTGTTTTCACAGATGAGTGGATCCCCCATGTAATGCCTTCTGCATTGGTCCGCGGTCCATCCACTAAGAGTCCCTTTTACAGTACAATGAGGTGTTTTATCCTCGGAATGCCTAATACACTCCTTTTGTCTCTTGGGTGAAAGTGAAAGCGAAGGAGTGCCGCTTGACCTGGTCTGAAATGATTTTGAAAGGTGCAGTCATTCAGAGGAAACACTGACTGTCAACCTCTGAACTCAGTGAATTAGGTAGTGATGCTCCACAGAGGAGAGGACATCTGGTCGTGTGACTAACACCCTGTGCTTGTCACGTCCAGTCCATGTTTTCCACACTTCTTCGCTCATGTTCTTCATTGTCCTATGTTTCAGAAGGATGCAAGTCCGGGCACTTCATTTTATATATTTTGACACAGGCAGCCACCTGAAAAGTCTCAAGACATCAAGTCTGGTCTCATTTGCTACCCTCTTTTATTGTTTAGTGCTGCGCCCCCTTCCCTCGTAGTGCTGTTCGAGCGCAGCCGTCTGCCTTAGAATTAAACTGGGGGCCCGTTGGTACCTGGGAGACCTTTTGCTGGACTGCCTATGTTCCCTTCCGGGGTAATGCTGTACGAGCGCAGCCGTCTGCCTTAGAAGTAAACTGGGGGCCCCGTTAGTAGCTGAGGCATTCTGCTGGACTGCCTGTGTTCCCTTCTGGGGTAGTGCTGTACGAGCGCAGCCGTCTGCCTTAGAATTAAACTGGGGGCCCCGTTGGTACCTGGGAGACCTTTTGCTGGCCTGCCTATGTTCCCTTCTGGGGTAGTGCTGTACGAGCGCAGCCGTCTGCCTTAGAAGTAAACTGGGGACCCCGTTAGTAGCTGAGGCATTCTGCTGGACTGCCTATGTTCCCTTCCGGGGTAGTGCTGTACGAGCGCAGCCGTCTGCCTTAGAAGTAAACTGGGGACCCCGTTAGTAGCTGAGGCATTCTGCTGGCCTGCCTATGTTCCCTTCCCCGGTGATGCAGTACGAGAACAGCCATCGGCCCAAGACCCAGAGTAGGGGGCTCATTGGCAGATTGGAGACCTGCTGGACTATTAGACTGAAGAACTCTGGGAGCACTTAATAAATAGAACCCTAATCTATATGTGTGCTCTCCCAGTGCCCCTTGTCCCTTCACCTTTGCTAGCATTGCTTGTTCCAAGGCTCTTACCCGTCTGCACCACAGCTTTAGAGTTGTCTGTTGTCATGAGTATTAGCTTGTTTTGTGTTAACCATATTTTTATGCACTGATCAGTTTTATGCAAACTGATTTGACATTTTCTCTCCTATTTAAGCGATGAAGCTTTGCATCGCCCGTAGGTCTGATTTCATAGTATATCCTCATAGATCCCTGTGGTCTAGCAATCATTGTAATGGTTCGTGGACCTTTAAAATCCCTCTGTTGGCTTCTACTGATATTCACTTTCAGTGTGTTTTAGTGAAGGTTCCCTCGGTACCAAGCCCCAAACAATATCACACCTCTGATCTTATCTTGGGCAATTCCCTTCTGAGGTTTGATGGACAAAGGTCTTTGCCAACTGTTATAGCCCAGTTGTTGCTGTTTCTGTCCTGCAATAGCAGTTACGTATCCGAGTCCAAAACCCAACCCAGTTTGTAAATGCAGAGCGGTGTTTTGCCAAAAGTCGAATGGGAATCTGGAATGGCACTTGCGCCCACTCCTAACATGCATCTCAACTCACTTGTGCCAAACTGGGTTGAAACTGATCTCAAAATGTAACTGGCAAAAATATTTGAGTTACTCCTTTACATTAATGACTATGTTCATTTAGTTTCGTGTCTTTTTGTAATACAGATGTCTTGTTTCGTGTTTTGTGCTATTGGGAACGAGTTGGAGGTGCACGTTATGGAGACCCCTGCATTCCTTTATGCTTTTTTGCATGCCAGCACATGTGGTCGCACTTTTAATTTCTGCATTCAGTTGTGCCTTCTATTTGAGCATAGTTTTGCAGACTTATCAATTATTGTATGTCTTTGAATTCTGAATGTAGGTCTGTCCCAAGTGTGATACCAGAGGGCACGAAAAAGTAAACCAGTGATTCAGACGGAAATCTAGAAGTGCAGGTGCACCTTGTCCCAGGCTGCCTGCATGCTGCAGAGAAGTGCTGGCACTCTCCCGTTAAAGGCATTGCAGCAGTGCCGGGAAGTGCCTGTAATATCCCTTCGAACTGGAAGTGCAGGAGCCTGACAGGGCCTGCACATTTAAAGCACCGCTGTAGGCGATACAAAACTTCTTTGCTACGCTGTCTGACACCACTAAGCTGTCGAGACTCATTAGACACAGTTCATAGATCTGAGTCAAGTAGTGTTTCATAATTTAATCCTTTCAGAGTAGTTGTAACCAGGCATTCTGGCTTCCCTAGATACATGCTCAGGGACTATTTTGCTACAGAACACCAGACTTTCTTCTGATTGGCCACCATGTCTAAGTGTGTATCTCAAGTGAGGTTTCCCTTTTCAAACAGATTTAGTAGCACAATGTGGACTCGGACGCTGGTGTCCACTCAGTATTACATTAAGGTAGGTTTTTTTTTTTATAGTGAAACATACTTTGTCTATAGGTTGAAAGGGTAGATACTTATTCCCACCTTATTTGCAGTGGTTTCCCACCCACATGCCAGAATTGAGAATGTTACTGGGCCTTGTGAGCAGGGAATCCTGCAGCCGGCTTTCCCTGCTCGCGCATTCTGTAAAGTCCCCACCAGTTCGCCCTCTAGGGCGGTGGACCGTGGACCGTGTTGGTGTCAAGGATTTAGAATGGCTCCTCCTGAAGTGCTGTATGTTGTTGGCTAGAAACCTAGTACTTAAGTCTAGGCTTCCGAGTTATGCCAACTTGTTAGAAGAGGAGGTGCTCTTAGTCTGGCTTTAGGACCAGTATTCACTTGCAGTCTCCAATCAGGACTTCTTGGTTTGTTCTGCTTTTCTTATTATTAAATATGGCATAGTAGCTCCAAAGCCAGTTGTACTCGAGCAGAGATTGTTTTAAGTAGTGGAGAACCTGTACTTTTTGGTACCTAATGAAAGGGAAATTATACGTGGCATTGGAGTCTAACTGAATAACCAAAACCAAGTTATATGAGCAAACCATGCAGAGGTTGGTAGCTGGAGCTGACCTTGTTTTGCCTGAATATCTGTACTTTTCCATCAGCAATACCTCCTCTCCCGGTACCTTGTTAGCCTTATAATTGAGCACAAAGCTCGACTTTGAGCCTTTTGTATTTGAAAATGTTTTTAACCACAATTGCTGAAGGCACATTCTATGTTGTACAAAAGACAACCAGAGGCCTACTGCTCTGTCTCTAGTTTCACATGCCCTGTATTGAAAAATGCAGCCATTTGATAAGTCTTGCCTTGCAGTGAATGCATCTTCCTCAGCCTACATCTTTCTGCAGGTATACGTGTGTTTTTAGGTATGTTTGTGTTGCTGCTTACAGCAGTCACTCTTGCCTTGTGTCTTTGTAATGTCACGGGGTACCAGAGCCTTGGGACCCCCCCTCCCCCGGGAGCCTTAAGGTGTTCACTTTAGCGCAGTCCCTTGCATTTCATTTAGAATTGAGACTTGCACCCTCTAACTTGAGGCTTGTGTCACGAGATTCAGCAGCCTTCTGTGGTGTCGAAGGCCATGCTTGTTCTTCATTCCTCACTTTAGTAAGCTCTAAATGTCATCTGAAGTAGCTCTTATATGCAGAACGTTTAATCGTAAACACTATCTTAAAATATACTATGTATATAAATAAAAAATACGATATTTATCATCTGCTGTCAATTTGTTTTTCTTAATATCTCTTTAGTGGATCTGTAGATGTTGGTTTTCTGAAAAACATAGAAATAACAGCCACGTTTTGAATGCTGCCAGTCTCAAGGATGAGACTGCTAGGCGTCGACTGATAGCAGGTACGGTTCATGCTTTGTAACTGCGAGAATTCTAACCCAGTCTCACGGTTGTATCTATTCATGCTGCACACCTGTAGGTGATGTGTCCAAAGTAGCAAACTGAGGCGCTTTTGCGGATTTAAAGACCTACAAAACAAAATCTGAGTCATCCAGTCATTTTATTTTTCTATCAGATTTCAACTTTGTCACTCTTTTCAGCATTAGCAACTCAAAGTTACCTATGACAGCTCCTCCTTGAGATGCATGTTACTTGATCTGAAGCACTGACTCAAGAATAATTGACACTGATGACCACACTATCACCTTTGTGACCTATTGACTTTGCCAATGCTTTTTGGCGATGGTGTGCAGCATCGATTAAAAAGCAATGTGCTCAAGCTCTGCAGTATTAGCCAGGAACAAAACCATTCACAAACGTCCTGCCCTTGCAGCATCCCAGATGCTGTATAGCATGGGGTTAGCAACGGGTGACAGGAGCAGGGCAGGGGGAGGGAAGTAACACAAGGAGGTGGTTGGGAGAATAAACTGGTGAGATACAGCAACATGAAGTGGGGGGAGAGAAGCACATGGGTGAGAAAGCGAAGGAAGGTATCACAAGAGTGAGCGCAACATGGAGGAGGTCAAGAAGAAGCCCACAGGGGAAAGTGAGTAACAGAGTGCAGGGGAAAAGAAATTTACAAGGTAAACAAAAGAGGAGTGTCATTCTGTATCAAAAAAGTGTGGTTGCAGCCTTCACTATGGGTCTGGACCCATTAGGTCATAGAGGCAGCTCATGTTAGGAGCACAGGCCCTCACCCACCAATGGTGGCATGCTTCATCATTGGGCTGTCACTGCAATGCCCAACGGGCTCCTAGAGGGGGCAGTTTGCTGGGTATCTTTTTAAATTGTCTCTAGGCCTGGATTATTAGCCTTGGTGAGCAGTGAGTAAAATAATTTCACACTGTATGCAGATTGGTATTAAACTGTTAAAATGAATTCGAGTGCGCGGCCGGGAAGGGGGTTAATGGTAGGCTAATGGCATAGAGTGGGGGAAGGTCCAATGAGCAGCAGGTAGTCGGAGATCCTGCCATTCCTAAGGGTCTCATTTACTTTCTATTTGGGATCATCAGCGCTGTACAAAAGAAATTCATCCATACTTACGGCATAAGTTTATCAGCACTAATCTTTGATATATTAAGGGAGTTAATTAGGTAGGACAATATCACCCCAGACCTTTTTGTTGCCTACCTGGGTACGTTAGATTTGATACAAGTGCTGATGAAATGATCATAAGCTTTGAGACAAATTAGGCTTGAAATATCTTGACCATAATTGTAGTGATCTAGGAATCATAGTTTTTCCTGAGCTGCACCTTGACAGGGACCATGAAAATACATTTGCACTAAGGAGATCTCTAGTTAATTTTAGCAATGGAGAGTGGACGGGTCTAGAATCAGACAGGGGTGGGGTAGATAATTAAAAGCCATGGAGAAGAAAGCAGTAGACGTGGTGGGGGGAGAGGGGGTAAAGGCAGAAGCTACACAGTGTGTTTATGGCACCAAAAGCACATGAGGGAGAGAGCAAGGTGGTGTGGGGGAGATAATTTGGGGGGAGAAAGCAACACATTAGAGCAGTTTCCCAAACTGGGAGTCGCAACCCACCAGTAGTGAGATTTTTGTATTTATCTTGTCACATTTGCTGTGCTTCAAAGAAAGAGGTCAAATATCAGGTGGGTCTTCGTCTGCTTATGTTTTTAACACAGGGAGTGGCGTTTACAAACTCCTCTCACTTTGCAGTCCGAAAAGGTAAAGAAAACTAAAGCAAATGACAGTGAACTACCATCAAACCTTTAGTTACATGAAAAAAAGTGCCTGCTTAATGTCCATTAAAGCTAGATGGGTCGCAAAGGTTTGCCATACTGAAAAGCGGGTCATGGTTCTAAAACGCTTTGGATGGAGCACTATGAGTTTGCTAGGAATTGTCAAAATCTTCTGATAGTATACGTGGACAAAGTCCCTATATTCGCAAGTTCATGTTGACCTAAAACACAGTCATACTTCATTTGTAGGAACCGTATAACACCCCCCTCCCTGGAGCATGGGCACAATACATGTATCCTTGAACTACTTGCTTTTCGAGTACTACTTTTTAGGTCTCACGCATGACAGTGCGTTTGCAAACGCATGCGCTCTCGCCTGCAAGACATATTCTTTACTAATAAGGGCTTGGAGCCCCACCCATTGCTTACCATTCGATGCCCTCATTGTCACTCTTTTTCACGATCTCCTGATGGGCAAGAGCATGCTGGCTTCACCTTCTTTTCTTTCATTTGGAGCATGGACCAAGTATTGTTTGCTTCATCTTGATTAGTGTTCTTCCACTGCGGGCGATATGATTGAGGTACTTTCTTCTTCCCCAGATGTCCTTGTCCGTCTTGCTTCTTACCTCCTCTCCCCTCCTGCTGTCCACAATGCTCCTTACCGCCCACTCTCCCATTGTCTGTGCGATGCAAAGGGAAAACTTATCATCTTTTTACCCTCACATAAATGGAAAATAATCAGGCATTTAAAGAATGATGGAATTGGGAGAGAATTAGCTTTAACGAAGAAAGACAATTTCAAAATCATTAATATTGCATAAGCTTTTTTTCTACGTGTTCTCTTGTCATAAACCTGTGTGACTAAAAGTTGCACTCATACTTTTCACACCACACACCACAAAGTTATTTGTCTTGGCGTGCCTCATTACCTGAGTGGGAATGCTCCAAGTCAAAATACATTGCCTAGGATCACACAATTCGCTCGTGAAGAAGTGAAGATTCAAACTACCTTTCCTTATCCTCAAGCCTGCAGTTTAATAATCAACTTCAAAGTCATTTTTGTTGTGTCTCTCTCTCCCTGCCCCCCCCCTCCCCCCCCCCCCCTTGTTCAGGTTGATTTTTCTCCTCTCCTGCTGGGTGTGTCATAGTGGTTTTTTTTTTTTTTTTTTTTTTTTTTTTTCCCCTCATAACTTTTACCCAAGCTGCACAGCAGACTGGTTGCTGTACAATCTGGGTAAAACACATTGGCAAAGCCAATATCTCTTGCATACAAGTGACCCATTGGCTTAGACAATGCTTGTTTCTTTTGGGTTTGCGAGTTCATGTGTTACCCAGTGCTCTTCCTTGTGTACTTCTCTCCTGTGTCTCTCTGATGGCTTTGTTCTACCCCCGCACCACCTTTGATGAGGCCTTTGATGTTCTGGTCTCCCTCTCATGCACTTCCCCTGCATTGGTCTCACCTGTGTGCATCTCCCCTCCTGCTCCATGTAGCTCTCTCACCTGTTGCTTCTACTCTCCAAGCTCGCCCTTCGTGGTGGTTTTGTAACCCCCTCTGTGTTGCTTCCTGCCACCCACAGTACTAGTTCCCGCCAGCCGTAGCCCCTTGGTTGCATAATTTTATAAGGGTGCACATGAAATGATAGTCGTATCATAGCACTTTTTTGTTTGTTTTTCTTTAGCCATATTGCACAGCATTGGATATGCTGTACAAAATGGCTAAAGACCATTGAAAGCCTACGGGTTCCAAAGGCAAGACCTTTTGGCTTTGCTGATGCTTGTTTTTAAAGCAATACAATTGTTTGACTGATTTCTGTTTCATTCATGTGTCATCTGCAGATGAGGGGAGAAATGCACTGCCCTTGATTTCCAATTTTCAGAGGTTTCTGGATCAGACCAGTTTACGCCGTTGAAGATGTGGATTGAATTCACCAGGAACAGTGCAAAGAGGTTCAGCTCTGCAAACAGATATATAATTTTGCTTGTGGTACTCTCCATTGCTGCAGTTTTCTTGTGGTTTGTGATGGCCCCATCTGGCTACTGCGTTTGGGGCGCTGGCCCTGGGAAGCTGTTGGTGACAGGGTGGAAAGAGGTGGGAGTTTCACAGACACCAGTAGCTCACCCTGAATTAAGGGAATGGGGTGATAACACCAGTGAGACTGCCTTCTACTTAGGGGCCCTCAGCTGTTTCCTCTTCCGCAGTGAAGATAGGTACCTTGTCTCAGGAGCTAGGGTCCAATGGACACTTTTTGATGGACCCTTTCTGAACTCGACAGTCCTAAAATGGATCAGGACAACAGAGGAGCGATATCTCTGCAGCCCTTACTTCTATCCTATCTCTAGGTGTGTCCTCCCGTTCTTCCTCTTTGTGATACAATTGTGGCTTCTTCTTAAATTCACTCTGGAGTTTCATACTTTCCTCTTGGGATTTTTATGGTGCCAACTTCCTTTCTTTTGGACACTTTTTATTCCCTGCTGGAGCTTTAATTGGGGTCTCTGTGGTCTTGCTCCTAGGGTACCTTTCCCCATAGAGACAATCTTGAGATGTTATTTTTGATAGCTCCACCTCTGTGATCTTGGTGAGTAGCAGTGTCCCTTTGGTGAAGAGCCAGTAATGCTGCATCAATTTTGACATTACCAGGAACTATCTCACCTACTGTGTCTATGACTGAGAAGTTTGGTCCTTAAGTCTACTGCGGGTGAAGCTCTGTGCTCTTCCTTTATTGGTTCCAGTACTTCTGGCAATGCCACACACCATGCATGGTCACAAGTGAGGTAGATGCTTCCTCATGACTGGCACTGTGGTACATTCCGTGACCTACTCATCACTAAACCCTTAATCAAAATTCATTGAATATCCTGTAGACAAACACGAGAAAAATACTGCTTCTGATAAGTCTTTCTTGCTAACCAAAATGGCATTTGATTCTGTTTTGCCGGGCAATGTGCCCTTATTGTATTTATTGTCTGTGGATTAATAGCCAGAGCCGGGGTCTGTGTAGGTGTTTGCAATTCCATTACGTCTGTGACGTGGGGAATCTACTTGTGTCAGTTGAGCCTCGTGTGTTTCTGGACGGACCTGTTCCTCGTACTCCGTTCTAAATAAAGAAGATATTACTCATCTTCTGGGTCCAGAGTATCCATCGTGCAGTAACCACTACAATATGGCGACGAGGTGTCCAGTGGTGTACCGGCTATGTGGGCAACGTTGTGGAGTCTACGGCCGGCACATATATCCGTGTAGACGGCCCTGGTGCCAGCGGACCCTTTCTTCCAGGTGATTGCCATTTTTCAAAAAAATATAAAACCTTAGGCAAATTTTTATTCGGAGTGGTTTCCGCGTACGCGCTGCGCAGACAAAAACAAGCGATCGGAAACCATTGTGCTAGCAGACGTGCACGCGTCACCTTCACAACAGGACGCTTGACGCACTTTTTTTTTATTACGGCGTAGTTATCTGCGTTTGCGCTACGCAGGCAAACGCATGAGCGGAAACCATTGTGCTGGCTTGTGTGCACACGTCACCTTAGCAACAGCAGCATTGCACTTATAGACGTGCACATGGTACCCTGGTTACGGAGACGCTTCAGCCTTAGTTGTTTTTTTTCTCTGTTTGAGCATTACCTGGACAATTGGGGCGCTTTCATATGTAATTGACTTTGTTTCTGGGTAACGTGTTGCGATTGTCTTTAGTTCTTTTTTTTTTTTTTTTTTTTCTTTTTTCTTTCCCCCTCAATGTCAACCTGCATTTTATCAAGCACACAGGGAACAGGTCCGGCATCAATTAAATTAGGCAGTCACTGGGATATTACCTTACCTTTACTGCACAGAAGTTTACAATTTCTTCGGAACCAAGCACTGGGGTAGTGCAGTATGGCACAACCAAATTTTACCATTATTCCTCCACAAGCGTTATGGTCTGCTGTAAGTACACAAACTGTCAAGTGGGTGGAATGAAAGGACTTTTTCCTAAATTACCTTGGTGCAATTGATGCAGAGCATAAAATGACTGCGGAACAGAAGAAAAGGAGCTTACTACATTCACTGGGACCTATTGGTTTACAGACTTATAATAAAATGCCAAAATGTCCTGTGAGTGGGGATGTATGTGTTTTTGGTGCAGCGATGCAGGACATTGACAAATACTTTGCACCTAAAGTTTGCATCGGAATTGTTTGGTATACGTTTTTTTTAAAGGAAACAAGAAAAAGGGGAGTCTGTGGATGACTATGTTGCGGACTTAAAGAAGTTAGCACTTGATTGCAAATTTTGTGTAATTCATGATGACCTAATAAGAGATCAATTAGTCATGCACTGCAACAGTCAATCCATCCAAGAAAGATTGTGGATAAAAGGTGATTCTTCACTTGAGGATAGCTTGGCTAGTGTACGGAAAGCGGAAATTTCTGGAAGATGTGTCCTGGAGTTGAAGTCAACAGAGAAAGGCACTGATTGTGTTTATAAAGTGATGAATCGTAAGCCTGTGAAGGAACAGAAAACTCTGCAAAGTGGGGATGGTGAACAAAGGTGTTACAGGTGTGATAGCAAGGAGCATTTAGCATATGCTAAGACATGCCCATCCTTAAAACGCAAGTGTGGTATTGTGGGTCACTTTGCAAGAGTGTGCAAAAATAAAAAGAAGATAGTCAAACGCGTACATGAAAGCAGTGACCAGACAAGCAGTGATATTGAAGAGAAAAATGTTGAGTCCAGAGGAGCTGTAGATGAGGGGAATTTTGTTTTGAACATTACTGAGGAGAATGCCAAAGGGAAACCAATGTGTAAAATGGAATTCGGCGGTGTTCCTATTACAATGTACGCGGACTCTGGTTCATCTTTCTCCATAATTAACGAAGAGGTGTGGAACAAAACTTTCGTGGACAAAATTGGCACACATTTGTTGCAGCCAGATATTGAACCTTGAAAGTTATACAGGGGAAAAATTAGATTTATTGGGCTTCAGATGGCTTTCATTCTCATTCACAAAGGGAAGCTGTATGTGTCAAAAAGAGGACCATCTGTGCTAGGATGGAGGGATCAAGGACAATTACAAATGGATTTGGATCCGAACGGCAAGGAGAAAGTGGTGGTAGTGGATGAAGGGCACTCCTTAGCTGCAGAAATGGAAAATAATTTCCCTAAAGTTTTTGGTAAACAATTGGGAAGACAAATAGGTTTTGAACATGAGATTGTACTGAAAAAAAAATGCTGTACCAAAAATCCACAAGGTGAGATCTGTGCCAGTAATGATAAGAGATGATGTATCAAAGGAGTTGGAGAAATTGATGTTGATGGAGGTTATTGAGCCAATAGAAAGTTCAGAATGGATTTCACCTGTGGTAATCGCATGGTGCAGCAACGGAAAGATTTGCTTGTGCATCTACCTACGGTATTTGAACGATAACATTGTTATTGATCGCTTCCAATTACCGAAGATCACTGAAATGGTTTCCAGTCTTAAAGGTGCTTGTTGGTTTTCCACGATTGACTTATCTGCAGCTTATCATCAGATTCCACTGTCTGCAGAATCTAAGAAACTTAAAGCCTTCATTACACCTTTTGGTTGTTTCCAGTATAAGAGAATGCCATTTGGGCTAATGTCAGCTGCTGCTGTTTTTCAATGTTTGATGTATAAGGTATTTGGGAAATCCAAGGGGGTGATGTGTTTTCAGGATGACATTTTAGTGTTTGAGGAAGATAGGAATGTACATGATGGAAGGTTGCGGCATGTGTTGGAAAACACGTGCTTAACTGTGGAATTGAGCAAGTGCAGATTTGCTGAGAGAAGTGTGGAGTATTTGGGACATGAGATCAGTGGAGAGGGAGTAAAACCTAAAGCGTCGTTGGTTGATGCTATTGTTAATGCACCTACTCCTATAACCAAGGATGATGTAAGATCATTCTTAGGAGTGGCGGAATTTTGCGCAAAATTTATCTCGAATTTCGCTGAGAAGGTTTAGAACTTGAGGCTTCTACTCCGAAGGAATACACGGTTTGTGTGGAATGATGTATGTGAACGAGAGTTTGTAAAAATAAATAAAAAGGAGTTAAGCAAAGTACCTAATTTAGGAAGCTTTGACCCGGAATTAGACACCTTTGTAACTACTGACGCTAATAACAAAGGACTGGGTGAAGTTTTATCTCAGAGACAAAAATGGGAGGGACAGGATTATTTTGTTTGCTTCTAGATCTTTATCGCCATCTGAGGAAAGGTATTCTGTGATTGAAAAAGAGGCCCTAGCTTGTGCTTGGGCATTGGAGCATTTCTGTGCATTTGTATGGGGTAAAAACGACGATTCAATGTGATCATAAGCCTTCGATCAAGCTACTAACCGGCAAAGGTAGTGTATTGGCGTCAGCAAGGATGCTGAGGTTATCTATGTGCATGAAGGATTTTACATACCGCATGGGGTATACCTGGCAAGAACAATTTGATGGCTGATTGCCTGTCCAGATTGCCAAGTCCATTAGAAAAGTGTGTGCATGATCCGTGGAGTGAATTCAGTCTTGTACATGTTTCTGGTAAACCTGCTCTGAATAAAGATTTTTGGGGAAAGAAGATGGAAGATGATGCTGGTCTACAAGCTGTTTTAAAGTATGTTTTGGAAGGGTGGCCTAGGAAGGACCAGCTGACTGAATCTTGTAAGTACTTTTGGGAAGTTAGATCTGAACTTTCAGTCGTTAGAGGGGAGATAAAATTGTTCCTCCATGTGGTGTGAGGGAGGCGATTTTAGAACTATGTCACAAAGGCCATTTTGGCATGGTCAGGACCAAGTCTGTAGTTAAGGATTTATTTTGGTGGCCGGGCGTGGACAAAGCTGTGGAAAGGTTTGTTGGATCTTGTAGGATGTGTTCTACAGCTGATAAGAGCTTGTGTACTCTGAGACCACCTATGGAGCAAATGCTGTTACCCAAGCAGCCATGGGAATGTTTTGCTGTGGACTTGTTTGGCCCGGTAGGAGATGCTCAGGAGTATGTAATTGTACTAATTGACTTGTATTCCAAATGGCCGGAAGTGGGAATAGTAGGAAGAGCTGACACTACTACAGTTTTGGAATTCCTGGACAAAACGTTTGTCTGACGGTATTCCAGCGAACTTGTTGAGTGACAATGGTGTGAAATTTGTTTCGGGTGCTGCAAAGAAGTATTTTGAGAGAGTGGGAATTAAGCATAGAACTACATCTCTATATGATCCCAGTGGAAATGGCACTGTAGAAAGGTTTAATAGAGCCATCAAGGGTGTTATTCAAGGAGCTTTGGGAAAGTGTGAGGACTGGCATACTGCTGTTTTCAAGGCAGTGTGGGCATATAGAATCACGGAGAGTGGTGCAATGGGATTAAGTCCTTTTGTTATTATGAGAGGAAGGAGTCCTAGGAGTAAACATAACCCTGCTTGGTTGGTGAATACTGGAATTAAACAATGGTCCACGGAGTTGGTAAGGGATTGTTTGGACAGATCACAAGCGAAAATTAAATCAGATTATGAAAAGCTTCATAGTGTGGAGCCTGTCAAGGTGGGCGACCAGGTCCGTGTTAAGAAGCCTTATAAGGTTAGGAAGGGTGAAAGTCAGTATTTTGAACCAGAGCAGGTGACAGAAGTGCTGCATAATGCTGTTAAATTGAGTGATGGTAGGGTCTGGAATCTCAAACGTGTTGCTCTACTTAACAGTGGGCAGAATCTTACTGGTAGTGACATGGATATGGATGGAACTGTGAACGTGAGAGGAGCTTCTGATTGGTTAGAGGATGAGGTGGGACATTGTGTGTCTGGTGAGGATGGTTCTCATAATCTTGACCGGATGAGTGTTGTTGGTGATCGTGAGGTCGGTGTGAATGAGTGTGAAGGCCGTACAGGAGATGAGAGGCAAGTATCAGATCCTGTAATGGAGCCTTCAGGCGGTGTGTTGCGTGAAAGAAGGTGATACCACCAGGTTGGTTGACAGATTTTGTGTTGGGATACATATCAGATATTCAGGCTATCTACAGGGTGGTTGGTTCGTATTTATATCATCGTCATCATCATACTTTATTTCGGTAAGTAGAAACATACCATAAAAGTACAATACAAACAATAACATTTAAGATTAAGAAGCACTAAAAATGCATGCACAATAGAGAATTAAAAAGTAAAGAAAGATTAAGATCCAAACAAAAATATCAAAGGGTGTGTCTCTTAACAATAAAAGGGTCCCCTCAACAAGGGACCAATTCCCAGGGTCCATAGATACTCAATAATATAGTGAAACAGTATCTTTATACTAAAAGACGAGTGTTAAAATCAAACATCAAGAGTCAATAAGTATACATAAAGAAATCTAAAAGTTAGCTACCCAATCTTATTCTTTAAAATAACTAATCTAAAACGCTAACTTTCTTCGAGAAATTTTGCCACTGGTAAAACTACATGAACAGATGAATCAGATTTTAAAATTCTCTCAGCATGAAGATAAGACCTGACACCTATAGATTTACAAAGCGGAGTGATCCAAAGGGCTCTTTGTTTGTAGTAAGCATGGCAATAAAAAAAAAAACATGTGAGACAGACTCTTCACTTTTACAACCCATCGGGCAAAACTTGGATCTATTAGTGGAAGTAGGCCATTTGTGCGTTAAAGAGCATAAAGGGAGAGACCATACTCTAAATCTAACAAAAAGAGCTCGTGCAAATGGAGAGAGTGCGATGTCCATGAAGGGCTCAAATTCGTAATGACATTTGATTGATAAATAACTATCAGACATAGACAGCGGAACAATCTTAGCAAATTGCATAGTCTGGACATTGTGCCAAAAAGCATGCTTCAGTACCTGTACAGCATTTTTAGGAATGGAAGATGGGTCCATCCAATAGGACCCTAGACCGAGGTGAGTTAAAGACTGTTTGACATAAACACACCATTTGGTTTTGGTGATAGTATTACGGCCCACCAAATTTAAGAAGCTGCAACAAAATGGAGAAAGGGCGTCTGTTGACCAAAGCCGGATCCAGAATAACAAGGGCCTTAAAGCAGCAATCTGCGAAATAGAAAAAAGGTTTAGATCCATTCGGATGGGCAGAGATGGAGTACTGGAGGGAACTTTTAGCAACATTTTCAAGAATTGTTTTTCTTCCCTTGCCAAGTTTACCAGGTTACAATGGCCCCAGAGTTCGGCACCATATAGGGCCCCCCCAATGGCTTGAGATTTGTATATTTCGAGGGCGGGAGACATTGCAAATTTGGGAGATCTAGAGGCAAATCTTACGATGCCACCCGCCCTTTGCTTCAAGCACAGTAAAGATTTCTAGCGATGAGCATGCCAAAGATGCGAGTCTTCCAGTTTAATACCCAAGTAATCGAAGGTGCCCACTCTTTCTAGGGGAACACCTTCTAGGTACACCGTCCTCTTCATTTTACACCTATTGTCCCCAAAGACCATATATTTTGTTTTTGTTGATTTCCAACCCATGGTCCTTGCAGAACTCCGTAAAACGAGAGAGCAATCTTGAAAGGCCCATGGCAGTTCGTGAGAGTAACAGGGTGTTGTCCGCAAACAAAGGCAAGGGAACTTTTGCCCACCCAAACTTGGAGCATTACCATGGGAGTCTGAAAGGTATGGAATATATGCATTAATAAACAATAAAAATAAGGTAGGCGCAAGAACGCACCCCTGCCTCACACCACAGGCTGTAGGAAAAGCTGAAGACAACTCGCCAGCCGAACCCCAACGAACTCTGGCATAATTATCAGAATAAAGATCTTTAATAATGTTGATCATAGAACCCGGAACTCCAGTGATACTCCGGACCTCCCAGAGCTTGGCACGCGGGACAAGGTCGAACACAGATTTCAAATCAACAAAGGCCACAAATAAGTGGCCTCGATCTGCTTCTACGATCTTCCACTTGATGGTAGTAAATCGGAAGACCTGATCGATGGTACTGACCTTGTCCCTAAATCCAGCCTGAAGATGACTTAAAACCTGGTTTTTCGTTATCCAGTTTTTTAATCTGGATAAGAGCTGGAAAGAAAATATTTTTTGCAAGTTGTCTAATAGACTGATAGGTCTATAATTCCCTGGGGAGCTCTTATCTCCTTTTTTGTGGATGGGGACAATAATTGCCACCTTCCACGAGTCCGGGTAGGATCGAGTTGTCAAAACACTATTCGATACCCTATTGATGTACCGGGTCCATACGGATAAGTCTGATTTGTACAAATCCGAAGGGATGCCATCTGAGCCAGGAGCCTTCCTTATTTTTTGGACACAAATTGCCAGCTCTGTTTCTTTTAATGTAAAAGGCGGGACAGCAGAAAGACACAATAAAGAAACAGTAGGAGTGTTGTCCAGATCCGGGCAAGACCCATACAGATCCCCAAAATGGGAGAGCCAGGTTTCTGCATCAATATGACACTCGGGAATAGGTGAAAGGGCAGGATCTCTACGTGAAACCAGAGACCCAAAAAGTTTGGCATCGCGAGCACTGGCCGCCTCCGCCAAACACTTCCATAGATTTTCCTCATATTTAAGTTTAGATGACTTGCAAGTAGAAACATAGTTTCATCTCGCATGTAAAATGGCATCCCGGATCTTTAGCTTTAAAGCTTTGGACAGAAGGCTCTTAGCCTCCCGACACTCCTTATCAAACCATTTGCATTTAGGTACAGGGGATTTCTTGTGAATTCTAGGAGATTTAGTAAAAAGGTCCTTGAGATCCGCAAAAAGAGCCACATGAGAAGATATAACTTCTGAGGGAGAAAATACAGTAAATTCATCGAAGAGCTGGTGGCAGGAAACTAAGGCGCAAAGCTTATCATTAAGCAGATTGGATTTCGAAAACGAAGACCATCTCAGCACGCGCCTATTGCTGGATAATTCCAGCAGATCTTTGGAAGCATCCAAGGCATAAGGTAGAGCGTGCCTTTTAAAAAGAGTTGCATTTTATACAATTTGTAGGGGGGCATGGTCACTAGTATACCTAGAACCCACCTCTACATTAATTATGGAGTGCCAGACTCATAGATCAATAGTGGCGTAACCCAGGATACTACTATAAGAGCCTCTGAAAAAGGTAGGTTTGGCAGGATTGTCATTTGGGAATCGACCATTTCCGAAGCGGAGGCCGTATGTTACTGCAAGATCTATTTTCTGCAGCGCCCTGGGGGAGGGATACATGATACTGGTTGAATTAAAAGCGGGGGAACATTCCACGCTTCATCTTCGGCCTGGATAGACTCAGCGCAGGCTGAGTCAAATTCAATTTGAGCATTAAAATCACCTGCGATAATAACATGATATTTAAAATGAAGTTCAAATAGGAGGTTGTGCAGCAGATGAATAGTGTCAGACTGAAGATTAGAGGGACCTGGTCTGTTATAAATGTTGATGCATAACACAGGAGCACCTGTATTTGGCCATATTGCTATTGCTAGAATATCACAAGAGTCAACAGCAATTTCCTTTACCCTGCCCACCTCAATCAACTTGACCCAAGTGCATAGACCCCCAATCGCCCTTCCCCTAGTTGACTGGATTGCCTTTTTAGTAAAACAGCAATAACCTTGTCTGTACACACAATCCTTAGACCAAGTTTCCTGAAACATACATATGGAAAAAGAATCAACATAAGTCCCCCACTCCGGATCAGATAATTTGCTCTTAATGCCAGCCACGTTCCAAGACAATAATTTCTCTGGAGTGGTACTGCAACCTGGCTTGCACGAGTCAGCATCAAGAACTGGATTGGAGGTAGCATTAATAATGCAAGGTGGGGCCCCTGTAATATTAGTACCCATGCCAAGTGAAGATCTTGAAAGTGGCACTTCCGGTTGATATGGAACACTGTGTTTGCCAGAGGTAGAATGGCGTAGTCAATCCACATCTGATGTATCCCCTGGGCAAACGGGGTCTCGAATGTTAACACCTTTGATGTTACAGACCATAGCAGCCCCATCACCGGGGAAAGGCAACAAACCAGGGGGGGGCAACAGAAGCAGGAACATTGCGGGAAATTGTCATAACCCTAGGTGGACGAGAAGACGAGATCTTATGTCCCATAACAGGCAAACTTTCTCTAAAAAATATGTCAGAGTCCGTTCTTGGTGGATTGCGAGCTTCCATCTGCAGGAGCCCCTTAACTAAAGCGGGGCTGGCAAGATTGAGTTTAATGATGTCCCGCCCCCCAGGGCAGCCTCGGAAGCATGAAGTAGAGACAATGTCAGCATGGATAATAGAGCCGCAAACCCTGGTGTGGCGAATCCAATACGACGCTCGACTTTGAGCCTTTTGTATTTGAAAATGTTTTTAACCACAATTGCTGAAGGCACATTCTATGTTGTACAAAAGACAACCAGAGGCCTACTGCTCTGTCTCTAGTTTCACATGCCCTGTATTGAAAAATGCAGCCATTTGATAAGTCTTGCCTTGCAGTGAATGCATCTTCCTCAGCCTACATCTTTCTGCAGGTATACGTGTGTTTTTAGGTATGTTTGTGTTGCTGCTTACAGCAGTCACTCTTGCCTTGTGTCTTTGTAATGTCACGGGGTACCAGAGCCTTGGGACCCCCACCCCCCGGGAGCCTTAAGGTGTTCACTTTAGCGCAGTCCCTTGCATTTCATTTAGAATTGAGACTTGCACCCTCTAACTTGAGGCTTGTGTCACGAGATTCAGCAGCCTTCTGTGGTGTCGAAGGCCATGCTTGTTCTTCATTCCTCACTTTAGTAAGCTCTAAATGTCATCTGAAGTAGCTCTTATATGCAGAACGTTTAATCGTAAACACTATCTTAAAATATTCTATGTATATAAATAAAAAATACGATATTTATCATCTGCTGTCAATTTGTTTTTCTTAATATCTCTTTAGTGGATCTGTAGATGTTGGTTTTCTGAAAAACATAGAAATAACAGCCACGTTTTGAATGCTGCCGGTCTCAAGGATGAGACTGCTAGGCGTCGACTGATAGCAGGTACGGTTCATGCTTTGTAACTGCGAGAATTCTAACCCAGTCTCACGGTTGTATCTATTCATGCTGCACACCTGTAGGTGATGTGTCCAAAGTAGCAAACTGAGGCGCTTTTGCGGATTAAAAGACCTACAAAACAAAATCTGAGTCATCCAGTCATTTTATTTTTCTATCAGATTTCAACTTTGTCACTCTTTTCAGCATTAGCAACTCAAAGTTACCTATGACAGCTCCTCCTTGAGATGCATGTTACTTGATCTGAAGCACTGACTCAAGAATAATTGACACTGATGACCACATTATCACCTTTGTGACCTATTGACTTTGCCAATGCTTTTTGGCGATGGTGTGCAGCATCGATTGAAAAGCAATGTGCTCAAGCTCTGCAGTATTAGCCAGGAACAAAACCATTCACAAACGTCCTGCCCTTGCAGCATCCCAGATGCTGTATAGCATGGGGTTAGCAACGGGTGACAGGAGCAGGGCAGGGGGAGGGAAGTAACACAAGGAGGTGGTTGGGAGAATAAACTGGTGAGATACAGAAACATGAAGTGGGGGGAGAGAAGCACATGGGTGAGAAAGCGAAGGAAGGTATCACAAGAGTGAGCGCAACATGGAGGAGGTCAAGAAGAAGCCCACAGGGGAAAGTGAGTAACAGAGTGCAGGGGAAAAGAAATTTACAAGGTAAACAAAAGAGGAGTGTCATTCTGTATCAAAAAAGTGTGGTTGCAGCCTTCACTATGGGTCTGGACCCATTAGGTCATAGAGGCAGCTCATGTTAGGAGCACAGGCCCTCACCCACCAATGGTGGCATGCTTCATCATTGGGCTGTCACTGCAATGCCCAACGGGCTCCTAGAGGGGACAGTTTGCTGGGTATCTTTTTAAATTGTCTCTAGGCCTGGATTATTAGCCTTGGTGAGCAGTGAGTAAAATAATTTCACACTGTATGCAGATTGGTATTAAACTGTTAAAATGAATTCGAGTGCGCGGCCGGGAAGGGGGTTAATGGTAGGCTAATGGCATAGAGTGGGGGAAGGTCCAATGAGCAGCAGGTAGTCGGAGATCCTGCCATTCCTAAGGGTCTCATTTACTTTCTATTTGGGATCATCAGCGCTGTACAAAAGAAATTCATCCATACTTACGGCATAAGTTTATCAGCACTAATCTTTGATATATTAAGGGAGTTAATTAGGTAGGACAATATCACCCCAGACCTTTTTGTTGCCTACCTGGGTACGTTAGATTTGATACAAGTGCTGATGAAATGATCATAAGCTTTGAGACAAATTAGGCTTGAAATATCTTGACCATAATTGTAGTGATCTAGGAATCATAGTTTTTCCTGAGCTGCACCTTGACAGGGACCCTGAAAATACATTTGCACTAAGGAGATCTCTAGTTAATTTTAGCAATGGAGAGTGGACGGGTCTAGAATCAGACAGGGGTGGGGTAGATAATTAAAAGCCATGGAGAAGAAAGCAGTAGACGTGGTGGGGGGAGGGGGGGTAAAGGCAGAAGTTACACAGTGTGTTTATGGCACCAAAAGCACATGAGGGAGAGAGCAAGGTGGTGTGGGGGAGATAATTTGGGGGGAGAAAGCAACACATTAGAGCAGTTTCCCAAACTGGGAGTCGCAACCCACCAGTAGTGAGATTTTTGTATTTATCTTGTCACATTTGCTGTGCTTCAAAGAAAGAGGTCAAATATCAGGTGGGTCTTCGTCTGCTTATGTTTTTAACACAGGGAGTGGCGTTTACAAACTCCTCTCACTTTGCAGTCCGAAAAGGTAAAGAAAACTAAAGCAAATGACAGTGAACTACCATCAAACCTTTAGTTACATGAAAAAAGTGCCTGCTTAATGTCCATTAAAGCTAGATGGGTCGCAAAGGTTTGCCATACTGAAAAGCGGGTCATGGTTCTAAAACGCTTTGGATGGAGCACTATGAGTTTGCTAGGAATTGTCAAAATCTTCTGATAGTATACGTGGACAAAGTCCCTATATTCGCAAGTTCATGTTGACCTAAAACACAGTCATACTTCATTTGTAGGAACCGTATAACACCCCCCTCCCTGGAGCATGGGCACAATACATGTATCCTTGAACTACTTGCTTTTCGAGTACTACTTTTTAGGTCTCACGCATGACAGTGCGTTTGCAAACGCATGCGCTCTCGCCTGCAAGACATATTCTTTACTAATAAGGGCTTGGAGCCCCACCCATTGCTTACCATTCGATGCCCTCATTGTCACTCTTTTTCACGATCTCCTGATGGGCAAGAGCATGCTGGCTTCACCTTCTTTTCTTTCATTTGGAGCATGGACCAAGTATTGTTTGCTTCATCTTGATTAGTGTCCTTCCACTGCGGGCGATATGATTGAGGTACTTTCTTCTTCCCCAGATGTCCTTGTCCGTCTTGCTTCTTACCTCCTCTCCCCTCCTGCTGTCCACAATGCTCCTTACCGCCCACTCTCCCATTGTCTGTGCGATGCAAAGGGAAAACTTATCATCTTTTTACCCTCACATAAATGGAAAATAATCAGGCATTTAAAGAATGATGGAATTGGGAGAGAATTAGCTTTAACGAAGAAAGACAATTTCAAAATCATTAATATTGCATAAGCTTTTTTTCTACGTGTTCTCTTGTCATAAACCTGTGTGACTAAAAGTTGCACTCATACTTTTCACACCACACATCACAAAGTTATCTGTCTTGGCGTGCCTCATTACCTGAGTGGGAATGCTCCAAGTCAAAATACATTGCCTAGGATCACACAATTCGCTCGTGAAGAAGTGAAGATTCAAACTACCTTTCCTTATCCTCAAGCCTGCAGTTTAATAATCAACTTCAAAGTCATTTTTGTTGCGTCTCTCTCTCCCCCCCCCCCTCCCCCCCACCTTGTTCAGGTTGATTTTTCTCCTCTCCTGCTGGGTGTGTCATAGTGGTTTTTTTTGTTTGGTTTTTTTTTTTTTCCCCTCATAACTTTTACCCAAGCTGCACAGCAGACTGGTTGCTGTACAATCTGGGTAAAACACATTGGCAAAGCCAATATCTCTTGCATACAAGTGACCCATTGGCTTAGACAATGCTTGTTTCTTTTGGGTTTGCGAGTTCATGTGTTACCCAGTGCTCTTCCTTGTGTACTTCTCTCCTGTGTCTCTCTGATGGCTTTGTTCTACCCCCGCACCACCTTTGATGAGGCCTTTGATGTTCTGGTCTCCCTCTCATGCACTTCCCCTGCATTGGTCTCACCTGTGTGCATCTCCCCTCCTGCTCCATGTAGCTCTCTCACCTGTTGCTTCTACTCTCCAAGCTCGCCCTTCGTGGTGGTTTTGTAACCCCCTCTGTGTTGCTTCCTGCCACCCACAGTACTAGTTCCCGCCAGCCGTAGCCTCTAGGTTGCATAATTTTGTAAGGGTGCACATGAAATGATCGTCGTATCATAGCACTTTTTTGTTTGTTTTTCTTTAGCCATATTGCACAGCATTGGATATGCTGTACAAAATGGCTAAAGACCATTGAAAGCCTACGGGTTCCAAAGGCAAGACCTTTTGGCTTTGCTGATGCTTGTTTTTAAAGCAATACAATTGTTTGCCTGATTTCTGTTTCATTCATGTGTCATCTGCAGATGAGGGGAGAAATGCACTGCCCTTGATTTCCAATTTTCAGAGGTTTCTGGATCAGACCAGTTTACGCCGTTGAAGATGTGGATTGAATTCACCAGGAACAGTGCAAAGAGGTTCAGCTCTGCAAACAGATATATAATTTTGCTTGTGGTACTCTCCATTGCTGCAGTTTTCTTGTGGTTTGTGATGGCCCCATCTGGCTACTGCGTTTGGGGCGCTGGCCCTGGGAAGCTGTTGGCGACAGGATGGAAAGAGGTGGGAGTTTCACAGACACCAGTAGCTCACCCTGAATTAAGGGAATGGGGTGATAACACCGGTGAGACTGCCTTCGACTTAGGGGCCCTCGGCTGTTTCCTCTTCCGCAGTGAAGATAGGTACCTTGTCTCAGGAGCTAGGGTCCAATGGACACTTTTTAATGGACCCTTTCTGAACTCGACAGTCCTAAAATGGATCAGGACAACAGAGGAGCGATATCTCTGCAGCCCTTACTTCTATCCTATCTCTAGGTGTGTCCTCCCGTTCTTCCTCTTTGTGATACAATTGTGGCTTCTTCTTAAATTCACTCTGGAGTTTCATACTTTCCTCTTGGGATTTTTATGGTGCCAACTTCCTTTCTTTTGGACACTTTTTATTCCCTGCTGGAGCTTTAATTGGGGTCTCTGTGGTCTTGCTCCTAGGGTACCTTTCCCCATAGAGACAATCTTGAGATGTTATTTTTGATAGCTCCACCTCTGTGATCTTGGTGAGTAGCAGTGTCCCTTTGGTGAAGAGCCAGTAATGCTGCATCAATTTTGACATTACCAGGAACTATCTCACCTACTGTGTCTATGACCGAGAAGTTTGGTCCTTAAGTCTACTGCGAGTGAAGCTCTGTGCTCTTCCTTGATTGGTTCCAGTACTTCTGGCAATGCCACACACCATGCATGATCACGTGTGAGGTAGATGCTTCCTCATGACTGGCACTGTGGTACATTCCGTCACCTACTCATCACTAAACCCTTAATCAAAATTCATTGAATATCCTGTAGACAAACACGAGAAAAATACTGCTTCTGATGAGTCTTTCTTGCTAACCAAAATGGCATTTGATTCTGTTTTGCCGGGCAATGTGCCCTTATTGTATTTATTGTCTGTGGATTAATAGCCAGAGCCGGGGTCTGTGTAGGTGTTTGCAATTCCATTATGTCTGTGACGTGGGGAATCTACTTGTGTCAGTTGAGCCTCGTGTGTTCCTGGACGGACCTGTTCCTCGTACTCCGTTCTCAATAAAGCAGATATTACTCGCCTTCTGGCTCCAGAGTATTCATCGTGCAGTAACCACTACAATATGGCGACGAGGTGTCCAGTGGTGTACCGGCTATGTGGGCAACGTTGTGGAGTCTACGGCCGGCACATATATCAGTGTAGACGGCCCTGGTGCCAGCGGACCCTTTCTTCCAGGTGATTGCCATTTTTCAAAAAAATATAAAACCTTAGGCAAATTTTTATTCGGAGTGGTTTCCGCGTACGCGCTGCGCAGACAAAAACAAGCGATCGGAAACCATTGTGCTAGCAGACGTGCACGCGTCACCTTCACAACAGGACGCTTGACGCACTTTTTTTTTATTACGGCGTAGTTATCTGCGTTTGCGCTACGCAGGCAAACGCATGAGCGGAAACCATTGTGCTGGCTGGTGTGCACACGTTCACCTTAGCAACAGCAGCATTGCACTTATAGACGTGCACATGGTACCCTGGTTACGGAGACGCTTCAGCCTTAGTTGTTTTTTTTCTCTGTTTGAGCATTACCTGGACAATTGGAGCGCTTTCATATGTAATTGACTTTGTTTCTGGGTAACGTGTTGCGATTGTCTTTAGTTCTTTTTTTTTCTTTCTTTTTTCTTTTTTCTTTCCCCCTCAATGTCAACCTGCATTTTATCAAGCACACAGGGAACAGGTCCGGCATCAATTAAATTAGGCAGTCACTGGGATATTACCTTACCTTTACTGCACAGAAGTTTACAATTTCTTCGGAACCAAGCACTGGGGTAGTGCAGTATGGCACAACCAAATTTTACCATTATTCCTCCACAAGCGTTATGGTCTGCTGTAAGTACACAAACTGTCAAGTGGGTGGAATGAAAGGACTATTTCCTAAATTACCTTGGTGCAATTGATGCAGAGCATAAAATGACTGCGGAACAGAAGAAAAGGAGTTTACTACATTCACTGGGACCTATTGGTTTACAGACTTATAATAAAATGCCAAAATGTCCTGTGAGTGGGGATGTATGTGTTTTTGGTGCAGCGATGCAGGACATTGACAAATACTTTGCACCTAAAGTTTGCATCGGAATTGTTCGGTATAAGTTTTTTTTAAAGGAAACAAGAAAAAGGGGAGTCTGTGGATGACTATGTTGCGGACTTAAAGAAGTTAGCACTTGATTGCAAATTTTGTGTAATTCATGATGACCTAATAAGGGATCAATTAGTCATGCACTGCAACAGTCAATCCATCCAAGAAAGATTGTGGATAAAAGGTGATTCTTCACTTGAGGATAGCTTGGCTAGTGTACGGAAAGCGGAAATTTCTGGAAGATGTGCCCTGGAGTTGAAGTCAACAGAGAAAGGCACTGATTGTGTTTATAAAGTGATGAATCGTAAGCCTGTGAAGGAACAGAAAACTCCGCAAAGTGGGGATGGTGAACAAAGGTGTTACAGGTGTGATAGCAAGGAGCATTTAGCATATGCTAAGACATGCCCATCCTTAAAACGCAAGTGTGGTATTGTGGGTCACTGTGCAAGAGTGTGCAAAAATAAAAAGAAGATAGTCAAACGCGTACATGAAAGCAGTGACCAGACAAGCAGTGATATTGAAGAGAAAAATGTTGAGTCCAGAGGAGCTGTAGATGAGGGGAATTTTGTTTTGAACATTACTGAGGAGAATGCCAAAGGGAAACCAATGTGTAAAATGGAATTCGGCGGTGTTCCTATTACAATGTACGCGGACTCTGGTTCATCTTTCTCCATAATTAACGAAGAGGTGTGGAACAAAACTTTCGTGGACAAAATTGGCACACATTTGTTGCAGCCAGATATTGAACCTTGAAAGTTATACAGGGGAAAAATTAGATTTATTGGGCTTCAGATGGCTTTCATTCTCATTCACAAAGGGAAGCTGTATGTGTCAAAAAGAGGACCATCTGTGCTAGGATGGAGGGATCAAGGACAATTACAAATGGATTTGGATCCGAACGGCAAGGAGAAAGTGGTGGTAGTGGATGAAGGGCACTCCTTAGCTGCAGAAATGGAAAATAATTTCCCTAAAGTTTTTGGTAAACAATTGGGAAGACAAATAGGTTTTGAACATGAGATTGTACTGAAAAAAAAAATGCTGTACCAAAAATCCACAAGGTGAGATCTGTGCCAGTAATGATAAGAGATGATGTATCAAAGGAGTTGGAGAAATTGATGTTGATGGAGGTTATTGAGCCAATAGAAAGTTCAGAATGGATTTCACCTGTGGTAATCGCACGGTGCAGCAACGGAAAGATTCGCTTGTGCATCTACCTACGGTATTTGAACGATAACATTGTTATTGATCGCTTCCAATTACCGAAGATCACTGAAATGGTTTCCAGTCTTAAAGGTGCTTGTTGGTTTTCCACGATTGACTTATCTGCAGCTTATCATCAGATTCCACTGTCTGCAGAATCTAAGAAACTTAAAGCCTTCATTACACCTTTTGGTTGTTTCCAGTATAAGAGAATGCCATTTGGGCTAATGTCAGCTGCTGCTGTTTTTCAATGTTTGATGTATAAGGTATTTGGGAAATCCAAGGGGGTGATGTGTTTTCAGGATGACATTTTAGTGTTTGAGGAAGATAGGAATGTACATGATGGAAGGTTGCGGCATGTGTTGGAAAACACGTGCTTAACTGTGGAATTGAGCAAGTGCAGATTTGCTGAGAGAAGTGTGGAGTATTTGGGACATGAGATCAGTGGAGAGGGAGTAAAACCTAAAGCGTCGTTGGTTGATGCTATTGTTAATGCACCTACTCCTATAACCAAGGATGATGTAAGATCATTCTTAGGAGTGGCGGAATTTTGCGCGAAATTTATCTCGAATTTTGCTGAGAAGGTTTAGAACTTGAGGCTTCTACTCAGAAGGAATACACAGTTTGTGTGGAATGATGTATGTGAACGAGAGTTTGTAAAAATAAATAAAAAGGAGTTAAGCAAAGTACCTAATTTAGGAAGCTTTGACCCGGAATTAGACACCTTTGTAACTACTGACGCTAGTAACAAAGGACTGGGTGCAGTTTTATCTCAGAGACAAAAATGGGAGGGACAGGATTATTTTGTTTGCTTCTAGATCTTTATCGCCATCTGAGGAAAGGTATTCTGTGATTGAAAAAGAGGCCCTAGCTTGTGCTTGGGCATTGGAGCATTTCTGTGCATTTGTATGGGGTAAAAACGACGATTCAATGTGATCATAAGCCTTTGATCAAGCTACTAACCGGCAAAGGTAGTGTATTGGCGTCAGCAAGGATGCTGAGGTTATCTATGTGCATGAAGGATTTTACATACCGCATGGGGTATACCTGGCAAGAACAATTTGATGGCTGATTGCCTGTCCAGATTGCCAAGTCCATTCGAAAAGTGTGTGCATGATCCGTGGAGTGAATTCAGTCTTGTACATGTTTCTGGTAAACCTGCTCTGAATAAAGATTTTTGGGGAAAGGAGATGGAAGATGATGCTGGTCTACAAGCTGTTTTAAAGTATGTTTTGGAAGGGTGGCCTAGGAAGGACCAGCTGACTGAATCTTGTAAGTACTTTTGGGAAGTTAGATCTGAACTTTCAGTCGTTAGAGGGGAGATAAAATTGTTCCTCCATGTGGTGTGAGGGAGGCGATTTTAGAACTATGTCACGAAGGCCATTTTGGCATGGTCAGGACCAAGTCTGTAGTTAAGGATTTATTTTGGTGGCCGGGCGTGGACAAAGCTGTGGAAAGGTTTATTAGATCTTGTAGGATGTGTTCTACAGCTGATAAGAGCTTGTGTACTCTGAGACCACCTATGGAGCAAATGCTGTTACCCAAGCAGCCATGGGAATGTTTTGCTGTGGACTTGTTTGGCCCGGTAGGAGATGCTCAGGAGTATGTAATTGTACTAATTGACTTGTATTCCAAATGGCCGGAAGTGGGAATAGTAGGAAGAGCTGACACTACTACAGTTTTGGAATTCCTGGACAAAACGTTTGTCTGAAGGTATTCCAGCGAACTTGTTGAATGACAATGGTGTGAAATTTGTTTCGGGTGCTGCAAAGAAGTATTTTTAGAGAGTGGGAATTAAGCATAGAACTACATCTCTATATGATCCCAGTGGAAATGGCACTGTAGAAAGGTTTAATAGAGCCATCAAGGGTGTTATTCAAGGAGCTTTGGGAAAGTGTGAGGACTGGCATACTGCTGTTTTCAAGGCAGTGTGGGCATATAGAATCACGGAGAGTGGTGCAACGGGATTAAGTCCTTTTGTTATTATGAGAGGAAGGAGTCCTAGGAGTAAACATAACCCTGCTTGGTTGGTGAATACTGGAATTAAACAATGGTCCACGGAGTTGGTAAGGGATTGTTTGGACAGATCACAAGCGAAAATTAAATCAGATTATGAAAAGCTTCATAGTGTGGAGCCTGTCAAGGTGGGCGACCAGGTCCGTGTTAAGAAGCCTTATAAGGTTAGGAAGGGTGAAAGTCAGTATTTTGAACCAGAGCAGGTGACAGAAGTGCTGCATAATGCTGTTAAATTGAGTGATGGTAGGGTCTGGAATCTCAAACGTGTTGCTCTACTTAACAGTGGGCAGAATCTTACTGGTAGTGACATGGATATGGATGGAACTGTGAACGTGAGAGGAGCTTCTGATTGGTTAGAGGATGAGGTGGGACATTGTGTGTCTGGTGAGGATGGTTCTCATAATCTTGACCGGATGAGTGTTGTTGGTGATCGTGAGGTCGGTGTGAATGAGTGTGAAGGCCGTACAGGAGATGAGAGGCAAGTATCAGATCCTGTAATGGAGCCTTCAGGCGGTGTGTTGCGTGAAAGAAGGTGATACCACCAGGTTGGTTGACAGATTTTGTGTTGGGATACATAGCAGATATTCAGGCTATCTACAGGGTGGTTGGTTCGTATTTATATCATCGTCATCATCATACTTTATTTCGGTAAGTAGAAACATACCATAAAAGTACAATACAGACAATAACATTTAAGATTAAGAAGCACTAAAAATGCATGCACAATAGAGAATTAAAAAGTAAAGAAAGATTAAGATCGAAACAAAAATATCAAAGGGTGTGTCTCTTAACAGTAAAAGGGTCCCCTCAACAAGGGACCAATTCCCAGGGTCCATAGATACTCAATAATATAGTGAAACAGTATCTTTATACTAAAAGACGAGTGTTAAAATCAAACATCAAGAGTCAATAAGTATACATAAAGAAATCTAAAAGTTAGCTACCCAATCTTATTCTTTAAAATAACTAATCTAAAACGCTAACTTTCTTCGAGAAATTTTGCCACTGGTAAAACTACATGAACAGATGAATCAGATTTTAAAATTCTCTCAGCATGAAGATAAGACCTGACACCTATAGATTTACAAAGCGGAGTGATCCAAAGGGCTCTTTGTTTGTAGTAAGCATGGCAATAAAAAAAAAACCATGTGAGACAGACTCTTCACTTTTACAACCCATCGGGCAAAACTTGGATCTATTAGTGGAAGTAGGCCATTTGTGCGTTAAAGAGCATAAAGGGAGAGACCATACTCTAAATCTAACAAAAAGAGCTCGTGCAAATGGAGAGAGTGCGATGTCCATGAAGGGCTCAAATTCGTAATGACATTTGATTGATAAATAACTATCAGACATAGACAGCGGAACAATCTTAGCAAATTGCATAGTCTGGACATTGTGCCAAAAAGCATGCTTCAGTACCTGTACAGCATTTTTAGGAATGGAAGATGGGTCCATCCAATAGGACCCTAGACCGAGGTGAGTTAAAGACTGTTTGACATAAACACACCATTTGGTTTTGGTGATAGTATTACGGCCCACCAAATTTAAGAAGCTGCAACAAAATGGAGAAAGGGCGTCTGTTGACCAAAGCCGGATCCAGAATAACAAGGGCCTTAAAGCAGCAATCTGCGAAATAGAAAAAAGGTTTAGATCCATTCGGATGGGCAGAGATGGAGTACTGGAGGGAACTTTTAGCAACATTTTCAAGAATTGTTTTTCTTCCCTTGCCAAGTTTACCAGGTTACAATGGCCCCAGAGTTCGTCACCATATAGGGCCCCCCCAATGGCTTGAGATTTGTATATTTCGAGGGCGGGAGACATTGCAAATTTGGGAGATCTAGAGGCAAATCTTACGATGCCACCCGCCCTTTGCTTCAAGCACAGTAAAGATTTCTAGCGATGAGCATGCCAAAGATGCGAGTCTTCCAGTTTAATACCCAAGTAATCGAAGGTGCCCACTCTTTCTAGGGGAACACCTTCTAGGTACACCGTCCTCTTCATTTTACACCTATTGTCCCCAAAGACCATATATTTTGTTTTTGTTGATTTCCAACCCATGGTCCTTGCAGAACTCCGTAAAACGAGAGAGCAATCTTGAAAGGCCCATGGCAGTTCGTGAGAGTAACAGGGTGTTGTCCGCAAACAAAGGCAAGGGAACTTTTGCCCACCCAAACTTGGAGCATCACCATGGGAGTCTGAAAGGTATGGAATATATGCATTAATAAACAATAAAAATAAGGTAGGCGCAAGAACGCACCCCTGCCTCACACCACAGGCTGTAGGAAAAGCTGAAGACAACTCGCCAGCCGAACCCCAACGAACTCTGGCATAATTATCAGAATAAAGATCTTTAATAATGTTGATCATAGAACCCGGAACTCCAGTGATACTCAAGACCTCCCAGAGCTTGGCACGCGGGACAAGGTCGAACGCAGATTTCAAATCAACAAAGGCCACAAATAAGTGGCCTCGATCTGCTTCTACGATCTTCCACTTGATGGTAGTAAATCGGAAGACCTGATCGATGGTACTGACCTTGTCCCTAAATCCAGCCTGAAGATGACTTAAAACCTGGTTTTTCGTTATCCAGTTTTTTAATCTGGATAAGAGCTGGAAAGAAAATATTTTTTGCAAGTTGTCTAATAGACGGATAGGTCTATAATTCCCTGGGGAGCTCTTATCTCCTTTTTTGTGGATGGGGACAATAATTGCCACCTTCCACGAGTCCGGGTAGGATCGAGTTGTCAAAACACTATTCGATACCCTATTGATGTACCGGGTCCATACGGATAAGTCTGATTTGTACAAATCCGAAGGGATGCCATCTGAGCCAGGAGCCTTCCTTATTTTTTGGACACAAATTGCCAGCTCTGTTTCTTTTAATGTAAAAGGCGGGACAGCAGAAAGACACAATAAAGAAACAGTAGGAGTGTTGTCCAGATCCGGGCAAGACCCATACAGATCCCCAAAATGGGAGAGCCAGGTTTCTGCATCAATATGACACTCGGGAATAGGTGAAAGGGCAGGATCTCTACGTGAAACCAGAGACCCAAAAAGTTTGGCAGCGCGAGCACTGGCCGCCTCCGCCAAACACTTCCATAGATTTTCCTCATATTTAAGTTTAGATGACTTGCAAGTAGAAACATAGTTTCATCTCGCATGTAAAATGGCATCCCGGATCTTTAGCTTTAAAGCTTTGGACAGAAGGCTCTTAGCCTCCCGACACTCCTTATCAAACCATTTGCATTTAGGTACAGGGGATTTCTTGTGAATTATAGGAGATTTAGTAAAAAGGTCCTTGAGATCCGCAAAAAGAGCCACATGAGAAGATATAACTTCTGAGGGAGAAAATACAGTAAATTAATCGAAGAGCTGGTGGCAGGAAACTAAGGCGCAAAGCTTATCATTAAGCAGATTGGATTTCGAAAACGAAGACCATCTCAGCACGCGCCTATTGCTGGATAATTCCAGCAGATCTTTGGAAGCATCCAAGGCATAAGGTAGAGCGTGCCTTTTAAAAAGAGTTGCATTTTATACAATTTGTAGGGGGGCATGGTCACTAGTATACCTAGAACCCACCTCTACATTAATTATGGAGTGCCAGACTCAGAGATCAATAGTGGCGTAATCCAGGATACTACTATAAGAGCCTCTGAAAAAGGTAGGTTTGGCAGGATTGTCATTTGGGAATCGACCATTTCCGAAGCGGAGGCCGTATGTTACTGCAAGATCTATTATCTGCAGCGCCCCGGGGGGAGGGATACATGATACTGGTTGAATTAAAAGCGGGGAACATTCCACGCTTCATCTTCGGCCTGGATAGACTCAGCGCAGGCTGAGTCAAATTCAATTTGTGCATTAAAATCACCTGCGATAATAACATGATATTTAAAATGAAGTTCAAATAGGAGGTTGTGCAGCAGATGAATAGTGTCAGACTGAAGATTAGAGGGACCTGGTCTGTTATAAATGTTGATGCATAACACAGGAGCACCTGAATTTGGCCATATTGCTATTGCTAGAATATCACAAGAGTCAACAGCAATTTCCTTTACCCTGCCCACCTCAATCAACTTGACCCAAGTGCATAGACCCCCAATCGCCCTTCCCCTAGTTGACTGGATTGCCTTTTTAGTAAAACAGCAATAACCTTGTCTGTACACACAATCCTTAGACCAAGTTTCCTGAAACATACATATGGAAAAAGAATCAACATAAGTCCCCCACTCCGGATCAGATAATTTGCTCTTAATGCCAGCCACGTTCCAAGACAATAATTTCTCTGGAGTGGTACTGCAACCTGGCTTGCACGAGTCAGCATCAAGATCTGGATTGGAGGTAGCATTAATAATGCAAGGTGGGGCCCCTGTAATATTAGTACCCATGCCAAGTGAAGATCTTGAAAGTGGCACTTCCGGTTGATATGGAACACTGTGTTTGCCAGAGGTAGAATGGCGTAGTCAATCCACATCTGATGTATCCCCTGGGCAAACGGGGTCTCGAATGTTAACACCTTTGATGTTACAGACCATAGCAGCCCCATAACCGGGGAAAGGCAACAAACCAGGGAAGCAGGAACATTGCGGGAAATTGTCATAACCCTAGGTGGACGAGAAGACAAGATCTTATGTCCCATAACAGGCAAACTTTCTCTAAAAAATATGTCAGAGTCCGTTCTTGGTGGATTGTGAGCTTCCATCTGCAGGAGCCCCTTAACTAAAGCGGGGCTGGCAAGATTGAGTTTAATGATGTCCCGCCCCCCAGGGCAGCCTCGGAAGCATGAAGTAAAGACAATGTCAGCTTGGATAATAGAGCCGCAAACCTGGTGTGGCGAATCCAATATGACACTTTATTAATAAGATAGGAAGTATCCTCCCTCATATGAGGTGTAAGTTGGGGTACATTGCACATGTCGATACAATTTTGTTTGGACATGTGGATAGAGTGGGCCATAGGGTAATCAAGGTTAGGAGGAGCTGGAACTAAGGTCAGATGGTTTCTATGATGAGGTCTGTAACTAGGACCCTTGTCGGCTTCCCTAGCAGAGGAAAATCTACTGGCAGGGCAACAGGAACCGAAGGGCAAGAAGCTTGTGCTGGCGCTGAGAGCAAGGTGGACTGAGAGGTTGAATCAGGTTTTTTTTTAGAAGTTTTAAGACTTCAAACAGTAAACTCTTCAGTTCCCTGACTTCGCGTTTCAAACTAGAGACCATTGTTAAAACGTCTTTGCTGGGAGGATCACATTTGGAGTTAAGAACCACAGGAGGCAAAGGCTGTTTGACACCCGCCAATTCTGGTTGGTACAAAACAGAAAACCGATTTACACAAGGAATCCCAATAAGGATGGGGTCGGAAGAAGTTACATCCAAATTGGAACAAAAACCAGGTGAAGAGTTGGCCAAACAGGTCTGGCTGGAGGAAGCAGGGACAAGGGCTGAGGTTTTCGAAGGCTGTACATCGGTGGAGTTGTTAGGACCTGTTGTTAAAAACGGGAGTAAAGATCCTGGTTTCAGTCTCTTACCGGCATTGCCCTCTTTTTCCTTAAGGATAGATTCCACTTCCTCAATTAGGTTATCAATTTCTCTAGAGACACAATTAGAATGGATTTGCGTTGCTCTATTGGATTTGGAAGATTTAGACTTAATTGAGGCTGGATCGGGGCTAGAGCGTACCTTACGCTTTCCCATGCTGAGGAAAAAGAAAGAGGCTCACGCAGCACCACTAACAGCACGAAAAACAAAAATTAAGAGGTATGGCCCAGCCCAGCCTCTTCCGGGCACTGACAGGCAAAGGACGGGCCCGCCCTTGGCCCGGGGGCATCCCGCGAAGCAGGCCACTGTGCCGGTTTAAAGGGGGACTTGGCCCGCCCCTTTGTTTTCACAAGCAGTCCTTGAAGAGTGCGACCCCAAGGGTGTTGGGATACATAGCAGATATTCAGGCTATCTAGAGGGTGGTTGGTTCGTATTTATTTAGTTGTGTTAAGATTTTGTGTGTTTTTAGTTAGGTAAAGGGGGAAGATGTGTTGTGTGTGCTTATGCTTGGGTGGAATGTTGAGGCCGGTGACATGACTGGGTTCCATTACATCTGTGACTGGGGAATCTACTTGTGTCAGTTGAGCCTCGTGTGTTCCTGGACGGACCTGTTCCTCGTACTCCGTTCTCAATAAAGCAGATATTACTCACCTTGTACGTGGAATGCACTTATGTTAATGACAGGAGAATGGGCGGAGAGTCGGGGGCTGGGGGGGTGAATCAGGGCAGAGGTCCAGGCTCCTGCCCCAAACAGGAAAGTCACCCTTAACCTCTCCGCCCTGTGCCTTCGTACACTGGGGTCGAGGGTAAGAAGAGCCTGTTTTACGGAAAGTGGGAAGCGACCCGTCCTTGAGGGCTGTTCACGCGCGGGAAACACTACAGACCAAAAACAAAGTAAATTACATTAAATGAATAGATGGATGCTGCTTCTGGTGTAAATAACCCGGAAGCAATATGGCCTTAAACGCAGCGTGAGTAGGAAAGGATGTGGGAACAGCAGGCAGGTGTAGGGAGCCGTCCCCACATGTCCTGTGTGTGGAGAGAGGAGTCGGGGCATCTCAATGCAGGGGCAGTTGTCCAAGCTTTCAACCTGACCGTGTGCTGGCAGTGGGGAGGGGTGTCTTCAGGGGTTTTGCACCCCTCCCCTAATAAATGTGTATTTTGGTAAGTAGTTGGGTACAGGTGCTTTCAGTTGGGTGCAGTGTCTGTCGGATTTCACCTGGAATTTTCACACACACAGACTAAAAAAAGTGCACACACATACATTCTCCCTGACTCGAAAGTCATCAAAATGTGGTTATTTTGGCAAAATGTGTGTTTTCTCTCAGCAAGTTCTCCTGCTAGCCCGCATGCCTCTCCCCTGCCACATAAGACGGTTTCATGCGCCCTGCTTGTCGCATAATGTATTTTACTTTTTATGCTATGGTTGGGAAATCCGAAGCTCCCCTCCCCCCCACTCTTCCTGAGCAAGCTACCCCCACTAGTGTCTCGGATATGACAGTCACCTTTGAGGCAATGCCCCCTTGTGGCCATGTTGAGGTGAGGCACATTAAAGGAGGCTGTCTCAGCGTGGCACTGAGCCTGGCTGCTGCCCCTGGGGGTGTTAGCTCTTTTGGGGTCACACATAGAATGAAAGAAGCTGTCACGGTGACTGTGCTCGGGCATGGTTAGTCTCTTTAAGGCAAACATCTCAGACTTTTAAGAACCACGACACAATTATTAGAACAACAAACTTTGGCAACCCACCTAACGTTAATGGACAGGCGGGGCAATTCTTTCAATGTAATTTTTTGGGTCTAATTATTTTTTTAATATGCTATAATTTGATTTGAATGGGGCAATGCCGAGGACACAGACATCACTAGGTGCAGAGCACACCCATCTGCTGGTGTCATGTTGCATTTACTTTTTAAACAAAATGTTTAAAATCGTGGCAATAAGGGCATTTATTTTGTTTATGTAGTTTATTTTTTATTATTTTTTTTGAAGATGCAGACATTGCACTGCAACGTTATGTGGTTGTGAATTGAAATGGATGAATACTGATTATAGTGACACACGTGTCGTGCGATGTTAGTTCTTAATTCATTTGTTCCACGACTTGTTCTCCGAGGTGTGAAGGACTATGGCTGAGACCAGGCGAGCGCCTCAACCCGCACCAGTTACAGCGCCTCCAGGAATTCTATCTCCCGGCTCCTTGGAGGAGCTATTACTAGCGCAGGCTAATGCGGCCCCCCTTATCTCAAGATATGTATTATAAGCATGTTTGTAATTCTTATCCATATTCTTATTTTTATTTGAATAGTTAAAAAAATATGAACTAATTACAGGAAATGTAAGGACATGCATATATGCTTGCTTACATATACCAGGACTTTCGCAACCCACCAAAGATCGATTTGCGATGACGACCTACGAGTGGCCACCACCTACAGTCCAGGCAACGCCGCTTTACTATGAAATGGGCCGTGAAAGAAGCGGTCGGTGTGACCGTGTTTGTGCATTGGCGGTGTTGGTATTTTAAAGTGAATGTACTGAGAAGTAGGCTGTTAATGTGACCATGTGCCCGTGTCCCGGCACTGCCGGTGTGTGACCGGGTGCCCGTGTCCCGGCACTGTCGGTGTGTGACCCGGGGCCTGTGTCCTGGCACTGTCGTGTGTCTGTGAAGTGGTACAGTGAAAAAAGCTGTCAGTGTGACCAGGGGCCCGTGTCCTGGCACTGTCGGTGTGTGATCAAACACCTGCGTCCTGGCACTGTCGGTGTGAGGGCCTGGCACTGTCGGTGTGTGACCGGGGGCCTGTGTACTGGCACTGTGGGTGTGTGACCGAGGGCCTGTGTCCTTGCACTGTCGGTGTGAGGGCCTGTGTCCTGGCACTGCCGGTGTGTGACCGAGGGCCTGTGTCCTGGCACTGCCGGTGTGGGCCGGGCACCCGTGCCCTGGCACTGTCGGAGTGTGACCGGGGTCCTGTGTCCTTGCACTGTCGGTGTGGGCCGGGCACCCGTGTCCTGGCACTGCCGGAGTGTGACCGGGGTCCTGTGTCCTGGCACTGCCGGTGTGTGACCGGAGGCCTGTGTCCTGGCACTGTCGGTGTGTGTATGAAGTGATAGGCACAGTGTGCGTTAGCTGCCGCGGTAGCCGTTGGTGTGTTTGGGGTGATGGGTCCAGAGAAGGGGGCCTTCGATGGGGCCGTGTCCTGGCACTGTTCGCATGGGGGTCGTTGAGGTGAAAGGTCCAGTGAAGGAAGCTGTCATTCAATGTGACCATGTGCCCATGACCTGGCACTGTCCGTGTGCGTCTTTGAGGCGATGGGTACAGTGAAGGAATTATTGTGACGATGAAACAGTGCCCTGTCACTGTAGGTCTGGGTGCCTTTGCAGCCTAGCGGGCGCAGAGTGAGTGAAACTGGACTGGTGCCAATATGTGACCACTTTCATCGACCTCCGAGGGCCACTGTGGGCCTCCCCGGTGTTTGGTGTCAGACGCCAGGGTTACAGAGACAACAACACGCCAAGAGACAATGTCTCATCCATCATCCCGCGTGGAGCGTCTCATGACAGACTGACAGCAGCACGTCCCCTTCACTTCACACCAGTGACATCATAGAGGTCATTTAGGGGTCACCAGAGGTCGCAGCTACCCTTTCCGACTCCTGGCACTGCCTTTGCGACCCCTGGCCTCAGAGGTGGCAAATTCAGCGCCAGGGACAGCCCGTCCTTATGGGCGTCATCTGGGGCTCCGGTCTCTTTTCGGTAGATTTTTTATCACTATTAGTGAGTAATACATTATTATTCACTATTAGTGTATTAAATATGGAGTATCATTGATTAGAATATTCCCTCCCCTGGCAGCTGAGATAAGTAACCATGCTTTCAGATGTATGTTGTGTGCGTGCTTGCGGGAGTGTGTTCATGTGAGAGTGTACGTAAGTGTGAATTTGGCCCACATCACTATGACGTGGTTATCGGGGCGCAGAGAGAGCGCCTTATGGCCCCACTTCGCCCCTTGGAGATTGTGGTGGTTCTGAGAGGCGTGCAAGGCGGAAAGGCGCCGGTACCGATGGAGCAACTGTGGTCTTTTTAAGGCCTACCAGGACGAGCTGGTCCCACACCTGGTCACCTTTGAAGAAATGGTGAAGGATGGGCATATGCCCACCACGATGCGCGAGGCTTTATCAATTACCCTGCTGAAAATGGGCAAACCAGCAGACAATTGCCCATCCTACCGCCCATTGTCCCTACTTAGCACACACACAGACAGACACAGACACACACACACACAAAAACTCTTTGTGAAGTACTAGCCAATTGCTAAGCTCCCCTGCTTCCAGGAATTGTGGTCCTGGAGCAATATGCTTTTATGCCAGCTCGGTCTCTGAGTTACCATCACAGGACTATTTTTGGAACTACTTCAACCCCAAAGTGCGAGGGAACTCTGTTTTCTTGGATGCTGAAAAAGCATCTGACTCTGCCAAGTGGTGGTTTGTGTTCTGTGTTGCTACGCGTAGGGGTAGGAGATGTCTTTTTGGAACTTGTCCTGATGCTTTACACGGATCGACAGCCCACGTACGTGTCAATGGGACGGTTTCTGACCCCATAGTTATTGCAGGGGGCACCTTCCAGGGATGCGCCCAAACGCCGTGGTACACTCTGGTGGCCGGGCCTCTGGGATGCGCGCTGCGTGGATGTCACTCACACTGAGGTGTGCCCTTCCCCCCTTACAATCTCATCGTGTCTCTCATGCAGATGATACGGTGCTCCACATCTGGGATCCAGAACATGACCTATCGCCAGTTCCCAGGGAGGTCGTCTTCCTTGGCGGGTACACTGGTCTGTGAATCAATTTGGATAAATCACTTACATTTCCCCTTGCAGCCGCCACGGCACCAGTGTCTCTGAGGTGGTCGAGCGCTGGGTCCAGGCCCCCCTGTCCTTATATGGCCGCACGCCATCGTGCAGATGGTGGTGTTGCCTGGCTTTCTGTATTCCCATCCTTCTGCTTAGTTCAGTATTCCGGACCCTGTTGCCCTTGATGGTATCATTGACGTGGGCAGGCAAGCAGCCACGTGTGAGCTGGGACAGGCGTATCCTACCTCATGAAATGAGAGGCTTGAATGCCCCTGATCTGGAAGCTTACTGCAGAGCTGTCCAATGCATGTTTGCACATTGCTGGTCGCACGGTCCCGGTGATCGCCCCTCCTTTGGTTGGAGCGTGACGTCACACTGCCCTTGTCCGTTCCCAAGATGCTGTTCACTAGGAGTACTCGTCGTTATCACACGGTGGACCTCACATGTGCTACGGAATACTCTTGAAAATGTTGGTAGATCTGCATGCAGGACCCTTACTGCACTCGCCCCGCATACCCCGAGATTGATGCCACTGGTTGCCTCTTGGACAGGAAAAGGGCATTGGGTGCACATGCTCTCGCGCCCTAAGGTAACTATAACTCTCGCCCCCGCCATGCACAGGTTTCTCATCAATAAAGTTATTGCAAATGTTGCAGGGATAATATCAAGATGCCACAGAAGGTGTCCTCAATGATGTAATATGTGGAGTCATTAGCTGTGCATGGCGAAGGCGCGAGTTATAGTTACCTTAGGGCACAAGTTATAGTTACTTGAGTTAACCATAACTATAACTGCTGAATTTCAATGGTTTTGTGCGAGTAAATTCAGAACCTAACTATAACATCCCTGTAACATTTGTTTTTTTCATTGAATTTGTATGTTTTTTTTTTTTAAGTAGACACATATATAAATATAATTGGTGCCGCGCACTGCCAAAGGCCAGACCCAGCGGCCAACCCTCTTGCATGCACCCAAACCCAAGCTGTGCACAGCCTTAAGCCAAGCGCAGCATGACGTTGGATGCAGTGGGTGTTTTTTTTTCTTTTCAATTTTTCGTTGGATCTGCTCTTACTCTCCTCCCCTCCACTCCCCCCCCCCCAACAGCCAATGTGAGAAACAAAATGGCGGCCACAACTTTTCTGTCAGGTTGCGGCCAGCTAATCAGGGCCTTGAGAGCAGCAGAAATGAGCAAAGTATAAGTTTGGAAAATTTCATGAAGATTCGTCAAGCAGCAACAAAGTTATTGGCAAAACACAAAACGCTCTTGAGCCCACGGAGCACTCTTTGGATTCCCAGCATAATTATTTCACACAGCATGACGCGTTTCCGCTTCTTGCCAAGCGCAAGTGACGATAAGAACAAGTAATGTGCCCAGAACCATTTTGGCTCTTAAATCTACTCAAGAATAATTGTGACTGGGACATTTAAATATCAGATAACACATTTGACTATGGCGGCGCCTTGAACTACGTGATTTATGGAGACATGTTAGTCCTCTTTTACTTATGAGCATACTGATTAGAACAATGAATGAAAACTATTTAAAGTGTTTGCAAGTGAGTGTTTCCTTTTTTATCAGCATTTGAGGAAGGCAAGAAGCCGAAACGCGTCATGCTGTGTGACATAATTATGCTGGGAATCCAAAGAGTGCTCTGTGGGCTCTGAAGTAGAGACTGCTTGTTTGTTATTATTACGTGCATGCCATTGGCACGAAGGAGGCACCCATCCACAAGTGTTCAGCAATATGAATGGCGTTTGTGATGGAATATATATATACATACATATATATATATATATATATATATATACACATTTCACAGCGAATCAAGAAATATGGAAACTATTTCACAATTCCCTCTGAAATATTCGATTTCATAGGCATAATGGATGCCCCCAACTCCATACACCCCTTCAGAGCTTTACTGTTGTCAGGGTTACTAGGATTGTGCTGCATGAAGAGCCAAACTATGCAGCAATGTTTTCTAAATTATGCAGCAAAAATGCAAACTATGCAGCACATTCTCTAGTAGTAGTATTTCATGCATTTGAGCTAGAAAAAACCTTTTTGTGAAATCTGCAAATTATGCAGCACATGCACTATAATTATATGGTAAATGCTGCAGCCATAGAATCACATACATCCTCTGGCCTTCACTTAAGTCCATTGTTTTACCAACAATTTATTAATGAAAGATAAACTAAACCTAAACATTCTAATTGGAACCAGTGCCTATTGTTTTTTTATGGAAGAATCTTTATTTCTTTTCTTCCAGTAGATGTATACATGATTGAAAATCATTCCCCCTTTTTTTGGACTGCCCTAATGGACTCAGGCAACATTGCAATTCTGTGATAAGCAAAATCAACTTAGATTGGTAACATGACTATAGGCCAGTAGAAATAGGTACAAAAATATATTGAGTGTGAGAGGATATAACCCCAAGGGAATAGCTATTTTAAACATTCCTAACAATTGGGAACATAAACGCTGGGAGTCCTGGGACAAGCAGTTCCAGCCCCATAATATTATGTAGTATCACAAGTGTGCTACTTATGTAGATATAGGCAAGTTTCATTATCATGACTCTTTTGATGTCAGTTTAAGCTAGGCACAAACTTGTTACTCACAGTGCTTAATTTGAGCCGGTGCTTGCCGGTTGGGCCCACCACCACCGATTTTTGGGAACTGTCACTTATTTTTCCTCCACAGACTTTGATCCAGCATGTTAGAGAGAAAAAGAGTAAGAGGAAGAAACAGGAAGTGTCTGGTGGTGGATGAAAGAAGCAGGATGTGGAATCAAGACTACGCAGCCTTGGTATTCAGCACCCCGGCCTTCGATAGAGCTGCTCGCAGGCTTCTGAGCAAAACGCTGCTGTGTGGTGGCATTTATTCTGTTACAAATTAAGAACTGGTGATAGAAATTTGCTGCCTGATTGACGTAGTATGGGGAGTCATGCTCTAACAGCACAATGATGACATTATATCTAGTCTTTTAAGGATATCATTGCCACTGTAATCTCCACACAAGTAGGTATACATTTTTGTAGTGAATGTGGGCGGGACCAAGAGAACAGGTTGGAAATGGAAAATACTAAGAAGAAGGAGTTTTAGGGAAGACTGGGGTGGGAATTAGGGTGGAATAAGGGGGAGGATGCTAGCAGAACACCCACAGAACAGTATGCCTGTTGGTATTGACTACACTACCAAAGTTACTAGCCGAGCCTTGGGGTAAGTATAGCGCCCCACATGGCAACTCACAAGTACTGCAACACATTCCCAGAGAAATTGAGTCTGGGACTTAAAATAAAACCCCATATAAAATATTGTCACATTAATTAAATTATTTTTAGTTGAATCTTTTATGTATATATATAAAATGTTTGATAGTGTTAAAAAGTTATATCATTTTAATAAATAATGTATCATGTATAAAATAATTACTTTTTAATAAAGGTTAGCAAATAATTGAATATTAATAGGCTAGTTTGAGTAGGAGTTTTGTACATTGGTTTAAAAATAAAATGTATAAACTAAATTAATATATTTTAATTATTTAATACTTAATGAAGATTTAATTTGATACAGTAATATGCTCTAACGTTTTATATTCTTAGTTTTAGGTTTTTAATGATTATTTTCGAATAATTTACAGTTTTATTTTTTAAGAATAAATTAATAAACTTTATTCATTTTCCCTACACTTTACCTTAGGGAGATCTCCACCCCCCAGTAGCAGAGATCTCTGCCTACATGTGGAAGGCTACTCGTAGTAATTTCACATTTGTAAATGTAGTCTTCGATACTGCCACTCGCTGACTTCAAAGGGTGGACGCATGTAAGTCTACACCAATGTGAAAATCTACACTCAAATGGGGAATAGCGTACAAGTGTAGATTTACACTTAAGCATCAGTGTAAGTTTACACGACTACATCTGCCCATGTAAATTTACCTTTGAGAATGGGGCCCTTACAATACACCTGCTTTAAACTAGTATGTGTCTCATCCAGTGCTGGGGAGACGTCATCCTCTACCAAGGAGTGGCACAGTCTGAACTTTTAATTACAAATCGTAGCAATTCTAGGTGTGATGTCCAGCAGTTCATCCTCAGGAGCCTTCCAAAGGCCTGAATCAGACACTGATGACTCCATCCTGAGTACATCATCATAGATTCTTCTGGAGGTTGCTTTCCCTGGGATGCACTTGCTGGTCCTTATCAGTTCTTGGGTTGATTTCTTAGTTTCACTGTCTTGTCTTCTGTCGCTGAGGCACCTTATGCCCAGCCCGATTGGCTGTCTCTGTGCTGTACCCGTGCCTCTTCACGGTCCTCAAAAACAAACATCTTCCTATCCGCCATCACCTGCCAGAAACAGCAACGTGAACCAGATCTCGATTTGCTGTGCTAGTTATAGTTTGCATGACTACAGTGTAGGTTTGGAATTGTGGTCCTAGTCACAACTTGCACATTTCTGTGTTTTTTTTGCTGTAGATTCATAACCATAACTCTACTGTTTTTTTCTCAGTGAATCTCAATTTTCTTTTATAACTGCTTGTTAGGAATCCCGCTTAGGCACCCAAGTCCTTGGCAGGATGGCTGAATGCAGATCATAGAGTCCTTCCAGTAACAAAAGCATCTCTAGGTCTGGTGGGGGTGGGTGGCTGTTCTGGTCTTTGTAATAATCACTGGTGGCTTTGGCACACTTGAAGCTGTTTCATACGGTGGAAGGTTGGAATCAATGAAACCTGCAGTGTCTTTGTTGCTTGCAACTGATTGGGGAACAGAGGTGGGAAGAGAGAAGTCTCTTTTTGGCAGGGTGGCAGGAGTCCCTGGTGGAGGGCGTTTGTTAGTAACACCATTGGAAGGGACTCAGTAACTGATTGTCTAGAAATCTAAGGATTTAAGGCCCTCATCATCGATACCGGTGTCTTGATGGAATCACTATCAATGACCATTATCCTGTTCCTCTAAACAGAGACGTCGTAGAAGAAGAGGTGAGGGTCTCAGATTTTTACTGAATTAGACATATAGGGAGCCTATCGCCTGCTAAAAATACAAGACAACTTGAAGATGGCCTTCTGGGCACTTTTTGGGTAATACAAATATACAGTTATGCCTTTCGTGTTAAGCCATGACCCATCTAATTTTCACTGATTCATGGATAGTATTTTTTTTTCAGACATATTATATGTATATCAATGTCTATTAGGTGACATCCTGATCTTTTCTAAGACTTTATCGGATCATTAACATGTGCACAAAGTTTTACTACATTTGAGAGCCAACCAGTTAGCCTGTAAACCCCAAAAGTACCTCTTTGAAGGTGAAGAAGCTAAAACATTCTTTTGACACCGGAAGTCTAGCCATGGAATCTTAGGACATCTCAGCAGCACCCGACTGGCCATCAACTTAGACCATTAAGGAAACTCAAACCGTTTGACAGTTTGTGAAGAATTAATCTGCAAACACTAGTGACATAACTAGAATCCTCAGGAAGAAATAACTACAGGATGGGGACTGCTGGGATACCAAAGCAGGGGAAGTGTTTGAGGCCTTTACTAGTGCTGATTTGTTTTAATTACAAGATGCTGGTAATTGAGCACATCCCATCTTTTAGTATTCACATACTCTCCCGCCGGCAGAATGTACCTACTCTGTATTGAAGAGGGATCTCTCGGTGATGAGAGAAGCATGTACTCAATGCAGATTTTAGTTGTTAGGAGCCAAAATGTCTTTGAAATCAGAACTGACCACCAAAACCTACAAGCTTTACAATTGATTTAATATAGGAATAGTCGTCAAGCTCACTGGGCACATTCTTTTCTCAATTTGATTTTACTCAAACCTATATATCCTGGAATCCAGAACAAAGTTGCTGCTGCTCTGTCCAGATTATGGTCTAGGGAAAAAGGAGTGAGGCTCAAACCATCATTCCACCTGAGCATATGTGAGGCCAGTAGTTACGTCGTTCCTTTAATAAGTGTATTTAGCACAACAGTACATTGACAATAAGTAAATCAAATAATTATGTGAAAAACACAAATTAGAGCATTAGAGAGGAGGGTTTTTACAAATCTGGCATGAATGTCTGCTCAAGATGTGCTCAGAATAAAAGCAGCCGGGCTATAGTAGCCTCTGCCTTTGCCTTCGTTGCATACAATTGTTATCCCCTTCTGCAGGCCATATTGTTATAATTATACCTGTGGATACCTTTTTCTAAAATGGCCCATTTTAAGCACTGCTGAACTACCCCTGCTAAAGAAATGCCATTATATTTCATCAAGGGTGTCTGCCATCTTTCCAGCAAACTTGGGCCAATATTTATCAAGGTTTGCATTGCCCTTGCGCCACACAAGGGGGACACAAAACCTAAATTTGATTTAACAAACCACACAAGGCCAACTTTTGTGTCCCTGTATGGCTTGATAAATCTAAAGTAATGCAAGGCTCTGCAAATCGCTGCCTTGTATTACTCTGCAGCACGGAGGCGTGCCATTCATGGGTGGAGCGTGGCTGTTCCCATGCATTCTAACACATTCACCGACAGTGGTACACCTGGGAATGGATTAGAATTGTATGCCTCTCCTCCACAGGGACAGCAAGGAGGAATATCTCTATTTCTCCTCATTTCTTTCTCTTTCCACGTATGCTGCATTGTGCAGCACAAGTAGAAAGAAGAAAATGCCTCTGAGGATTGTTTTTGTACAGGGAGTTGTCCCTTCCTGCACAAAACAATCCTGCCTAACAACAAGCAGCACCCTTGCACCACAGTACAAGGGCGCCTGCATTGGTGCTAAGCAGCAGTTTTTGCGGTGGCACAAGCTGCAAGAATGTGCTGTATTGTATTAAATATGGAGCATTCCTGCCCTCTCTCTTTCATGCAGCAAGGTATCGTGCTACGTTGCTTGAAATATTGATAAATATGGGCCATAGCTACTCTACTGGGACACCATTTATTTTGCAATTTTGGAAACCTTTGTGTTCTTCTTTAAGAATATCACATGCTCTGTCCTTTGGGTTTCATCCACAGACTATTGGCTTCACAGAGATAACCAATTAGATCTTGCAGAAGTATTTAAGATGTTTATGTTATGTTACTTGTGATAACTGGACATCTTTACCTTTTTAAGCTGAATTTGCCTATAATAATAACCAACATAGTGATAACAAGGTTACTCCTTTTTGTGCATACATGATTTTCATCCTTAAATTGATCCCGAAACTACTCCAGTACCTATAGAAGTTCATACAGTTCTCACTTTCCTCATATATACTTGCAACTGAGGGTTTCATGAAGAGTCCATGTCTGTGCTGCCAACCAGACCACGTCTGTTAGGGAAGAAAAAAAAGTAGCAGCCTCTCATCTGAATATTGAAGGTAAAAAGACACCCTCAGCAGGCCCTCAGTCACTGATCTCAATCCGCGACACGAGTATCCCCAGATAGATCCATGCGTAACAGGGTGCAAATTTTAAACTGGCCCTGGTCCTTAGTTCTGCCCGATGCCATGTCTTGCCATTTAGTGTCCCTGGCACTGCCTTTGTTAACCCTGGTCTCACTGGTCATGAAATCAGCAGCGGGACCATGGCTCTAGATGCCAAGTTTACTTTCTTGCCTTCCAATCTTTACTGTTCCACTTACACCTCAGCTGTAGTTAGGAGTGGTCAAGAGACCAAGGCTGGGGTCAAACCTCTGATGTTAGCAGAGGGTACATTATGTTGGTGAATTGGCATCCATGATGGGTGGAGTAATAGACAAGCACATTTCCAGAGCATGCAAAGTCAAAGGTGCTTTGTTGTCTACAGTTTCTTGATAGATAGATGTCTTGATTATACCATGCTAGCATTATTCGTTCTTATGCTTCATAAATGTGCAAGGAGGTAGGCACGGTATCAGTGTCTGTGGAATAGAACCAATGGCTGCAAAGGAGATTTTTGTCAGTGCTAATAACCACCAATGGAGAGCCGCACCACAGCAGAAGCCAGAGCATTGTCAGACTAGAAACCAAAAAGGAGATAACCAGAAGGCAGGCATTCTCCAGCTGTGCTCCCAGAATCTGGAACAGCATCATGCTATCATCAGAACTGCCGGACCCTTGTAAATGTTTTTTGTCGTGCAAATTGGGATCTTGTAATAATAATCTGATGAATCGGAATCCACAACTGAAGCTAGTCATCAAATCAATACATGTAAATAAAGTGAAGCACATTAGGCTCAACAAGGAAGACAGAGTGGTCAAGGTTTCAAGCCATAAAGGTTTTTTAAAGTTTAAAAGGCTTTAAAAATGTAAAATAATCAAATTAGTGTCAATCAATACATGAATGCATTTAGTAGTTATGAAGTTAAAATCAATCAATAGCTCCCTACTCTGCTAAGTCGGAGGAAAGGTTCTGAATTCTCGTCTACATTTCACTAGCTTAAATCACACAACTCTGACATTTGCTACACCTACACATGGTTCATGTAATATGCTCCAATCAGATAGAAGCATACTGATACAGTCTGAGGCTCATTAGTTTCTCAGGCTTCCACAGACTGAAGCTTCTCTAAGCGCCCTTTGACCTTGCGGTTATCTGCAACAAACGAGGTACATTGGATCAGCCTGTTCTCTGCAGGTGTACTGCAACAGCTCATTAAAACATTCTGCAGTTATCACATACATGAAAACATTTCACATGAGAAGGAAAACAAGGACACGTGTTTGTAAATAATGAGTTCAGCTCTCCTGGAAATAAACATTTGCATGTGATATGAAACAAGATGGCAACCGGCCGTTCACCATTTTAAACACCAGCTTACATTAGCTAGTGTCAATCTAAACATAAAAGTACACAATTGATGCAATTTTGATATAAATGCAAGACATTTAATATGAAAAATAACCCCATCACCCTCCTAGAGTTCAGAAGGGACGTGAAGATCCAGCCCTTCAGTGGACATTACATCTCTTGATGACTGAAACTGCTATGCCCTTCCTTGTTTTGTGCCCTAAGTGAAGGGTCTGTTCTGCAGCCATTTTAGTTATAGCTTCATGCACATTATTTTAGCACACTAGGCCTGCCGCTGTGCACTTTAACCTAGAAATATTTTATTCGGCTTCATTTTATTATTCTTACAATAGCCACTTTTACGGTCTTCTTTTATTTCTCTCTATCTAGCAGTTTTTGCCTAGGCCTGCACTTTGTTCTTATGCTAGGCATACCCGGGCCTTTGCCCAAATGCAACTCTTCATTTCTCCATCACTAGGTTTGCACTCTACAGATGCCCACACATACACTCACAGAAGGGTCGAGGGTCTATTTTAATTTGATATCAGCATTACCTCCATTGTAGCTATTACAGCTGTTTTGAAGACATTACAGCTTGGATTACGCGAGAGATCCAGTATGGTGGTAATGAAAGGATCACCAGGAGCAAGTGGCGACTGGAAGCGGATCCTTCACTCTACGTATTGCATTTCAGAAGCGCAGGTAAGAGGCGTGCTGTCGCCTGCCTTATTTACAGGCGCGTGTTCAATTATTCACTAGCTTGTAACTCAATGCTGCTCACGGTGGTGCAGGACAGAGCACCAGGTGTGCGAGTAACCCAAGAAGCTGAGTGGATACAGAAGACGGCCATCTTTAACAAACATTTGAGACTCTCCTTTCAAAAGGCACCCGCTCCACTGCCCGAACACAGACACCGTAATCCTATCATTCACTGGGATGATGTGGGCACAGTTAGTCGTACCCAGGATGGGATTTTTTGATTGTCAGCAGGTCATGGCATGGCGTGATGTCCAGCCTTCCACCACCAATGCATGGAGTCAGAGATGGCTTCCCTCACCCAGCCATGATGGCTCCATTGAGCAAGCACCAAGCATGTGGTTCCTTCACCGCAGCTCGCGTTTTGTCGCGATCTGTTTTGCTTATGCTGACGAATGCATCAGTGTTTTTGTGCAAAACCAGAATGTTTCTGGGCATTCTTGAGCTCTGAGATGTAGGAAACTAGTAGTCACCTTTCAGCGCTTGACCAGAGCCCTAGCCAAGCCTCCTATCCATCTGCCAGAGCGATCGTGGCGCTAGGCTTGGGAAGGAAAGGTTTAGCATTGCTAGCATCTGCCTGTTGAAAGTAGGAGAATGCTTTGTCTCCTATCACACTTAATACTGGTAGTAGGGTCTGCCTCTAAGCGCTGCTGACTTTTCAAGACAGAAGAACTGAGACACAACCTTCTTTCACTAGATGGTGCAACTGGGAGCTTTCCCCGCCAAAGGGAGAACCCAACTTCCCACCCGCTCGGCTCCCACCCGGCGGACGACCTCTCGCTAATGGTGGTATCAGTGAGAGGTCGTCCGCCAGGTGGGAGCAAGGTGGCTTTAACACTACAAAACACCAAAATTAAATAAAAAATACCCGTATCTTCCTTCACTTTGTTCCCCTCCTGATTCTTCTAAGAGTAGCTGTGTACTCCAGCGGCTTCTGACAGGAAGACTCGGCCATGGTGGTAATGTGAAGACAAAGGGGTGTGGCAGCTACCACCAGGGCCCCTGTTGCCTTAAAGTATTGTTCTGCAGCAACTGTACAAGCAGCACGTATGCATTCTGAATAACAAGACTGAAGGGCGAATGGGCAGAAACAGTTAGTTTGGAATAATGCACTCCTGGTCCCCTCTTCAAGCTGCTTTATGATTTGTTGGGTTTTATATCATTTGTTTTCATTTGGGAGGGGTGCTCTCCGCTCCCTCCTTCTCCTGCCCCCCCCCCCCCACTTCCTTCTAGTTTTTCTGCCCTCGGTGCATTCCCTGCTCCCACTTCCTCTAGTTTTTGGGTGTCTGGCAGCTCTCCACTGTCTCTCTCAGGTCTGTCCCTGGCACGTTTTGGAGCTTTTTTCGACCACTTTCTGCCTGAATTATAACACTGAATCAGAAGTTTCCACTTCAAACTTTCTGTTTATTTCTGTCCTTTTGTTTCGAATACTTTTCTGTGCGTGAATACTTTTGTTTGCCCACAGGGCACCATAAGGCTGATCCTGCAGGGAAGACAGAAAGACGAAATGGTAGCCACAAATTTTTATGTGGCGGGTCGTTTTAGCTGTTTTTTCTTACAAATTAGCATAAAAATATCTCAAGGGTTTCCAATAACATTTTTACTTTTCAACAGGACCCATAGTACGATTCAGTACTCATTAGTACCTATTAGAAGTAATATTAGGGCCATATTTATGACCCGGTTTGCGTCACGTTTGCAACATGGCACATGCACAACACAATCCTTAAGTGAGATTTATGAAGCCATGCAAGGTCACCTTGTGTGGCCCTGAGTGGCTTCAGAAATCTTGAGTAATGCAACACAGCGCGAATTGCTGCATTGCATTACTATGCGCCAGGGAGGCGTTTCCAAGGATTTTTACGTATTCCCAGATTTACTGGAACTAGTAGACATGATAATGCGCCATAAACCTACGCCTCTCCAGGTGAGGTGTAACAGGAGAAATATCTCTACTTCTCCTTGTTTTTTCCTCTTTCTATGGGTGCTGCATTCACACACAGAAAGAGGAAAAAGCCTGCCCAAGGTGCCCCTTCCTGCATTTCATGCAGGAGCCCTTGAACCATGGTGCATGGGTGCCTGCGTTGGTGCTAGGCAGCCAAAAGGGTGCCACAGGGGAAAAGACAGGAATGCGCTGAATTCTAAATATGCCGCATTCCTGCCCTTACGCTGTCACGCAGTGCAGCCCAGCAAGGTGACCACCCCCACAAGGCCACCTTGCGTGGTCCTGTGCGGCTTGATAGATCTAGAGTAACGCAAGGTGAGTTGGTGCGCTGCTCTGCATCCCTATCCCAGAAAACATGTCCCAATATTAGTATATAAGCCTTTGATGCCAGATGGCTCAGTCTAAAAGTAGGTCTTTGGTAATCAACGACCATAAAGTCTAAAACCAGAGAGACCAGGTAACATATTGGAGCTTGGACCACTTTGGTGTACCTGGGTGCACAAGCATTACCTTCCAAACGCCAAATCCCCCCACACAGATTGGACTGGTTACCCAAAATACTCTGATTGCATTCTCCATTTGTCTGATGCTATGTGCTACAATATCATCCCTTAAAATAGCCACACGCCTGCCTTTAGTGGGGGTATCCAGTGCTTAATTGAAAAAAATATATATTGCAGGAGCTCAAAGTTTTTCTGAAGAGCCCACTACTGGCTCTGCCAAATACCTGAGGTGCAGAATACCAAGGGTGCCTAGTCTTGATTCCACCTTATGTCTCTTTCATCGACCGATATACTCTTCATCTCTCTTTATCTCATGAATACCGAGGGTGCCTGTGCTTAATTCTATCCTCATGCCTCTTTCATCCACTACCCTACACTTCCTGTCTCTTTGTCTCATGAATACCGAGGCTGCCTGTGCTTAATTCCACCTCGTGCCTCTTTCATCCACTACCCTACACTTCCTGTCTCTTTATCTCATGAATACCGAGGCTGCCTGTGCTTAATTCCACCTCGTGCCTCTTTCATCCACCACCCTACACATCCTGTCTCTTTATCTCATTAATACCGAGGCTGCCTGTGCTTAATTCAACTTGTGCCTCTTTCATCCACTACCCTACACTTCCTGTCTCTTTGTCTCATGAATACCAAGGCTGCCTGTGCTTAATTCCACCTTGTGCCTCTTTCATCCACCACCCTACACATCCCGTCTCTTTATCTCATGAATACCGAGGCTGCCTGTGCTTAATTCACCTCAAGGCTCTTTCATCCACTGCCATACACTTCCTGTCTCTTTGTCTCATGAATACCAAAGCTGCCTGTTCTTAATTCCACCTCCTGCCTCTTTCATCCACCACCCTGCACATCCCGTCTCTTTATCTCATGAATACCGAGGCTGCCTGTGCTTAATTCACCTCAAGCCTCTTTCATCTACCACCCTACACTTCCTGTCTCTTTGTCTCATGAATACCAACATTGCCCAGTCTTGATTCCACCTCATACCTCTTTCTTCCACCGTCCTACACCTCCTGACTGTTTGTTGCACTCTAGCAAGTTCTCTATCACCCCTTCTTTTTCTCTTTGTAATTGTTTTCCTATCTTTCACTCTAGATTTTATTAAAGCCACAGTGACAAGTTTTATCCCTTCATTCCATGAGACAATGTTGAATTTGTACCCGCCTCTTGTTTCTTCCCTTTACCACCCCTGAGCCCAGGAGGGCGATGTAGCCTACAGGGTGTGGTGAGTTGGATGGAGAAGGCTCCAGGATCTCTGGGAAGCCCGAGATTAGCAGGTGATTGAGTCAAAAGCACCTGCAAGAGCCTGTCCTGAGAAGGATACATGGAGGCGAGTAGGAGGTGGAGAGTAGATGGAGACAACAGGGCTCTGATTGGTGCATCAAGGCTGATGTTTTTTTTATGACTCCTCCGGGTCAGCTTGAAAATACAGCTTTTTGTTGTTTGATATCTTTAATGCTAACAGCTGGAACATGATGCAGAATACTCGACCCTGTGTGTTTAGTAGAATTAGGACAGTTCAGTCAGGGTGAAACTACAGTTCTAGCAGCATTAATGCAAAGGTTCTAATAATTGCAATGACACATTTATAGGAAGAGCAATGCAACATTTTGGGAAGGATAATGGCACATTTCCAAGGAAAATTACGCTACAATCAATCAATAAATAATAGATTTTATTAGATTTTTGATACAATCATAGAAGTGTACATCTCATAAAACAACAACGTGTCACATTAATCATTCATTAGTTAAAAATATATCAAAAAGAGCAAATTAAACCAAAACGCAGCGTTAAGATAAGACTCAAAATGTAATCATTGTCCTGATGTAATTTTAATACTTAATGGCTTACAGATAGGACACCGGAAAGAAAGAGGGAAACAAAAACACAGTTTAGGTGTCGCTAGCAGCTGTAAGAAAAGATACGCACGTCTGATTTGTCTGTAATGTTCGGAAAGCAGAAGAGGCCTGATATACTTGTGTCCGAGACTGGAAATAATGCTATAATTCTGGGGATGCTATATCACTATATAGAGATCTGTAACATCAATCTATGATGATATCGCATCCAGCACTCTCCCTACCACTACATTGTTCAGGTAAATATGTAATTACTATTTTTAACCTTGTATCTACCAGTCGCGGCTCGCAGGGATTCCTGGGGGGCAGGGCGGCGCCTGGGGAGGCAAAATATTTTATTTAAAAAATAATTTTAAAGAACTTTCCTCTGCTCCCGCGCTGCACTGCTCCTCTGCTGGACGCAGGCACAGACTCCTATCCTGCCCTGCGGCCAATCCTGATGCTGCTCAAAGCAGCGTCAGGATTGGCTGGCAGGGCCCAGTCAGGGCGCTCCAAGGCATAATGGGAGCCTGTGCAGGCTCTCTCCAGCCCGGCAACTGGTAACTACTTTCCTAGACTTACTGTGCAGTGGTTAAGTTGATGTATTGGATGAAGATGTAATATTTTTATGATGCAATATATTACATACAATATAGTGAGGGTATACTGGAAGAATAACGATTTATCATAGCTAAGATAATGGCAAAAATGTCAGAATAATAACGGAATATTTAATATAGCCTTATTGGAATAGTTTTAGGATGGCTAGGGGAAGACCTATAGTATGGTTGATGACACATTTACAGTACAGTTATATTTTTAACAAGCATTGGCAAAGCCAATAGGTCTGCCCTTGGCAAGCAAGCAATGTTTTTTTAATGTCTTTGTGCTATTATATGTAAAAATCTGGCAAACATATAAAAAAAATTAAAGTACAGGAATGGTCCAGCAGCTTTGGCACACCTTCCCTGGCCCTAAAGTGCACTCCTTTTCAAGCAGCTGTAAACATGGGATCACTCAGAATGGAATTCACCCAATGGATAAAGCAGGCTGCCCCACTGCCCCATGCTGTATGCTGTGATGGAAGGAAGTATATTGTGAATGACACTTGAACGGACAAATGGATGCAAAGGGATGACCAAAAGAGTGTGTGTTGTATGTGTGTGTATGTATGACAGGTAAAGTTGTCTCTAGGCCAGATCTAGAAAATACATATTATAATAAGGCCACTATCCAGGCTCCTGAATTTCCACATACTGCTGTCCATAGGCAGGCAAGTACCTAAATTGTTGCCATGTCCCAGGCAATATATTGTGCATAGTATGGTAACAAACAGGGTGCTCTGTGGTGCCTATTACAATGCGCCCACCGTGGGGGCTTTTAATGAACTCTGGGTGAGCGCTTAATGGCGTTTGCCACCCGGGAGCATACAAGGGCATGGATCACAGGTCACTAACACTGGTCACCCCATCTTAACAATGGCGCCTGCTGATGCAAGGAGCCACCGGTGCCACCATACTGGGGCATGTGGCTCACCCCGTGCCCTGGCTCGGTCTAATCTTGGCCCTTGCAAGCTGAAATTTCAAACATTTATGACATTGATGGAGTGGGTGGCACGGCTGGGGTGCCAGGGTCCTGCTGGTATGGAAGGCCACGTGACATTCCGGCAGCGCGGGGGTTCCAGGAGCACAGTGAGCAGGAATCACAGCGTAGGGCCAGCGGGGCCAGGTTTCTATATTACATTTGGCGACGAGGACGGTACCCAGAGGCGCAGGTCCCACGTGCGTATCCAGGGCAGAAGAAAACGCTACAGCTGCTGTCATGGCAACCAGCGCTGGGCATCCGGCTGAGCCTGTCGGTCAAACAGGCAGGGCCTGCCCATGCAATTAAAAAACACAGTGCAGCGCTGCAAACATAGCTATGACCAGCTTCTAAGAATGAATGTTACAGAAACCCGTGTTATAGGACTACCCACTCCATATACAAAGCAGTGCGTGTGCTCATTCTGCTGTACATTTAGCAAACATAATTCAAGCAGGAAGGGAGGCCTTTGGTACTTGGCCATTTTGTTCAATATACGCCTTCCATACATAAGCCACGAAATCAGGCTCTCCGACCATCTACACATGCATGCAACAAACGACCCAACGTGGTTCCATAACGTGGGGGTATAATATGCGTCATATATGTTAGTTAAAGACCATCCTGTCAGGGGGTAATACATCCTAAGTCAAAGTAATATGTAACATCCCTGTCACTGGGCAGACTGGAGTGCGGTGACAACAAACCTTGCTAATGGTATTAGCCGACAGTTCTCATTTACCTGATTGGACGGATACAAGAATGAATGGGTTTGGGTGGTTTGCACCTGTGAGTGAGTGGCAGCACACGGGTCTGTGGAGTGAGCGCATCACCCCACTGAGCTATTTAGCTGGATTTTGATCTGTGAACAACAGGTGGCACACTGAGGCCATCAGGGGGGGCATTTAACTCATTAATCTGTTCTTGTGGGATTTTATCCTGTGACTTACTGATAACAGACAGGTCTCTGCAAACGGAGCATTAACCCGCTGGGCTGTTTCACGGAGGTCAGCGACTGAAAAAATGTCGCACTTCCCAACTTGTTAGAGCATAGAGGACAACAAGTACTGTTCACTACTGTCTCCGTTAATTGATATATATATTTTTAATAACTAATATTTTATTGATTTTCAGAAACCCAGGAGAACATTTGCACAGGACAAACATTGCTGCATCTGTCACCCAGCAAGTACCCAACTTCACCCCGCAATATGTCGTAATAGTCCCACCACTTGCCCCAAACCTTTCGTTGTCCCTTGCTGCGTACATTGGTGCCTCCTGTTTGGCATGTCGGCGGCTTCACCCCAAACCAATGCCTTGCAATGTCCCTCTTAGCCAGCGGTGTCGCTGTTCCGGCCAGGAGGCACTCTTATCTTGACCTCTACCCCCAAATTCCCCAGGGTCCCCAGTACAGCTACCCGAGGAGATCAAAGCCAGACTGACTGTATCGGGCATCAGGCGTTGCCCAGTGAGGCTGGAAGTGTTGAGGGGGGGGTTGTTATTGGGGAACCAGTATTTCAGCAGCGCAGCAGTTTTCAAACCACTGCAGAGTTTCTTGTATATCCAACAGTTTTCAGGTAACAATGAAAGTAGAAAGATGTATCTGGTGATTAATGTAGCCGCAGAAGGGAGATCGGAGTTTTGTCTAGTGGCAGTTTTAACTCATCTAAGGCAGCCCTGAGGTTAATGTGCCTGATGGAAAGAACTTGTACTATGAAGACCACAGAACAGTATTTTATGTGCATAGCTCAGTGGGATGCTGCTTTAGGCACTAAGGGCCAGAAGTATCGAGCTCCAGGTTTACATATCTTAAATAGCGAATTTTAAGAAATTGCTATTTTAGAAATGCAAAATGGTATGTATCAAAATTGCGAGTTGGTAATTGTGATTTCTTAAAATTTAGCAAATACCGAATTGCAAATCAATAGCAATTTGGTAATTGAAAATCTCAAACTGCGAACACGGCAAACCGGAACAGGATGATGACATCACAACCAGGAAGTGAGTCAGCCCATGCTGTTTCCAGGAGCCACACCCACAGGAGCAGGCAGGGAGACGCAGCCCGGCACCATGGAGGCAGCTTTGTGAGCCTGCCAGGACCAAACTGCAACATGGCCAATGATGGGGAGGTGAAGGACAAGGGAGACAGGAAGCGCAAGCTCAAATTCAGTGAGCAGGAACTGGAGGTGCTCACTGAGGAGGTTGTCAGGAACCATGACAAGCTGTTTGGGAAGAACTCACTCCAGGTCCCTGAAAGTGAGAAAAGGAAACTGTGGTTGGAAATTCAGACCAAAATATGCACAGTGGGTGTTGCGCAGCGCTCTGTGGAGGAGATACGCAAGAGATGGTATGAGCTGCGTTCCCGTGCCAAAGAAAGGGTGGCCAGCAGGCTACAGGAGGCAAGGAGCACCGGAGGAGGGCCACCCACCCAGACACCGTCCACACCAATGGAAGACATGGTGGAGTCCACACTGCTTCCAGAAGCTGTCAGTGGTGTCACTGACATTGACACCTCAGGGACACCCAGCAAAGGTAAGGCCAGTAATGATGTGTATCCCTATATGTGCATGTACAAATGCCCCCTAGGAAAGAGGTGTTACTTAGATGCATTGTGATTAGTAGTCCATGCCACATCTTACGTACAACGCAACTATGCCTTATGGGAGTGGTAGTCCACAACCCTAAGGTCAAAATACCACATTCAAAGGAAGTTGGTGTTCAGCCACATAGAGAAACAACACACATAAGTCACAGTGATACGATGTCAGAGTACAATATTTACTATTGTGCAACTTCTTGTGATGTATACATTAATGACATGCTGCACATTGTCGTTGCAGGTGTCCCGGGCCCTGCTGCAGCAGAAGGTGGAAATGTGGGGGATGTTGAAACACAGCCACGGTCCGACTCCAATACAAGTGAGTCTTTCAGTATTGCACCAACTAGACGCAGGACAAGGGTGTTACGTCTCCCAGAGTACAACCTGGACTCAGATGAGATGCCGGATGAAGTCCCCACACCACCCCCAGAAGGCTAGATCCGCAGGAACACAGCACTCCCTACCCCAACGGCAGACAGTGCACAGTGGGAAGGAGAGGGCCCATCAATCTTTGGCAGCCTTGAAGCTTCCATGATGAAAGTGCAGTGCCTGCAATGCAAACACCTCCAAACACATGAGGTCAATGCACAGACACTTGGTGTCAATTAATCAGAACATGGGCGCAATGAACAAGCAGTTGGAGTATTTGAATGAGGGACAGAACACAGCAGCTGAAAACACAAAGGAGTTGACAAATGCCATTAGGGACTTCTGCACTGAGATTCAGCAGGAGCGTGTCAGCCACCGTAGGCGCCATCACCAGTTTATGGAAAGGTTTGATGGGTTCTGCAGGTCAGTCAACTGGCTTGCTAGCTCAACTAGCATGCTGTGGGCATACAGGTGGAGAATGCACACTGCAGTCGGGACGTTGCACAGGGATTGTTGCAAATAACCAATGTCCTGGATGGAATGTAGACGGCACGCAGTGCTACAAACAGCAAACTTGGTAGTGGGGATAGTGAGGAGTTCTCTAGCCTCAGCAGTCTTACAGCCCCTGTGATGGATCCTAGGCGTCACAGTACCAGACACAGTACTGCCTGTGAACCCGCTACAAGAGGTGCGAGTGAGGCCACGGAGCACTCAAGTGGAGTGTGTGGACATAGGAAGTAACGTTAAGGCCTACAGGGGAATACCATAACATGTAGCTGTACAGTTATACTGTGATGCCAATAATGTGATGCTGTTATTTGCACATGGTAGCCTATGGTTCATGGCTATGTCCTATTGACACATACATTACCTGAAGTGAAGGTAATAAAGTTGCTAACTAAAAAAATACATAATATTGAAGTGGTGTTGTCATTACTTACATCAGAAATGGTTGTGCGTGATGTCAACACGTCTTTGCCGGCCCTCTGCTGCAGTGGTCCTGTCTACTGGGTGATGGGGTGGTACGGGATCACCATCTTCATCTGAGTCTGGCTCCATTGGTTCAACTGTTATGCCCCTCCTCGTTGCAATGTTTTGCAACATTGCACATACGGCCACAATTTTACATGTCGTCTCTGGGCTGTACTGTAGTGCCCCTCCACTCTTATGGACGGACCTGAAGCGGTCCTTCAGGAGACCGAAAGTCACTAAGTAACTTGGCACCCAACCTTCACCAAGTGAGGGTTAGACATATCAGTGACTTATAAGTTACTTATGTGCAGTGGTAAATGGCTGTGAAACAACGTGGATGTTATTTCACTCAGGCTGCAGTGGCAGTCCTGTGTAAGAATTGTCTGAGCTCCCTATGGGTGGCAAAATAAATGCTGCAGCCCATAGGGATCTCCTGGAACCCCAATACCCTGGGTACCTCAGTACCATATACAAGGGAATTATAAGGGTGTTCCAGTGTGCCAATGAGAATTGGTAAAATTAGTCACTAGCCTGTAGTGACAAATTTAAAAGCAAAGAGAGCATAAACACTGAGGTTCTGGTTAGCAGAGCCTCAGTGATACAGTTAGGCACCACACAGGGAACACATACAGGGCATACATTATGAGCACTGGGGTCCTGGCTAGCAGGATCCCAGTGAAACAAGGGCAAAAACAAACATACATACAGTGAAAATGGGGGTAACATGCCATGCAAGGTGGTACTTTCCTACAATTCCCAATCTGGCCCTGGAGGGAATGGGTCAATCATTCTGGCATGGATTCTTGATAAGGTGTGTAGAATGTTACCCCGTTATTCCACAAAAATGGGGCATCGCCAGATCACATGAACAAAATTCCCCCGTCCCTGGGAGCACAGAGGTCAGGCGTTCCGATGTGAGGTAGGTGACATAAAGGTATATGAGCTGGTTAATCCAGGGTCATGAGGAGACGGCCAGTAACACTGGGGCTATGTGGGCATCTCACCAATCACTGTCATCCAATGGGCCCACCCAGGTCATCCATTTAGCTCTAATGGTCCCAAATTGATCTGGGGAATGAATCACTAGACATTTATAAATTAGGGATTTACCACCCTTCAATGGGTCCCTAAGAACGCTGGCTTCCAACAGGCTGAACTCCGGCACCATGGCTAATATGTCAGCGTACTGTGTGACTGCATGTCATAGTTGCTACTACTAGTAAATCTGGGACTTGGGAAGTGTGACGTCTGTATCTCTTCGAAGGTCTGTATTTGCACGCGTCTCCAGATGTTTCCTACTTTCGAAATACCGACCAAGTCCCATCTGCCAAATCCTTCCAGTTTTGGTTTGTTTCAGCCAATTCCCTGCCACAATGGGGTCTCCTGTGTGACCCTCCGGTCTTACCCGGTCCAGCGAAGTGTGGACCACCATACCAAGAATACAGCGCTTGTAACCTCAGGCAGCATCAGAGAGACCGGAGCACCGTACAACATGCCTATGATTGCTTCATAGCCCACAAGGTCCACTTCTAAGAGAAAGGCCAAATCCGAGCCTCCCTCACCTGGCCAGTCGCTGACCACCGAAATCTGAGAAGCTTAATAATATACATTTGGATAACATATAATATAATATTTAAATGTGTTGTGAAAGGTGGTTGGGCATTAGGGTGTTGTCGAATAATGAACAATAGAAAATAAGACACAATTGGCTTTGCAAATAATGTAGTTCAATACAGGTGAAAGAAGTTAAAGGTTGAGGTAGGTCATACAGTTTGATGGATCTTTTACACTAGAGCTTGGGGAATGGTTGTGAATGAAAGAATTGACTCATATACGTAGTAAGGTATTGATAGGTGTGGCCAGAAGCATCTTTTCTACAAAGGTAACCTTTGGTTAAAGCGATGCAATCGAGCACTGGCACCTAAAATGGGCTTAAAAAAGACCTTCAAAGTGAGTTTTACATGAACAAACATTGTTCCACTTTGCTTGGTCACTCTTCCAAACCTTCCTAAATGGCAAAATTATGTATTCAAGTTCCAAGCCCCACCCTTCCTAATTAAAACCCTCTTGGGCCCAAGAGTTCCCCAGCCTCATTCTTGCAGAACAGTCCTCCTAAGGGTAACCTCCCTGCCTTCCTATCTCCCCACAAATCTTTCTTTCCAAAACTGTCCTGTCCTTCTTTACTATCTGTCATTGTGACCTATCAGTTCTTCAGAGCCCAACATGTCAGTGGCCTTAAGATCAAACTATCTGGACAAGAAACGAAGCAAGGCTATCCGGGGTCTACTGGTCCTTTTTTTGATCTACCAGTAATTTAGAGAACACCATTCTAATAGCCTTCAGACCCTACCGGTGATCCTGCCCAAACTGGAAACAAGGCTTCAACATCCATGGCCTGCAGGTCCTCTTTTCGGATCTAGTGATATTTCTGAGCCTAAGGAATCATTGGCCTTGATGTCCACCTGGTTAGCCTTTTCTTACAAGAAATAAAGCTTTGACATCCAGGACCTACCGTTCCTTCTTTTTGGATTTACTGGCATGTCTGAGCCTTCCATCTCAATGGCCTTGATGTCCGCCTGGCTAGCGTGATCACAAAATAAATAACGTTTGAGCATCCATGGCCACCTTTATCTCGGATCTCCTGGTGTTTATCTCGGATCTCCTGGTGCTTCCGAGCCTATCAATTCAATGACCTTGACATCCACCTGGCTAGCTTGTTCATAAAGTAACCAAGACTTTGGCATCCAAGGCCACTCTGTCCCTCTTTTCACATCAATCAGTACTTCCGAGCCTACTGTCTCACTAGCCTTGACGTCCACCCGGCTTGCCAATTCACAAGGAAACATGGCTTCAGTATCTAGGACCTGACAGTCCTTTTTTCAGATCTAATGGTATTTCTCAGCCTAGTATCTTAACAGCTTTGAGGGCTCCCTGCTAACCTGCCCACACTGAAAACAGGACTTTACCATCATGAGCCTACTGGTCCTTCTTTCACTAGATTTGAAAAGTCTCAAGAACCTCCCTGTCTAAACTTAAAACTAAATTCCTAAAACTAACCCTTCCTAGGTAACCTGCCTGGCTGATCAGCCCCACTTATGACATGCTGTGGTATTGTGAGAGGCTGGAATGTTACAATGTCACGTGGGGATGTGTGGAATGACAAGGAAGAGTCAAAATTAGGATACTGGGATTATGCAGGGAAGGAGGACCAGATTATGCAGCAGCGTTAACTAAATGATGCTACATGGAAAGGCAAACCATGCCACATATTATGCAATGAAATGTAAATTATGCAACAAATTCTGCCCTATTATCTACCTATTTTGACATTTTGACACACATTATACAAATGGTCTCTTGAAGCACTACAAATTGCAAAGGTCTGAAGAAGATTGATTGCCAGATCATAAATAGTTGTGTCATGTGTGGATGCTGGAGGCTCATGACTGCAGTTTTACTAGCATTGCCCTTTCCATCTCCGAGAGAAAAGTACATAGTGTCAAACATATAGGGCCTGATTACGAGTTGAGGTGTTATATATCGCCCTGATAAATAATGATACCATGGGTTTTATTTTTCGATGCAATAAATATCACCTATTATGAGTATAAGGGGGATTTACATGCAGATTTTGTTGTTCGCATGATATGGTAAAAACAACACACATTTCCCCTGATAAATTTGGACAGGTTTGACCTGTTGAAATGGAACGAAGGTTCTTCTGGATGTGTTAAATACCTTATAAATCGTAATTCCGACGCATGCATAAACAGAGGTTTACACAAAGGTTGGAATATAACGAGTAGCTCATTATCAGGCCTATACTGTTCTGTACTGTGTAGACAACAAACCTATATAGCCCCTTCTTGTGTGCATTATTTCTTGAGGATATAACTGTTGTTTTGTAAATTAGTTTTTAGTTTCAGGTTTGCCCTGCATTCGCAAGAAAGGCCCCCTAGATGTGCCACCTTCCATGAAGAAAAAGCCAGGCAGATGAGTAATGTACATTCATGTTTGGTTCACACCTGTCTGACTAGGAGCCAATTTAGGACAGAAAATATTGGACGTCGAAAGGGGATGCAGCATGTTTATAAATCTTCTAAAGTATGAGTATCCATTTGAAATAAATGCTGCTTTGAGAACCCTGTCTATGATGTAAACATTCATTTTTGTGAAGAGTGAAACTAAACATTCTCATGACAAAGCAGAAATAGATCTTGTCACTGTTTGATTTACATTTCACTATATTCAATTATACACAATTATTTTTTCGATGGAAACAAAACAACGTTACTCCAGCTACAAACTGGGGATGTATATACTATCCAGACACAACTATCTCCTCTTTAAATGCCTTATACAACTATTTACAGTGGAAAAGGGGACAGCTAATGTTTTTAGTGTCAGACGTGGTGTGGTACCCTATGTATCAAGGGATTCACTTGAGTTACAAACAAACTTTTTTGGGATAATGGGATGGGTATATGCTGGTCCTCACATCTGGTCAAATTATAGACCAATCTCCCTTCGGCCCACATTATGTAAAGTGCTTGAAACACATGTGACTAGATAGGTCATGTCATTTGCAGAAACTAATGGCCTGTCTCCTCATTCTCAGTCAGGTTTTTAGAGCAGAACACAGCATGGGGTCACCTCTACAAGCAGTCACAGAGTATCTGAAGCAACAGCTGGATATGGGTGGCATGGCAGCGTTAATTCTCCTTGACCTCACGGCTGCTTTTGATACAGTGAACCACAACCCACTTTTGGAAAGACTGGAACATATGGGTGTACATGAGCATTATCTTGGCTAAGTTCTTTTTTGCAAGATCAGGTCTTTCAGGTTCACTCTCGTCAGTACTGCTCTAAGCCTCACGCCCTTCCTTCTGGGGTTCTTCAAGGCTCCACATTAAGTCCAACCCTGTTCCATCTTTATGGAAGACCACTTGCAGAAGTAGTTGAAAATGTTGGTCTTACTTTGTTTTCATATCTGGATGACACCCAGATTGTGGTCTCTCCGTCACCCCAGGAAGCTAACAATACTGCGGCCTTGAATATGTGTCTCACACAAGTTCCTGGTGGATGAACACCAACTCTCTTAAATTAAATTGGGATAAGACTGAGGTGTTGTTGGTAAGCAACAATCCCCATCCTTGGGGTCCTCAGCTTTGGCCAGAGTTTATGGGCACTATTCCGCTCCCAGTTTCAGTGGTCCAGAACCTAGGAGTTTGGTTAGACAATGAACTTTCCATGGGCCACCAAATTACAAAGATCTCTGCGACTTGCTTTCGCATCCAAAGATGGCTAACAAAATGCTGTGCTGTCTACCTATCTCCCCAAAGAACTGTCATCCAATCTTTAGTTACCTCAAGTCTAGACTATGGAAACATCCTATATCTAGGTGCAGCAAAATGCTTTACTGGGTATCTGCAGGTGGTGCAAAATGCGGCAGCTAGATTGCGTCTTCATCCTCCAAAGTTTTACCATATGGGTTATATGCTTCGCGAACTCCATTGGCTCCCAATCGAGCACCAAATCCAGTTCAAAACACTTTGTTTATAAATGCCTACTTAACTTCAGTCCAAACTAACTTAGGCCATTAGTATTACCCTATATCCCTAATCGTCCTATGAGTTCAACCAATCAGGACCTTGCGTTAGTCCCTAGAATCAAGAAGGCCTAGCCGGCAGGGAGATCCCTTTCCTTCCTAGGCCCACAACTTTGTAATTCCTCCCCCCTGATTTGAGGGCATGTGATTCCCTCTTGAAGTTTTGGAAAAGGTTAAAAACTTGGTTGTTAAGATCCCCTTGAATAACTTGATTTCAACTTGGCCTCGGTTGCTGTCGGGTAGCTAGGAAACCCTGGTTGGGTAGCCATAAATGACAGTACAATACAATAGGACCCCATGTTAACTGTTTTTATAGCGCTTAGTGCGTTAACGCCATATTCATGTTTGCAGCTGCTTCTCTGGTAGGAAGCTGTTAAAGGCTTCTAGTTTACTTTGCCTGTCATCTTGTTCTGTGTAGATTATTTATGGTATGTGTATTAAAGTTCTCTTCTAAGGTAAAGCCCTGTCGGGACAATCCTTTATGGGCTGTTATCTAAGGGGTATGTTATTGAGCCCCTTGCACTGCCACTAGATCACTTTTTGTGACAAAAAGGCGGCGCAGTCTTTGCAACCATATTAATGAGGCCATGCAAAGCTACTTTGCATGTTTTTGAGTGGCCTCATAAATATGGGGTACGGCAGCCCAAACCGCCTTACCCTGTGCTAGGGAGATGTTCCATGGGTGTTGCAGTGGTTGTTCCCACGCAACGCCCACGGATTTAGAAGCATCCCCAGATTTACCAACCCTGGTGAACCTGAGGATCTGCCAAAATCCTACGCCTCCCCCGGTGAGGCACAATAAAGATATTTCTCCTCATTTTTTACTCTTTCTATGTGTGCTGAATTCTTCACAAAAATAATCCTGTAGACAACACATACACTCTTGCACCCTGGAGGGTTCCTGCGTTGGTGCTAGGCAGCCAAAATGATGCCAGCACAACGGGAAAGGACTGGAATGCACCATATGCCACAGAGGCGGCACATTCCTGCCCTTTCCCCTTGAAGCAGGGCACCGCAGCAAGGCGACTTCATGCGCTGCCCTGTGACAAAAGTTCATAAATTTGGCCCTAAGTGTTGACTACGTTCACACATCACCTCCTGCAGTAAGCCATGGACCGCTCATCCCCTGATACCTGGAGTAAGTCAAGTGCTGAAAAGATCTGTGACTGGGGGTGAATGTTTGATTTGTTCTGCATTTCTTCCATCATCTGTTGTTTTTGCATTTGTTGCCCCAAGTGGGAAGGGTATGCCCAGATGTGGGTCCCGTGCTTGCTGTGCCACCAGATTCAAGCTAGCCTGGCTGATGAAGGTTGATACCCTGAAACCGGTCCCAGGATGCTTGTTTCTGGTTCAGGGAGGACCTGGCAGTTTGGGCTGGACTGTTCCCATGGAGATCAGGGTCAAGACTGATTTGCATATGGCTGGGTCCAAACTGGAATTGCATGGCAATCAAAAAAACTGATGGATTAAACCCAGATCTGTGATTGGGGTGAATGTTTGATTCATGCTGCATTCCATCCATCATCTGTTGATTTTGCATTTGTCGTCCCAAGTGGGAAGGGTATGATTCAAGCTAGCCTGGCTGATGAAGGGTGATACCCTGACCCGGTCCCAGGATGCTTGTTTCTGGTTCATGGAGGACCTGGCCAGATAGTTCAGGCTGCACTGTTCCCACGGGGAACATGGTCAAGACTGATTTGCATATGGCTTGGTCCAAACTGGAATGGCGTGGCAAGCAAAAAACTGATGGATTAAACCCAGATCTGTGACTGGGGGTGAAAGTTTGATTTGTTCTGCATTCCGTCCATCATCTGTTGTTTTTGAAAAGGAGTACTTGGTCATTCAGTTTTGGATTCTCCAGTAATATGACCAGAGGACCCCAGTGGTGAACACTCATTGTCACAAGTGGTGCCAAATAGCTCATGCCTGCTCAGGGTCCCCATTAATGGTCCTCACAGTGTGTGGTTTCAGTCTTTGGTAAACATCGAGCCCAGAGACCTGCCCAATGACACCACCAGGATTATACTGTACAGGTGCTTGGGTCTCTGAGGCACGATTTGAACCCACTTGGGGTGCCTGGCCTGTGGCTCCCCAATACATATCCCAGTTACCATTATCTTTACTCCATCCTCCTTCCAGGTGTAGGACATCCCTGCAGAGACTTTACTCTTGTTTATCTGGGCTGGGGAACCTGGGCCTTCCCACCGTGCCTCCAGTAAGCGTTGATTTCAGTTCAGTAATGAGTCAGTGGGGGTCCACAGAAGTCAAAAAGTTGTGAGCCACTGCTCTACACCACTCCACTTTACGCCTCTATACCACTCTTCTCTGTGGCTCTACTCACTATGCCACTGCACTCTATGCCACTCTACTCTACACACTATACTCTACGCCACTATACTCTATGCCGCTGCACTCTGTGCCACTTTATGCCACTGCACTTTATGCCACTTTGCTCTGCACCACTGTACTCCACACTACTGCGCTCTATCCCACTGCACTCTATGCCATCTAATCTAGGCTATGCCACTGCATTCTACATCCCGTTTTCAGCCCGTTTTCAGCTTCCCTCCGACGTCCCTTAAGGGTCATCAGTTATCTCAACTTTATTTAACTTGTATGTTGCATCCCTGGCCAATCTGGTACGAGCTTTTGGCTTCCAGGTGTCTTCCTAACGAGACAATACCCAGATCATCATTTTCATCACAGATGTGTGAGGTGCGTGGATGGCACTCTACTCTGCACCACTCTTCTGTGCTTCACTCTACTCTATGCCACTGCACTCTCTTCCACTTTACTCTGCACCACTCTAATCGGCACCACTGCACTTTAAGCCATCTAATCTACTCTATGCTACTGCACTCTAAGCCGCTCTACTATACTCTGCACTATTCTACTCTGTGTCACTGCACTCTATGCCACTGCACTCTCTTCCACTTTACTCTGCACCACTCTATTACTGCACCACTGCACTTCAAGCCATCTAATCTACTCTGAGCTGCTCTGCTCTACACCACTCTACTCTGTCACTGCGCTCTACTTCACTGCACTCTATGCCACTGCACTGTACTCCACACCACTCTACTCTGTACTGCTCTACTCTATGCCACTACACTTTACACCCCTGCACTCTACTCTGCAGCACTTTACGCCACTGTATTCTACTGTGCACGACTCTGGTCTATGCCACTGCACTCTACTCTCCACCACTGCACTCTATGCCAGTCTACTCTACTCTGCACCACTGCATTCTGTGCCACTGCATTCTACACTGCTGCATTCTATGCCACTCTTCTCTACACCACTGTACTCCATGCCACTGCACTCCACACCACCCTACGCTACTCTGAACCACGCTACTTAGTCTATCCCACTCTATTCTCAGCTGTGCACTCTATGCCACGGCACTCTCCTCCACTATACACTACTCTGCTCTGTCACTGCACTGTATACCACTCTGCTCTATGTCACTGCACTGTACACCACACTGTTTGACGCCACTGCAGTCTACGCCACTGTACTCTACTCTGCAGCACTATACTTCACTGTTCTCTACTCCAGTGCAATATATACCACTCTGAGTTGCTCTGTACCACTCTATGCCACTGCGCTCTACACCACTGCGCTCTACACCACTGTAGTTTACACCACTGCACTCTACATCAGTCCACTCTACTCTGTTCTATGCCACTGACTCTACTCTATACCACTCCATGTCACTCTATGCCACTCTACCCCACTCCACACATTGTCACTCTACTCTATGCCTCTCTACCCCACTTCACTCTACCCTACTTGACTCTATGCCACTCTACTCCACTCCAAGCCATACTACTCTACTTAACTCTACACCACTCTACTACACTCTTCTTTACACCATCCCACACCACTCTATGCCATCCCACTCCACTCTACGCCACTCCATGCCACTCCACTCTACATCACTGTAGTCTACCCCACCCTTCTCTATGCCATTCTATTCTACTCAGTTCCACTCTATGCCAATCCACTCTGCCCCACTGCATTCTACACCACTCTACTCTATTCTACTCTCTGCCACTCCACCCTACTCTACAGCACTCCATGCTACTCCACCCCACCCACTGCCACACACATCGCCGGACACACACTCGACCCTATCTTCTCCGCCAGCAAACACGTCTTCTTCAGCCACACCTCCGCCCTTCATTGGACCGACCACAGCTGCGTCCACTTCACATTCCAACGCGAGACCCGCCACCTCCGCACTCAACCCATCCCTCGCCGACAGTGGAACAAGATCCCTGAAGAGCAACTCTTCTCCGCACTCGCCGCCAACCAACCCACCCTCACCACCGACCCCAACGACGCAGCCCTCAACCTCACAAACTGGATCTCCAACTGCGCAGACAACCTTGCTCCCCTCAAACGCTCGCAGCGACAGAACAACACCAAGAAACCCCTCTGGTTCTCTGACACCCTCAAAGAATCAAAGAAAACTTGTCACGCACTTGAGAAAGCCTGGCGCAAGGACTGCACCGCTGACAACATGACCGCCCTCAAGAACGCTACCCGCGAACACCACCACCTGATCCGCGCTGCCAAAAGGAATTTTTGCACCGACAGACTGGACAAAAACAGCCACAACAGCAGAGAACTCTTCAGCATCGTCAAGGAGTTCTCCAACCCCAGCGCCAACGCCGTCACGCCCTCACAGGATCTGTGCGAATCCCTCGCCACTTTCTTCCATCGCAAGATCAGCGACCTCCACGACAGCTTCGGACACCAGACCCAACCAAACACCACAGAACCCACATCCCCGACCATCACCCTCAACAACTGGACCCACATCAGCACGGAAGAAACCAAATCCATCATGAACTCTATCCACTCCGGCGCCCCTTCGGACCCCTGCCCGCACTTCATCTTTAACAAAGCCGACGACATCATCGCCCCGACCCTCCAGACCGTCATCAACTCTTCTTTTTCCTCTGCTACCTTCCCCGAATGCTGGAAACACGCCGAAGTCAACGCCCTACTAAAGAAACCTACGGCTGACCCGAGCAACCTGAAAAACTTCCGCCCCATCTCCCTTCTGCCTTTCCCAGCCAAAGTAATAGAGAAGACCGTCAACAAACAGCTGACCACCTTCCTGGAAGACAACAACCTGCTCGACCCCTCACAGACCGGATTCCGAACCAACCACAGCACTGAAACCGCCCTCATCTCAGTCACGGACGACATCAGAACCCTGATGGACAACGGTGAAACAGTCGCCCTCATTCTTCTCGACCTCTCGGCTGCCTTTGACACCGTCTGTCACCGCACCCTAATCACCCGCCTCTGCTCCACCGGGATCCAAGACCAGGCCCTGGACTGGATCGCCTCCTTCCTCGCAAACCGCTCCCAAAGAGTCTACCTCCCTCCGTTTCGCTCAGAACCCACTGAGATCATCTGCGGCGTACCTCAAGGCTCATCACTCAGCCCGACACTCTTCAATGTCTACATGAGCCCCCTCGCCAACATCGTACGCAAGCACGACATCATCATCACCTCCTACGCCGACGACACCCAACTTATACTCTCCCTCACCAAGGACCCCGCCAGCGCCAAGACCAACCTACAAGAGGGTATGAAGGACGTCGCAGATTGGATGAGGCTCAGCCGCCTAAAGCTGAACTCTGAAAAAACGGAAGTCCTCATCCTCGGCAACACCCCGTCCGCCTGGGACGACTCCTGGTGGCCCACGGCCCTCGGCACCGCACCGACCCCCGCAGACCACGCCCGCAACCTCGGCTTCATCTTGGACCCTCTTCTCACCATGACCAAGCAAGTCAACGCCGTGTCCTCCGCCTGCTTCCTCACCCTCCGCATGCTCCGCAAGATCTTCAGCTAGATCCCCGCCGACACCAGAAAAACCGTGACCCACGCCCTCGTCACGAGCCGCCTGGACTACGGCAACACCCTCTACGCTGGGACCACAGCCAAACTCCAAAATCGCCTACAACGCATTCAAAACGCCTCGGCCCGCCTCATCCTCGACGTACCCCGCAGCAGCCACATCTCCGCACACCTGAGACACCTGCATTGGCTCCCAGTCAGCAAAAGGATCACCTTCCGACTTCTCACCCACGCACACAAAGCCCTCCACGACAAGGGACCAGAATACCTCAACGGACGCCCCAACTTCTACGTCCCCACCGCCCCCTCCGCTCCTCTGGCCTCGCACTCGCCGCCGTCCCTCGCATCCGACGCTCCACGGCGGGTGGGAGATCTTTCTCCTTCCTGGCGGCCAAGACCTGGAACTCCCTCCCCACCAGCCTCAGGACCACCCAGGACCACTCCGCTTTCCGGAGACTCCTAAAGACCTGGCTGTTCGAGCAGCGATAACCACCCCCCTTTGTCCCTAGCGCCTTGAGACCCGCACGGGTGAGTAGCGCGCTTTATAAATGCTAATGATTTGATTTGATTTGACCCCACCCTACTCTAGGCCATTCCAGTCTAAGCCACTTCACTCTACTCTATGCCACTCCAAGCCACTCTACCCCACTCAAAGCCACTCAACTCCACTCCACTCTACTGCACTCTACTCAACTGTACTGTACTCTCTGCCACTCCACACCACTCTATGCCATGCCACTCCACTTCACTCTACGTCACTAAATGCCAGTCCACTCTTCTCTACGCCACTCTATTTTACTCAAATCTACTCTATGCTAACCAACTCTACGCCATTGCATTCTACACCATTCTAATCTATTTTACTCTAAACCACTCCATTCTACTCTACACTAGACCAATGCACTTGACGCCACTCTACTCTATGCCACTCCACTCTACCCTACGCCACTCTACATCACTCCAAGCCACTCTACTTCACTTTCGCTACTCCACTCTGTGCCACTCCACTCTACTTGATTCTACTCTATGTTACTCCACTCTACACCACTCTACTCTATGACACTCCACTCTATGCCACCCCACTCTACGTCACTCCAAGCCACTCTAAGCCACTCCAAGCCAATCTACTTGACTCTACACCACTCCACTCTGTGCCACTGCACTCTACTTGACTCTACTCCACGCTGCTGTACAGCATGGCTAAAACTCATTGTCAAAGCCAATAGCTCTCACATAAGTGAAACCGATTGACTTTGTCAGTGCTTGTTTTTGGCTGTTTGTGGGTGTTTTTTTATGGTATGATAGGCCGGTTTTTACTGTTGTTTTCACACAAACATTGCCTGCAGCAAATACAAACGCATGCAATCCTCCGTGCAGTGCAAAACATGTATGGGGCGTATCTTTACCACTTCAAAATGTCCCCAATCTGCGAATGTGGACCACTTCTTTCGCTCTCTGATTCGCTAGTAGGGGGCACATCTATTTTGGTGCTCTGCCCATCGTACACACAACTACCACGCACCCTGTGCTCAACTCCTTTCATCCCAGGTTTATGCTCACACTCCTTCTGTCGCATCCTAGCACCCCCTCCTTCATTGAGTGGCGTCTAGTGGCGTAACAAAGGCCCCCGCAGCCCACACGGTGCGGGTGGGGGGGCCACCTGAACTCCAGGGGAACCCCTCAGCACAGTACCCAGGCCTGAGAGCTCCTGAGGAAGTCCGGAGGGGGGGGGGCCTCAATGTACTTTGCAGAGGGACCTTCTCAAGTTTTGTTGCACCACTGGTGACATCCCTCCCTCTTGCCAGAAGCCGAGAGACACCCCCCCGAAGGAACACCCTCTCTCAGTAACATTCCTCCCCGTGTCACAACCCTGCCGAGTGACAGCTCCTCTTCTTAAGTTAGACCCTTCTCTCACCAGTAACATTCTATCACTCCTTCCTTCTCAAGCCGAGGGAGAGCCCCCATCCTTGAGTGACATCCCTCTCTAGTAGCATTCCCTCCCTCCTTCACTGACGTCTCTCTCTAGTGACACTCCTTCCCTCCTCGGGTGACATCCCTCTCTAGTGACATTCCTTCCCTCCTTGCATGACGTCTCTCTCTAGTGACATTCCCTCCTTCCTTCAGTAATGTCACTCTCTAGTGAAGGCCCTCTTGAGTGACATTCCTTCCCTCCTTGGGTGAAGGCCCTCTTGAGTGACATTCCTTCCCCCTTGGGTGACGTCCCTCTCTCTAGTTACATCCCTTCCCTCCTTGGGTGACGTTCTATTCTAGTGACATTCCTTCCCTCCATGGGTGACATCCGTCTCTAGTGACATTCCTTCCCTCCGTGGGTGACGTCTCTCTCTCTAGTGACATTCCTTCCCTCCTTGGGTGACGTCCCTCTCTAGTGACATTCCTTCCCTCCTTCGGTGACATCTCTCTCTCTAGTGACATTCCTTCCCTCCTTGGATGATATCCCTCTCTAGTGACATTCCTTCCCTCTTGGGTGACGTCCCTCTCTCTAGTGACATTCCTTCCCTCCTTGCATGACGTCTCTCTCTAGTGACATTCCCTCCTTCCTTTAGTGACGTCACTCTACTGACATTCCTTCCCTCCTCGGGTGACATCCCTTTTCTAGAGACATTCCTTACCTCCTTGGGTGAAGGCCCTCTCGAGTGACATTCCTTCCCTCTTGGGTGACGTCCCTCTCTCTAGTTACATCCCTTCCCTCCTTGGGTGATGTCCCATTCTAGTGACATTCCTTCCCTCCTTGAGTGACATTCCTCTAGTGACATTCCTTCCCTCCGTGGGTAACGTCCGTGACATTCCTTCCCTCCTTGGGTGACATCCCTCTGTAGTGACATTCCTTCCCTCCTTGGGTGACGTCCCACTCTAGTGACATTCCTTCGCCTCTTTGGCTGACGTCTCTCTCTCTAGTGACATTCCTTCCCTCCTTGGATGACATCCCTCTCTAGTGACATTCCTTCCCTCTTGGGTGACGTCCCGCTCTCTAGTTACATTCCTTCCCTCCTTGGGTGACATCCCTCTCTCGTGACATTCCTTCCCTCTTGGGTGACATCCCTCTCTCTAGTTACATTCCTTCCCTCCTTGGGTGACATCCCTCCCTAGTGACATTCCTTTCCCGCTTGAGTGACCTCCCTCTCTCTAGTGACATTCCTTCCCTCCTTGGGTGACGTCCCTCTTTCTAGTGACATTCCTTCCTTCTTGGGTGACGTCCCACTCTAGGGACATTCCTTCCCCCCTTGGGTGACATCCCTCTCTAGTGACATTCCTTCCCTCCTTGGATGAAGTCCCTCTCTTGTGACATTCCTTCGATCCTTGGGTGACGTCCCTCTCTCTAGTTACATTCCTTCCCTCCCTGGGTGACGTCCCTCTCTAGTGACATTCCTTCGATCCTTGGGTGGCATCCCTCTCTCTCGAGAGAGACATTCCTTCCCTCCTTGGGTGACATCTCCCTCCGCTGTGACATTCCTTTCCTCCTTCGGTCACGCCCCTCTATAATGGCACTCTTTCCCCCCTTGAGTGACGTCTCCCTCTCTCTAATGACATTCCTTCCCCTCTTGAGTGACGTCTCCCTCTCGAGTGACATTCCTTCCCTCCTTGGGTGACATCCCTCCCTAGTGACATTCCTTCCCTCTTAGGTGAAGTCTCTCTCTAGTGACATTCCTTCCCTCCTTGGGTGACGTCCCTCTCTCTAGTTACATTCCTTCCCTCCCTGGGTGACGTCCCTCTCTAGTGACATTCCTTCGATCCTTGGGTGATGTCCCTCTCTCGAGAGAGAGACATTCCTTCCCTCCTTGGGTGACGTCTCTCTCTCTAGTGACATTCCTTCGATCCTTGGGTGACATCCCTCTGTTGTGACATTCCTTTTTTCCCACCGCGAGCAGCACCACTGCCCAGGACAAGACCGCCAGCAACCCCGCTGCCCAGGACCCCGCTACCAGCAGCACCACTGCTCAGGACAAGACCGCCAGCTGCACCGCAGGATAGTGAGCACCAATGATTACAACGCTACTGAGGCTGCCACGGGCAGGATGAAGAACTCTGGGCACCAAGCCCCCTCCAGAACCAGTGGAGACTGTTATCCACTTGAGAGACTGTGGATTTGCACTCCCCAGGATTGAACAGTGGGCAACCCACCCACTGTAGAGACTTAAGAGACTGTGGCTTTGCACTCTCCAGGATTGAACAGTGGGCAAACCACCCACTGTAGAGACTTGAGAGACTGTGGCTTTGCACTCCCCAGGATTGAACAGTGGGCATGGGGCCCCCTCGTGGATCTGGCGTTGTGCACTCACTAACTAGGCTGAGGTGCACCCCTTCCCTTCCCCCTGAGGTGCCTGTTTTATTTCTATCTGATGCCCCAGCAGTGTTCTCTCCGTCTTGTTCGGGTATTGAGTGTGGGCCTCGCCCATGACTTTTGGGCCCAGTGGTCCACGGACTATGATGGTGGAATCCCTTGGACTTGTGTTCTTGGTGTATATAATTGTTTATAGTGTATATGTATATATATGTAAAAATCTTTGATTTATGTAATTGAATATATTACAATTATTCGACTCATTTCCTTTTGTCCTTGCATTCTTCCAAGGGGGTGGGGGGTGTAACTGTAATGTATCATGATGTATTAGTGTGTGTGTTGTAGTGGGTGAGGGTGGGAGTGGGGGTGTTGCGTATTGTGTGTGTGTGTGTCACTGTTTTTTCCATCCCCCCTCCACTGTGTCGTAGGTGCAGTACTCACCGTGGTCTTCGCCGCCGGCATTCGTGCTCCTGGTAGAGGAGCAAGAAGATAAAGGCTGGGAGTATCTGAAGTTCCGGTTCCATGGCGTCCTGGTTCCTCATGGGGTGTGTAGAGGTGAGCGTTTTCTCGTCCAAGTCCTGTTTCCTCCGTGTTTTTGTTCGCGGTGAATCGGCCCCGGAAACGTTGGCGGATTGGACTGTTGTAATTCTGTGGGTGGTACATAGTCATCCGCCTGTCTGTTGGCAGTTACCGCCACGGTGTTTGTTTGTACCGCCTTGGCGGTCGGAGTGTTAAAGTGGCTGTCTATGTTGGCGGTTTCCGCTACGGTCGTAATTCCATTTTTTTTACCGCCGGCCTGTTGGCGGTTTTACCGCTGCTTTAACACCGACCGCCAGGGTTGTAATGACCACCAATATCTTCAGTGTAGCGCGGCTGTGTCCATACTCGTTCTTCATTCATTCACTAACTCGTAGCTAGGTGCTTGAGCGGGGTCCACGGAGGTGGGGGGAGGGGTGAGAGTACATAGTGCACTTTTCACAAATACACTCTCGGGAGTGAATGACTCGCACTCACAGACTCGGCCTCTGTGCGCACACTCATCTCCTGGGGTGACTTCCTTCGATAATGCACAGCGCCTGTTCCTAGACACCCCGAGACTGGAGCCCTGTTCCTAGACACCCCCAGAATGTTCTGTTCCTAGACACCTCGAGACTGGAGCCCTGTTCCTAGAAACTCCTATACTAGAGCCCTGTCCCAAGACACCCCTAGATTGCTGGAGCCCTCTTCCTAGACACCACGAGCCTGGAGCTCTGTTGCTAGACACCCTGGGACTGGAAACCTGTTCCAAAACACCCCTAGATTGGAGGCCTGTTCCTAGACACCCCTAGACCGCAGACAGTTTCGTAGACACCCCTAGAATGCTGTTCTGTTCCTGGAGCCGTGTTCCTAGACACCTCAAGACTGGAGCCCTGTTCCTAGACACCCCTAGACTGGAGCCCTGTAGCTAGACACTTCGAGATTAGAGGCCTGTTCCTAGACACCCCTAGACTGGAGTCCTTTTCCTAGACACCCCTAGAATGCTGTTCTGTTCCTAGACACCCTGAGACTGGAGTCTTGTTCCAAGATACCCCTAGACTGGAGACCTGTTCCTACGCACTCCCCCTACAATGCTGTCCAATTCCTAGACACCCCTAGACTGGAGCCCTGATCCTAGACACCCCGAGACTGGAGTCTTCTTCTTAGACACCCCTAGACTGAAGACCTGTTCCTAGACACCCCTAGACTGCAGTCCTGTTCCTAGACTCTCCTAAACTGAAGCCCTGTCTCTCCCAGACTTCAGCCCTGTGCCTATACACCATAGATGGGAGCCCTGCTCCTTGACACCCCTTGATAGGAGCCCTGTTACTAGACACCCCTAGACTGGAGCCCTTTTACTAGACATCCTGAGACAGGAGCCCTGTTACTAAACACCCCTAGTCTGAGTCCTGTTCATAGACTAGAGTCCTGTCCGTAGACACCTCTAGTTGGGAGCCTTGTTCCTAGACACCCTTTGACTGCAGTCCTGTTCCAAGACTCTCCTAGACTGATGCCCTGTCTCTCCTAGACTACAGCCCTGTTCCTATACCCCCCTAGATGGGAGCCCTGCTCCTTGACACCCCTCGACGGGAGCCCTTTTACTAGCCACCCCTAGACTGGAGCCCTGTTCCTAGACATCCTTAGACTGGAGCCCTGTTACTAGACATCCCAAGACTGGAGCCCTGTTACCAGACACCCCTAGCCAGGATCCCCGTACCTAGACACCCCTAGGCTGGCGCCCTGTCTCAGATAGACTGGAGCTCTGTTCCTAGACACCACAAGACTGGAGCCTGTTCCTGGACACCCCAAGACTGTAGAAGTGTGGCACAATGGTTAGAGCGGCAGACCCTGAAGCAGAGATCTGGCTCAAGACCAGGGTTCAAGTCCCGCCTCGGCAGGTCTTGGGCTCAATTCCCTTGGACCAGATAATTCTCACCTCAGTGCCTAATCTAATTAATGGGTCCCACTCTGCAACTCTGGGCAATAGCTTGCTTAATCTCCACAACGGCCCCAACAGCGCTTGGATGCCTGGCTTCACCCTGGGGGTGCCCAGGAGTGGCCACCTCACAGGGAAAAGCCAGGAGGGGTTCCATAGCGGTATGAGTACAGCGCCTTGAGACCCTAACGGGTGAGTAGTGCGCTATACAAGTGCAAAGTTTACAAGACTGGAGCCCTGTTCCGAGACACCCCTAGACAGGAGCCCTGTCCCCCTTAGACTGGACTCCTGTCTATAGACACCCCAAGAAAGGAGCCCTGTTCCTAGACTAGAGCCCTGTTCCCAGACAACCCCAGGCCGGAACCCTGTCCCCCCCTAGACTGGAGTCCAGCCCCTACACACCCCAAGACTGGACACCTGTTCCTAGTCACCCCTAGACTGGAGCCCTGTTCCTAGACACCACTAGACTGGAGCTCTATTCCTAGACACCCCCAAGACAGAAGCTCTGATCCTAAATGCCCCTAAACTGGAGTCCTGTTTCTAGACACCTCTAGAATGGAGCTCTGTACCTAGACTCCCCGAGACTGGAGCTCTGCTCCTAGAAACCCCTAGAATGAAGCCCTGTCCCTAGACACCACAAGACTGGAGCCCTGTTCCCAGATACCCCTAGAATGGAGCCCTATTCCTAGACACCCCTAGACCCGATCCCTCTCCTCGTGGACTGGAGTCCTGTCCCTTGACACCCCTAGATTGGAGCCCTGTTCCTAGGCACCCCTAGACTGGAACCCCGTTTCTAGACACCCATAGACCAGAGCCCTGCCCCCCTAGACTGGAGTCCTGTTTCTAGACACCCCAAGGCTGGAGCCCTGTTCCCTGTCACCCCTATACAGGAGCCCTGTTCCTAGACACCCATAGACCATATCATTGTGCCCCTAGACTGGAGTCCTGCCCATAGACAGCTCTAGACTTGAGGCCTATTCCTAGACACCCCGAGACTGGAGCTCTGTACCTAGACACCCTGAAACTGGAGCTCTGTTCCTAGATACCCCTAGCCTGGAGCCCTGTTCCTTAATACCCCTAGATTGGAGTCCTGTTCCTAGATACCGCTAGACTGGAGCCCTGTTCCTAGATACCCCTAGACTAAAGCCCTGTTCCTAGACACCCCTACTCAGGAGCCCTGTACCTAGATACCCCGAGACTGGAGTCCTGTTGCTAGACACCCCTAGCCTAGAGCCCTGTTCCTAAACACCTGTACTCAGGAGCCCTGTTGCTAGACAGCCTAGACGTGAGCCCTGTTCCTAGACACCCCTAGAATAGAAGCCTGTTGTTAGACACTCCTAGACTGGATTCCTGTCCCCCTATGATAGAGTTACCGGCATAGTAGGGTCACACATGGATTCTGAGCCGATAGAAAGCTGCCCCGGGGGCACTGTATACAGGATTTTGTGCTTACGTAAGGATGTCAGTGAAGAGAAAGAGGAAGAAACGCGCATGGGAAGCCAGTCGGAGACAGAAGACGCCGTGGGACAATAGGAGGAGCACAAACGCCAAGGACGGGAAGACCCCGCTGGACGACAACAGGAGCGCGAACACCGAGGACGAGAAGATGCTGCTTCCAACTCCGAAGAGAGGAGAAGCCCAGGACTTGAACAAAGGCGTCCGGGGAAGACCATACGCCGACGAAGATGGAAAGCCCCAGTTTTGGGACTCGAAAGCCCACCATGTTCCAGGAGGGACGTGGCTAGCGCAGGTACGTGCCTGTATATGGGGATGGGCCACATCTTTATTAGAAATACAATTACTAGACAGTGATAAAAGAAGGGGGGGGCCTAAAATGAGTCCAACTGTGAAGTAAGGAATACTTCTATAACAAGCTACTCTCGTGAGAATCTACATATGTTGGGTACTATCATTATCATTGCTAAGTTATTTTTTTGTTCTTTCTCTAAAAAAAAAAAAAGAAAAAAAAAGAAAAGCACTCTTCACTATTGCATGAAAAAGGAGCACAAAGTATAGTGAATACATCACAGAGTGTTCACATTTTTCATCACCACTCCTCACTTACCTTCTCCCTTATACGCTCTAAAAGATAAACATACATTAACACTTACCTTCTGTTGCCCTGTTCTCTATTTTTCCCTCATATTCCGGAACAGCGGGAACCTCAGCACCTCTGTATACCATCCTCAAACAGACGGATTGTAGAAAGATATAACCGTACAATCAAAACACTCCTAAAGAAAACAAAATTGGACTCGGGAAGGGAGTGGGATAAGAAGTTACAATTTCTTTTATATGCCATCCGAACTCATGTTCAGGCTCAAACTGGGCATAGTCCGTTTGAAATAGTTTTTGGCAGACAACCGAGGACTCTTTTAGACATGGCTGCTGAAAAATGGGAAGAGAAAGAGACAGAAATGCAGGGATATACTTGAATAAACTCAACAGTTGGAGTACCATATACAAACCATATGGGAAGATGTCAGATCTCATTTATAGGAGGCTCAAGAAAAACAAAAGAAAAACTATGATACAGGTAAAACTTTGAGAGAATTAGCCATTGGAGATAAAGGCCCTCATTATGAACACGGCGGTCCAAACTGCTTCGCCGGTAAAAACTGCCAACAGAGGAGCAGTCCGGACCGCCAAATAAAGAACCAACTGAAACACAGGCATCCTGAAAACCACCCACCGCCAGTAGAGGAGTGCAGACGACGATGGCAGAGTCCGCCCACAGGCCAACGGAAAGGCCCAACCCGCCCATCAAATAATGAACCACTAGATCGCCGTCAGTTCTGGGGTGGGAACCACCGCCACGTAAAGCCAGGCGGAAACAAACCTAATATAAGGAGACACTCACCGGAGGCCCGCACAACACGTCGAAGCAGATATGGATAGGGAGCTGCAGATCATGCCAGCCCTGCTCCTTGCCATATACCTCCACGACCGAGACCGCCGACGAAGACGATGATGGTGAGTATTGCAACCTACGACACAAGGGAGGAAAGGGCACAGTTATATACCCACCCACTCCACCCACCCTGCAACGCTCCCACAGCCCTTCACAGCAGCACAACCCATATACCCCACAGCAAGAGGTACTTACCTGACACAAGGCAAATCCAACCTGGCCATAGTACATACAAATGCCCTACACCCACAAACAATGAAATGAGAGACCAGGGTACAGGAATGTGCCACCAAAACACAGGGCACACATAAATATTTATTTAAGCTCACAGAGCCAACGATACACAACAAGGCCAATGGCCAGTCTATAGTGCCAGACGTGTATGGGCCACAATGGCCCCAACCTGACTCCCAAAAGTGCACGGTACTCCACCTAATCGGGCAACAAAAAAGGGTCATCCAGGTACCTCAGGGAACAGGGGCAGGGGGTGGTTGGCGTGGGGATTTGCGACAGGTGTGGGTCTTGGACTTGCGCTCGGAAGGTGGAGGGGGCTTGGGTTTGGCTTTGGAAGCTGGGGGATGCATAGACCGGGTGGAGCCAGATGGAATTGGCTCAGCACAGGGCTTCTTCCTCTATTGGGAAGGGGCACGGGAATGTGAAGGGCGGACAGTGGCGGGCTGTGAAGTGGAAGGAGTGGAAAGGGCAAGGAGGTGCGCACGCTAAGGGACAAGACAGGGTGGGTCAGTGGGTTGGAAGAGGTCAGCACAAGAGAGGAAAAGTTTCTTGGATGCAATTGGGTTGGGCTTGGAGGAGGGCGTGGGATTGGAGGTAGAGGGTGTGGTCGTAAGTGGTGTATGTGTGCGTGTCATGGGTGCAGGTGACTGGACAGTATGCTGAAGTGTGGTGGATGTGTGATGAGTGGGATGTCTTGATGCGTTTGTGTGTTTTTGGAGGAGGGGGTGGACACAGTGGGAGACGACAGGCTGCCAGAGTGGATGTATGTAGTGTGGGTGTCTGCAAGTCTGGTGAGTGTGCTGCATGTGTCAACTACAGTAGTTGTGGTGAGTGCAGGTGTGGTGTCTGGGGTGCATGTCTGGATGTCTGCTATTATGGTGAGTGCAGGAATAAGCTCAGCAACAGTGACTGAAGGTGCAGTGCTTGTGGGTGTGCACAGAGGACAGACAGGGAGGAAGAGTAGGTGGGCACACTAGGGGAAGTGGATATTGCTGTGTGTGCATATGTATGTTTGCTGTGTGAATGCTTGTGGTGGGAGGTATGGTGCTTGTGTTTAGAAGTGTGCTTTTTGTGTGTTGAGGTGCTTGACTGGGTGTCAGATTGTGTGCTTTGGATGGGTGAAGGGAGTGGGGTGCTGGAAGGGGTAGAGGAGGTGGGAGGGGGGACGGAATGACCAGGGAAACTGGCTGCTGTCAAAGAGGTGGCCGGAGCCTGAAAAGATCTCTGTAGGCCAGACACGGCACCGCATTGACGTTGGTTGTCTGCCCTATAGAGATGTTTCTCAGGAGGTCAATAGCCTCCTCTGTGAGGGCAGCAGGGCTGACTGGGGCAGGGGAGGAGGTGCCTGGGACGAAGGAGACGCCCACCCTTCTGGGTGAGCGGGCACGGGCAACTCGGTGGGGAGCAAAAGGGAGGGCGGTGATGGCATGGGGGTGGCGGAAGATGTTACTGTAGGGGTGTGCCCACTAGTGTCCGCCACCGCCAGGGAACCCCCATCGGAGGAGGTATCGGAGTCACTACCTCCAGTGGTAGTTGCCTCCCCCGTGGTACTCCCCTTGCCCTCCAATCTACTGGTCCCCTTGGCGTCGGATGACTCTGCCTCCGAGGATCCGTGGGCCGCTGCATCCCCACTTGCCGGTGCCTCGGTTCCCTTGCCAGAGGATGCTGATGTACACAGACAACACAAGAGAACAGGGATGGTGAGACAAAACAGGAGAGACACTTGTAAATATCTGACAGGAGTGAACATAGTGGCCAGACAAACACCCACCCAGAAGACCCCCCCAACAGGCAGCCCCTTCCACTATGCCCATGCCCTTGACTAGTGACCGGAACCTTGCTCTACACCCATCCCCTGAACTACCTAAGGACCCAACGTGTAGGAGACCTGGCCAAAACACCCCTACACCCTACGGGGGCCATCATGTAGATGGACTTCAGTGAGAGTCCCTGCAACTAAGCAGCATAAACCCTAATGCATACACAGACATCCATCAAGGGTTACGATCGTGACATGAGTACTCAACCCGTTGTCACTGCTGTGCAGCTTTCAAGTGCCCATCCAGGTCTGGGTACACCACCGCCAGGATGTGTAGCATGAGGGGGGGTCAGTGCCCAACAGGCACCCCTTCCACGTTGGGAGGACCTCCCCTGCTGTTCCTCACAGATTTTTTGTGCCTAGCGCTGCAGGACCTCCCACCTCTTCCTTCAGTGGGTGCTCCGTCGGTTGTAGACCCCCAAGGTCCGCACCTCCTTGGCGATGGCATGCCAAAGTGCTCTCTTCTAGTGGGCACTGACCTAAAAGAGAGACACAGAAATGTAACACAGAGGTCAGGCACATGGAAAATATGTACAGCTGGCTACATGTCCACTATGGGATGGACAGTACTGACAGACTTACAGGACATATGCATGCAGCATGGCATGAACCATGGGCCATGCAGGCTCAGAGGTGCACACATATGTACTTACAACACCATCCATTACACCCAAACAGTGCCCCCAAAACCGCGGCTCACCTGTACCTCTGGCTGTCCGTAGAGCTTGGCGTACAGGGGCAGGACCCTGTCCACTAGCCTCTCCAATTCCTCCTGGGTGAAAGACGGGGCCCTTTCCCCTGCAACACGAGCCACTTCCAAGACCAGAGGCAGGAACATAGCAGTACACTTAGTGGAGTACCTGCTCGCACAAGATCAGGGAGTCAAGTGAAGTTGGGGTGACGAATTCGCGTATGTACCGCAGCAGTCTGCACCGTCACCGCCGGCGGCGATCATGATACGCCAGGATTGCCCATTGGCATTCATGTTAACCAATGACGGTGCGAATGGCGGTAAACACCGCCTTACGCTGTTACGTCAACCGCTAGCGGTATGAGGCCACTTCCACAGCTACAGTTCTGGATTACAGGGGGCAGACATTTTGGCCAAAACTACGCATTAATAAAATGATATATGCACAATGCAGGCCCTATTGTTCACCTAACACACCGATGCATGTGACCATTAACAATACCACACATATCAAACCCTCTTCACTCATTGAGGTCTAGATGAAAATCTGTCAAGAACATTTAATTTTTGAGTCCCTACAATCAAGTAAGCAGTGTACAATGAATGACAATGTGAGCCTATGTCTGTGTGTTCCTCACCTGTGTTTCAAATCCCTCCTAGGTACCGACTCTTGTGGCAAGGAAGGGCCCCATCGGTGTACAGACCACTTGTTGATTTGCGGACCATGGTGGAGTGTCACATCATAATCAATTACAGACTCACACGTGCAACTATTCTTGAACTTTGTGTATTACTGGATCCAGCACTGAGACCGGCAAAGCGTAATCAGCATGCCATCCAGACTGAAGTGCAGGTGCTCTCTGCACTCCATTTCTTGGCCACGGGCTCATTTCAAGTGACAGTGGGCATGGGTGCAGGGTTTTCACAGCCAATGTTCAGCATGATACTGACAAGATTTCTGAATGCATTTGTACGACACCTGCAGTCCTATATGAGGTTTCCCCAAAGTACTGACCTCCCTGCCCTCAAATCTGACTTCTATGCGTTTGGAAACATACCCCATGTGATCGGTGCCATCGATGGCACTCACATACCTATAATACCCCCAAGAGTCAGTGAACAGGTGTACAGAAATAGAAAGAACTTTCACTCCATGAACATCCAATTGGTATGTACTGCAGACCAGTACATCTCACATGTGAATGCCATGTTCCCCGGTTCAGTCCATGATTCCTTTGTGCTGAGGAACAGTAGTGTGCCACAGAAGATGGAACAACTACAAGAGGACAGAGGGTGGATCATAGGTAGATGTTTCTGTCAGTAACTGCCCCCTAGCAGACAGCCAGGCTGTCTGACTCAGAGGCTTGACTCTGACTACTCTATTTTGCACCATTTGTCTCGGTGATTCTGGCTATCCCAACTTGCGTTGGCTGCTGACACCTGTGAGGAATCCTGGGACAGATGCAGAAAAGAATTACAATGAGGCCCATGGACGTACTAGGAGGGTGATGGAGCGCACAATAGGTCTCCTGAAGGCTAGATTTCGTTGTCTATATATCTCTGGGGGTTCCCTGGCCTGAAAAGGTGTGTAGAATAGTGGTGGCCTGCTGCATGCTGCACAACGTGGCAGTGAGAAATGTTATCCCCCTCTTGGATGTTGATGGTGCTGTAAATCCTGACCAGCTCCCTCAGAGAGGGGAGGAGAGTGATGGTGATGATGAGGAAGGGGAAGATGTCAATTCCAGGAACTGATACAACTCTACTTCCAGTAACTATGTGGGACTAAGGCCCTCATTCTAACTCCATTCATATGGGTAACCGCCATATGGCCGCTCCGCGGTCAAAAGACCGCTGGGGCCATTTCAACTTTCCCGCTGGGCCGGCGGGCGCTAGCCAAGTTAGCGCCCGCCGGCCCAGCGGTAGAGGGGCCTGCAACACTGAAGCCGGCTCCGAATGGAGCCGGCGGTGTTGCAGGTGTGCGACGGGTGCAGTAGCACCCATCGCGCTTTTCACTGTCTGCTAGGCAGACAGTGAAAAGCAGGCTGGGGCCCTCTTAGGGGGCCCCTGCACTGCCAATGCCATTGGCGGATTTGGGCAACCGGGGGAAATCCGGCGGGAAACCGCCGGACCCGGTTTTCTGACTGCGGCTTTACCGCCACGGTCAGAATGGCCCAGGAAGCACCGCCAGCCTGTTGGCGGTGCTTCCGTCACCCGCGGCCCGTCGGAATGAGGGCCTAAGTGTTTGGTGTTTGTGACACATACTGTCAGTGTGCTTTATCATCTAGGGGAGCTTTGAATCTACTATTTGAAACTGGGTCCAAGTCTGCATGGTACCAAATACAATTTAGTTTATTCCTTTTTTTCCACAACATTTAGGCACACAGGTGTACTTTCATGCTACGCATTACCAATAAATTAGTTGTCAGCCACTTGCATCCATACTTCACTTTGTTCTCACATTATGACAGGGGACAGTGTTACAGGTGTGATATGTGTTTTATTTGTGGCAGGGATTGAATTGTGCAATTTACAGTGATGGCAGTTTGTCATGGGTGGTTGTCCTCAATGCCAACATGGTGGCAGCCTTGTCGTTGGTATTGAAGGGTCCATCAGTGCTTACATGAGTTTTTATTGATTGTTAGCACTGTTTGGTGGTTAATTGTGTGGGATGGTTGATGGGAAAATTGTAGCAGAACTACTTTTTGGAGGGGGTGTTGTTTTTGGCAGGGGTTCCAGTCCCATATCTTGGCCTGAGGGTCCGTTTGTGCGCCTGCTGTTGACCTAGAGGGGATGACATGGTTGTACCTTGTGTTTCCTTTGAGGGTAGTTCGTGGGATGCTGCTGCTGTTGATGTCATTGTCCGGTCTGTCTCCTGTGCTGTAGTGGGGGCCTCCTGTCCTGTGTGGGTCTCAGACTGGGTTTGTACAAGCTGCAGCAGTGCTCCTGCTATGCTGGCCATTGTGGCGTTGTGCTGTTTCCACTGCTCCATGGCCTGTTGGTGGTGTTCCTGCTGCATCTTCTGACTCTGCTCCAGGGTGGATACTATCTGTGCCAATCTGTCATGGGTATGCTGGTAGGCCCCAGGACCTCAGAGATCACGTCCTGGCTGCAGCATCCATCCTGTGGCCTCCCCCCCTGGGCCACTGAGGCCCTACCACTGGGCCTAGCCCCCTGTGCCTGTGTCCCCTGCACCCTGCACAGGTCTGGCGGTACCACTTGTACTGGGGCCATCGTCTTCCTGCCTGTTGTTAGGGGGTGACTGTGGCCCCTGTACCTGTGTTCCACCAGTCTGTGGCCTGGACACACAGGTGTGTGGACGGTTGCCCTGGGCTGCTGTTCTTGCCTTGGTGGTAGGGGTGTCAGTGGTATCCTGGGTGGGACTGCTGGATGGTGACAGTCCAGGACTGTGTGAGGGGCTAGCCTGCTAATCAGTGTCCAGAGACCCCCCCCTGTGTCCTGCGAGGTACCTCTGTCTCCCTGGAGGGCATTGACACTCCTTGCCCTGTCCGTCAGGGTGGCATGGGTGGTGGTGCCTGTTGGCGGAATTGGACATGTCTGTTACAAATGCATGATCGGATGGGGTGCACAGGGCTGGGCTGTTTTGTGCAGGTGTACGTTTTTGGGCCATGCAGGGTGCCTTTGTGAGGTTTGCACTGCATTTTGTTTCGGATGTGGAGTAGCATTGTGGGTGGTGTAGTGCCATTGTAAATCCTTGCAGGGGTAGGTGGCTGTGTCTGGATGAGGGATATGGGCCTGTTAGTGGGTTTGTGGGAATGCAGGGGGAGTGGATTTAGTGGCTGTGGGCTGGGTGGGGTAGTGGTCCTGGTGGATGTTGGTGGGGTGGGGTGGTCCATGCATTCCAGGTGTGATGTATATGGGGTAATTGTAGATGACTTACCCGAGTCCATTCCTCCAGTGAGTCCCTCAGGATGCAGGTACTTTTTCCTCCTAGTGGGTGTATTCAGGTGGTGTTGGTGGTGGTCCTCCCCCGGTCTTCTGGACTGCAATGTGGTGCCTTGATGCCATGCCCCTGACCTACCCCCGCAGGTAGTTCCATCTCTTGCGGATGTGGTCCCTGGTACGTGGATGGTGTCCCACTGCATTGAGCCTGTTGACAATGGTCTGCCATAGCTCCATCTTCCTGGCGATGGGTGTGTGCTGCACCTGTGCCCTGAATATTTGTGGTCCACCTTCAGGATCTCGTCCACCATGGTCCTTAGCTCCCTTTCTGTGAAGCGTGGATGGTTGGGGGGTGACATGGTGAGTGTGGTGAATGGTGTCGGGTGGAATCGCAGTGAGGGTGCTCTTCTGTGGGTCGGTGTGAATCTCGTGTATAGTGGCGTTCGGTGTCTGCTTCTCCTGCTCCCTGTCTTCTTTGTCCTGGTTTCATTGCAAAGGATTGTGGGGTGTGTATATGGGTGTTTTATGGTGTTGTGGATGTGTGTCAGGTGTGTGGGTTTCAAGCTTATCCAATGTGTGCACTTCTTGCTGTTGGGTCCACTTGCTGCCCGTGGCGGTCTGCACCGCCAATGGTCGTTCGACTTCCACTGACCGCCAAGGTGATTTGTGCATCATTATTTGGAGGGCGGGATGTGGGTGTGCTCGGCGGGATGGAAGGTTCAGCATTTCCGCCGATAGGGACCTGGCGGTGACTGGTGGACTGGTGATTTTTGGCAGGTTCGGGATTTTGGTTCATTATATGGAGGGTTTCTATTCACCGCCAATGGCGGTCTTCTGTTCACCACCGCCACGGCAGTGGGCGGTGTTTGCCGCCGTGTTCATAATGACTGCCAAAGTGTTAGTTCTCTTGCCCAGCACCGAGAATAAATTGTTGGCAAAATGGCACGGTCCCTATGAAGTAGTGGGAAGAATAAACCCTGTCACTTACCGACTACAGATGTAGGCATCACCAAAAAAAAGCCAAATATATCATATCAATCTTCTAAAGAAATTGGAAGAAGGAGACACGCAGACCCTGACTGTGGACTCTGTCTTACTCGTAAATAGCGTAAAGCCTCTTGAGATAGATTTATGCCCCCAGCAGGAAGACTTGCAAGAGTGGATACCACATATTAACCCAGACCTATCCAGTCAGAGTAGAGCCCAATTTATAGAGATAATACAACAACATAGAAAACTATTTTCAGTAAGTCCTGGAAAGAACCCTTTGATTCAACATAACACTGTTACAAAAATGGGAGAGTAGTCAGTTTAAAGCCCTACTGCATACCAGAGGCACGTAGAAAACTTGAGGAACAAGAAGTGGAGAACATGCTAAATACCGGGATCATTGAACCTTCTACTAGTCCATAGTGTTCTCCAGTGGTTTTAGGCCCGAACCCAACGGAACGATCCGTGTTTGTATTGACTTTCAATACCTTAACGCCATTTCAGATTTTGACACCTATCCGATACCCAGAGTAGACAAATTAATTGAACAATTAGGACAAGCACGATACCTGTCCACATTAGATCTCACAAAGGGGTATTGGCAAATACCTCTAAACCCGAAAGATGAAGAGAAGACAGATTTTTCCACCCGTCAGGTTTATATCAATTCACAGTATTACCTTTTGGCCTACACAGCCACATTCCAACGCTTAATGAACAGAATATTAAGACCCCATATGGGGTATGCTGCAACCTATCTAGATGACATAGTCATCTATAGTGAAACTTGGGAACAGCATTTAAATCATTTATGTAAGATATTTTGTACTCTACTCAAAGCAGGGTTAACAGCTAACCCAGTGAAATGCAAACTTGCGAGGAACTCTATTGCCTACCTTGGATATAATATAGAGAGAGGACATACAAGGCCCTAAGTCAACAAAGTCGACACCATTACTAACATACCACCCCCTTAAACAAAGAAAGAAGTATGGTCATTTTTAGGTATGGTGGGATATCGTTTCATTCCGAATGATTCCACGCTCGCGGCCCCTTTGACCAATCTCCTCAGGAAAGAGGAATCAAATAAGATTGGTGAATTAACGTCTTCCCAAATCATGAGTTATCAAACTCTCAAACAATTTCTGACAACCAAACCAGTCCTGCACTGTCCCGACTTTAACAAGCCTTTCTGTTTACAAACAGACACATCAGATGTCGGTCTGGGGCTGTACTTTCCCAAAATGACGAAGAGGAGATAGCACATCTGATAGTATACATTAGTAGGAAACTGCTACCGAGAGAAAGACACTATCCGACTATAGACAAAGAATGCTTAGCTATAAAGTGGGCTATGGAAGGCTTGCAATACTACCTATTAGGACATCCTTTTACGCTGATCACAGACCATGCCCCTCTAACATGGTTAGCCCACCATAAGGATACCAACTCCAGGATATTACACTGGTTCATGGCACTCCAACCTTTGTAGGGTCACACATGGATTCTTGGCCGATAGGAAATGCCCCAGGGGCACTGTAGACAGCATTTTGTGCTTACGTAAGCACGTCAGCGAAGAGAAAGAGGAAGAAACGCGCACGGGAAACCAGTCGGAGACGGAAGACACCGTGGGACAACAGGAGGAGCATGAATGCCAAGACTGGGAAGACGCCAGGGGACAACAAGAAAAGTGCAAATGCCTAGGACGAGAAGATGCCGCTTCCAACCCCGAAGAGAGGAGAAGCCCAGCGGTTAGAGGAGGAGAGGAGGGCTTGGACGAAGGCACCCGGGGAGGACGGTACGCTGACGAAGGAGGAAAGCCCCAGTTTTGGGACTCGACAGCCCGCCATGTTCCAGGAGGGACGTGGCTAGAGCAGGTACGTGCCTGTATATGGGGCTCGGCCACATCTTTATCAAAAAGGAAACGACTAGACAGTGATAAAAGAGGGGGGGGGCCTAAAATGATTCCAAGTGTGAAGTAAGGAATACTTCTATAACAAGCTACCCTCACGAGAATCTACATATGTTGGGTATTATTATTATTCGTACGTTTTTTTTTCTTTCTCGAAAAAAAAAAAAGAAAAAGAAAAGAAACCCACTCTTCACTATTGCACGAGAAAAGAGCACAAAGTATAGTGAAGTCATCAGAGAGTGTTCACATTTTTCATCACCACTCCTCACTTACCCTCTCCCTTATACGCGCTAAAAGATAAACATACATAAACACTTACCTTCTATTGCCCTGTTCTCTGTTTTTCCCTCATGTTCTGGAATGGTGACAACGGGAACCTGAGCTACCCCTAAAGAAGACAAAACCAAAGAATATTAAAAAAAAACAGAACAATGAAGGAGGAAAAGGAGAAAATAGAAGAGAAAAAGAAAGACAGAAAAAGAGACTAGAAGAATAACAACCCTAGAAGCCAAAATAAAGCAAATAAAGAGACTATTAAGCAAACTATTTTCAGAGGGCAATAGAAGACAAAAATAAAGAAAACTGCCCTCTTGGGAACGACTAAGAGTGGTCTGATTCTCTAAGGTCTGCAGAGGGAGGGGGAATAAGGGCTTTCATGAGTAACCCACCACACCCCCTTAGACTTGGGTCGTCTTCCTAGACACACCGAGACTGGAGTCGTGCTCCTAGACACCCCTAGACTGGAGCTCTGTTCCAAGACACCTCTAGATTGAAGCCCCGTTTTAGACATTTCTAGACAGGAGCTCCGTTCGTAGACACGCCGAGACTGGAGAGGGTCGTTGGGAGTGTAAGAAAACACTAAGGGTGTCTAAGATTCCCCACCCCAAAACCCTGAAAAGTAGGAGTAAAGTGATACTACTTCCATAGAAACACACTAAACTTGTGATAGAGGATTCTGCAAAGACCACAACAGTCTGCAAAGCACTGAAGAATGATTCCTGGACCTGAAGACCTGCAAAGGAAGGGGACCAAGTCCAAGAGTCGTGAAAGTGTCCGGGGGGGGGCGGAGACCACTAAACCCCGGATGAAGGTGCAAAATGGCTGTTGTGGTCGGTACTTTCGTTGTTAAATACAGGAGTCTCACTAATAAATGAAATCTCAACTTATTGGAAGTAAACATATTTTGAACAAAGAAGATTCTACACATCAGGTACGGGACACGTTTTTTAATACTCAGCATAAGGTTATAAGGTACACATTATTTCTTCTCACACGTGTGCACGTGCATTTTATTAGACCCGCACTCTACTTAGATTTTACAAAGCAATAATTACACACTTAAACTAATAAGTGAATGTATTCACAATGCTAAATTGTCTTTCTATATGAAGTATGCTGATGTAATAGGGTTGATATGGGTGCATTTTGGGACCATAACATGAGAGGTTTCCACATTTGAATTGGAGAGCACGTAATTGACATGATGTGATTCTTCAGACTGTCTAAATAGCAACCTCATGAGATTATTGATATTTGTAATCATCTTTCAGCCATAACAAGCCTTGAAAAAGTTGTTGGGTGATTGTCCCATGCGAAACACGTGTTGGCCAGGCTGAATGTGGAATTATATGACCCATCAAGTTGGAATAAAGAGACTCATCATATCGACTGGATTACTAGACAGACGTGTGCCTGATTGTTCTACTATCCCGTGACTGGAGCTCTGTTCCTAGACACCCCTAGCCTGGAGCCTTGTTCCTAGACACCTCTGGACTGGAGCCCTGTTCCTAGATACCCCTAGCCTGGAGCCTTGTTCCTAGACACTCCTAGACTGGAGCCCTTATACTAGACACCCTTAGAATGCAGTCCTGTTCCTAGACGCCCCTAGACTGGAGCCCTGCAGGCCCAGCCAGACTATAGCCCTGTTCCTAGACACCCAATCACTGGAGCCCTGTTCCAGGACTCACCTAGGCTGGAGGCTTCTTCCTAAACACCTCGAGACTGGAGCCCTGTTCCTTGACACCCCTAGACTGGAGTCTTGTTCCTAGACACCCCTAGACTTGAGCCTTGTTCCTTGACACCCCTAGACTGGAGTCTTTGTTCCTCGAGACCCCTAGACCGGAGCACTTTTTGAAGACACCCCTAGACTGGAGTCTTGTTCCTAGACAACCCTAGACTGGAGCCCTTTTCGTAGACACCCCTAGACTAGAGCTGTTTGTCTAGACACCCCTAGCCTGGAGCCCTGTTCCTAGACACCCCTAGCCTGGAGCCCTGTTCCTAGACTAGAGCCCTGTCCGTAGACACCTCTAGTTGGGAGCCTTGTTCCTAGACACACCTAGACTGCAGTCCTGTTCCTAGACTCTCCTAGACTCAAGCCCTGTCTCTCCTAGACTACAGCCCTGTTCCTAAACACCCCTAGATGGGAGCCCTGCTCCTTGACACCCCTCGACGGGAGTCCTGTTACTAGACACCCCTAGACCGGAGGCCTATTCCTAGACATCCCTAGACTGGAGCCCTGTTACTAGACACCCCTAAACTGGAGCCCTGTTACTAGACACCCCTAGGCTGGTGTCCTGTCCCGGATAGACTGGAACTCTGTTCCTAGACACTCCAAGACTGGAACCCTGCCCTGGACACCCCAAGACTGGAGCTCTGATCCAAGACACCCCAGACTGGAGCCCTGGTCCTAGACACTCCTAGACCAGAGCCCTGTCCCCTCTAGAATAGAGTCCAGTCCCTACAGACCCCAAGGCTGGCCCCCTGTTCATAGTCACCCCTAGTCTGCAGCCCTGTTCTAGGACACCCCTAGACCACAGCATTGTACCCCCTAGACTGGAGTCCCGAACCTAGACACCGGTAGACCGGAGCCCTGCCCCCCTAGACTGAAGTCCTGTCTCTAGACACCCCAAGACTGGAGCCCTGTTCCTACTCACCCCTATACTGGAGCCCTGTTCCTAGACACCCATAGACCATATCATTTTCCCCCCTTGACTGGAGTCCTACCCATAGACAGCCCTAGACTTGAGCCTTATTCCTAGACACCCCGAGACTGGAGCTATGTTCCTAGGCACCCCCTAGCCTGGAGCTCTGTTCCTAGACACCCCTAGGCTGGAGGCCTGTTCCTAGACACCCCTAGGCTGGAGGCCTGTTCCTAGATACCCCTAGACTGGAGTCCTGTACCTAGACACCCCGAGACTGGAGCCCTGTTCCTAGACACCTCTACTCAGGAGCCCTGTTCCTAGACACCCTTAGACCCCCGAGACTGGAGCCCTGTTCCTGCACACCCCTAGCCTGGAGCCCTGTTCCTAGATACTCCTAAACTAGAGCCCTGTTCCTAGATACCCCTAGACTGGAGCCCTGTTCCTAGATACTCCTAAACTAGAGCCCTGTTCCTAGATACCCCTAGACTGGTGTCCTGTTCCTAGACACCCCTACACATGAGCCCTGTTCCTAGCACCCGTAGACTGGAGCCCTGTTCCTAGATACCCCACAGACTGGAGCCTTGTTCCTAGATACCCCAGACTAGAGCCCTGTTCATAGACACCCTAGACGTGAGCCCTGTTTCCAGACATCCCTAGAATAGAGGCCTGTTGCTAGACACCCCTAGACTGGATTCCTGTCCCCCCCCCTTATACTTGGGCCCTCTTCCTACACACCCCTAGACTGGAACCCTGTTCCTAGACATCCATAAACCATAGCATTGCCCCCCTACTAGAGTGACACCCTGCTTGTAGACACCCCTGGACTGCAGCCCTGTTCCTAGACAACCCTAGACTGCAGCCCTGTCCCCCCCACCTAAAATCGAGCCCTGTTCCTAGACCGGAGGCCTGTCCCACCACCAAAACTGCCCCCCCTAGACTGGAGTCCTGTCCGTAGACACCCCTAGACTCGAGCCTTGTTCCTAAATGCCCCGGGACTGGAGCCCTGTTCCTAGATACCCCTAGACTGGAGCCCTGTTCCTAGACACCCCTAGACTGGAGCCCTGTTCCTAGACACCCCTAGACTGGAGCCTTATTCCTAGACACCCCGAGACCGGAGTCTTCTTCCTAGACACCTCGAGACTGGAGCCTTCTTTCTAGACACCCCTAGACTGGAGCCCTGTTCCTAGATACTCCTAAACTAGAGCCCTGTTCCTAGATACCCCTAGACTGGGGTCCTGTTCCTAGACACCCCTACACATGAGCCCTGTTCCTAGCACCCGTAGACTGGAGCCCTGTTCCTAGATACCCCACAGACTGGAGCCTTGTTCCTAGATACCCCAGACTAGAGCCCTGTTCATAGACACCCTAGACGTGAGCCCTGTTTCCAGACATCCCTAGAATAGAGGCCTGTTGCTAGACACCCCTAGACTGGATTCCTGTCCCCCCCCCTTATACTTGGGCCCTCTTCCTACACACCCCTAGACTGGAACCCTGTTCCTAGACATCCATAAACCATAGCATTGCCCCCCTACTAGAGTGACACCCTGCTTGTAGACACCCCTGGACTGCAGCCCTGTTCCTAGACAACCCTAGACTGCAGCCCTGTCCCCCCCCCCACCTAAAATCGAGCCCTGTTCCTAGACCGGAGGCCTGTCCCACCACCAAAACTGCCCCCCCTAGACTGGAGTCCTGTCCGTAGACACCCCTAGACTCGAGCCTTGTTCCTAAATGCCCCGGGACTGGAGCCCTGTTCCTAGATACCCCTAGACTGGAGCCCTGTTCCTAGACACCCCTAGACTGGAGCCCTGTTCCTAGACACCCCTAGACTGGAGCCTTATTCCTAGACACCCCGAGACCGGAGTCTTCTTCCTAGACACCTCGAGACTGGAGCCTTCTTTCTAGACACCCCTAGACTGGAGCCTTGTTCCTAGACACCCCTAGACTGGAGCCTTCTTCCTAGACACCCCGAGACTGGAGCCCTGTTCCTAGACACCCCTAGACTGGAGCCTTCTTCCTAGACACCCCTAGACTGGAGCCCTCTTCCAAGACACCCCTAGACTGGAGCCTTATTCCTAGACACCCCGAGACTGGAGCCTTCTTCCTAGACACCCCTAGACTGGAGCCCTGTTCCTAAACACCCCTAGACTGGAGCCTTGTCCCTAGACACCCCTAGACTGGAGCCGTATAACTAGACGCCTCTAGACTGAAGCCTTCTTCCTAGACACCCCTAGACTGGAGCCGTATAACTAGACACCTCTAGACTGAAGGCTTCTTCCTAGACACCCCTAGACTGGAGCCCTATACCTAGACACCCCTAGACTGGAGCCCTATAACTAGACACCCTCAGCCTGGAGCCTTCTTCCTAGACACCCCGAGACTGGAGCCCTGTTCCTAGACACCCCTGAACGGGAGCAGGTGCTCGCTGTGTTTTAGGGGCGGTCCTTGGTGAGGGAGGGGGGAGGAGCAGAGATGCTTGGAGAGAGGGCAGCGCCGGGAGCAGCGAGAGATGCCCAGAGCTGCCAATGTGCACTGAGGGTCCAAAGCTCCCCGAAGCCACCTCTCACTGAGGATTATACTGGTGGGCAGGAGGACCATGGCGGACAGGATGGGGGAGAGGAGCCCTCTCTGGTGGGACAGCAAGGAGACCCCACATCAAACAGGTACACCCTAAAATTAATAACTTTTGTTTTTTACAGAACTTGTACAGAGTTTCTGTCTTATAATACCGAGGGCAAGCTTGTTCCTAGGCGACCATTGTTTCAGCACACCAGGGACGAGGCATAGACCAGGATCACACGTTGCCGGGGAGCCGGGATTACAATTCAGCTACCCCAAACCTGCCACTGGCCATCTACCCGCTAGGCCGGCCCTGGGCAAAGCGGGCAGTTCCCCAGGGCCCCCTCCTTTCAAGGGCCCCCTGGAAGGTGACTTTATTTCATATCTGCCTGTTTCTGTATCTCGACCTTTTTTCCTCTTTCCTGCCTACCTCAACACCTGCTTCGGTCTTTCTCTTCTTGGCGTCAATTTAAAGATTTTGACCACTGGGCAAGACAGATACTTCAGCTATTTTTGTGTGGCCGAGTTTTTTGAAAATGTAACTATAATTTAATATTGTTTGGCACCTTTGGGGCTTGAAGTCAAAGAAATGAGTAAAGAAATTCACTGTTGTTGCAAACAGGGAACCTCAAAAATACTCCTTGCCCAGGCCCCCCCAAAACCCTTAAAATGACTCTGCTACGTAGCCTCATCTCCAGCGCCTACATCCACGAGCGCGAGCTTCCAAGCGTTTCCGAAGGTACAGATATGAATAACGCAGAGTGGAGCGAGTTACTGGCTAGTCAGCCAGAACTGGCTGAAGGGGTCATGTACGGCATGGGGGCAGCACTAGGTTTGTCACAGGAGTTGTAACGATTTGCTCAAGATCACACGGCGTGTCAGGTTGGAAGCTGGTGGCCGAAATTCTTCTAGTCACAAATTCGCCGCTCTGATGTGCAGACCCAGCCACCACCCCCTGTGGATGTAGAAACGAAAGTGTGCGAAGGACGGGGGTCCTAAAGCCCACTTGCATACACCACAGATGTGCTGCACCTGAGCCCGCTGCAAACACTGAGGTCCAGGGCTCGAGGATGAATGCCCCAGTGGAGGGAACGATAGAGCTAGACATCTAGCTCCGTGGGTTACTGCACCTGCAGCCGAGGTGTGTGAAACCGAACCATACGGAATCGACTTTACCTTTAAGTTTTATACACTTGGAAACAAACGCTAGAAGTTGAGATGGATAATACGCATTTGTTAATAACAGCGCCACGAGGTTGTTCGATGTTGCGTGCGAGCGCTATGCACACAACACGTTTGTATTGCCAGAAACTCAGGGTTCGGACAGAGTGAAGGGTGGGCACAGGGGGAAGGTGGGCACGGCGGGGGTGCTGGGCGTGGGGGGGAGGGGGTCCGCGGTCAAGCAGTCAGTTATTCAGGGCACTCCAGTGCTTCATTTGTAGATAAAAGGATGCTGGTGCCCAAAGCTCTCCTCTTAAATACGCGGCTGCTGCTATTAAGGCCCATATTTATACTTTTCAGCGCCGCATTTGCGCCGCTTTTTGACGCAAAAACGGCGCAAACTTACAAAATACAATTATATTTTGTAAGTTTGCGCCGTTTCTGCGTCAAAAAAATGACGCAAATGCGGCGCTAAAAAAGTATAAATATGGGCCTAAATGTGCGAGCGCAGAATACCGGGGCAGCGTAATCATGAAGCCATCTCGGGCCTCTTTAATCCATTTACAGACACTCCCTGCCCCTTCAGCTCACTCTTGCAGCTTTCTGATTTCTCCCTTTGTGACGCTTTTTCGTTTTTCTCCCACCATCTTTCCTGTCTGTATCTTTTGCTCCAGTAAATGCTCGCGGCCGAAGAAGAATCCCCGGCCCTAAAAATAAGTGCCTGTGCTCCACACCGGAAAAAAAAACAAGCACAAATTAAGCACTCACGCTGAACAGAGAGGACGCTGCAATTCTGCACCAAGCTTACCTAAATTTTACAAGTTACCCAGCACAGTCGGCGGCTCTTCACTTGTGTCTAAATAGCTGCTGTTACTAGTAACCAAGTACAGGAGCTCACAAGTACCTGGACCTAGTGACCCGCGGAATAAGCACAGAGCCGTACACCCAGCGCACTGACCCACTGAGCTACCCGATCTGTGCATGTGTAGCTCTATATCCAGGGCCACTAGAATCATGCAGCAGAGATGAGCCAAATTATGCGACAGGGTCGAGTAAAGTATTCGGCAAGAAAAGGCAAATAATGCGGCATATTTTGCTATGTATTACTTAATTCGTCATTTTTACACTTGTAGGATTATCTGGGCATTGGTTGCACCTCATTAGTACAAGTTTAACACACACATATAGCAATAAGTTACAGAAGAGTGTCCAGTCTACCTTACTAAAGGGCCTTCTACTGCACGGCAACATGTATTGCCGTGTTTTTAGTAACTTTTGAACCGCTGGAGCCAGGAGGCAATTATTTTTGTTAACATCCGCAGATTATGCGGCCAATGATGGATTATGCGGCAAATCTATAACTATGCGAAAGTTGCCGCGGCTGCACAATGGCATATTTCCAGTGGCCCTGTGTATATCACCCGCTGAGCTACCCAGTCTGCACAGTGTGGGGTACAGTCCAGTGTCACAGCACCCCAGTCTCATGTGCTCCTCAATTTAACATGGCACAATGCGTTGCAGAAAGCTACTCGCCAGCTGCTTATGTTGTGTTGTGTTGTTATGATATTGTGTTGTGCTGTGTTATGTTGTGTCGTGTTGTGGTGTGTTATGCTGTGTTATGTTGTACTGTGTTATGTTGTGCTGTTTTATGTTATGTTATATCTCGTTATGTTATGTTACATTATGGTTTGTTGTGTTGCTCTGTGCTATCTTACATTGTGTTTTGTTGTGTTATGTTTTATTGTTTTGTGCTGTGTTACTTTATGTAATATTGTATTCTGTTATGTTACGTTGTGCTGTGTTATGTTATTTTATATTGTGTTATGTTACATTTAGTTTTGTCGTGTTGCACTGTTATGTTTTATTGTGTTGTGCTGTGTTATGTTATATTGTATTCTGTTATGTTGCGTTGTGCTGTGTTATTTTATTTTATATTGTGTTATATTACATTGTGTTTTGTTGTGTTGCACTGTGTTATGTTTTATTGCATTGTGCTGTGTGATGTTATGTTATATTGTATTATGTTGTGTTGTGATGTGTTATGCTATTTCATATTGTGTTATGTTACATTGTGTTCTGCTGTGTTGCGCTGTGTTACGTTGTGTTGTTTTATGCCATGTTATATAGTTCCCCTGAGGAGTGCAGTAGCACAGACAGGGACAGTTCAGTTTGAGGGGGGTGATGCGACAATGGAGGTGTGCCCTCCGGGATGTGGAGTATGTCCGTGTGAACATGCGCCCTTGAGGTGTGACACACGCGGATCCACTGACTGAGCGTGTTGGCAGCTGTGACACCGAGTGTCACCTTTATTTGTCATTGCACTCGCGCTGGCACTGATGACGTGCACCGCTCCCTTCTACTGCATTTCAGACCGGTCACTGACTAGCCCAGGGATTTCATTCCCTTTCATGCAGAGTGACGTAGGGTACCACTGCATCTTGTCCTGATGAAGAACCTGTGCGCAGTGTCCCAAGGGGTCGAAACGTCATCTACGTCGTGGGTTGGTTTTCTCTAATCTGATTTATTCAGAGAATAAAAACTACAATGTATTATGCTGTCTCAAGTACTCTGATGATGGAACAGCCAGATTTCCGTGCTCTATTATTGCTAATTTTGTTTTTCACTCATCATTCATTCACTACACACAAGTATTGCATCGTCTCGCAATATTTGTAGCACCTTAAAAATATTTATTTAGTCTGAATTCTAAATTCATTTTGCCTAAAAGCTCCATTAGTGGTTTGCATTATTTTTCTGCGGGCTTTTACCATCTCTTCAAATAATGTGCCTTCTATAGGACATTAATGATCATGGTCGATTCAGACATTCATCCTTCAAGTCCGAAGCGTGGAACTCCCTCCACTTAAGCAGCTGTCACTGGGCCCGAAGAGGTGGTGAAGCGGGTCCCACTAAGGCCTGAATGAGTTCTACAGACTGAGTGCTCATGAGTGCCCCTGTGAGGGAAGCCCGGGGTGGGGGAGGGGGGACTGACATGCAAGGGAGACACAGAATGAGAGATGGTGAAATGGGGAAGAGAGTGGAAACACACGGTGGGGCAGGTAGAAAAAGTGAGCGAGGAAGAGAGCTTAGAAACAAGAAGTAGGGGTGAGAGACACATGATGGGCTGATAGAGGGAGGAGAAAGGAAGGGTGGGAGGGATGGAACAAGGAAGAGAGGTGAGAGGTCAGGTGAAAGGTAACAGGAAGGGTGAAGTGATAAACAGATCAAGGATGGACAGACAGGGAAGAGTGAAAGGAGGGTAGACGGATACCTGGCTGTTTGAATGCATAGGTGAATGGGTGACAAGATGGCCAGATGAATGGATGAATAGATACACAGTTGATAGGATGGATGGATAGGTGGATGGAAGTAGGAAGAGATGGTAAAGGGAAGTCTCCCAATGAGGGGGGCGTTTGCTCGCTTCATGTGCTCGTTTTCTGGATATTCCTTTGCTCCGGCTTATAAATATGTGTAAATTACTCAGAAGGAACCATTGTTTGTGTGCTTATTTATTTATTTATCTATTTATTTATGCGTTTTTATATAGCGCGAGCAGAGCATATCCCTAGCGCCTAGAGGTGTGGTATAAGTCAATCCTCCTCAGAGATGAAGTTTCACAATAGCAGTGACTCCTTACCCCAGAGGGGCGGCGTCACTGCCGACAGCAGCACGTGCACCTGACAGTCGAGCATGAGTCTAGGGAGGGACACGTGTCCCTGGAGATGGTGCCTATGTACAGGCGGATCATGCCCACAGTGGTGTGGCACAACACGGGACCCTGATAGTCGGGCATGAGTCTAGAGAGAGACACGTGTCCCTCGAGGTGAAGTGTATGCACAGGCAGATCATGCACACAGTGGGGTGGCACAACACGGGTCCCTGATAGTGGGGCTTGACTCTAGGGAGGGACATGTGCCCCCTGGAGGTGAGCTATGACTACAGGTGGAAAATGCACATTGTTGTGTGGCACAACACGTGCCCCTGATAGTCGGGCATGACTCTAGGGAGGGACATGTGCCCCCTGGAGGTGAAGTATGGCTACGGGTGGATCATGCACATGGTGGTGTGGCACAACACGTGCCCCTGATAGTCAAGCATGACTATAGGGTCGGACATGTGTCCCTGGAGGTGAACTCTATGTACAGGCGGATCATGCCCACAGCGGGGTGGCACCACAGGGGCCCCTGATAGTCGAGCATGACTCTGGTGATGGGACGTACCCCAGGAGGTGTGGTAAGACTGATGGTATGAACATGTGTGCCCTGGATGTGTAACATGGCTGTCGGTATGGACACGTGCCCATGACAGGGGTGGTATGCTGTAGCTGTGAGCATGCGCAGATCCACCCCTATAGAGGTGCTCTTACTGTGGGCAGCAATGTGCGCCCTAGGAGAGTCCTAGGGGATCGAAGAGTATAAGTTATAGTGTATTTCTAGCAGTAAATTACAACAGGATAAAGCCATGAAATCAGAAATAGAAAACAAGGGGCCAGATTTACAAGAAACTGACGCAGCGCGGTGTTGCACCAAAATTAGCAGCGCCGCACCAGTTTTGAAACGCAGGGATGAGCAGTATTTACAATAATACAGCGCACCCCTGCGTTTCCCTCTGCGCCAGCACTAAATGAAGCAGCCTGCGCCAACGCAGGCATCCTTGCACCGTAGTGCAAGCGTGTCTGCGTTGAGGGGTGTGATTGTTCATGTGCAGGAAGGTGTCCCTTCCTGCACATAAACTATCATCAATGGCACTTTCCTTCTATGTGTGCTGCAGAATGCAGCACACATAGAAAAAGCAAAAAACCAGGAGGAATAAAAGTATTCCTCCTCGTTGTGCAATGCTAACGCCACCCCTCGGGTGCTGTTAGATTTTGGCGCTGCCTCAGATTTACGATTTCTTGTAAAACTGAGGCAGCGTCAAAAGCAATGGTTGTTCCGGTGGAACGCCCACAGCAACACCCATTGCACGCCCCTCTGACGCAGAAAACTGTGTGAGAAGGGCCCATATTTACAAGGAGGCGTAAAGTCACAAAAAAGTGGCTTCTTATAAATATCGAGAAGTGGTTAGCGCCACCGGAACATAGCAAAAAGTGACGTTCGAGGGGCAGTAGGGCCTTGTAAATCTGGCTCAGATTTTCAGGAGCGTGCCTATTAAATAAATTCCTGCTTACAAAAAAATAAATAGGCAGAGGAAACAAAAAGAAATGGTGGTGATCTTAGGTTAATGTCAAACTTCGTAAAAATATATATTAGTGTCATCTCAAAGTGGTCCAGGGCTCATAATGAAATCCAGGGTAGCACTTGGAAGAGTTGGGTGTCCAGCTGTAGCCAAGATGAGAGATGTAGGAGGCTGGACTGGCTTGTAGTGAGTACCAAGGGGTACTTGCACCTTGTACCAGGCCCAGTTATCCCTTATTAGTGTATAGTGTGTCTAGCAGCTTAGGCTGATAGAAAATGGTAGCTTAGCAAAGCAGCTTAGGCTGAACTAGGAGACGTGTGAAGCTACTACAGTACCACTTAGTGTCATATGCACAATATCATAAGAAAACACAATACACAGTTATACTAAAAATAAAGGTACTTTATTTTTATGACAATATGCCAAAGTATCTTAGAGTGTACCCTCAGTGAGAGGATAGGAAATATACACAAGATATATATACACAATAGCAAAAATATGCAGTATAGTCTTAGAAAACAGTGCAAACAATGTATAGTTACAATAGGATGCAATGGGGAAACATAGGGATAGGGGCAACACAAACCATATACTCCAAAAGTGGAATGTGAACCACGAATGGACCCCAAACCTATGTGACCTGGTAGAGGGTCGCTGGGACTATTAGAAAATAGTGAGAGTTAGAAAAATAACCCTCCCCAAGACCCTGAAAAGTGAGTGCAAAGTGCACTAAAGTTCCCCTAAGGACAAAATAGTCGTGTTAGAGGAATAATGCAGGAAAGACACAAACCAGCAATGCAACAACTGTGGATTTCCAATCTAGGGTACCTGTGGAACAAGGGGACCAAGTCCAAAAGTCACAAGCAAGTCGGAGATGGGCAGATGCCCAGGAAATGCCAGCTGCGGGTGCAAAGAAGCTTCGACTGGACAGAAGAAGCTCAAGTTTCTGCAGGAACGAAAAGGGCTAGAGACTTCCCCTTTGGTGGACGGATCCCTCTCGCCTTGGAGAGTCGTGCAGAAGTGTTTTCCCGCCGGAAGGACGCCAATAAGCCTTGCTACACGCAAATCGTGCGTTTGGCGTTTTTGGACGCTGCTGGGGCCCAGGAGGGACCAGGAGGTCGCAAATTAGACCTGACGAGAGAGGGGACGTCGAGCAAGACAAAGAGCCCTCACTGAAGCAGGTAGCACCCGGAGAAGTGCCAGAAACAGGCACTACGAGGATGCGTGAAACGGTGCTCGCCGAAGTTGCACAAAGGAGTCCCACGTCGCCGGAGACCAACTTAGAAAGTCGTGCAACGCAGGTTAGAGTGCCATGGACCCAGGCTTGGCTGTGCACAAAGGATTTCCGCCGGAAGTGCACAGGGGCCGGAGTAGCTGCAAAGTCGCGGTTCCCAGCAATGCAGCCCAGCGAGGTGAGGCAAGGACTTACCTCCACCAAACTTGGGTTGAAGAGTCACTGGACTGTGGGGGTCACTTGGACAGAGTCGCTGGATTCGAGGGACCTCGCTCGTCGTGCTGAGAGGAGACCCAAGGGACCGGTAATGCAGCTTTTTGGTGCCTGCGGTTGCAGGGGGAAGATTCCGTCGACCCACGGGAGATTTCTTCGGAGCTTCTGGTGCAGAGAGGAGGCAGGCTACCCCCACAGCATGCACAAGCAGGAAAACAGTAGAGAAGGCGGCAGGATCAGCGTTACAGAGTTGCAGTAGTCGTCTTTGCTACTATGTTGCAGGTTTGCAGGCTTCCAGCGCGGTCAGCAGTCGTTTCCTTATCAGAAGGTGAAGAGAGAGATGCAGAGGAACTCGGCTGAGCTCATGCATTCGTTATCTGAAGTTTCCCCAGAGACAGAGACCCTAAATAGCCAGAAAAGAGGGTTTGGCTACTTAGGAGAGAGGAAAGGCTACTAACACCTGAAGGAGCCTATCAGCAGGAGTCTCTGACGTCACCTGGTGGCACTGGCCACTCAGAGCAGTCCAGTGTGCCAGCAGCACCTCTGTTTCCAAGATGGCAGAGGTCTGGAGCACACTGGAGTAGCTCTGGACACCTCCCAGGGGAGGTGCAGGTCAGGGGAGTGGTCACTCCCCTTTCCTTTGTCCAGTTTCGCGCCAGAGCAGGGGCTAAGGGGTCCCTGAACCGGTGTAGACTGGCTTATGCAGAATTGGGCACATCTGTGCCCAAGAAAGCATTTCCAGAGGCTGGGGGAGGCTACTCCTCCCCTGCCTTCACACCATTTTCCAAAGGGAGAGGGTGTCACACCCTCTCTCAGAGGAAGTTCTTTGTTCTGCCATCCTGGGCCAGGCCTGGCTGGACCCCAGGAGGGCAGCTGCCTGTCTGAGGGGTTGGCAGCAGCAGCAGCTGCAGTGAAACCCCAGGAAGGGCAGTTTGGCAGTACCAGGGTCTGTGCTACAGACCACTGGGATAATGGAATTGTACCAACAATGCCAGCATGGCATAGAGGGGGCAATTCCATGATCATAGACATGTTACATGGCCATATTCGGAGTTACCATGGTGAAGCTACATATAGGTAGTGACCTATATGTAGTGCACGCGTGTAATGGTGTCCCCGCACTCACAAAGTTCAGTGAATTGGCTCTGAACAATGTGGGGGCACCTTGGCTAGTGCCAGGGTGCCCTCACACTAAGTAACTTTGCACCTAACCTTTACCAGGTAAAGGTTAGACATATAGGTGACTTATAAGTTACTTAAGTGCAGTGTAAAATGGCTGTGAAATAACGTGGACGTTATTTCACTCAGGCTGCAGTGGCAGGCCTGTGTAAGAATTGTCAGAGCTCCCTATGGGTGGCAAAAGAAATGCTGCAGCCCATAGGGATCTCCTGGAACCCCAATACCCTGGGTACCTCAGTACCATATACTAGGGAATTATAAGGGTGTTCCAGTAAGCCAATGTGAATTGGTAAAATTGGTCACTAGCCTGTTAGTGACAATTTAAAAGTAATGAGAGAGCATAACCACTGAGGTTCTGGTTAGCAGAGCCTCAGTGAGACAGTTAGGCACCACACAGGGAACACATACATGCACACCTATGAGCACTGGGGCCCTGTGTGACAGGGTCCCAGTGACACATACATATAGGCCACAACCTTATGAGCACTGGGGTCCTGACTAGCAGGGTCCCAGTGACACATAACAAACATACTGAAAACATAGGGCCGTATTTATACTCCGTTTGCGCCGAATTTGCGTCGTTTTTTTCGACGCAAATTCGACGCTAAACTAACGCCAACTAACGCCATATTTATACTATGGCGTTAGAGGCGTATAGCGCCAAAGTTCCCGGAATGTGCGTCATTTTTTAGCGTGAACCCCTTCCTTGCGTTAATGATATGCAAGGGAGGCGTTCCCGTCTAAAAAATGACTCCCAGGCCTTTACGTGGTATTTATACTCCCGGGCAAAAGAGACGCCCGGGAGTGGGCGTGGCTAAAAACGGCGCATTTGCGCCGCTTTTTAACGCCTGGGTCAGGCATGGCGTTAAGGGACAAGTGGGCTCAAAATGAGCCCAGAGTGCCCTCCCCTGCCCCCAGGGACCCCCCCTGCCACCCTTGCCCACCCCAGGAGGACACCCAAGGCTGGAGGGACCCACCCCAGGGACATTCAGGTAAGTTCAGGTAAGTTTTTTTTTTTTTTTTTTAATAATTTTTTTTGGCATAGGGGGGCCTGATTTGTGCCCCCCTACATGCCACTATGCCCAATGACCATGCCCAGGGGACAGAAGTCCCCTGGGCATGGCCATTGGGCAAGGGGGCATGACTCCTATCTTTACAATGATAGGAGTCATGTTGATGGGGGATGGGCGTCGAAAATAAATGGCGCAAGTCGGGTTACGATGATTTTTTCGACGTAACCTGACTTGCCCCATTTTAAGATGCCCATGCGCCATTTTCCCCCTACGCCGGCGCTGCCTGGTGTACGTGGTTTTTCTCGCGCACACCAGGCAGCGCCGGTCTGCTTGCGCCGGCTAACGCCATTCAATAAATACGGCGCCCGCATGGCGCTTCAGAATGGCGTTAGCCGGCGCAAAACTTTTTGACGCTAAACTGCGTTAGCGCAGTTTAGCGTCAAAAAGTATAAATATGGGCCATAGTGTTTTCACTATGAGCACTGGGGCCTAGCCATCAGGATCCCAGTGAGACAGTGAAAACAGTGACAAACATCCTGACATACACTCACAAACAGGCCAAAAGTGGGGGTAACAAGGCTAGAAAGAGGCTACTTTCTCACAAGAGAGAACCAGAGTGATGTCGCCTTGAACCGGTGCGGGGGTCCAGCAGACCCCCCTTATGAGCTCTAGGGTAAAGGCGAAGATCTCACAACTGCCTTCACCTGTGGTGCCAAGCTCGAGCCCGTAAAGGCTTCAAGGCACTATACATGTTCTCATGGTGGAGAGGGGCTCAGATTTCTACTGGCCGGATCACAATGGGTCTGCTCTCATAGGTCAGGATTTCTGCCTGTATGGAGTATAGTTTTACGTGGCTTCTAGTCCACCCTTTGACTGTGGGAACATAGGGCCTAATTTAGATTTCGGCAAATGGGTTACTCCATCACAACGGTGACGGATATCTCGTCCACCGAAATTTGAATCCCATAGGATTTAATGAGATTTATATTTCGGTAGATGGGTTATCTTTCACCGAAATCTAAATCAGACCCATAGTCTTAGGGGTCATGCGTTGTGGTTGGTAGCATTGCTGGAATTGGAAAATCAAATGTACTGCGTGAACCCATAAATTGGGGATCAAGGTGTGGCAGAGGAAAGGGGGTGGAGTCTTGAAGGGCAGAGTCAATGAAAGAATTCTGACTGTCAATTTATACATTTATTTTTTTTAAATCTGCCACAAAGAACTTTGCAACAAGGACAAAGGTGATAGTAAATCTGTTCTACCTTTATTAGTTGGCTGCATTTAAAATAACTTACAGGGTTAGGGCGCCTGCTGCACAGTGCTTGAAATGGAAACATAGAAGTGATGGCATTCCTTGTCCCAGAGTTCCTGTGTGTTGATGAGAAGTGCCAGTACTCTCCCAGTAAAAGCACTGGGGCTAGGGTCAGCTTTAGGGGGTTCGAACAGTGTGACTTCACTGGGCAATGACCTGGACGAGGCGCACTGACCTCGTGGACGGCGGAGCTCTGTGCTGTGCAATAATTTAAGATTTAAAAGCACCTGCTGCAGAGTTCCTTCTGCCTCCAGCTTTCAGACAGCAATACACATGCCAAGATAACTCTTGTGATTAATGTTTCTGCTAAAGAGAGGGATGGAGTTTTGTTGCCACAGCTTTGACTCGCCATCAAGTAGTGCAGAGGGTTAATGTGCCTGCTGCAAAGAGCAGATCTGTATTTTATGTGGATAGTGAGTGGGTTAGTAAAGCCATCCCTTACCAGCGCTTTAAAATAAACGAAATGTATGCGAGAGAGGTGCTATGGAGAGATGAGGGGCACTTTTGCCGGGGGGTAGTGAGTGATTCCGAGGAGGCCATGGGGGGAACGCCAAAAGAGATCATCGCACCGGGCACCATCAGTGCTAAAGTCAGCCCGATCGGGGCAGTGGTGAGAAGTGCTGGTACTGTCCCTTCCAGATTGAAGAAGTGCAGATACTGAGTACCTGTTCATTTAAAGCACTTCTGCTGCAGAGATCTTTGTGTGCCCGGCTAATTCCAGAGGAGTTTAATAACAGTAAGATTACTCTTGTGGTAAATGCAGTTGTCCAGCCACAGTTTTGAACCTGAAAGTGGCATAGAGAGATAATGTGCCTGCTGAAAAGCACATCATGTAACATGCAGATTACAGATTTGTATTCATATAGATATGCTTTTAACCCAGAGAACCTTATGTTACTTCCGGTTCCTAACTTGTAATCCTAATATAACACAGTGAGCTATGAACTGGCATCAAAAGATGCATGAAAGCTGCGAGTCATGGGTTTAGATTTGTATTGCATTTTTTCTCATTCTGTTGTTATTTTAAGTTTGCAAAGACAGGTTCCTTTGAGTAGTAATAGTCTTGTTAGTACAGACAAACTCAATCGCTGTACTAGGTATTAAATCCTGACTCTGTTTCTCCCGATCATTCACTCTTAACATATAATGTCTATAAGTATGGAAGATATGTTACTCACCATATCTCTCATTGTCTTATGTAACATTTCCTGTACATTGATTTACACACTTATATGATTTATTGTCTCTTTGTGTATGATGTAAAGCGTTCTGACACCCTTGACTGGGATGAGTAGCACTATAAAAGAATTAAAAAGAATTAAATAAAACTAAATTAGTAAGCGCCATTTAAATGATTATATCTTTAACTACTCATACAACACAAATACGACTGGCACTCTTACAGAGCATTCCCATCTCGTACATAGGAGGGGTTAAACAAACTCAAAAGCCTGCCTCCAAATCATAGCTTCTCTCAAGCACTTGTGAAGTGATGGCAAACTGTGCTCTTTGTTTTTTTCCATTGCATTGGAGCCTTGGCATTAGGCTCCAGGTGGCTCCTAGCCAGGCTGATACTTGAAAAAAAGAAGGGCTGATGTCCCTTCAAATCAGGCCTTTGTTTTAGACCCAGCTGGAAGTGAAAACAAGACAGTCCCCTCAGCACCTACAAGTTGCTGCTCCAAACAGAAAGCAGACAACATGCGGGTGCTGCTGAATTGTGTTCTGGTGTCGTAAAGTCAAACAGGACTATTTCCGATATTTCACAAGGTCAGCCGGATCCCAGGTCTGCCTCAGACATATCTGCCAGAGCCAGAATCCCCCTTATTTCCTACAGTGGTTGGTAGACTGTTAAAGTTTGAGTGCAAAATAGGTTTCTACTGTCTCGGTGTGGTAGGTGAGGCCACAGGACTGGATCAGGAAATAGGCTCAGATAGACATTAAAAGCATTGAGTGGCCTGTTAAAATGCAATCTATTCATTATTTCCCGAAAACTCAGAATATAATTATCACATCTGATAAATTGAGGGACAGCATGCTTGAATTAATCTCAGCCACTGGTAATCACTTGGGCCACATCCCAGTCCATCGTTATTTTGCACACCGTGCCTCCTCAGTTTGAACCCAGCCACACGCCCATCAGTCTTGACCCTATTTTAATGGGAACTGTCCAGCCCGGACTGCCAGGCCAGGTCCTCCCTGAACCATAACCAAGCAACCCAGGACCGGTTTCGCCCTAGTTAGGGCCCATCAAGACTGATTTGCACGTGACTGGGTCCAAACTGACATGGTGTGCAAAACAATGATGGACTGAGATACGGCCCGAGTAATTACCAGTGGCTGAGATTAATTCAAGCATTCCATCCCTCACTTTATTGTAGACTTACGTCTTTCAAATAAAAGCCTGCCTATTGGCTTTGGCAATGCTTGGGAATAAGATGGCAAAAATATTGTTTCCTGTACAAAATGCATATGAGATAACTATTTTAATGCGGGAAGAATGAGTGTAGTTTTCAGATATAATATAGTCCCTCATGTATTCCAATGGAGGCACTTTCTGGAAGGTGGAATGATACATCTAATAGGCAATGCCATGGGGTGAGAGAGTAAAAATCCTCTGAGTGTAGCCAAAGCTCATTCTATGCACATTATAGAATTGGTAACAGTACCTCAAGCCAGACCTAAAGGAGAGGGGGGATAGTGGAGCCTTGAGGGATGCCGGAGAAACAGATCAGGGGGATGAGGCAAGGGGCAGGAGACAGATGAGTTGGACACCATCTAATAGAAATGAGGAGAACCAGCCCAGGGATTTGTTCTTGATGCACAGAGACGTTTTAATGTATGTGCAAAGTGGGCTGTGGCTAGGACCCAGCCTTTCAGGTCCCCCTGCTAGAACCAGCTCTGTTCTGCAGTCTTGCCCTGGTGACCTTGATTATTTGCACTAATATGAGTGAGCTGCTGCTGTGTTACAATATTGAAAACACACGTCCCCATCCCTGAATATTATATGGAATCACATTTAGAATTTGGAGAGTGTGTCTGTGCACTGTCAGTGAGCTGGACAAAGAGGGCACGAAAAAGCTGAAAATGGATGATAAATTCTAAGCTTTTAGGAACAGGGGGCCGCTAATTCCACTCGGCCCTGGGCCCGCAAAATCCTTAAAATGTCCCTGTTGATGCACCTTTCTAAACGTTAGTGGAGGGCAGAAGTTTAGTGCTCAAAGTACTGGCTAGATCCAGAAGGATGAGTGCGGTCTCTCCATCACCATACAGTTGTGAGCTGAGGTCATTCTGGGTGGCAATGAGCCAAGATTAGGGTCCATATTTATTATTTTTTAGCCCTGCATTTGCACCACTTTTTGACGCAAAAATGGCACAAACGTACAAAATACAATTGTATTTTGCAACTTTGTGCTGCTTTTGCGTCAAAAAATGACGCAAATGCGGCGCTAAAAAAGTATAAATATGGGCCTTGGTTTGATGATAGGGTCAGAGGGTGCCAGGATGGCACTGGACTTAATGTAGTCAAAGAGCTGTTGAAATGACCCTTCCAGGAACTGGTGTAGCCTTCAATGGTCAGTCACCTAATTTCCAAATAACATGCATATTTATTTTTATCCAAAGTGTATTATTTTCAATTTGCTGTCCTTAATACATACAGAGGCTATTTCGTTTCACATATTTCTTTAACTGCCTTTAATCTTTTGTGCTTGACCTGTCATCATTATGATGAATTCGTGCATTCATGTCCTTCAACTAAGAAGAGTGAACTCGCCCACTTCCAAGTTACTCAGCAATGTTGCTCTTTCTGTCTGTACATTCGTAGTTCGTTGCAGCCCAACGCGCTCCTTCTATACCAAACAGCATAAGGCATCTGCCCCTAACAATCTCAGAACCTCTCTTCTAAAACAGAACAAAACATTCACTCATCTAGTACGGAGGCCCAGAGAGTACAATATATATTTATAACACAAGAGATTCTGTAACCCCTGTATAAACATCAGTTACTCATTTCCTTATTATCCGAAACTTGTGATGGACTCAGTGACCCATAGTTAAGAAAAGGTCCGAACTGGACTATTATAAGTTATTAAAGTTAAGTTCTGAAGTCACAATGCCTGATTCCAGAGCCAGCATCCAAGGTGAAAGGCAGGTCAGCTCACAGAGCATAATTAAAACAGCTGTTTAGTAATGTTGCTTTTCTTTCTTCTGCTCTGGTTCAATAGCTGGCAATGACAAGAAGAGAGAACAGAGGGACTATCTGTAAGTTTTGCACTAGAAAGGTAGAATCTTTACGCATCTTTCTCCAGTTCTGAGCTACAGCAGCTTTTTTTAAATCTACCTTGTATTTAACAGCTTCTAAAATCTGTTTGCAACAAATATCTAGCAGGTTTTGGTGTGTTTAATTTTGCACTAGAGGTTTCACTTTTATTCTTCATGTTTGCAAACATGCTTCCTCTTTCATATGAAAGAGCGACGCACCAAGGCTTTAAGTGGTGCGTGGGAAAGGTGATGGTGTGACCACATTATACAGGATAAAGTACCCCCTGGCGTACATGATAAGGAAGCACTCAGAGTTCCTCATAGTTCCATAATCTTATAAAGGAACTTGTCCTTTGGCCTCGTTCCTCTATATGGTTACAGGAATCCTCAGTGACTTGCAATATCCTTATAATGTACTGCAGGGGGTACTTTATTCCTTATATATATTCGAGCAGAGCACAACAATGGCATAAAGTACCCCTGTTGTACCTCATAATAATATTGCAAGTCACTGAATATTTCCATTTCCACATAGAGGAATGGGGCCAAAGCCAAGTTCATTTATGGAGTCACAGAAATCTGAGCTGCCTTGCAATATCCTTGAATGTGCGGTAGACAGGATTGTATTCCTTGTTATACAGGTCACACCATTACCCATCCGGAAAATAAATTTTCAATTCTCGGTCTCCTGCAGCAAAAGAAGGCTCACATTGTAAATGACACCTGTTTTCTCATCTTATAATAATTCAATTTATAGGGGACTATATGGGGGTTTTATAGGGGGAACAGAGCTGGTCTGTAAAGCAACTTATCCCTTTCACTGTTTAAAGAGCAGCTGAAGTTCAGTGCACCACCCAGCCTTTCACACTGTTTGCTGATAGCAGCCATTGTGACATCACAACTCAACTGTAATAAGTTATTAAAGAAGAGTAGCAACTTCATTGTCTTATTATCTTGAATAATTACGTCATTTAGTTTTTACAGCATGCAATAAGAATTTTAAAGGAACATTTTTATATTTTGAATAAAGTACCCTCTGCTGTACATTATAAGGATATTTCAAGTCACTCAGGAGTTTCATGACAATATTAGGGGTGCGTCCGGAGTTCCGCTCTGCTGGTGGAGCTAACGGAGTTTTCGGGACTTCGCACTGCACTTGGAGCGCAGAGTTAGTCCAAAAACTCTGCTAGCCCCGCCAGCGGAGCGGAACTTACCTGGTGCTCACTGCAGCCCAGTTATGGGCTGCACAGCACAAGCGTAGACAGTCTGCACTTGCGCTGTGCAGCCCATACCTGGACTGGAGTGAGCACCGGAGCCCGGGAGCAGGGAGCAGAGGCCAGAGGGAGTCATCCACTGGGGACTTGTCGTAGGACGAGGAGGAGAGGAGGACTCCCTGGAAGACCCAAGTACGTTCTTGTCTCTTCTTTTTCGTTGTTTGTGCACACTGGTGCACAAACAAGGACTGAAATGGCAGCTTTTGCTGCCTATGGCCCTGGCCTGAATTCAGGCCAGGGCTGTAGGCAGTGAAAGCTGCCGTTTCAGGCCTGTTGTGCACTGACCTGTCCCGGGACAGGCCAGTGCACAACAGGCCTGGCAGCTTTTGCTAACTACGGCCCTGGCGGCAGCTTTCTTTCTCTGCCTACTGCCCTAGCCCTGAACTCAGGCTAGGCTAGGGCCTGAACTCAGGCCAGGGCCGTAGGCAGCCAAAGAAAGCTACAGTTTCAGACCTCTTGTGCACCGACCCACCCTGTGTCTACTGCAAAATGAAACTCACTAAAAGAAGTTAATACTTTTTGGCGAAATATATTAGGATCAGTTTCATATCAGACACTTTAAAAAAATGCGGTGTTGAAACATGCAGAGTTTCTATCTTTCCTACAATTACATATAGTCATATAGTGCCCAGTTTTGTTATATAAATTGTGGATGTAATCATGCTCCACCTGTCTCTGCCCTTGGCTGCCGGCTCCGACACCAGAACTCGTAGCATTTTATTGCAGTTGGGCAGCTACTCATTTCCTCATTACAGGTGACCAGACACCTCCCAAGTCGCCTGTAATAAGAAAATAAAGACATTAGATATGGGGGGATTTATGCAGCGATTTCGGGCTCCCATATGTTATAGGTATTACAGCCTTCCATTATCTATTTATAATGAAATGTGATTACAGGAACACGCAATAAAATATGAAATCCACTTATGAAATTTCGTACCTCAGACTGTCCTTTACTCGGGGCATTCCCAAGGACACTAACTTGTTGACTTTTGTCCTTTGAGTCACTTATTAGTCAGTGTGCTTTTAAAGAAAATGCTGTGGCTATCACCCTGCGCCCCCTGGAGGCGGTGAAGGGTATGACTGTTGCTAGGTCATGTGCCCTTTAAGGGAAGGTATGCCTGCAGCTGTACTTATGTGCACCTTATAGGGTGGGAGTTATGACTTTAATTATAATCATGTGCAGCCTGAAAAGGGCAGCAATGACAATTTAGCTAAACGGTGTGCCTTGTGGGTGAGAGATGACTGAAACTGTAGTCCTGTAGTACGGACTGCTGCAGTAGTTGTAATCATGCGACCAAAGAGGTGGGTGGTGACTGTACCTATAATAATGTTGGATGGGGTGATACATGAATCTATAATCATGTGCCCCTCTCAGGGTGGGTGATAACTAAAGCTACAATCGTGCATTGTGACTGCAGGTGACCAGGGGTGTATTGTGACTGCAGGTGGCCAGGGGTGTATTGTGTCTCCAGGAGGTCTAGTGTGCCTCCAGGAGGTGTACTGTGCCCCCTACAGGAGGTGCATTGTGACTGTAGGAGTTGTTGTGTGCTTCCAGAAGGTGTATTTTGCCTTGAGGAGGTGTATTGTGCCTCCGGGGGTTCTTTGTGATTGCAAGTGACCAGAAGGTGTATTGTGACTGCAGGTGACTCGGGGAGGGGGTGTATTGTGCCTCTGGGAGGTATATTGTGACTGCAGGAGGTGCATTGTGCCTCCAGGAGGTGTATTGTGACTGCAGGAGGTGTATTGTGCTTCCAGGAGGTGTATTGTGACTGCAGGAGGTGTTGTGTGCTTCCAGAAGGTGTATTTTGCCTCGAGGAGGTGTATTGTGCCTCCGGAGGTTCATTGTGATTGCAAGTGACCAGAAGGTGTATTGTAAATGCAGGTGACCAGGGGGTGTATTGTGCCTCTGGGAGGTATATTGTGCCTCCAGGAGGTGTTTTGTGACTGCAGGAGGTGTACTGTGCCTCCAGGAGGTGCATTGTAGTTGCAGGTGACCAGAAGGTGTATTGTGACCGCAGGTAACCAGTGGCTTTATTGTGCCTCCAGGAGGTGTATTGTGACCCCAGGAGGTGTGTTGGGACTGCAGGAGGTGTATTGTGCTTCGGTGGGGGGGTGGGGGTATTGTAACCCCAGGAGGTGCATTGTGACTGCAGGTGCCCAGGAGTTGTTTTGTGCCTCCAGGAGGTGCATTGTGACTGCAGTGGGCCAGAAGGTGTATTGTGATTGCAGGTGACCAGGGGAGTATTGTGCCTCCTGGAGGTATAGTGCACCTCCAGGAGATATATTGTGACTGCAGGGGGTGTATTGTGTTTGAAGAGCTGTATTTTGCCTCGAGGGGGTGTATCGTGCCTCCAGGAGGTGCATTGTTACTGCAGGTGACCAGAAGGTTTATTGTGACTGCAGGTGACCAGGGGGTGTATTGTGCCTCCAGGAGGTGCATTGTGACTGCGGGAGGTGTATGGTGGCTGCAGGTGACCAGAAGGTTTATTGTGACTGCAGGTGACCAGGGGGTGTATTGTGCCTCCAGGAGGTGCATTGTGACTGCGGGAGGTGTATGGTGGCTGCAGGTGACCAGAAGGTTTATTGTGACTGCAGGCGACCAGGGTGTGTATTGTGCCTCCAGGAGGTGCATTGTGACTGCGGGAGGTGTGTGGTGGCTGCTGGTGATTTCTTCTAAGGGTCACCAGTGCTAGTAACTCTTCAGTATTTCAACATCACTTTGTGCTGCATTGTGCAAAGCACGAGTGGATCACAGTTCAATCACAATTGCACCCATAATCAATGCCTATCATAAAGCCGAATCATTCGCTACCAATAAACTTACCTTTATGGTACCTCTGTGACTCGTAACCCCTGATTATGAGATGGGAGTTAAAGTCCAATCCCTGCGCAAAACCTAATTGTTAGTGGTCATTTCTGAGGCATCCGAATTCCAAGTAATGTGGATCATACCCTAAATGTCTCCTGACAGATGAAAAATGTGTCGAAAATAGGCACAAAATGCAGAATGTTGTGCAGTAAATACAGATTCATCGCGTCTTTGTTGTGGGGTGGGATAGTCAGCACTATACAAATACAATTTATAACTGCAATTCTGCGTGACATGCTTCTTTCCTGAGGGTAAAACACAGAATATGAGGTATTTACCGCACTTGGTAATCATTACGGCCCATATTTATGGGCAATTGGCATAGGGCAGCCTCATTACGCCACCCTTGGGGAGGCATACGGTTTTGGCACTGCCCCAGGTTTACTTCATTTAGTAAATCTGGGGCAGATCAAAATCCATGGGTGTTGCGTGGGAAAAAACCCCACAATGCCCATGGAACGACCCCCGGCGCAGAGTAAGTGCCATGCAAAGGTATGCAAAGTGGCTTTGTGTGGCCTCATGAATATGATTGAAAGGCTAGCACCACCAGAGCGCCACAAAAAGTGATGCTCAGACAGCACAAGCCTCTCGTAAATACGCCCCTTCATGGTGAAAATCAGTATTTACTTGGCGATGAAACTCCCCCACGTCGTTCCGCTGCACTCATATTCAGGCCTTAGGTCGGCATTACACATCATTTGATATCCTGCCACATAGTCGCAGCATCGAAAAGTGTTTCAAAAGCTGGCAAATCAGAGGTTCTTCTGCGGAGGGGTGTGGCTATTAATAGCGCACAAGTACAGTGGCACCAGGGCCTGGGTTGTGGGGCGCAATCTGTGCTTAATTTGTAAATAAAAACGTGCCGGTGTCCAAAGCTCTCCTCTGAAACATGCAGCTGCTGCAATTAAATGTTAAAGCACAGAATGCTGAGACAGTGTAATCCTAAAGCCATCTTGGGCCTCTTTAATACACTTACAGCCACTCCCTGCCCCTTTAGCTCACTCTTACTGCTTTCTGCTTTGTCCCTTTGTGAAGCTTTTTCGTTTTTCACTTCCTTCTTCTTTCCCATGTGTGTCTTTTGCTCGCAGTAAATGCTCAAGGGAGAAAAATTAGGTGCCAATAGGTGCCAATGCCCCACACAGGAAACCACCAGCTCAAAATTAGCACTGGGTGCACTGCACCCGAACTAGTAGGTTGGTCTTTTATTACCAAGCCAAGGGATGGAGGCCTAATTTCCTTGCTTGCAGTACGGCCACGACACTCTACGTCAATGTCGCTGCAGTACTGCGCACACATGTGTACATCATATGTGGCAAGTACTCAGAGCGTAGCTTGGTCAGTATGATTGGGGGGTGTGAACTTAAGATTTCCCAACAATTATGTTCAGATATCTTGTTAAAAAAGTATGAAAATCATGATGTGATGGGGCTTACGGGGCAGTGAAAAGACAGAGGAGTGCGGATTGTTAAGGGTACTTAAAACGCAATATTTTTCAAACTAATCTACATTTTTAAGGCCTTCAAAACATAGAGGAGCGAGTGTGTGTGTTTTTGTCAGTGTAGACATGTAAAAATCCCAGGTAGAATCCGACAGACACCTCACCATACCCGACTGAAAGCAGTTGTACCCAACTATTTGCTACATAATGCATTTTTTAGGGGGTTTAACACCCCAGACAATGCCCCCCTACCCCCTGGAGCTACCACCCTGCATGTACCCTCTTTCTTGGGCATACGTGTGTCCTTGCCAGTTCTCTTCTTGAAAAAGGAGCCACTTAGTGTGTGTTATTGGCTGATAGCTGAAGGTGCTGATAATGGGGACGAGCCATTGGCTAAGAGTGAGAGATTCACCATGAAGATAACTTTCACCTTCACTTGCATCCTGGGTCCACATCAGTCTCAACCGGTGAACAGATGAGGAGGGAAAAGGGAGGTTCAGATGGCAGCATCAGGCAGCTTAGACCTCGGCCAAGCAGTTGCAAAGAACTTATCTTCTGCAGGAGACAGTCTCAAGAGCGTAAGAAACAATGTAAGTTGGGTGGATGGGGAACTAAGTCTGCTGCAGAACACCACCAAAGACCATCAGCACTGGTAGAGTTTCTGGGGCACCATAGGAAGGTTCAGCTCTGTGCAGAGTTTCAGCAATGGCTGGTTCAAGGGTTGAGCCACAGTCCAGGCCCTTCCCAAGTTGGAAAGTTTGTCCGCAGAGGAGACATCTGGATGTGGAAAGAATGTAGGGAGGATGATTTCCTTGCTCAAGTGGAATTCTGAAGGAAACTTTGGGACAAAGGTGGGATGGATCCAGCTGCACCTTTTCCTGGTGAGGTACCGTGTATGGTTCTGCAGTGCAGAGGGCTTGCAGCTTTTTCATATGCTTGATCGATGTTATGGCCACCAAGAGAAAACTCTTCCTTGAGAAAAGGTTCAGGTGACATGAAGCCAACAACCAATGAGGTTTATAGACAAGTCTTCTTAGGACGAGACAGAGGTCCCAAAATAACGAAAGATACTTCAGAGGAAGAAACGGGTACTTAAGACCCAAGATGCACCTCATTGGCTATGGAGAATGATTTACCAGGCCTGTTTCCATACAACCTGGTAGCCACTAGGGAGGTTTCAAAGATGTCCTGCTGATCGTGTGACTGACCCAGATGACAAGTAAAAGACATATAATTTTGTCATCATTAGGGGTGGGCAGTAAACTCTGGTCCGCCCGCAGAGTTTGTGGAGTTTTAACCACTCCAAGTTACAAATGTAACGCGGAGTGTCGGCCAAATTCCACTGACCGCCACGTGGCAGAGCTTTTTCTCAAGTGCGCTTGCCAATGGTAAACTGGCAAGCACAAGTGAGAATTGGCGTCCCTTAGCATGATTTTTAGGCACTAGAATGGCACCCCGTGACGTTTTCCCAATGCGGGTGGTTGCGACCGTTCATGTTGTGGAAGCTGATGCTCGAGTAGAAAATCTACTCGAGCTGCAGTAAAACCAACTCGAGCAGCAGCGCCGCGTGGTGCCATTCGCACTGACTTCTCAGCACAGAACAAGCGCCTGCTGCTAAAAATCAGCGTGACATACGGATCTCCTTCGGCTCCCAGAATTCTGTTGAATCTAGCAGTTTCTATGTAATTCGGAGTAAAACTCCATTAGTTCTGCCCATTCCTCGTCATCATGCAGCAAACAATTTCGGAAAGTCTAACAGCAGAATGTCAGACACTTCTTCTTGTACTGACCTCTGGTATAGGACTTCCTGGAAGCCTGGCAGGGCATCCAGGTTCTATCCATCAAGGCCAGCGTGGTTAAACGCCAACTCCTGAAGAACCACGCTGAGTGTAGGTAGGAGGAACGTGTCACTCCCCCTGCATCCATGAACAGGGGAGTCATCTCTAAGGGAGGGGGTGTGGTCTTTCTGAAGTAAATGAAGCAGGTCCGAGAATCAAACTTATTGAGTAAAGTCAAATTACTAGGATGAAGTAATGCGTGTGACACGCGCTACGGAGAGATGTGGGGGCTGTTGGAGTGTGGTAGTGAGGGAATCCGTGGAGGAGGAGGCCATGGAGGTGCCGAGAAGACTGGCGCACAGGCTGCCACCAACACTAAAGCCGTCCCTGCCTGTCCCAGTTATTCCATCATTGGTTCCTTTTGTGCAATAGTGGACATTCACTCCAAACCTCATGCGGGCTTAACCCCTGCCTGACATGTCCACAGTTTAAGGTCATAACTCTTCAGGGCACTGTAGAAGGACCAATGAGAGGAGCTGTCCATCAGGTCCTTTTGGAACACACCAGATTCCTTCCCTCCAATAAACCTGTTTGAGGTGAAGGACACCTTCACAGTAAAGGATATTTCAATTGTGTTATAGCGCTACTCAGCCCAGTGTAGGGTGTCAGAGCACTTGACATCACACACACAGAATGCAGAGACAATGATTCCAATGTGTGTCAATCAGTTGATGTGAACTGTTGCACAAGACATTGAGGATCACAAGGAGTGGGATTCACATGTCATTCAAACTAGTAGGTGATATATTTTCACAGTGTTTGGTCTGGAGAAGCACAAACTCGGGATTTAAATCGTCCCGGGTGGTTGGGGATGGCTTTACTAATAAAAAGGAATTTCTTCCCAAACGAAACGTTTTTAGCAACATTAGGATAATGAAACACTGGGGAAAAATTAACGCTCTACCCTATACCAGGCAGTTTGCATGCAGCTCCTTGAGGACGGCTCATAGCTCACTGTGCTATATTAGGATTGCAACTTATGAACTGCACAGTAACAAAAGGATTGCTGTGACTAAAGCAGTAACCCACTGAGCTATTCACATTAAAAACAGCTCTGTACTCTGCATCGTACACGTTCTTTGCAGCAGGCGTATTAACCCTCTACTCTACTTTGTGATGAGTTAAAACTTCCACAAGACAAAACTCCGATCTCGATCCTGCAGGAACATTATTCATTAAAGTATTATTGACATTGTTATTGTCTGAAAACTGTCTAACACACAAGGAACTCTGCAGTGAGTGCTTTTAAACCCCTATATTATTTGTAAAGCAAGCCCCCCCACTGAGTTCAGTGCCAGGTGCAGCTGCACCGGTCGCACAGCCCTGGGGAGAGGCTTGGACTGATTATCCAGCAACTGGTTCCACTAATGCACTCAATATAGTTCATGCCACCAACCTTGCAGGTGCCAGAAGTCCCAGGAGCCTCTGGAACCACCAGGATGAAGCATGTCCAGGGAGTGCCCCATTGCCTGGCTGAGAGCTGCCCCCTCCCTGCAGAAGAGAATTCTTTTGGCTGTCTGAAATCCAGAACTGCCCAAATGTACTGACTCCTCTTGGAGAATTGCAGGCACTAAACCCCAAGCTCCTCCCCTCTTCACCTAAACCAACCACAGCATGTGGGAAGCTAAAAATTGCAGATCTCATTAAGGCGTGTGCACATATTGCATGAACTGTTTCTTACAGGTGCACAATGATTACATAATGAAACTGATTCACTTTGATGAAGTATTGAATTATTGGAAATTGAGTTTTGCTGATGTGTTGGTAATTAGATGGCTATGATTTTTTTAATTAAACCTTGAAACATGCATATATGATTATGGATGGAAAGTTAAGTTTTTACGCTGTGCTGCATGGCATGGGAAACAATATTCTTATGCGATGGCATTCTGCTTGTGGAAAGAGGCACACCCTGGAAATGTGGTGTGTATACACAAGCACATGTAGCCCTTGAGTGTGTGACCATGGACAGACAAATGCACTCCCTGGCGTGTTCCTGACTGAAGACAGAGGCTTGCACCCCTTGTGTGGTGTGACTATGAACTGAGACATGTGCCCATGAAGATGTGGTGTGACTGCACACATAGACTTGTGTGCCATGGTGTGTCATGTCGCACCAGGTGGTGGGCTGCGACTGTAGACAAAGACATAGGCTGCCTAGAGTTGTGATGTGACTGCGCACACAGACATGTGCCACATGGAAATGTATTGTGACTAAACAGAGACGAGTACCCCTGGAGATGTGGTGTGACTGCTCACAAAAGACGTGTGGGAGTGCAAAGTGGGTCATGGCCACCCTGGTGGTGGCGTATGACTGTAAACAGACATGTGCCCTTGGACATGTGGTGGGGCTGCACACACAGACGTGACTCATGGGAATGATTTGTGATTGTAAACAGAGACGTGTACCCCTGGAGATGTGGTGTGACTGCTCACAAAGACATGTGTGAGTGCAAAGTGGGTCATGGCCACCCTGGTGGTGGCATGTGACTGTAAGCAGATATGTGCCCCTGGACATGTGGTGAGGCTGCACACACAGACATGTGCCACATGGAAATATATTGTGACTAAGCAGAGACGTGTACCCCTGGAGATGTGGTGTGACTGCTCACAAAGACGTGTGTGAGTGCAAGGTGGGTCATGGCCCCCCTGGGGGTTACATGTGACTGTAAGCAGATATGTGCCCCTGGACATGTGGTGAGGCTGCACACACAGACATGTGCCTCATGGGAATGTGGTGTGATTGTAGACAGAGACGTGTACCCCTGGAGATGCGGTGTGACTGCTCAGAAAGACATGTGTGAGTGCAAGGTGGGTCATGGCCCCCCTGGTGGTGGCGTGTGACTGTAAACAGACATGTGCCCCTGGACATGTGGTGGGGCTGCACACAAAGACATGTGCCTTATGGGAATGTGGTGTGATTGTAGACAGAGACGAGTACCCCTGGAGGGTGGGGTATGACTGCACACACAGAGATGTATCACATGCAAATGTGGTGTGAATGTGGACAGACACATGGACCCAGATGTAGGAGAAAGTGGTGCAGCTGTGCTACACTGGGTCACTGGGAAAGGGCACTAATGTGCTGTATTTAAGGCATATGGCGCATTCCTGTCCTTTCCCTTCCGCTGGTGTACAGTGGGCTGCCTAGTACCAACGCAGGCACCTGCAAGGCCTCCACTGCATGCAGGAATGTTTTGTGCAGGGAAGGATGCCTTCCTGCACAAAAATACACCTTACAGGCATATTCCTATGTGTGTGTGTGTGTCCTCCTGGGAAGGCGTATCTTTTTGGTGCATTCCCCTTCTCAGGTTTATCAGGTTCGGTAAATCTGGAAATGTGTCAAAAACCATGAGAGTCGTGTGGAAACACTCATGCAATGCCCATGGAACGCCTCCCTGGTGCAGAGTACGGCAAGGCGGCAGGCCATCCAAAGCCACGCAAAGGTGCTTTTGTGGCGTCAAAAATACGACTTAGTAGTTTGCACCACACACGTACCACATTGCGTGGTGCAAGCCTGGCGCAAACCCTTCACAAATGTGGCCTGTAGTACCCTTGGAGGTGGTAAGTGACCACATGTGCCTATGCAGTTGTGGTATGGCGGCAGAGAGAGAGGCATGCGCCCCCCTGGAGGTGTGGTGTGAATGTAGAGGCAAGCACCTCCCAACTCCCTTTGAAATCATGGTTTTATGGGACATAAGGGGGCCGTATTTATAGGCCCCTAGCGCCACAGGAGTGTCACTTTTAATGACGCTTTTGTGGCGCTAAGCACAGCGCCGTATTTACAAGGTGGCGTTAAACCACTTTTTGTGGCTTAATGCCACCTTTTAAATACGGCCCCTTCCCACACAGCACTGTGCGTGGAAGGGGCATGCAATGGGTGTTGCTGTGGGCCTGCCACAGCAACACCCATTGCATTTTGAAGCTGCCTCAGATTTATGAAATCTTGTAACCCTGAGGCAGCGCTAAAATCTAACGACACCCCCAGGGGTGGCGTTAGCTGGTCGCAACGAGCAGGAATACTTTTATTCCTCCTTGTTTTGTGCTTTTTCTATGCGTGCGGCATTCTGCCGCACGCATAGAAAAAGGAAAATGCCAGACAGAATTGTTTATGTGCGGTAAGGTGTCCCTTCCGGCACATAAACAATCATTTGAACATGATGCTTTGTCACTTGTGTGTGTGCTGCATTGTGAGGCACACACAGAAGTGACAAAGCGCCATTAGTGATTGTTTATGTGCAGGAAGGGCCACCTTCACGCCGAAACAATGGTGCAAGCTAAATTTAGCGCCAGCGCAGGGGGAAATTAAATACGGCGCATCCGTGTGTTTCTAAAGTGACGCACCGCGCTGTGCCACGTTTCTTTAAATCTGGCCCTAAGTTTGTTCTCTTCAAGGCGCTTCCTGGGCCATCCAGGGGCTTTCTGTACAGCGTCAGGTATTGATCTCAGTCTCATCGGTGAGATGCGTCTCTGCCTGGAAACCGGCGACCAAAACACAGTTCGGTCCCCCAAATCAGGAGAGACCTGTACAGTCTCCCCCTCCCCCGTGCCTGCAGTCAAAAAAGAGTTCAAGCTGAGGAGAGAGCCGGGCATTTCACAAGCAAACTATTGTTGTCACAAACAAACCCGAAGTGACTGCCCTGGGGTGAGGGGGGGACTGACAGCTCTGTAACTGACTCCTCTGTGCTGTCAGTGTGCTGGTGTGTGTGTCTGTGGCCGCTCTTCCACGGCAGGGCTGGGGGGTCCCCCTCACTTCCTTCACCCACCCAGGGGTCCCTTTGCCATCACCCGCAAGAGACCCCCGCTGTGGGTCACCCCTGCCACGACCCACATGCCTCTGGGCCCCCGGAGATGGGGGCTTTAATGAGGCAACAAAGACATTGCAGGTAGGTGTGTAGTTTCTAAATTAGTCATTTTCTGTGTTTTTGTAAATATGTTAAGACGCAAGGGGTTAATCAGAGATAGTTATGTCAATGTGTTTGTTGGCTACAAACAGAATTTCGGCTCTAGCCCGCCTCTAAGCGTTCCCAATTTTGACAGCTACGAAACCTGACCCACGCGGAGATAACGCGGTCTGCCCAGGATCACACAGCAGGGTCAGGCAGCGAAGCTGGGATTAGAGCCGGGGTCTGCTGCTTTCGCGGGGAGTAACTTCACCGCCACACTTCAGTGTGTTTTAGGCATGCTTGTGTGGGACATTTTTAGTGGTACTGTACCTGTAACAATTTTGGACATCTAATACTGACATTATAGCGCCTGCTTCGGCCGGTTTTTACTTTTTCGCCTGTTGTACACAGCGCTTGAAATGGAAAAATAGCTTATTCCTGAGAAGTGCCGGTACTCTCCAATTAAAAGTATTACGTTTTTCTTGGGAAGGGCAGGTACTCTCCCTCTAAAAAGAAAAAAAAGTGCAGGTACTCCGTACCGACAGTACCGGCTCACTTAAAGCACTGGTTGTACATACATGGTGCTGCTTTTATCGACCTGGAATAAAGAAAGGCAGAGTTCACCCTGCTGGATTGAAGCCCGTTGCCGGCATGAAACACACGCATCTCAGGGACAGGCTCAAAACTCTCCTCCAATGAGCGTCAGTCTGTCACACGGACGATTATGTAATATAAACGTTTATATGTGTTGATGGTTTTACGACGCTAAGTATGGAAAGGAGAGAATTTTTCGACAATTGTAATTTGTAAAGCAGCTCATTCCCTTTATTTCTCGGAGGTAGTCGGTTTCTGAGCTCTCAGTTTCGCCGGAGAGAATAAACGGGGCACAGCCAAAGCCATAAAGAGGTTTGCCCAGGATCACACGGATCAGAGATGGAAGTTTGATTCAAGCACAGATCATCCAAACTGGCCATGGTATTTGTTGAGGTGTAATGTCTGAATGCCAATAGTAATCATTTAAATTCGATTTGTGTTTATTTAGTGAAAACAACCGTCAGAAATGATTTCCAGACGTTCCTCTACTTAACGACGTGTACTCAAAACCAAGCCGGTGCCTCAGATTAAGCGTGAACAGTACGTTACTATGTGTGATCTTTGGCATGTGTCAAATGGTTATGGGGATCTCGCCCTTCTCCCTAACGGAGGGGACCTGGAGCCCCTCCGTGTGCTTCAAGGAGGGTGTGGGCATTCGGTACATTGAAGGGTGTAGGGTGGAAAGTACTGAGGCCTGCAGTATTGCCCCCTGTGCTTAATTTGTGCTTCTTGTTTCCGGTGTGGAGCACCGGCACTTATTTTTGAGGACCGGAGTTTAGTTCTTTTGCCTCAAGCATTTACTGCGAGCAAAAGACACATATGGGAAAGGGGGAGGAAGAGAAAAATGAAAGCGTCACAAAGGGAGAAAGCAGAAAGCTGCAAGAGTGAGCTGAAGGGGCAGGGAGTGTCTGTAAATGGATTGAAGAGACCCGAGATGGCTTCAGGATTACGCTGCCTTACTATTATGTGCTCGCACTTTTAATTGCAGCAGCAGCGTGTTTCAGAAGAGGGCTTTGGGCACCGGCACGTTTTTATTGACAAATTAAGCACTGACTGCCCCTGCCCACCAATGGGCATCAAACCTCTTCTGGGGTAAAGGAACGCATGGAGAAGGGGAGAGGCCACTGTGTTGGCGAGAGAGAAGGTCGATCCCCAGGATCACACAAAGCTTGCTGTCTGCATGGTGGAGCTGGGATTAGAACACGGGTCTTCTAAATGACCAACTCACACATTTAGCCCGGAGAGAACCTCCCTAAGACTGAAGCCGTCATTGCAACAGGTTCCCCCAAGAGCATTTTGATTTCAGGGGACGTTGGCCCCTTCGGGGGGAAATTGTCAGCACGCTGGAATGATTACACGTTCCTTATTCTCACAATTACATCTTTGCCATGTCGATATGACATATCTATCTGCATGGTCAATACATTTAGGCAAGGGCTCTCACCTTTTCAACGTGTTTTTATTTTAACCGGTGTTATAGTGCAGAGAGTGAGCCGGGGTGGTGGGGGGGTGGCACCATTAGTTGCTTGTCCTCTGGGGGTCCCCACTAGGAGGCAGTAGTACCAGGGCCTGCTAGGGTGGGGAGGGAACCCATGTTCCATGTAGCTGAGTAGGATAATGCACCGATTACTCATCGGTAATCTTCGTTACCCACTCCACGCCCCAGTACTTGCTTCACTCAGATGGATGCCCCCACCCCCACCCCCACCCCCAGGCACCACGTGACCCAGCCAGAGGTAAAACAAACAGATCAAGCCTCTGACCTCTCACCCCACGAAGGGGAAGGCGCCCACACCCTGTGCTGACCCCACCAAGCACTGGGGTCGAGGATCAAGAGAAGGGGGGGCACCGCGTGAGCTGTCAACAAGGATGGGTAACTGGAGTAATGAAGATTACTGCTAAGTAATCAGCGCGTTACCTTCTCAAACCTTCCTTTTCCTACTCCTTACGTAATCGAGAAATTACCAAGGCATGAACCCCTTTACCCATCCCACCCACAGCAAAACACACGAATCCAAGAGACAATGCAAGCAGCGCCCAGAAGAAGCTCCTAGAAGAAAGAGCGCAACATCACTCATGAGACAGGCGGGAGCACACAGGCCCAAACCCAGGGCAAGGGAGTGAAGAGTCAGCCCGACCCATGCAGGGCGACCCCACAAGGAAGAGCCCAGAACAGGGGCGTCCTGAGTCCCCCACTTCAGCAGCCACAGCTAGGCCTCTTCTATCTGCAACTCAGCAGACAGCAGACCCTCATTAACTCTGGAATACAGAGGGTAGAACAGGGGAAGGAGTGAAGGGTGAAAAGAAGGATGAATGGGTGAAATGAGGGGTGAATGATATCTAGATGGACAGGTAGAAGGACAGCAAAGTAAACGGATGGGTAGATGGATGAGTGAGTGAATGGGTAGGTGAAAGAATGGCAAAGTAAAGGGATGGGTGGGTGGATCAGTGAGTGAACGGGTAGGTGGATGGATAAGTGAAAGAATGGCAGAGTAAAGGGATGGATGGATGAGTGAATGGATAGGTGGAACAGCAGGTGAAAGAATGGCAGAATAAAGGGATGGATGGATGAGTGGGTGAGTAAATGGATGGATGGAAGGCAGAATGGATGGATGACAGAGTGACTGGATAGATGGCAGAGTGATGGATGGCAGATTGGACGGATATATGACAGAGAGATGGATGGATGGGAGAGTGGATGGATAAAGGTTGGATGAACGGCAAAGTATATGGATGTATGGATCAATGGAAAGATGATGGATGGTAGAGTGGATGAAAGGATTGATGGCAGAGTGGATGTATGGCAAAGTGGATGGATGGGTGGCAGAGTGGATAGATAGTAGATTATATGGATGGATGGCAGATTGGATGGATGGAATGGAAACGACTGAATGATGGATGAAAGGATGCAGGGAGGACAGAATGTAAAGGTGAATTAGTGGATCTCAGCAGATGGATGGAGCGGTGAACGAATGAATAGATAGATGCATGGATGGAAGAGACAAGGAAGCTCTTCTGTCCAGGGTTCGGCTCCCTTGCTTCGCTTGCTTGGTGACATCAGTGCTTCAGTTCCATGTGGGGGATATTTTATTTTTCTGGTCAGTCCCTTGGCCCAGAAGACCGAGGCAAAAAGAACAGGCCGTCGGCCAGCAACAGAGCCCGCCTACCTCACCGGAAGGCATTGTGGCAAAAACGTCAAAGCAAGCATTGGCAAAGCCCTCTGCGAAATCTGTTGTTTTTGTCAGTGCTTTTTAGACATGTTACACAACAGTGCGAGCTGCTGTGCTGCATGTCTTAAAGTTAAAACAAAACAATATGACGCAGTCAATGCACAAACATGTTGCACAGTGGAGCTAGCTGCTGTAGAACATGGATTAAAGTTTTTTTTTTAAAAAGAGCTATAATGCGGACAGCGTTGACCACGTCATTGGGCTTTTTTTATACCCCTGGAACTGCCTTTGCCACCCCTGAAGGAGGCTGCAGAAGGTAAACAGAACTCTAAAAGCTCAGTTTACTCCCTGTTGTAGTACTGCAGCAGCAAACAGAGAGCTATCAGTCGCCCAAGAGTGACACGAGGGTTCAGCCCGGTGATGTCACTGAGGTAAAAGGGTGTATGACGTCATTTCTGCTACACCTTACCCAGTGGGTTTCAGGTTCCCTCAGGGAAGGTATGAAGGTCAGCCCCCCAGGGTAGAATTGATGTCTTCCTCTAAACCAGGGACGGACTCCCGTTTACAAAATCTACAGGTGCCAGGAGCTGGCAGTCTCAGGAGCACGCCGAGGGGCACGACAGGGACCCCAGGTGCCGCCCTAACCCTCCTGCTCTAATCCCTTACAGATGTTTTGAAGTTGGAAGGGTCTGAATGGATGTGGTTCTGTAATGATACAAGGATGTTACCGCAGCCTCAAGCAGTGTTTAGTTTGTGAAACAAATAAGTTCCAGGGTCCTCGCCAGAAGGCCACTGCAGCTTGTCCCAGCCATTGCCCCTATCAGTGCTGCCAATGACCGTACCAAAATATTTACTAACCATCACCCTTCTACAAGTGTGACTATTCCGACTAGTGGCAGATACTAGTCATTTTTAATGTGCATTGAATTAATAAACAACTGTTGTGCTTATCTCTAAATTAGACAAACAGTGCCACCATGTGACAGACTGTCATAAGTGCTGGTGTTCACAGTTAAGTGCTTGTACCGAGCACCCGAAACCACTGGCTCAAATTAAGCACTTGTCCCATGTACTAGGCAGGATGCTGGCACTTAGGCGTGTCTTCTTAATTAACGTTTAAACTGCAGACACACAAGGTGCTGCTCCAGTGGTTTGCACCTCATGAACATACACCTTAGAAGCAGCACCGCGGGCCCTGGTGCAAGCAAAGAAAATTACCCCTTTGACTGCTGTTGAGGTAGTGCAATCCTGAAGTTGTAAGGGTTCAGTGGGCCCCATGGCTCTGGCCCCTAGTACCACTGAACCTGTGGCACCCAATGGTAACAACACCATTGCTTGCAAGTATAAGTAAGTAGACAGCAGTATGTCTTAATAGCTTATGTTTTACAAGGTCTGTGGGACATTAATCCCCACAAGTTGCTTATTTGGTCAGGAGATGGCAGTTCTGCAGTGCCCGGACTGCTGAAACCCCAGGTTATGGTTGGTTGTCAGGAAATCCTTAGACCTGGTGCCAACTAAACCTCATGGACGCTCACCAGGTCCACATTAGCCCACTTTTGCTCTACACTATCAGTCACACCTCCCTTGCTGTGTCCATGGGGACAGGGTAATACACACCGCCAAGTGGCCCTCATTCCACACTGTGGGGCTCTTTTACCAAGTTTTGGTGCAGGGCAGCGCTGCAAGCCTTTTTACTGCCCCGCCCTTCATCAAAACAAAAGGGAAGGAATGTGCCGTTTTACGAGATACAGCACATTCCTGTTCTTGTCCCCTGCGCTGGCACACAAATTACTGCCTAGCACCAACGCAGGCACCCTTGCACCATGGGACACCTTCCTGCACATAAACAATCAATAATGGTGTTTTCTTCTGTCTATGTGTGCTGCAGAATGCAGCACATATAGAGGAAAAAACGGGGCGCAATAATGTTATTTCTCCCCGTTGCGCCACTTTAACACCACCCCTGAGGTGGTGTAGGAATCTGACGCATTCCCACACTTATAAATCAGCGAGTGCATCAGAGTTCATCGGATTCTATTGGGTGTTGCATGGCAACACCCACAGCAACACTCATGGAACGCCCCTTCCACGCAGGGTTATGCATGAAAGGGGTCCATATTTACAAAGTCATTAAAATATACATATGGGCCGGCACACTGCACCATCGGAGCGTAAAAAAAAAAATTACGCTATAGTGCTGCAGTGTGCCACTAGGGCCTCATAAATGAGGCTCCGTATGGTGAAAAAGGGCTCCTTTTCATGTAGATTAAGTCGTGGCTGAGGCCTCCACAGGTGCTGAAGGACAATAGACCATATCAGAAAACTCTTACAGAATAACCAGAACAGACACTCATTTTTTTGGGTTGGGCGTCCACACCAGAACTTATCGCTGCCAAGTTTCTCAGGGCCACCCATGACTGGCCACTCTGGTCCAAATATCCTCTTTGAATTTTGGGACTTGTAATCCTGTTTTTCTAATGGGATAAATAGGACAAGAAGTCCTAGAACGCTAAGGAAAATCCCTTAACAGGAGCAGCCTGACTTGGGACACTTGGCTGGCCTGAGATCTCTAACCGAACATATCCAAGCTACTTCTTCTCTGATTCACTCTCTGAAAGTCCCACTGGCGCTGGTACATCTCCTCTCTCTCTTGATTGGCTGAAGTGGAAGCCTGGCAGCAAATGGGGATGCAGCTGTTTTGCTGCTATATGCCTTCTCTTCTGCCTCCCTCAGAATGATGAAGGTCTCTCCAGAGATATACTACTCCCTGAACCTCCAGGGTGTGAAGACCCTACACGGCTAGATGGTCAAGAGGGGCCACTTATGTAAATGAGTAAATAGTGCATTCCGCCACTTTGTAACCTCTTGGGCCACATTATGCCTGCGCCAGGCACAATGTATGCAAGAGGGGTGTTCCCACGCAGGGAGGCCAGTAAAAATGGCGCAGTGAAATTTACACTGCACCATTTTAGTGACATTTTTAACGCCTGCCTGAGGCAGGCTTTAAAGTGACGCTGCCATCGTTTTCAAGGGGTCTCCCTTGACTTTGCAGGATTAGCGCCATAATTTTTGGCACTAGCCCTGCAAACAGCCACAATAGCGCCAAATGTTTCAACACTGTTCTCTTAATGTCCGCCATGGTGTGCCGTATGGTAGGTATGGTGCACACATGGTGATGTTAGGGGGGGGGCGCAGGGCAACACAAGAAAAGTGGTGCATCAGGACTGATGTACAACTTTCTTGTAAATAAGCCCCTAAAAGTGCACGTATATCAGTTAAATAAATGTGGAAATGTACAATTTTACAACTTCATTTACTCACAAAAACCAAATGGAAAAATACCAACGGGATGGCCAAAAACATAAATAGGCATAAATTCAGATGGAAAGTTTAAAGAAATAAATACCACAAAGCCAGGAGCCCTAATTAAAGATATCCCCGAGCATTTCATACTCCTGCATCTATCCTTAAGAAGTAGGGCCTGATTTAATGCTCTGGTGTTTATGTTAACATGTTTTTCTCCAATTATGGGCACAATGGAAGCTGCTGGTCATGCTCCCATATCTGAAAAAAAGTTTTTTTGTAAACAACATTCATTCATTCATCCCCTGCCACTTCCTTGCACCGCCCTTTTGTGCTGAGGTGATGAAAGGGAGGAACTACTGAACCACAGTGATTGTGTGTGTGAATGACATTAAAATATGCAGGTCCAGCCCCCTGCAGTGCGGATGCAGACCCGCCCCCCTCCCCCCCGCACCACAAGCTGCAACATAGAATGGGGGTGTGAGTGTGGCGCACACGACAGCATTATTTTGCATATGAGCTCCAGGCCCATTTGTGTATAACAGATGGCTCCCTGTTATGGCCGCCTCACACCTTGTGATGTGTTGTTTCTTGTACAGTGAATCCATTCAAGGCACCCCCAAGTCTCCGTCCTTTATGGAAATGAGACAAAGGTAGAAAACATCTGCTGCCCAGGATCACACAATGTGCTGAAGATGGATTCTGAGGACTTGCTTTAAGATGTCTGCAGCTCAGCCACCAGATCACATTTACTTTCAGTATTCAGGGACCCTCCATCTTGAATTGTCACCACAGTGGTGACATCACATTGAACGAACAGGGTTTTGGAAACGTGCTGTTTCATTGCCCCATATGTCATCTACTAAGAACCATCGTCCTTATTTTTTTGTGAAAATTGATTGTGCAAATCCAAAACACTGCGAGGGACTGCTCACTGTTCATGAATCATTTTGTGTTCTTAGCGTCTGGCGCTCATGCTCAATAAAGGGTCACACTATTTTGCAGATAATTACACTGCAGGGTCGAACTAGGACAGAAACCAGGCCAGACACCAAAAACAAAACAAGCATTTGCAATGTAATAGCTCTCACATTTGTAAGAGTTAGAGCTATTGGCATTGTAAATGACAGGTTCTTTTACCTATGTGTTTTGGTTTGGAGTGTAGTGGATGTATTCCAGGTGCCACAGCAACCCTCCCAGGCCTGTCGCTGCAGCAGAGAGGACACAACAAGGCCAACATCTTGGGAGTATTTTTGCCTCATTCTTACAGACTGGTTGTGATACCCTAGAGATGCAACCCTTTCTTGTGTGTTTACATAAACTTTTATAGCACCAAACAAGTCACAAAGAGGCACCTTTGTGGCATTTAACCCGGAGAATGAGGGGGTCAAAAGAGTTAAGAGCAAACAAAATATATATATTTATGTGTGCTAAACTTTTAGAGGAAATATTCCTCTACATTGGCAGTACCAGCCTAACTTTTAAAAACATTGACCATATACAAAGAGAATAACAGAAGAGGCAGCTTAACTGCAAATTAATTATAGCAATTTTGTTAAGAATGGCACCTGTTTTGCAGTGCTATGAAATGGCAGAACCTGTATTTCTAAGCACTATATTAAAAAAAAGAAGTTATTCCCAGACTGCCCCAGTACACACAAGACAAAGAACCCAAGTGGAGAGGATGTGGCGTAAGGGGCAGAGCTGCAGCCCTTGGAGCTGGGAAACACGTTGGCGTGGCTCAACATCCTGTGATTCTGGGCAAAACACTTAATCTCCCCTTGCTACCAAAATTGAATGTGTTCTTGTGTAATGTAACCGGCGCTCCTGTAAAGCGCTGTTACACCAGTGTATTTAAGACACACTAACTGAACTCTGTTTGAAGAGGCCCAATTTACATCCAAAGGCTAGATTTTTTTTGTTATCAAGCTTGAGGCCGTGGAGTGCTTGGGTCTGGAGTCACAACTCCTTTTCCACCTTTTTGGAGACAACACCTTTCGTCATCTTCTTGCTTAGAACTAACCTATGTGCTTGGTTGGTGACCCTCCGGAGGTTATCAAGAGCACATGCTATCGCCTACTGTTAAGCTCTACTCAAGTCAGTTGGTTAATGCACCCACTGCAGAGGTCTTGACAGGACGAGATTGTCACAGATTATACTTCTGACATAGCTTTTTCACCTCTCCATCTCTGCAAGGTTGATGCAAATGTATTATAGCAATTTTGTTAAGAATGGCACCTTTGCAGCGCAATGAAGAGGCAGAACTAGTATTACCAAGCGCTATATAAAAAAAATAGTTATTCCCAGACTGCCCCAACACGCACCTGATATACAACCCTAGGGTAGAGGATGTGGCGTAAGGGCAAGAGCTGCCAGCTTTGGAGCTGGGGAGCATAGTTCGAGTCTCAGCGCTGGCTCAACATTTTGTGATTCTGGGCAAATCACTTAATCTCCCCTTGCTACAAAAAATGAATATGTTCTTGTGTAATGTAACCGACGCTCATGTAAAGCGCTGTAATACCTTTGTATCGAGTTTGCGCTATATAAAACTGCAAAAAATAAAATAAAGCGCTCAAACACCATTGTGTCGAGTTCGCGCTACATAAAACTGCAAAACATATTTTTTTTGCCTGACATAGCTTTATCACCTCTTCATCTCTGCAAGGTCGATGCAAATGAATTATACCGATTTTGTTAAGAATGGCACCTGCTTTGCAGCGCTATGAAATGGCAGAACTTATATTACCAACCGCTATATAAAAAAAACAAGTTATTCCCAGACTGCCCCAACACGCACCAGACAAAGAACCCTAGGGTAGAGGATGTGGCGTAAGGGCCAGAGCTGTCGACTTTGGAGCTGGGGAATAGGATTCGAGTCTTGGCGCCGGCTCAACAGCCTGTGAGCCTGGGCAAATCATTTAATCTCCCTTTGCTACTAAAATGAATGTGTTCTTGTGTAATGTAACCAGTGCTTATGTAAAGCGCTGTAATACCTTTGTATTGAGTTTGTAATATACAAAATAAAAATAAAAAATTAATAAAGGGCCCCAGTACCTTTGTGTGAAGTTTGAGCTACATGAAAGTGCAAAAAAAACCAAAAAAAAAACCAGCAGACATCGCAAAGAAACAGCAAGATGCCCGAAACCAAGGAAGACGAAGAAACAACATACCACTGTGAGCGAAGTGGCGAGGCAAAAGGAAAAATAGTAAAATAGTGCGCGTCACGAACCTATCTGGCCGATCGTGCACTAATCCATGTAACACAGTCAGTCTCCAAGGCAGTAACAAAACAGCCTCAGTGCGGGACAAATGTAAAACATTTAATAACAACATCAAGGGATTTTTGAAAGGCAGGCCCAGGAACAAATTAAAGTGATGGGCGTGAGATGGGCGTGGTTAAGGCCCACAGAATAGATTACAACAGGTTGAAAAGTAGCGTTAGCGCGCTGCTATGCTGGACCTAACAAGTGACTTCCATTAGCGAGTTAGACAGCAAAAAAAGAGGCATACACTTGCAAAATTGGGCAGTTTTTAACTTGTAAAGACATGTTGTATGGGTGTTTTGCATGTGCTTATGCTTGCTACAGACAATGCTTAATGTAATATCTGGAAAACTAACAGTGAAACTTGGCCCCCAGACCATAAAACAGGCCCACAAATCTAAAAAAAAAGCAGCCTGCACACTGACCTATCAGACCAGCCCCTCTGGCACTGCCTGATTGCCTTGTAGGCCAGTCGTACACTGTTGCACTGTATTGTATTGTGGCATTTATGTAGCGCTTACTATCACTTTATGAGTCACTGAAGCACTTGCCTACATGGGCAGAAAGCTACATTGTGTAGGGTGTGTGTGGTTGGAAGTGTGTGGCCTTTGTCTTGATCATGTGTGGGAAGTGTTTCCATGTTGCCCGTGGTGACCACCGAGAAGCGGTTATTGTGTCATAGGACGCAGGGCTTAGCAGCGTGGTGGGTGAAGAGATGTGAGAGACACAAAATTAATGGTTTTCAGTAGGCTTGCAGCTTTGAGGAGCTCTGAGGATCCCTTGTTAGTATTTCTCATGATCAAAGTCAGGGCCACTGGAATTATGCGACAGAGGGAGGGCCAAATTATTTGGCAGGGTGGAATAAATTATGCAGCAAGAAAAGGCAAAATATGCGGTGTATTGTGGTACATTTTGTGATACATTTACATGATACATTTAGTTCATTATTTTGTCATTTTTAGACTTGTTAACACTGTCTGGGCATCTGTTGCGCCTCATTAATACCAGTTTAACACCCAAGTATAGCAGTAAGCAACAGAAAGGTGACCAGCCAACCTTTGCAAAGGGCTTCCAATGAGCAGCAACACATCTCTGTGTTTTTAGTAACAATCAAACGGCTTGAGCTAGAAACAAATTTTTTTTGTTAAAGTCTGCAGATTGTGTGGCAGATGATGGATTATGTGGCAAATGTCGCAAATCTATAGTCATCCAGAAATAGATGCGGCCGCACAAGTGCATAATTCTTGTGACCCTGATCATAGTCCACTTAGCTAGTTACCGGTCTGGGTTGGCCAACCTGATATAATGCTTGCTGTGCTACTGAGTTAATTATGGCTCTGGTGACATGCAGGCTAGTTCCTTGCTGTACAGACACACACAGGCTGCACAGATGTCAGCAGCGGAAGTAGCTTCCCTGTCCATGGAAGGGGCTTCTTGCTACGCAGCAGGCTCACAACCCCATTTGGTGCACTCACCCAGCCCCCTCCTGCTGCCTCTGAGTATCTGTCTGGAGATCTCCTAACACAGGACAATCCAGATGCTTGGCTTTGCAATTGCTTGTTAGTTGTTTTAGCCAATGCTTAATTTATAAAAGAATAACTGGCAGACCCAATGTTTCAATCAATCAATCAAACACTTGTAAAGCGTGACTTATCACCCATGGGGTCTCAAGGCGCTGTTGCGGGCGTGCTGCTCACTCGAAAAGCCAGGTCTTGAGATCCTTCCTCAACTGCTTCAGCGAGGTGGTCTGTCTGAGGTTGAATGGGAGCGTGTTCCATGTCCGGGCTGTGAGATAAGAGAAGGATCTGTCTCCAGCTGTGCTTTTCCAGATTTTGGGGATGGTGGCGAGTTGGGAGGATCGGAGCTGCCTGGAAGGGGTGTAGAAGGTCAGGTGGTGGCTGAGGTTGGCCGGTCCTGTGTTGTTCAGTGCCTTTTAGGTGTGCATCAGTAGCTTGTAGGTGATGCATTTGCCAGCTGGGAACCTGTGTAGGTCTCTGAGGTGGGTGGCGATGTGGCTGTGGTGGGGGATGTTTTGCTCAGAAGCCTGCAGTATTAAATATCAGTGCACCAAATACCAAGGCTGCGTAGTCTTAATTCCTGCTCATGTCTCTTTCATCCACCATCAGATTCTCTCTTTTCCTTTATCACATTCTCGAGGATTCTTTTAATCCCTTCCTGCTTTCGTCCTTTGTCACTGTTTTTCTGTCGTTCTGTGTTAAAGAAAAATAAGTGCCGGTTCCCAAAAATGTGTGCCGGTGGGCCCCAGCTGGAAACACCGGCTCAAATTAAGCACTGGTGTTAGCAGTAGACTGGAATCCTAAGAACTCAGCAGACAATGCACATTCGCCGATGATCTAAAGATGAGCTGCTGCGGCTCGAGGGGGCCCTCTAGTGGTCATTTGAAACCTACTCATTTGCTTAGTTTTCAACAGGCTGAACACATCCCACGTCTGCGTCAGTCCGTAGTTCCATGGAGTGCTGTGAGCAGAACTTCCCAAAGAACTCTCCACTTTAGCAGCCCTAGACTTCAGTCAGCTTTTAAAGGCATTAAAAACGACACTGCAAGGGAATAAAGGGTGTAGACAGAGAGATACCCCAAATGGCACAAATGCAGCAAAGGAGAAAGAGAAATGATACATTGGACAAAAAAGGTCAGAGAGAGAAGAACAGAAAAAGAGCCACTGGGGACAAAGTTAAGCCAAAGTAAGGAATGGAGACAAGAAAGACCGATGAGTAGAAAAAGAGAAAGCAGGGCCGGCTTTAGGGCGGTGCGGACGCACAGGGCGCTGACCTCAAGTTGGGGGGGGGCGCTGTGTTTAGCAATAACTTAGGAAACTTGCGATTTAAAAACACCTGTTGAAAAGTTTCATGCACGTCCAGCCTTCAGGAAGGAATTTATAATGTCAAGATACCTCTTGTGATTAATGTTCATGTTAGGGAGAGAGTTGGGAGGTTTGTCTAGAGGCAGCTTTGACTCGCCATAAAGTAGCGTAGAGGGTTAATAAGCCTGCTGCAAAGAACAGATCTGTATTTTATGTGGATGGCTGAGTGATTTAGTAAAGCCAGCCTTTACAAGCGCTTTAAAACAAATGAATGTATGTGAAAGGAGGCTATGGAGAGATGAGGGGCACACTTGCTGGGTGATAGTGTGACAGTGGTAGTGTGGGAGTCCGAGGAGGTGGTCATGGAGTGGGGGGCACCAAAAATAGACTGTTGCACAGTGCGCCACCAGCTCTAAAGCAGCCCTGGGAGAAAGATGAGGAGATAAAAAGTGATGGGGGTGAAACATGGATGTCATTTAGGGGTCGCAGCTGCGACCCCTAGCTTGCCACTTGCGACCCCTGTCCCTGCCTATGCAAACCCTGGCCTCAGAGGCGCAAATTCAGTGCCAGGAACACAGGGGCAGCTCTGCTTATGGAGCTCAGTTGGGGCTCTGCTCTCTTTGTTTTCTGCCCATTTTTATTACACGAATAGTGAACAATAACATCTCATTCACTATTAGTCTAATAAAAATGGGGTACAATTAGCTGGAATATGCCATTCTATGGCAGCTGAGGTAAGTAAAATGCTTTTAATTGTATGTTATGTGCCTGCTTCTGGGTGAGAGTGCGTTTACGTGTGTGTGTGTGTGAGTGTGAATTTGTGTTTATGTGTAAGTATGTGTTTGTGAGTAAAAGTGGAGGTCAAAGGGCGCCTAATGTTACTTCTGCTACCCCTGGCATTTTGCTGAACTGACATCCATGGGGTGAAAGGGTGAACAGGTGAATACGAGGAAGGGGGGTTGATGAAAGGGCTGATGATAGAAAAGACGACATGATGGGTGTGTGGGAGGGGCTATCAATGGGTAAATGGAAGTGTGAAAGAGTTCCCCTTTTTCACAAAGTCTCGTAAGAAATGTACTATAACCCCCGGCCTGGGCCCCAAATAATAGGTAAGGACCAAAGGCGCGCGTGGCTCCTGCTGATTGGTGGCCAAGGAGTCAAGGCTTGTTTGTCTTTGAGACTCAACCCCCACTAAATGTGCTCATAACTTGTGCGAACAGGGGACTGATTTTGTGGTTTGTGACAGACCTCCTAGCCAGCACTGGCCTTGTCGGGGGCTATGCTCACCCCCGTGTGAGCCTAAGCCAACGGTACTCAAAGTACGGCCCGCGGGCCGCCAGCGGCCCCACGGACCTAGCATGGCGGCCCGCGAGACGCACACCAAACGCCACATCATAATGACAGCAGTATGTAAACATAGAAGAGGGCCGCGGGAGCATGCTCCCGCGGCCCTCCTCTATGTTTACATACGGCGGCCATTGTTTATGGCGTTGCCCTGACGATCCTGGAAGCCAAAGCCCCATAAAAGTCAGCGCTTGCAGCTAACTTTTATGGGGCTTTGGTCGTCTGCTTCCTGTCACCGGCTCCACGTCTGCTGCCCGCCTGCCTGCCTGCTGTTCCACATTTGTGGCATCTTTACAGTGCTTTGAGTCAGGTAAGGCTCTTTGGTTATTTATTTATTTGTTTTTAATGTAGTGTGTGTTACTGGAGTAGGCGTGAGAGCAGATTGCGCTGTGTGTGTGCGCTGTGTGTGTGTGTTACTGGGGTAGGGGTGAGAGCAGATGGCGCTGTGTGTGTGCGCGCTGTGTGTGTTACTGGGGTAGGGGCATTGTTTTGAAAAAGGGGGTGGGGTGGTTGTTCCCCCTCTAAGCCCCGCCCCCTCTAAGCCCCGCCCCCCGCTGTCACTTCAGTGCGGCCCTCGGCCGCAAACCATACTGCAATTTTGGCCCCCGAGAAAAAGTTTGTGAGTACCCATGGCCTAAGCCATTCATTCCTACAACAACAGCCATAGAGTTTGGGGCACAGCAGGTGACAACTCTATGGTAGCCCATGAGAAGGTCTGCTCCTGTCATGGTGTCTGTTTTTTGTGTTCTGGGCTGTTACTACAGAATTTATCGAGATTATCCTAAATGTCATTGGTTTGTCCCTTCTTAGATAGGAGATACAAAAGCAATGAATTAATTAATATATTGTCACGCACATTCACAACAAAAGGTCTCTTGGGGAGGAGGCCATGAGATGGCCACAATTAGAGCAAAAGCAAGGAAAAGAGAGCAACAGCTTTTGTGTACGCACTTCTCTCATAGCGCTTTGATGCGGTGTTGCTGAGTTTTCCATGTGTTCTTTTCTTTCAACTTGTCTTTTTACTGCAAACCATCCCGCTGTCAGTGCGTTATGCTGCTCTCTCCCTTGTGTGCTTCGCCGTCTGAAAATCACCCTTCCACGGCGCTCCATGTTGCTCTCTCCCTCATGTGCTTCCCCCACCTGCGAAGTGGCCCGCTCCATGTTGCTCTAGATCACGTGCTTTCCCCATGCAAACTCCCTGTGCTCCGTGTTATTGTTTCTCCCTCATGTGCTGCCCTCCAACCCCTGGAACACACCTCGCTCTCTGCGTTGCTCTCTCCTTTGTGTGAGCTCTTCCCCCAAAAACACTGCTGAGCTTCGTATTGCTCTCACTCTCTTATGTGCTTTCTACCCTTTTAATTTCCCCTGTGCTGCTGTCTCTCCCTCATCTGCTTCCCTCCCACCCCTGGAAAACACCCTGCTCTCTGTATTGCTCTCGCCTTCCTGTGCTTCCTCTTGACAACTCCCCTATGCTCCGTGATACTCCCTCGCTTGTGTACGCTTCTCCCCCTGAAAACACCACTGCGCTCTATATTGCTCTCTCCCTTATGTGCTTTCTACACTTCTAATCTCTCCAGTAACCTAAATTGCTCTCTCCATTGTCGTGCTTACCCCAAAACACCGCGGCTCATGTTGTTCTCTCCCTCATGTGCTATCCCCTACACAGACCCCTAGAAGCCCCGACAGCATTGGCAAAGCCAATAGGTGCCAAAGGCGAAACCTATTGCCTTTGCTAATGCTTGTTTTTATTTGTGAGTAGGGCCCATGCATTTTCACCCTACGCTCTCCAATTTTCCTACAAACGCATCCAGGTTGTAGGAGCTCTGAGCAGCAGGCGCTGCACTCAACCCACTTCAAAGGCACTTGCTGCGGGCAACGTTGGGCCTCAGAGGAGCCGGATTAGGAATCAGAAAGCCCCAGATGCTGCTCCTTCACCATGGAGACAAGCCGGGGTTTGTTGTGTGGCCGGTGTCTCGGGCCGGGCCTGTGGGCCCAGGGGTGGACAGGACACCACTGCACTCGGTGGATGGCTGGAGGGCCTTGGGCAGAAGATGAAAGAAGATGGCGGGTCAATGTGGCCTTCTCCTCTGGAGAGGGGAGGTCCGTGGCCTGGCTCACTGCTGGCACAAATGGGCCACTAGGCCGCTGAGACCACTATTAAGCAGCTGCGATGTCCCCTCCCACTAGTAGCTTCCTCTCTGAGAAGTATCTCCTCCACTTCTCACAGAGGGGTACCCCAGGGCACATTCGGGAACATTCACGGTAGCTGTGGCGTGGCAGGCCAGAGGCTGCATGAATGAATGTCGCTTTTTTATGTATTTATGTAGTCTTTTCATAAGCACCGTTAGTTTTGTCATAAAAGGATTCAGCGATTCGTCCAGGATAACACAGGGAAAGGCATCACCACTGCGTAATTTGAGCCGGTGGTTTCCAGTGCGGAGCACCGGCATATATTTTTGAGTGCCAGTACTTATTTTTTTGCCTCAAGTGTTTACTACATGGAAAAGAAAGAGAAAAACGAAAAAGCGTCACAAATAGAGAAACCAGAAGGCTGCAAGAGTGAGCCGAAGGGGCAGGGACTGGCTGTAAAGGGATTAAAGAGGCCCGAGATGGCTTCAGGATTATGCTGCCTCAGTATTCTGTGCTCGCACATTTAAATGCAGCAGCCGCATGTTTCAGAGGAGAGCTTTGGGCACCGGCACGTTTTTATTTACAAATTAACCACTGTGCATAACTAGAAAGCAGGTCCCTCCTTTCACTGAGACCCACTTGAGTGCCAGGTCACCAAGATCCTCCTAATTAGATAGCAAGATGTGTTGTCGAAAAAATATCAATACAGAGAAAACAAGCAATGGCACAGGCAATAGGTTTCGCCTATGTAAGAGCTATTGTCTTAACCAATGTGTTTTAGCCATATTGTACACCAGCGTGGCTGCTGTTCAGCATGGCTAAAGGTTTGTGGTGTAGAGGAGAGTGGCATAGAGTAGCTTAGAGTGGCTTAGAGTGTCACAGAACGTCGTGGAAGGTTGTAGAGTGAGGGCCGGGGAGTGGAGAGGCCTAGAGTGTCATGGAGTGTCATAAAGGACACTGTCCTAGAGTGGAGTAGAGTATCACAGAGTGTCATGGAGGATCGTACAGTGGAGGGTCGTAGAGTGGAGTAGCGTAGAGTGTCCTACAGTAAAGTAGCATAGAGTGTCGTAAAGTAAATTAGAGAGGAGTAGAGTGTTGTTTAGTGGAATGGAGTATCGTGTCAAGAGTGGAGTGTCGTGGAGTGGCCTAGAGCAACGTGGCATTGAGTAGCTAGAAAGCGACGGAGTGGCGTATAGTGGAGTAGCATAGAGTGGAGGAAAGTGTTGTAGAGTGGAATATCGTAGAGTGGAGTGGCGTACAGCAGAGTAGGATAGAGTGGAGTGTAGTAGAGTGGCCTAGAGCGACGTGGCATTAAGCAGCTAGAGAACCATTGAGTGGCATATAGTGGAGTGGCAGAGAGTGTTGTAAAGTTAATTAGAGCGGAGTAGAGTGTTGTTTAGTGGAACGGAGTACCATGTCGTGGAGTGTCGTAGAGTGGCCTAGAGCGACGTGGCATTGAGTAGCTAGAGAGCCATTGAGTGGCATATAGTGGAGTGGCACAGGATGGAGGAAAGTGTTGTAGAGTGGAATATCGTAGCGTGTAGTGGCGTAGAGCACAGTAGCATAGAGTGGAGTGGTGTAGAGTGCAGAAGAGTGTTGTTTCATAGAGTGGAAGGGCACAGAGTGGCAGGACATAGAATGTTGTGGTATGGAGTGGATTAGAGTGAAGTAGACTGAAGTAGAGTGAAGTGCCGTAGAATGGAGTAAAGTGTCATAGAGTGGAGTGGCTCAGAGTAGAGTAAAGTGGCACAGAGTGTCGTAAAGTGGAGTGTCATAGAGTGGAGGGGCACAGAGTGGAGTTGCATTGAGAGTGTCATAGAGTGTTATAGAGTGTTGTAGAGTGCAGTGGTGTAGAGTCACATACAGTGGAGTAGAGTAGAGTGTCGTAAAGTGGAAATGAGTAGAGGGTCGCAGAGAGGAGTTGTCTTGGAGTGTCGTACAGTGGAGTGTTTCAGAGTGAAGTGGAGCATCATAGAGTGCAGTGCTATAGAGTAGAGTGGTGTAGAGTGTCATAGAGTGGTGTAGAGTGGAGTGGCATAGACTTAAGTAAACTGAAGTGGAGCAGCACATCATAGAGTGGAGAGGAGTACAGTGTCCTAGAGTGCAGTATCGCAACGTGGAATGGCGTGGAGTGGTGTAAAGTGAAGTGGAGTGGCATACAGTGGCATGGAGTGGAGCAGAGAGGAGTAGAGTGGCGTACAGTTCTGTGGAGTGGAGTAGAGTGGAACAGAGCAGGGTACAGTAGGATAGAATAGAGTGTCGTAGAGTGCCATAGAGTGAGTGATGCAGAGTAGCGTGGAGTGTCGTAGAGTGGAATATAGCAACGCGGAATGGAATGGAGTGGTGTAAAGTGAAGTGGCATACAGTGGCATGGATTGAAGCAGAGAGGAGTAGAGTGGCGTACAATGGAGTGCCGTGGAGTGGAGTAGAGTGGAACAGAGTAGGGTACAGTAGAATAGAATAGAGTGCCGTAGAGTGCCGTAGAGTGCCATAGAGTGAGTGATGCAGAGTGGCGTGGATTGTCGTAGAGTGAAGTAGAATGGAGTAGAGCGGAGTGGCATAGCATAGAGGTCAATGAGTAGAGTGTTGTAGTGTGGACAGGGTTAGAGTGGGCTAGAGTGTCATAAAGTGGAATTGCATAGAGTGGAATATGTATGGTGCGATAGTTCATTGCTATTACAGAGAACACATTTTGAATTGAAATCACCATTATATTTGCACAGACATACAGTTTTACTGATAAAACTAAACAGTGCACAAACAATAACAAGTGAGAATGTCATCACCAATTGTATTGATTTGGTTGGATTGTATTAAAATATTTGTTTCCTCCACAATTCAGAATTTCAAAAACATGTGCTTCATTTGTGATTCCTAATTCTGATATAGTCTGAAATGTTTGCACAGATCATTTAAAGACATTTACATTTTGTTGTGAGCAAGAAAAAATAACATCCTACAGCCTTTCCTCTCACATAGGTAGCCACCATGATTGTCACATAAATCCTATAACTTTGAAGTCAGAGAAAGAAAGGTAAACACCAAGCTCCCGAGAAGACAAAGCCTGACATTTTTTCATGGTCTCTGAATACACAGCAAACGTGACAAGATAAGAACATAATTTAAGCCTGTTTACAGAAAAAGAGCACTCGTGGAAGAATACAAGGAGCGATGGTGAACAGGCTATGCTCCAAGGGAAGGACTAACTCAATCTGGACAGCCTAAAAACAAATAAAACTAGCAAATACTAAGCAAGCAAAAATGTAAGTGTAGGTGGCTGGCCTGGCTTATAGTGGGTACCTTGTGGTACTTACACCCTGTGCCAGGTCCAGTTATCCCTTATTAGTAGAATAGAGGTGTTTCTAGCAGCTTAGGCTGATAGAAGGTAGTTATGGCAAAGCAGCTTAGGCTGAACTAGGAGACATGCAAAGCTCCTACTACACCACTTATATCATATAGCACAATATCATAAGAAAACACAATACTCAGAGTTACTTAAAATAAAGGTACTTTATTTTAGTGACAATATTCCAAAAGTATCTCACAGAATACCCTCACTTGGAGGTAAGTAATATACACAAATTATATGTACACACCCCAAAACAGGTAAGTAACAGTAAGAAAAGTAGTGCAAACAATGTAGAATCACACTAGAATATAATAGGTAGACATAGGTCTAGGGGCAACACAAACCATATACTCCAAAAGTGGAATGCGAATCACGAATGGACCCCAGACCTATGGGAGATTGTAGAGGGTCGCTGGGACTGTGAGAAAACTGTAAGGGTGTCCAAAATACCCCACCCAAAGACCCTGAAAAGTAGGAGTAAAGTAACCCTACTACCCCAGAAAGACACAATAGTCGTAATAGGGGATTCTGCAAGAACCACAAGCACCAGAAAAACACTGAAGATGGATTCCTGGACCTGAGGACCCGTAAAGGAAGGAGACCAAGTCCAAGAGTCACGAAAGTGTCCAGGGGGGGCAGGTGCCCACTAGACCCTGGATGAAGGTGCAAAAGGGCTGCCTCTTGGTGGAAGAAGCCAAAGATTCTGCAACAACGAAAAGGACTAGGAACTTCTCCTTTGATGGAAGATGTCCCACGGCATGCTGGATGTTGCAGAAGTGTTTCCAGGCAGAAATACAGCAAACAAGCCATGCTAGCTGCAAGAGTCGCAGTTGAGGATTGTGGGTGCTGCCGGGGTTCAGGAAGGACCAGGATATCGCCCCTGGGAGGAGGAGACAGAGGGGGCACTCAGCAACTCAGAGAGCCCCCGCAGAAGCAGGCAGCACCGGCAGAAGTACCAGAGCAGGCACTTAGAAGATCTGTGAACTCAGAGTCACAAAAGGAGGGTCCCACGACGTCAGAGTCCAACTCAGCGAGTTAGGCAATGCAGGACGGAGTGCTGGGGACCCAGGCTAGGCTGTGCACACAGGTATCCTTGGAGAAGTGCACAGAAGCCGGAGCAGCTGCAAATCACGCAGTACACAGGTTTGCTGTCTGGCGTGGGGAGGCAAGGACTTACTTCCACTAAATTTGGACAGAAGGGCCACTGGACTGTGGGAGACACTTGGACCCAGCTCCTGTGTTCCAGGGGCCACGCTCGTCAGGATGAGAGGGGACCCAGAGGACCGGTGATGCAGAAGTTTGGTGCCTGCGTTAGCAGGGGGAAGATTCCGTCGACCCACTGGAGATTTCTTCTTGGCTTCCAGTGCAGGGTGAAGGCAGACAGCTCTCAGAGTATGCACCACCAGGAAACAGTTGAGAAAGCTGGCAGGAGTAGGCGCTACAATGTTGCTGGTAGTCGTCTTGCTACTTTGTTGCGGTTTTGCAGGCGTCCTGGAGCAGTCAGCGGTCGATCCTTGGCAGAAGTCGAAGAGGGAAGTGCAGAGGAACTCTGGTGAGCTCTTGCATTCGCTATCTGAGGAATAGCCCAGAGGAGAGACCCTATATAGCCAGAAAAGGAGGTTTGGCTACTAAGAAATGAGGCTTGGCTACTGAAAGAGGTAAGCACCTATCAGGAGGGGTCTCTGACGTCACCTGCTGGCACTGGCCACTCAGAGCAGTCCATTGTGCCCCAACACTTCTGAATCCAAGATGGCAGAGGTCTGGGACACACTGGAGGAGCTCTGGGCACCTCCCCTGGGAGGTACTGGTCAGGGGAGTGGTCACTCCCCTTTCCTTTGTCCAGTTTCGTGCCAGAGCAGGGCTGGGGGATCCCTGAACCGGTGTAGACTGGCTTTTGCAGAGATGGGCACTATCTGTGCCCATCAAAGCATTTCCAGAGGCTGGGGGAGGCTACTCCTCCCCAGCCCTTCACACCTATTTCCAAAGGGAGAGGGTGAAACACCCTCTCTCAGAGGAATTCCTTTGTTCTGCCTTCGTGGGCCTGGGCTGCCCAGACCCCAGGGGGGCAGAAACCAGTCTGAGGGGTTGGCAGCAGCAGCAGCTGCAGTGGAAACCCCGGAAAGGCAGTTTGGCAGTGCCCGGGTTCTGTGATAGAGACCCGGGGGATCATGGAATTGTCCCCCCAATACCAGAATGGTATTGGGGTGACAATTCCATGGGTGACAATTCCATGATCTTAGACATGTTACATGGCCATGTTCGGAGTTACCATTGTGACGCTACACATAGGTAGTGACCTATGTGTAGTGCACGCTTGTAATGGTGTCCCCGCACTCACAAAGTTTGGGGAATTTGCCCTGAACGATGTGGGGGCACCTTGGCTAGTTCCAGGGTGCCCACACACTAATTAACTTGGCACCTAACCTTCACCAAGTGAGGGTTAGACATATAGGTGACTTATAAGTTACTTATGTGCAGTGAAAAATGGCTGTGAAATAACGTGGACGTTATTTCACTCAGGCTGCAGTGGCAGGCCTGTGTAAGAATTGTCTGAGCTCCCTATGGGTGGCAAAATAAATGCTGCAGCCCATAGGGATCTCCCGGAACCCTAATACCCTGGTACCATATACAAGGGAATTATATGGGTGTTCCAGTGTGCCAATGAGAATTGGTAAAATTAGTCACTAGCCTGCAGTGACAATATTAGAAAGCAGAGAGAGCATAAACACTGAGGTTCTGGTTAGCAGAGCCTCAGTGATACAGTTAGGCACTACACAGGGAACACATACATTATGAGCACTGGGGTCCTGCCTAGCAGGATCCCAGTGACACATGGGCAAAAACAAACATACATACAGTGAAAATGGGGGTAACATGCCAGGCAAGATGGTACTTTCCTACAGAAAGTTGCTGCAAAGCCAGTGGTAAACACATACCCAAGAAAGCTTTCAGAATGTCCCCAAGTTGTGTTCACAAACCAGACAGCTGCACTGTTTGTAGGCTTCACCTAAAAATTAGTCACTTTTCAACTTAGGAAGGGTGTCACATGTGATCGTGCACACTGGATCGCAAGCACATATTGTGTCTTTGCGATCTAGCTCTGCAACATTTGCTGAAAACTGGAAATGGTGGGAAAGAGTCAGTTAGATGTCAGGCCTATGAAACAACCAAGAGATTCCCCATATGCCTGTGCACTCGAAAGGCGTCATGGGCTGGGGCAGAGCCAACCATTTGCCAGTTCTGTGGATAAAATGAGAGCTCTCAGTACAGGACCATGACTCTCGAAAGCTGGAATGACAGGGGCACAGTCAGAAACATGTCAGCCTACTGAGTGAATGCAAATATTTTATGAGAGCGCTGTCGCTCTGAAAGGTATGTTTGGCCGGAGCGAATCAGTCGAATTTGAGCCAGGAAGGTACACTGAGATAATTCACCAGAGACCAAGGCTTCAGAAAGGGCCAAAGTCACTCCATGTCAGTTCTATCAGTAACATGAGACCCTCCTCCGACCAGTATCTCTGACAGGTGTAAAGGGGCTGGGTGCAAACAATCACTTGTCATTCTCATAGGTAAAAAAAGAGATCTCTACAAAGGTCAATGCCTCTGTAGGGCTGGGGCCGTGTCAGTCCTATAGGTAAAATGTGAGTTGTTAGAGGGCTTCTTTCGCTTGACACCCTGACCGCCCCACCTCTGAGGCAGAGACAGGAATGGAGTGGACTTCTTACTTACACCTGCCAGTGAGTGTGCCCCCTGCACCCCAGCTCTCACCAGCTCTACTGTATTCTTTAGTGCAAAGTCTCTCTGCCAGCTAGAGGGGAGCAGAGTGCTCACAAGCTTCTGCGATCAGGTCACTTGCTCTTCAGCTTATGATCTCAGTGCCATAGCAGCATTTATTCACTTGTTTTTTAGTTAAGCGCTGACCAGGCCCTTGGGGGCATCAGAGTGCTTCACAGAGAACCGCCGGAGAACAAATTTGTTGTGTACAAAAAAATGTGCGTCAGGTTTGTACCACGCAATGTGGTACGTGTGTGATGCAAACCTTAAATGCGATTTATGAAGCCAGGCAAGGCCAATTTGCGTGGCCGTGAGTGCCTCCATAAATCTGGAGTAAGGCAACGCAGCGCTCTGGGAAAGCATTCCATGGGCGTTGTGTGGGTGTTCCATGCAACTCCCATGGATTTTGACGCATTCCCATATTTACCAGAACTGGTAAACCTGGAAGATGCACCAAAATGCGACGTCTTCCCAAGGGAGGTGCAACAAGGAGAAATAGCCTTATTTCTCCTCGTTATTTCCTCCTTGTATGTGTGCTGCGTTCCTCAAGGTAGTATGCAATGCTTAATTTGTGCTTGTTGTTTCCGGTGCAGGGCACTGGCACTTGTTTTTGAGGGCCGGCACTTATTTTTCTGCCTCAAGCATTTACTGCGAGCAAAAGACGCATATTGGAAAGACGGAGAAAGAAAAAATTTAAAAACATCACAAGGGAGAAAACAAAAAGCTGCAAGAGTGAGCTGAAGGGGCAGTAAGTGGCTGTAAATGAATTAAAGAGGCCTGAGATGGCTTCAGCATTACGCTGCCTCAGTATTCCTTGTTCGCACATTTTAATTGTAACAGATGTGTGTTTAAGAGGAGGGCTTTGGGCTCCGGCACATTTTTATTTACAAATTAAGCACTGGTAATATGTAGTCTGTGTGGCTCCAGTAGGCTGTCCTGAAGGTTGAGTCTCTCTGTAGCTGGTGCAGTCTGTCAGTATGTGCTGTGTACTGTGCCTGTTAGGTGTGCCACTGCCGTACTGGCAGTACCGGGTACCAGGCATTTACCAGTTGTGCTGGCCAGGTGGGGGCACTTTTAATTCTGTTGGGGGCCATCTTGTTACTGAAATCTGGTCGACCGCATTTCAGCATGTAGTGCTTATAAATAAATAGTGGTGAACCAATTTCTTTTAGAGCATGCTTCAAAACCGTTTGTTTTAGCATTTGGGTGGTTCCTGTCTCCTGTGGGGTCGCTACCAGCACCGCCCTCCAGGGTTTTGGTGCAGGATGAGCTGTTGAGTGGTCTGCTGTTACTTGGCTGAGAGAGTCAAGTACATAGATGATACAGGCTCTTCGAAATGGAAAACATTGCATTTTTAATGTGATCTTTGCAGAAATATAACATTGCATTGGAAATGACAGTCTATTCAGGAATTTAGAATTATTCGCGCCCCCTCCACCAGCCTGACGACAGTGCTACTAGTGAACCAAGAGGAGGACTGTCCTTTGTGCTTTTTACATGGCCTAGGGCGTTACTGTAGCTGAAGTAACATTATAGTCTATTACTTTTTGTGCATCGCTCACTCCGAACTGATGTATTTGAAGGTGCTCTCGTGTGACTATTTAGAAAAAGGAGGCACTGTGGGAAAGTAATTGCCTAGGATCACACAGTATGGTCGAGTGGAAGCCAGGATTCATGCAAGGTTTTGTGCAATGCAGCCACTACATGGTTATCTCATTCTCTCCCCTATTTTAGATCAAAGCTTTGTATTTAATCCTTTGAGGCACTAAATCAATGCACACTATTGAATGCACCCAGGCTATGTTTGTACTCTAGGGATGGGTGGTAGTAATGTTTGGGGATGGCGATGACTTCATACTGAAACTAAAATAACAAGCAGAGCACACAGCCTTGGTCAGTACATTGCAACCATATGTTCCACCTAGCTAAAAGTCTTTATCCATTCTTACCCATTCTTGAATTAATTCATCCACCCACTCCTCCCCATCCAACTATTCATTCATTGACCCATGCTGCCCTCTCTCCAGTTTCTTCTCCTTCACTCGATGACTGGACAAAGTTTGATAATATAAAATGTTTTGTAAAATGCACTGTATTTGCAATTTTTAGCAAACATTTCTTGTGGGAAACCTTCGCATACCCTTCTTGAAGTAGTCAGGTGCGCATGCGTGCCACATGCAGTAAGAGGGCTGGTCTGACAACAGGGTTGCTTTTGGTTCCTAGTCCGGCCCTGAGGTGTACTGAAGGTTGCCCTCTGTGCTTGGTGTTGACCGTGGGCCCTTGCACCTTCAGTCGGTAGGTGGCCTAGACGCCTCCAGAGGGGTGTACGGAAGCTTTTGTCCCTCTTTGTGTGGTGTACAGTGCATGGTATCTCCAGCTTCTCTTAGTATGCCACCAGTACTGTCCTAGTTGGGTTAAGTTAAGGTTGAGCCTCCATGCATGCTGTTGGATGCAGGTCCTTGAACCTTCAGTCTATTGGTGGCCTGTATGGCTTAAGATGGTGGTAGATAAGGTTAAGTCTCTGTACTTGGTATCTCAAACTTTTCTTAGTATGCGGCCCATGCTGTCCCAGTTGGGTTAATTTAAGGATGAGTCTAAGGATGAGTCTCTGTACTTGGTGTTGAGTGCAGGTCTTTGCACCTTCAGTCGGTAGGTGGTATGGACACCTCCAGATGGTGGTAGTTAAAGTTGAGTCTCTGTATTTGGTATCTCATCCTTCTCTTAGTATGCAACCTGTACTGTCCCAGTTGGGTTAATTTAAGGATGAGTCTCTGCACTAGATGTTGAGTGCAGGTCCTTGCATCTTCAGTCGGTAGGTGGCATGGACACCTCCAGATGGTGGTAGGTAAGGTTGAGTCTCTGTGCCTGGTGTACGGCGCGTGATAGCTCAAGCATCTCTTAGTATGCGGCCCATATTCTCCCAGTTGGGCTGCTCTGCACAGAACAGCAGGATGTCCCTTCATGGATTACCACTTTGCGCCACAGACAGGTCCCGCCCCTTGGCATTGCTGTAATTGGCTTCAATTTCCGACAGTTCCTTTTGCACGATCCCATCTGCTGAGTGACGACTCCGGTCCTATGGAGCTCTGTAGAGTCCGCAGGCCTAGACAATAGATAGTTCATCCGGTTCATTAATGAGTCCCTTATTAACATGCAATCGCATAATAATGAAAGGCTAATTGGCCCTTCTGGGCACTTGTATGTGAGCGGCGCTGACATTTGCATTTTAGAGAAATGAACAGTGTTTACTGCAGTATTCTGCTTCCAGTGATTCATTTGAAAAAAAAAAGAATTAGTGCCAGAGCCCAAAGCTTTATTAAGAAGCCTGCAGCCGGCTCCATCAAAGGTCAGGGTGCAGGACACGAGGGCTCTATAGTCTGGAATCCACCTCATGCCTCTTTAATCCATTGCAAGACACTCTCTGCCCCTTTATCTCGCTCCGTTTCATTCCTGCGTTCTCCCTTTCTCACAGTTTTCCAATCTTTCACTTCCTCCTTCTTTCGCCCTTGTTTGTGTTTTTTTTCTCTTGCAATGGACCAGAGAATGTAGAGTAAAAATAAGTGCTGGTCCCCTAAAATAAGTGCCGATGGACTTTGCTTCTGGTGAGTGTTTTGTTGACTCTGGCATAGACGGTGTTTCCATAGTCCAGCCTGCTAGAGATCAGGGCATGCATGATGGTTTTCTGGGTGCTGATTGGGAGCCATTTGAAAATCTTCCTCTGCATCTTCAGGATAAGGAAGCATGAGGCGGGGACGGCGTTGACTTGGCCGTCATCTTGAGTTTGCTGTTGATTATGACCCTGAGGTTATTGGCGGGGTGGTGGGCATGGATGTTGGTCCGTGCTCTGCTGGCCAGCAGGTGGAGTCCCACGGTGATGTGCTCTTCCTGAAGATAATGATTTCAGTCTTGTCAGTGTCCAGATTTAGACAGCTGGTCTTCATCCAGTGGGTGATTTCAGTCATACAGGCACTGAACTTGATCCGGGCATCTGGGAAGATCAAGGAAGAGGTGGAGGCATTCAGAATGGGTGTGAACATGGCACTGATGGGTTGCAGTCCTCTGGATTAGGCGTCGTGGAGGTAGGGGTCTGATTGGGCCCCAGGGTGGATGGACTTCATGGCGGTGGCGGTTTCTTCTGGGGTGATGACGTGCCATGTATCTAGCATTGGTTCTTTGGAAAAGATCGGGATGCGTTTGGCGAGCTCTGTCAAGTCTGGCTGTGGGCGAAAGTTACTGTAAATGGTGGTAATTTTGTTGCTGCAGAATTGAAAGAGATTGTTGCAGAGGTCCTTCGAGGGGGTGATTGATTTGGAGGCAGCCAATGGTGAGGTGAAATCTTTTACAATGGCGAACATTACTTTGCTTTTGTTGATTCTGGTATCAATGCGGTCTGCCAGAGTCTCATGTTTGGTGGTCCGAATAATTGGTGGTAGCATCTTAGGGTGGATTTGAATGTGCTCCTATGTGCATTGTCCTGGCTCATTCTCCATTTGTTCTCTAGTTGTTTCAGCGGCATTTTATAAGTCTGAGTTCCTCTGTGAACCAACTGGCCTGGGCTTTGGATCTTGTATTGCTGTGTTTGTGGGGTCCTGTGGAGTAGGAGCAGGTGGTGATACAATTGCTCAAATTCTTGATGGCTTTGGGGAGGCTGTTGCTGCGTTCGCCTTGGTGGGTATTGACAGCGGTGCTCCAGCCCTTGTCAGTGATTCTGTTCTAGTTTCGGCGGGCTGGTCTGCCAGTTGGTGAGTGTGCATTGGATCGGGGAAGGAGGGATACTGAGTTTAACAAGGGTGTGGTCTGTCAAGGGGACGAGTGTGGGCCCGTGGAGTCGGATGTTTACTGAAGTTGGTGAAAATAGGATCCAGGAGGTGTCGTGTGACCTGGGTAGGTCCCTTTACTAATTCCGTGAGTCTCAGGCTTCCAAGGTCTCAATGAGTGCTCTTGAGTAGGGGTCAGCATGGTCTCCGAGTAGGGTGTAATTGCTAGCATCGAGGGCAAGTGGTGCGACGAAGTCCGCAATGATGTTGGTGAAGTTGGTGCATGGTTGGCTCATTCTAGTGATTAATTTGTAGAAATAAATTATTAAATAATAATTGCAAGGGCCCACTATTTTTCCTTACCTCAAAGGGGTGCCTTTTGTCTGACTTTAGGACTGTATTATAATCTCTTAGAAAGTGGCCCACCTGACACAGGAATGTTTTTACGCAGCAAGACTGATCTGGAGGCTGATACTTTTAGTTACAGCAAAGGACTCTGGGAATTATTGCAGCCTGTAGCAAGATTTATATTATTATAAATGGAAAATGGTAAGATGGGGGTAATTAGAAAGAAATAAAATAGAGTCATTCTAATATGTGAATCTAGTGGGTACTTCAAAAATCTTCCCCTATCCATTTATGCTCTAATTTGTTCAAAAGATACCAGATGCACTCAAAACCTAAGTCCGATTTCAGTTTTAAATCATCCAAAAAGTAAGATTTCATAGAAACCATGTGGCGTCCAAATCTTTTATTGACACAGGTGAAGTTAAGTCTTCAAAATGCACACATTGTTTCTTTCACGTGTTTCGTCACTCTCGTGTCTTTTTCAAGGCTAATGGAACTTGAAAACCTGTCCATTCCCGAATCAGTGGTGGCTTCATGGGATGAATGTGTATGCATCAAAAAGCAGCAGTAAGTCATTGGAGTAATGTTCAAGTCCCAAAAGGAGAATTATAGAGACGTCTGTTTTCAAGGTCTGTTCAATATTTGCTGAAATAGTTGCTGCTCTTGCTAGGGACGCCGCATCCCAACCCATCTCAGCGTTTCAGGTTGGTACTTATCATGGTCCCTAAACTATGGAAGTCACTTCTTCCTAGGACCATATGCAAATATTGCACAGTCTTGGAATATAATTATTTCCAGTATCAAGCCTATTGTACTACCCAGATTTAATTACGGAACTGTGTTGCCTACTCTGAGGACGACTTTCTCGCTCGAGTGTCGCATTTCAGCAAATATTGAACAGACTTTGAATATAGACGTCTTAGATTTTGCGTGCGTCTGGTATCCGTTTCAATGGATCCCTAGTGGGCGACGGATTTTCATGCCTTGGGTAGTAGAGCATTAATACTCAAAAGCACCATATGGACTACTTCTGTTGTAAATTACTAAACCCATTGCTATTATTGCTCATTGATTCAGAGGTGTGATAGTTATATCACTGCTACCTGTACACATTCCATTTGCACTCTTAATTGCCTTTAACCCGAAGAGAAAATAATTTCTACTTAGTTTGTTGTTGAAATAATCCCTTCCCCAAGACTAGACCCAAGAAATGTTGGAAGATACTTTCCTGAATTGGCCAACAGTGACAATTGTGTCAACCTGTGCTAGGCAAGGAGCCTGCCTGCAGGGGGGTAATGAGACCCAAAGAGGAAGTGTCTCTACAGTTTGTAATGTTCCAGGTAACTAGCCTGCTGACCGCAGATAAACTGCATCAAGATGAATTTGTGGACTCACTTCTACTGGGGGTTCCACTCACACAGCTCTTTACAAGAATGTAAACAAAGATATAGTCAGAGAACAAAACTGCTGGAGGAGTATGGACACAGCTGTAGTGCAAACTTATAGGGTCCTGTTAACAAAGGTAAATTTACACACAAGTAAATCTACACATGTAAATTTACTCTCACACTATGGAATAACTTTACACTTCGAAATGGTGACTAGCCAAAGTAGTATATTTACTGCAAAGGATAGAAGTACATGTCTCCACCCCCTGAAAAGAGGGGACGGAGCCCAATTTACATGTGTAAGGTTACTACTTGTAAGTTTTCACATGAAGGCAGAATTCTCCACAACATAAGTGGGGATCTCCAACACCGTGACAGAGATCACGACTGCCAAGGTGGAGATTTCTCAAGGGGGAAAAAATAGGGAAAATTACTAACGTTTATTAATTTTCTTTTAATGTTTTTGTATTTTATTGTAAAATAATACATGTAAACTAAATTAAAATAATTGTTTTCTACCCTCGAAATAACACAATGAAACCTCAGACCATATTACTAGTTGAAAATAAATGTTTATTAAATAATTAAATAAATAATTTAAATATAGTAATTCTTTTGATCAATATTTGTTTTTAAGCAAAATAAAATAAAAACATTCTACCTGGCATTTTATCTTACGTACTATTTAATACATTGAATTAAAAGTTGTGTTTAGTTAATGTAAGTTACATATTTTTTAATGAAAGATTACAATTTACTTTTCAGATGTAAACTACTAAAATATTTAATATTCTTTTTTCATAACCTTTAAAACTGAAGTACTTATATCACATAATTTATGATCGAAACAATGTAATGATTCTAACATTATTTCCTCCCGGCAGTGATTTGATGCCCCTGAGTCCATTGTTTTGAATGGGCGTCTGTTGCAATACCTGTGAGTGACCTTGTGTGGCGCCTGACTTACTTTAAGACTGACCTAGAGTACATGTTCCCACAAACCCCGTCCCTGCCATATTTATTGCTAAGTAGTAAACTTACATGTGCAGAGATCTCCCTAAGAACATATTGGGGAGGTGGAGTTTTGGACGCATAGCTTTGTGAATTACATCTTGTATTAAGTACACTACCGCGGCACTACTTTGCATATTACAAAATACAGTTTGTGAACCAGGCCCTTAATGTCTGCAATAACAAGGCTGACTTTATCCATCTCTATCAGACTATATGAACTCTTAGGTCGCAGGTTCCCTGATAAAGAGCCTTAGAGCAGTACTGCCCTCTATGGGACACGTTTGATAGCAGCCTCTTATGATGACAGAATTACCTAAATATTTTGCATTTTCTACCTCAGTATTTCTGTTTCCTGTCACAACATTTCATCTTGTGAACCATTTTAATCAATTTTCCATTTTGGCTATTTGATTAATATTTAACTTTTTATTTAATTTGGTTGAAATGATTTATAATAATTCAATATGCCACTGAAAAGATGTTCTATTATACTTGGTGATCACATAGCAGTTTCATTATTTAAAAAAGGAAATATAATTACACAGCTTCATTTTCAAATTAATTTGCTGGGACCTTCATTTCATGAATTCTTCGGGTGTAGTTTCTATTTGGCTGACACACTGTTCAGTCTCCTGGGCCCCACGCACTATAGTGGTCCATGTAGGCCAGGGCCCCTCTGAAGCGCCTGTGCCAATGTAAATACCCGGTGTACAGAATAGAGTGTTGCTCTCCTCCTTGTACACAGGTGTAGGTGGTTGCACCATCATGGCACTCCTATGCCCTCTCACCTCCTCACTTCCTGTGCCCATGGCCGGACTGGCAGGAGCAGTGCAGAGGTCACTCCAGGGCACAGAGGGCCTGCCAGGAGAGGGAGAGAGAATGGAAGAGGAGGAGGTGGGAGAGCAGGAGAGATAGAGGAAGGGAAAGGGGAGAGAAAGAGGTGCAGGAGGAAGAATATGCAGAAGTATTAAAGCCATACAAAGAAAGGGGAGGGAAGGAGGGCGACGTGGAAGCAGATGGGAGAGAGCCTGAAGCAGAGCGTTATACAAGTAAATAGGAGGGAGAGCTAAGACACGAGAAAAGGGTGTCTTGTCCCATAAAGGGTACATCACAAGCGCAGACGGCAACTTCAGGGGCGTGTCCAGGGGCCACTGGCGTCAGAGCCAGAGCCCTCCATCAGTCCCCGGGGCAGGGTCAGTGCACGCGAGAGGCAAGTGAAGGGCGGGCACTGCTGCTAGGAGTGAGGAGCTGGCACTGGAGAGACGTGTGAGGAGCTGGCACTGCTGCCAAGTGTGAGGAGCTGGCACTGGTTTGAAGTGTGAGGAGCTGGCACTGGAGTGAAGTGTGAGGAGCTGGCACTGGGTCGAAGTGGGAAGAGCTGGCACTGGAGGGACGTGTGAGGAGCTGGCACTGGTGTGAAGTATGAAGAGCTGGCACTGGAGTGAAGTATCAGGAGCTGGCACTGCTGCCAAGTGTGAGGAGCTGGCACTGGTTTGAAGTGTGAGGAGCTGGCACTGGTTTGAAGTGTGAGGAGCTGGCACTGGAGTGAAGTGGGAAGAGCTGGCACTGGAGGGACGTGTGAGGAGCTGGCACTGGTGTGAAGTATGAAGAGCTGGCACTGGAGTGAAGTATCAGGAGCTGGCACTGCTGTGAAGTGTAAGGAGCTGGCACTGGAGGGACGTGTGAGGAGCTGGCACTGGAGTGAAGTATGAGGAGCTGGCACTGCTCTGAAGTGTGAGGAGCTGGCACTGCTGTGAAGTGTGAGGAGCTGGCACTGGAGAGACGTGTGAGGAGATGGCACTGGTGTGAAGTATGAGGAGCTGGCACTGGAGTGAAGTATGAGGAGCTGGCACTGGAGTGAAGTGGGAAGAGCTGGCACTGGAGAGTCGTGTGAGGAGCTGGCACTGGTGTGAAGTATGAGGAGCTGGCACTGGAGAGACGTGTGAGGGGCTGGCACTGGAATGAAGTGTGAGGAGCTGGTACTGTAGTGAATTGTGAGGAGCTGACACTGCTGTGAAGTTTGAGGAGCTGGCACTGGTGCCAGTTTGAGGAGCTGGCACTGGATTGAAGTGTGAGGAGCTGGCACCGGAGTGAACTGTGAGGAGCTGGCTGCCACTGGAGTGAAGTGTGAGGACCTGGCAGTGGAGTGAATTTTGAGCAGCTGGCACTGGACTGAAATGTGAGGAGCGGGCACTGGAGTGAATTGTGAGGAGGTGGCTGGCACTGGAGTGAAGTGTGAGGAGGTGGCTGGCATTGGAGTGAAGTGTGAGGACCTGGCACTGGAGTAAATTGTCAGAAGCTGGCACTGAACTGTGAGGAGGTGGCTGGCACTGGAGTGAAGTGTGAGGACCTGGCACTGGAGTGAATTGTGAGAAGCTGGCACTGGACTGAAGTGTGAGGAGCTGGCACTGGAGTGAACTATGAGGACTTGGCACCGCTGTGAAGTTTGAGGAGCTGGCAATGGTGCCAAGTTTAAGGAGCTGGCACTGGAGTGAACTCTGAGGACCTGGCACTGGTGCCCAGTTTGTGGAGCTGGCACTGGAGTGAATTGTGAGGAGCTGGCACTGGTGCACAGTTTGAGGAGCTGGCACTGGAGTGAAGTGTGAGGAGCTGGCACTGGGGTGAATTATGAGGAGCCGGCACTGGACTGAAGTGTGAGGAGCTGGCACTGGAGTGAACTGTAAGGAGCTGGCACTTGTGTGAAGTGTGAGGAGCTGGCACTGGAGTAAAGTGTGAGGAGCTGGCACTGGAGTGAAGTGTGAGGAGCTGCACTGGAATAAAGTGTGAGAAGCTGGCACTGGTGTGAAGTGTAAGGAGCTTTCACCTGTGCTAGATGTGAGGAACTGTCACTGCTTCTAGGAGTGATGGGCTGGCACTGGAGAGACGTGTGAGGACCTGGCACTGGAGTGAATTGTGAGGAGATGGCACTGGACTGAAATGTGAGGAGCTGGCACTGGAGTGGACTGTGAGGAGGTGGCTGTCACTGGAAGGAAGTGTGAGGAGCTGTCACTGGAGTAAAGTGTGAGGAGCTGGCACTGGAGTGAAGTATGAGGACCTGGCACTGGAGTGAAGTGAGAGGACCTGGTTCTGGAGTGAATTGTGAGGAACTGACACTGCTGTGAAGTTTGAGGAGCTGGCACTGGTGCCCAGTTTGAGGAGCTGGCACTGGAGTGAAGTGTGAGGAGCTGGCACTGGTGCACAGTTTGAGGAGCTGGCACTGGAGTGAAGTGTGAGGAGCTGGCACTAGCGCACAGTTTGAGGAGCTGGCACTGGAGTGAAGTGTGAGGAGCTGGCACTTCAGTGAATTGTGAGGAGCTGACACTGGTGCACAGTTTGAGAAGCTGCCACTGGAGTGAAGTGTGAGGAGCTGACACTGGAGTGAAGTGTGAGGAGCTGGCACTGGAGTGAAGTGTGAGGAGCTGACACTGGAGTGAAGTGTGAGGAGCTGGCACTTCAGTGAATTGTGAGGAGCTGACACTGGTGCACAGTTTGTGGAGCTGGCACTGGAGCGAGGTGTGAGGAGCTGACACTGGATTGAAGTGTGAGGACCTGGTACTGGAGTGAACTGTGAGGAGCTGGCATTGGTGTGAAGTGTGAGGGGCTGCACTGGAGTGAATTGTGAGGAGCTGACACTGGTGCACAGTTTGTGGAGCTGGCACTGGAGCGAAGTGTGAGGAGCTGGCACTGGAGCGAAGTGTGAGGAGCTGACACTGGAGTGAAGTGTGAGGAGCTGGCACTGCAGTGAATTCTGATGAGCTGACACTGGTGCACAGTTTGAGGAGCTGGCACTGGAGTGAAGTGTGAGGAGCTGGCACTGCAGTGAATTGTGATGAGCTGGCACTGCAGTGAATTGTGATGAGCTGACACTGGTGCACAGTTTGAGGAGCTGGCACTGGAGTGAAGTGTGAGGAGCTGACACTGGATTGAAGTGTGAGGACCTGGTACTGGAGTGAATTGTGAGGAGCTGCACTGGTTTGAAGTGTGAGAAGCCGGCACTGGAGTGAAGTGTGAAGAGCTGGCACTGGTGTGAAGTGTGAAGAGCTGCACTGGTTTGAAGTGTGAAGAGCTGCACTGGTTTGAAGTGTGAGGAGCTGGCAAAGGAGGAGCTGGCACTGGAGTGAATTGTGAGGAGCTGACACTGGTGCACAGTTTGAGGAGCTGGCACTGGAGCGAGGTGTGAGGAGCTGACACTGGATTGAAGTGTGAGGACCTGGTACTGGAGTGAATTGTGAGGAGCTGGCATTGGTGTGAAGTGTGAAGAGCTGGCACTGGTGTGAAGTCTGAGGAGCTGGCATTGGTGTGAAGTGTGAGGAGCTGCACTGGTTTGAAGTGTGAGGAGCTGGCACTGGAGTAAATTGTGAGGAGCTGGCACTGGTGTGAAAAGTGAGGAGCTGCACCGGTTTGAAGTGTGAGGAGCTGGCAAAGGAGGAGCTGGCACTGGAGTGAACTGTGAGGAGCTGGTGCACAGTTTGAAGAGCTTACATTGGGAGGCAGTGTGAGAAGAAGCCACCGGTGAGCTCCTTACACTTGGAACAAGCACCACAGTCCATCTGAACAAATGTGCTGGCCAGCGCAGGAAGGCTGAAGGAGGCTGGAGTGCTTTACTGGATACCTCGAGAGTCAATAGGGCCTGATTTAGATCCCGGAGGATTGAATACTCTGTCACAAACGTAAAGGATATCCCGTCTGCCGTATTACGATCTCCATTGGATATAATGGCTTCGTAATACGGCGGACAGGATATCCGTAACATTTGTGATGAGTGTTCCCCTCCACCGAGATGTAAATCAGACCCTTAGACATTGCTTTCCTTCTAAGAGCACAACCATATGCTATATGATTGGCAGAAGAAAGAGAGACAATGTCAAATCTTCAGCATCCTTTTAGGGGGGTTTCAAAGTTACTTTGGGCCTGATTACGAGGCTGGAGGTCTTGAGACCGCTAAGCCTTGCGGTGGCGGTCAGGACTGCCACTGCTGTGGAGGTCTGACTGCCACATTACGGCCCTGGAGGTCAGACGCTGGCGTACCGAGATTGGTGATCCCGATGGGCTGACGGTGGTGGAGTTCAGAATCAGCCAGGGCAGCGCTACCTTGCTGATTACGACCTGGTTCGCCGCCAGCTGATACGCCATGAAAAGGCTGGCAGAGAATAAGTGCAGGAGACCACAAGGGGCAACTGCACTGCCCATGCCCTGCCCTCTGCCTAGCACCCTTGCAATGCTCACCCCCTGCTGTGCAGACAGTGAGCATTGCGAGGGTGGTGGTGCCCCCTGCAGCAGCAGCATTGCCGCTGGCTTGTTTATGAGCCAGAGACAATGTTGCCGTTACTTTCCCCCTGGGCTGACGGGTGGACACCCTGGTTTCCACCCATCAAGCCCAGTGGGAAAGTCGTAAAGGGCCCAGCGGGGAGGTAGCCGGCATGGCCGCAACCTCCCCGTCAGAAATTTGATGGACGGGTTATCCCTTCCGCCGAACTTATAATTAGGCCCTTTGTGTTTCATAGTGTTTGGTCTTCTAGCAGTAGTGAACTCCCTTTCCCTTCATCTTTCTGTCACTTCTTTTATTTGGGTGGCTTAAAAGATACAACAAATATATCTATCTTTTTCTGCTTTTGTATAATTTTTAAAAATGTTTTGGTGAAAATGACTGGTGTTAGAACTGGGCCGTTTCTTGAAGAGTATGTTACTAACATCAGAGCAAAGCTATTTCTTTTTGTTAGGTACTGAGTTGTATAATACAGGGTCAGTGGGCCATGCTTCAGTCAAGGGCTGGCTTTAGCTGTGGTGGCGCCCCCCCATGACCTCTTCCACAGATTACAGCACTGCCACCCTCCAGCAGTGCCCCTCATCTCTCCAAAGCCCCTCTCTCACGTGCATTTAATTTGTTTTATAGTGCTATTCATTGCAGTGTAGGGTGTCAGAGCACTTTACATCACAAACACATTGTTCAGAGCCAATAAACCGTATGAGTCCAAATCAGGCTATAGAAATTTTACATAAAACAAGGATTATATATTGTAGGAATCCCATGTCATCCATACCATTAGGCAGTATATTTTAGGTGTTTGGTCTGGAAACGGTCAAATTAAGGACTTAAAATGAACCACATTGGTTGTGGTTGACTTTATTAATAAGAATGTATTTCTACTGAAACAACCCCTTTTTAGCAACATTAGGATAATGAAAAATTGAGGAAAAATATAACTTTCCAACCTACACTTTGAAGTTTGGATGCAGCTCTTTGATGATAGTTCATGGGTCACTGTGCTATATTGGGATTGTAACTTATGAACTGCAAGTAACAAAAGTATCTCTGTGACAAAAGCAGTGACCCACTGAGCTATTGAGATAAAATATATTCTGTGATCTGCATGGTACATGTTCTTTACAGCAGGCACATTAACCCTCTGCGCTAATTTATGATGAGTCAAAACTGTCACTAGCCAAAACTCCGATCTCTCTCCAGCAGGAACATTGTTCACCAGAGTTGTCTTGACATTTTTATTGTTGCCTGAAAACTGCTGGACATACAAGGAATTCTGCACCGGCCCTTTTAAACCCATAAGTTATTTCTAAACATAGCACCCCGCGAGCTCAGAGCCCGGTGCGGCTGCACCGATCGCACAGCCCTAAAGCTGGCCCTGCCGATAAGCAAATCACGTCTTGTAATGTAGACACTATTTTGTAGAGGACACGCTGTATGGTGACATGTGCAACTTTGCGCAGCAGGTATATTATAGAAAACCAGTACAATAAATTCTGCCTAGAGCTGAACAACACAATAACTTAGACAAAGAACCTGCAGGGCTGAAATCACAAAAATGGAAAGTGTTAAATGTAATAAAATTAGCACAGTGTTAAATTCGTATTTCACATTGCTCTTTTTCTTGTGTCTCGTCTTTATGGCAGGCTTAAATGAAGGTCCTCCTGCAAGGAGTGAGGCAGAAAGCTTCAGAAGTGTTCAGAGACAAGAAACTACTGTGTAAGATGCCTGCAATACAACAGTGAAGACTGCCATCTACTGGTACTGCCCCGATACTGCTGGTGATCTGGAACCAAATACGTTGGTGAACACTGACCTCCTGTGGTGACATTCAGCTACTGCATCTGGGCTTGACGTGGGTTCCATGTATGGATCAGAAACTGGCCCTGTAACCTACCTGGATGTGTTTCCTAAGAGGGGGTGCCTCAGTATGACTGGTATGGAAGTGGCAGTGCTTATATTCTAGCCGCTCTCTTTCTTTCTGTGGGAGCGCCCTCTAGTGGCATGAGCTGGAAAGCCACCGCTGAAGGACATGGAGACCGCAGCAAACTGCACCGGCGTCTGCGGCTGCCACGCGGAGGGCACCAACAGCAGCCAGAAGGCGTGGAGGCTGCTCCAGGAGCTGTGCCGGGCCACCCAGGTAGGGGTGCACTGACAGGCAGTGGTGCTCTCTTACCACCAGGGCCTGCTCCACGTCAGGGCACTGCGCTCAGGGGCGGAGGTGGATTTAAAAGTCACCATCTGATTCATATTATACCAACAGGGCTGGGATTTTTATATCAAGGGCCGTAAAAAAAGTCAATATAAACTTTCAACTGCACATTCAATATCGAAACAATTCCAAAGTATTGTAGAGCAGTGTAAGATGTCCCTGAGTTGTTATTAAAGCGATCAGAGGCAGTATTGCTGGGAAATGAAAAATGTGGAGGGTTTTACACAACATTCTGTTGTACGAGGTCCTGACTCGCCAGAATCGTAAAACATGAGCAAATGGCCTTCTTTCCTCTAGTAAAGGTGTCGACCCTAAGGACCTGCACTGTTATATGTTATGGAATATGTTATGTAATGATAGCTTTTATGTTGCAAACCAGCTCTTGTATTCAAACATGTATTCGAGGGGCAGCAAAGAGACATATAAAGTCGGGCGACGAAAGAACCGAGCAGGTTAATTGTTTGAAATTCTCGAGAAAAATAATTTTCAGAAGGCTCCTGGTTGGAGGCGGCCCTACATTCCCTCGGGAATGATAGAAATGTGTTGCAGAACATAGCGCCTAGTATAGTTAGGACCGATCGCCTAATAACTGATTGTGTGAAGATATGTTGTGTAACTTCATGTCGTTGGATGAATCTTGGTAACCACACCCCTCATCCCCTGGAGGTGTCTACATTCGGTCCTAAGTTAGACAAAGTGCATTATTTTCTAGTCAGGGGATTGGTTTTTGTGAAAGCTCTTTCTAGACTCTGTTCAGTACCTAAGTCCAGATACCATTCATTAATGTGCGATCTGGGACTGCGAGCGGCAGCGAAAGGTGTTTCCTGCAGGCAAGGGTGGTTACCGATCCCGGAACAATTCAGCTGAAGGCACAAGTCACCTGTAGGAAGGAGCCAGTGGGAGATCTAAGTTGACGGAAAGTAAAGGTAACAAAAATCAGATAATTTAAAACAAATTTTTGCACAAGATATCAAATATTCATTAAAAAATCCTCCTGTGAGCACACGAAGTGGAAAATTTACCAAGATTACCACAACGCTGTGCAGAAATCTGCAGCAAAGCATTGCCTGAACAGCAAAATGTAATGAAAAGCCATATTTACAACACGTTGGACGCCAATGATTTCATCAGCCATGCATGTGCAAAAAAGGCCATCTTAGCGCAACGCGAAACATGATTTGGGGCCTGATTACCGCCTTGGCGGATAGGATGCTCTCTCACAAACGTGACGGATATCCAGCCCGCAATATTACAAGTTGCATTATATCCTATGGAACTTATAAAATGGCGGGCGGGATATCCGTCACTTTTGTGACAACTCTCCCATCCGCCAAGGTCGTAATCAGGCCCTTAATGTTCAAGCAAAGGTGGCCAACCGGGGTCTTAAGGCACACCCTCCAGTATATATCTCCATGAACAGACACCTCAAGCGATAACTACGCAATATGCGTAATATGTGATGGGAAAATTAAGTGCTAGGATTCCACGCAAAGGGAGGTCGCTCACTATCCATGAGATTACAGGAAGTCCTAGGGATTTTTTGCGCTGTTCCCACCCCATGAACTCCACTCTGCATGAACTGTGGGGGGTGGAGTTACTAGACGCAAAAGTATTTAGCAGTTGCTGCGTTCTCTTCATTTTTCACCACAAAGATCCTTTTACGCCCTTAAGTTGATTGACGCTGATGCTTACTCTGCTGTGTACAGCATTGCTTAGCATCTCAACATCCCACTCTAAAGCACAGCAAAGTTTGGCCCAAATTTCCCACCTTGAAGGTTAAGCATTGTGCCTGGTATTGTTACAAGAGATGCTGTGAAGCAGTTTGAGAAGGTGCAGGGTTAGGAAGAGCTATGGAGGGGTACCATTGAAGAGGACTGCTGGTTGACTGTATTTTATGTCATTTATAGTTCCTTCTAGGAATTTTATGGCTATGTCACTTCACCAACATGTCAAAGGTAGCAAAAGAAACATCATGGCCCTCATTACAACTTTGGCGGGCGGCAGTTGTAACCGCTGCGCGGCCGCCAATGCGGCAACACTTCTGCGGTGGCCATTTCACCATCCCTGCTGGGCCGGCGGGCGGAAACTAAGTTTCCGCCTGTCGGCCCAGCGGAGATGTCGGCCACAACACGGGAGCCGGCTCCAAATGGAGGCGGCGGTGTTGCGGCGGTGCGACGGGTGCAGTTGCACCTGTCGCGCTTTTCACTGTCTTCTATGCAGACAGTGAAAAGCTCCATGGAGCCGGGGCAGGGGGCCCGCAACTCCCCTTTCCGCCAGTGTTTTCATGGCGGTTCCTACCACCATGAAAAGGCTGGCGGGAGGGGGACTCGTAATGCCCTGGGCAGCGCTGCCCTGGAGGATTACAACCGCCGGGACCAACGTGGCGGTAAACCGCCGGTCTCGGCGGTGCGACCACAGCGCTTACGCCGCGGTCGTAATTCCATGGATTGCACCACCAGCCTGTTGGCGGTGCATCTGACGAAACAGCCCTGGCGGTCTTTGACCGCCAGGGTTGTAATGAGGGCCCATGTGTCTTTTAACCCCTGATGGCATCACTGTGTTAGCCTCTTGTCCTTTACTTAATCAGTCACCTGGAACAGGCAAGGAGTGAAAACTACAGCATGTAAATATGGCTCTTGGAGAACCATACACAGAACTAGGAAGGACGGAAGACTAGGGGTGAGATTTACTAACATCTTGGGTCGTGGACACACCACTTTTTTGGGGCAGCCACAATGCAAAATGTTATTTGTGATTTACTAAGCCAAATCAGATTTGGTTAGCTTGACGCAATCTCAGATTTTCTAAGGTGAGTAAACCTATATTTGTGCCAAAATGCTGCGCCTGCCTGGAACAGGCGTAGCGAGGATAAATATTATTTCTCCTCGTCACTTCCTCTTCCTATGCGTGCTGCATTCTTAGAAAGAGGAAAATGCACAACATAATCTTGTAATGCACGCACCTTTGCATCACGGTGCAAGCGTGTGTGGGTTGGCGCTAGGCAGCACATAGTGCGCAAGCACTAGGAGACAGCAGAAATGTTCCATATCTTAGTAGATACAACCATGGCAGATATCCCAACCGCCAGATTACGATCGCTGTAGGCTATAATGGGATTGTAATACGGTGGATGGGATATCTGTCACATTTGTGACGGAGTAACCCTTTCCACCAGGATCTTAGTAGATATGGCACCTTTCTGCTCTCTCCCTTTCACGCAACGCAGCAACTTTGCGTGCTGTCCTGTGTTGGGTGAAAAATTACTAAGGGCCTGATTTGGATGCTAATGGAGAGGGGTACTCGGTCATAAATGTGACGAATATCCCGTCCACCATATTACAATCCCATTATAGCCTACAGCGATCGTAATCTGGCGGATGGGATATCTGCCGTGTTTGTAACGGAGTATTCCCTCCACCAGGATTTAAATCAGGCCCTTAATATCTCCCCTAGGCCTGTAGGAACCACTCCTGCTGCGCTTTCATTATCCTCGAAAAGAGGAGTATAAAGGGTAGCGTTGGATGACACACAAGGGGTAGCATCTGGCTGTTCCTGATTGACGTGTGTGTAAGCACAAGACTTCTTGGCACGCTGACGTACAGCGCTTTGTAGTAATTTAACTGGTTCCCCACTTTTGCTCAAGCAGCTGCCACCAGGTAATGCTGGGAAAACAGGATCAACTCCCCTAAACAGCAGGCAGTAAGAGCAGGGACTCACTACTTCACCCATCTCTTCACCCCTAGTGAGTGTTTCATCAAACTCAACGCCCAGGCGCTTGACGTCATCTCCAGTTCCAAGACAAGCAGCTGCAATGCTTATTGAGTGATAAATGTCCCTCAGAATGTCAAGGTTGTGAGCCAGGGAACATTGAAGACACTCCATTTTAATTCAGTTCTGAATTATATCATATGAAGGACACAACTGTGTCCCGTTAACAGTGATCGTTTGTGAGTTTGAATATTACCTGCACGTCATTGGCTTAAAGGTGAAACTCAGTATCCCCGAACTATTGTTGACATGGGGACAAACAGGACCTCCGGGGGACACCGTACAGCACATTCCACCAATCAGATTCAAGTCCATTCATGACTGCATACCTCTCACAGTTAGCAAGAAGAGATCTGAAGTGGTCTTTGGCCAGCACCAATGCCCCCGCCCAACCTCCAAGCATCCAAGTAGGACGTCAAAGGCTGGATGTACATCTGCAGACTAGAGTGACAGAGTCCCCTTTCTCCTTCATGGCCTCTGACTGTGTGTATTCCATAGGAGCAGGAAGTAGGAGTGCAGGGGGGCTGCAGCACCCCCAAAATAACCATGCTGGGGTTCAGAAAGTGAAAGAGTAATAAAGATGCCTTAAATTTTGTTTTTATCTCCTCATATTTGTTATACGTGCAAAGACAGAGGTCAAATGCCAGGCTACATCTTCTCTCAAAGTGTTGCTTATTCTTTTAACAAGGAGATTGGTGTTTACTTTTCTTTCTCTGACTGCAAGGTAAGTGGTTTACGTAAAATAAACTATCTAGTAATCTACGTGGGGTGAAAGAGAAGGACGTGGAATGTCAGTTTTTTTCTAATACATCAACATTTAAAATCATGTAAACGAACTGTAAAATATTTCAAAATATTTCAGTTAGTAGAGCACAAATGAATCACATTTTTTATAATTCTGAATTTGACGGAAACAAAGATTTTAATAGGATCAAAACAATTCAGGAGACTTCACTTGGTGATGCACAAATGACAGATATTTGGTGGAACTCAATTTCCATACATTATTGTTGGTGCCCAGAATTGTTTCATTAGTGAAACAGCATGACAGTGTGAACCTTGTAATCATTTCAAATGAAAATGTGCTGCCTCTAGATGGCAGTGCTTCCACACCGTGCTTTAGTAATACATTTGCACCAGTGTGCTCCAACATGCACCACCAGCTCCATACTACGCCCTCATCACTCTCCTCCTGAATGGGCGCACCTCATTTGCTACACGTATTCTTTTTGTGATGCTTGGATTTTTCAGAGTCTCTATGGTGTCAGTGATGTAACATTGATGACAGCACCCCAGCTCCAAAAGTTGTTCAGGCACCACTGATGTATTCACTGTCCAGTGAAAGTTTTAAATACCACTTAAACACCCCTGGTGTATGTATGGGCTCCCACTTCTAGATCCTGTCAGAGATAAGATCTGCTTCCAATATCTGAGCATTGATGTCATATTGCAGCCAGTGGTCTCAGCTGAAGTTCTGCAGCACCCCTGAATCCTGACTCTTATGGAGCACACTGTAAAACTGAAATGTGTTAAATTTCACAAGAGTTTAGGCCTTCTCAGCCAAACTGTGAGAAGCAGCGATCGAAGGTCCCTCTAGTGACTGTCGTGTTGTCGATTAGAGGTGTAGGCCAACAGATGGTATGCCCACATAAATAAATTAATGGAATAGCAGTGCTTGTTCAGTACAGTCATGCGACTGACTTGCAGCCACGCTTTCACACTTTTAATTAAGCTCGCTTGTACCACGCTGGCCTAAACCAACAAACTGCTGTAGGTGAATGAATGGACTGGGCCACCCATGCGTAACTCAAGAGGTGGTTTGTTACATTACTCCCCAACTTTAACAAAACACCAAGATAAACATATATATAAAAAACATCACAATGTTCTAGTGACTGCATGACTTTCACATGGAATTAAATACAAGTTTCCATCACGTTGACCTGGTCTTGGTCATACTTTCAGGAACAGCACACCACTCAGCACAGATTTCACAAAAGGAAATTCCTCAACCTCGTGGAGGGCTCTAGATTGCCTCTCAAGTGGTACCTCAGTCGTTTGTTCCGACAGGAGGAGGTCAAAGTGGAGGGGGTCAGTGTAGAGTCATATTCTGCTGGGCTTTCTGCGTTAGGAGAAGTTGGTATGGCAGTATTGGGACTGCTGTGGTCCACATCTGGGGTGTGTACCAGGAGAGATGCGTTTTCCCATTTGTTAGGTGAAGTTGGGTCTCAGGAGCAGACAGGGTCTTGTATCTCTTCTCTGGTGGCCCCTCGGGCTTTCTTGAAAAACAAGATGTTGTAGGCGATTTCCTACTCACATCGATGAGCAGTGACCATAGTGCCTCTTCTATGGGTTACAACCCAAGGGTGACTCTCAAAGGGCAGCCTATAATTGCTGCCAGGATATCTGTCGTTTATGAGCACCAAATCGCCGGAGCTGATGGTGGAGGATCTTGCTCGCCTGTTGGCATTGGCTTGATTGTTGGTGTTTTCTTGCCGTCTAAGAACTTGACTGTCATTGGTGGGGTCTGGTGCCCACGTGGGGAGGTGAGGGATGGCGTCAGTGACCACTCATCCCATACTTGCATGTGGGGGAGGGGGGCTGATCTGTGATGGAGGGTAGTAGTTGATGGTAACCTGACTGGAAGTTGACTTTTGAGAACTATTTGGCTCCAGTGATTTCTTCTAGGACATCCTCATTTGTGTGAGTGAGGTGCTGCTCCCTTTTGATTGCTACATTGGGGCATCTCACATCCATACAGATGCAGACCTCACATGGCTGTTTTTGCTTCTTCGCCACCACAATTGGCGATACCCACAGTGTTTGGGCCATTTACTTTCTTGATGATGCCATATTGTTTGAGCTTCTCTAGTACTGCTTCCTCTTTCGGTCTGAGATGGAAACTATGCACCTGTGCCGCGGAGTCACTGGTTGAATCATCTGATCAATGTGCCGCTTCACTTCTTTGCCCTTTAAGCATCGATACCCTGCAATACCATGTCAAACTCAGCTATGATGTTGGACAGTTCTTCTAGCTGCATGCCAAATGCAAAATAGATCAGTTCTAGGGCTTGCCCTGTGCGGCCACTGATCAGCATGCCTTGGCCTCCACCCAATATGTAGACTGTGGTGTTCACACTGGTGCTTTCATGTGATACAGATGATCGGAAACACCCTAGCGTGGGCAGTGGTTGTGATTGGGCATACTCAAATACCTGCACTCTGGCCTTGTCAAGTTGCAGGGGTTACCTAGGGCATGATATGTGTCTCCAGACCTCAGGTCGATGGAGGCGCCTGTGCCGATAGTTGTGATGACCTGGCAGGTTTCTACACCTATTTGGCTCTGGGGGAGTGGGCTTTGAGTGGATTGTGTCATTCCAATGGCGAAGATGGTGTGGACAACGTACTCTGCAACATTGTCATTCAGGTCTTCTGATTTGGTGTCTTTGGTAACGTCATGGACAGTCTCCTTCAGGAATTTCTGCTTCGCTGACCGGCAGACTTTGGCAAAATGACTGTATTTGTTACAGGTAGCGCATTTTCTGCCTGTAGGGGGGCAATCTTTTGATCAATGGGGTTGACCTCTGCAGTATCCACACAGCCTTCTCATGTCTTTAAGCCATCTTGTTTCGCTGGGTCGTTTTTGGGCCCCCGGGATGTGGCATGTTTGGATGGCATTGACTGGTTCAGTCTTTATGACTCTGTGGAGGACTGTCTCCATGTGTGAGGCTCTTGCTTTCGACAATTCTTTTGACCGTCTGAGGGTTAGGATGTGGTATCTTGGAGTTTGGCTGATGAACCTCCTTGGATGATCTGGCCCCTTATTTCTTCTTGTTCGTCTTGTAATCCACACATGCTTGCCTGAAAACAAAGCATTCATAGTCCCTGTTCGCCATTGGTTTGAAGTGTGCATTTAGGGCAGCAGCCAACATTGCGTATGTCTTGGGGGGTCACTTCCACTAGGGTCTGGTATACCTTGTGTATGTCCTTGCCGCCCAGGTGAAGTAGGAGTGCCCAATGTCGCTCTGTCACTATGTCAGTGCCTTCGAAATAGAATTGGGGGCACTCTACCCAATCTTTCCACTTTGGCGCTTGTGATGAGGGGGCGCCCTCCACTATGAAGTGTTCAATGGTGGGAACCGTGGCCATATCACATCCATTCGACAGTTGGCTTAGGTCACCGTGGGATGTGTCGCAGTGGTGATGCCACTTGTCTCTTAACATGATCACTGTGACCGCCTGCTGCGGTACAGCCATCTGACCGGGGATAGCATTTGCTCTGGGTAAGGTCGAGGCCCCTTTACTGTGTAAGAGGCCAGCTACTTGAGATGTGGCTCCCTGTGAGTCCTTAATGTGACTGAGTTTACGGTGGGTGGCTTGGTTGTTGTTGATGTGACGATGGTGCATTCAGTGTCTTCCTGTCCTGCTCTATCTAACTGGAAGGGTTGTGGATAACTTGCTGATGCAGGCCTAGCGGGCATGGCAGATCCAGAGCATAGTTGTTTACGACTCAGCCGCCCGCCGCATGTGTTACCCACAGCGCGGTCATGAAGGTGCGACATGTACAGGATTTTGTGTCGTGTGACCTCTCATGGGAAGGGCAGCACTGTTTTCCCACGTGTGCTGCCTCTGCATGTGCATGAGGTGGCACTTACCCATAGCAATCGAATGATCTGCTGATCAGGAGAACCGCGGGAAATCTGTTCATCGTTTGCCAGTGTAGCCAGCTGGGCAGCCATTGATCCTGGGGGGAGAGTTGCAGAGGCAGTTTGGAAAGCAAGGCGTGTGTGAGTACTATCTTCGTCGCCAGTGTTGTGTTGGCGACCAGAGGCGTAAGCTAACACATGGTATGCACTCATAAATAGCTTAGCAGACTCGCAGTGCTTGTTCAGTGCAGGGATGCGACTGACTTGCAAGGGTGCGCGCGCGCTTTTATGTACACCAGCACGTACTGAGCTGGGCTAAACCAACAAACCGCTGTAGGTGGGTGAAAGGGCAGGACCATCCCTGCGTAACTCAGGAGTTGGTACAGTGACTATATGTTTGATGTATAGACCAGGTTAGACGATGCAAACACATTAGTGTTCCTGGGTAAATCAGCTGGTCCTCCTGTCCATGATCCCCAGTACTACAGGAATTTTGGAACATTTAAAAACTGGATGAAGCTACCACATAAAACAAGTAGACCACTCACTGTAGGGCTCATAGATGCTAAACCCTACCTACAGTTTGTTGGTGTGTGGCTCCCTCTAGTGGTCACAATGGGTTGGTGCATCTACTTAAGTACTTGTACCAACAAGCTCTCACAGACCTCGGATGCTGGTTTTATGCTGTTCACTACATATATGTATGTAGTGTATTTATTCTGACTTTATCCCAAAGATATGCACCTCTGCATGCAAGCCTTTAGACATCTTGCTGAGTTCCTTTATAAGATTCTGGAACTCCAAGATGACTTGCAATATCCTTATCATGTAGGGCAGGAAGTACCATCACTTTTCCAACAAACTACTTAAGTTCTTCATGCCTAGCTCATTCATATGAAAGATAGAGCAGGTTTGCAAACATGAAGAATAAAAATAGAACCTCTAGCGCAAAATTAAACAGATCAAAAACATGTTCAATATTTTTCATAAAAACATGTTAAAATCAGTTCAATACAAGTCAGTTTTTATTTTTTTTAAAAGGTGTAGTAGCTCGGGATGTGTAGAAACATGTAGAAAGAGTCTGATTTTTCTACAATTATCTAAAGAGTGCAAAAAATTAACATGTTCTTTCTGCTTGTAATGCTAGAAAAACAGAGCAGAAGAAAGAAAAGCAACTTTAATTTTTGTTGATTTAAACAGCTGCTTTAATTATGCTCTGTGACCTCGCCTGCCTTTCACCTCAGCTTCTGGTTTTGGCAGCAGGCATTGTGATGTCAGAACTCAACTGTAATAAATTATTACAATTGATTTCTGACGCCTTTCTTTGTAAATGGCAGCTAGGTGCATCACAAGTTGGCGACTGAAAAGAGGTTAGAGATGGACGTCTATTCAAGGATTGTAGAATCCCATGAATTCTATGTGTTTACTTTCCTTATAAAGGACAATGCAGAAAAAAATTAAACACCTGCAATATACTAGAGGGTACAGTACCTTATGACGTTGAGTTATGAACCCAATTGTTATTCTAGTGCTTACGCAATAAGGTGCTGTAACCCATCAGCACTGTTATCCTATTAGCCTCGGATAGGGAAGCCACTGCAATCGTCAAACCCTGTCTATCTCATGGGTTCTACTGCAAGGCTGGTTTGCAACTGGTAAAGGGGGAATGAGTGCAAGACAAGTTCCACTGCATCTCAGAGGGCTGTCGCGTGACTTCCATCCCTCCATAGTGCAAGGTTCACACCCATTAGGTCAGCGGGGGCTCAGACAACAGAGGGCCAGACTCACTATTTGAAAGAGTACTGGGAAACCCGAATCCCTGGAAGGGGTTTACTAGTTAGCACAAGAAACTGGAAAGAGTGCCAAGGGGTTGGCTCTATCCTGAGGCCTCCTGCTGCAGTGTGGAGACTAGACACGGCTTCAGGGGCCTCACACTGGGTCCAAGAAAGCTTAGGGTGCCTAGAGGAATCATGAGGTGCTCAGAAACCTTAGGGGTTTGCATCGTGTTTGAGGTCACTTAGGCCCAGTTTTAAGAAAAGTGGAGCTTCATTACATGAAGCGCCACTTTTATTGTGCCCCCCTAACGCCACCATGTGTGCGTCGTATTAATGATACGGCAAACCATGGCGCACGTTAGGCTCAATGGCATCATAATTTCTGATGCTACTGTGGTACTTTGCAGGATTATCTTCAAACATTTTGGCACTAATCCTGCAAAGTACATAGAGGCCCATTATAAAAAATTGTGTGCATGCTCTGAACAGGTGTTAAAAATGGTGCCATTTTTCTGGGCCTCCTAATGGAGGAATGTCCCCCCTTGCATACATTATGCCTGGCGCAGGCATAATGTGGCACAAGAGTTTACAAAGTGGCGCAATGCGTGCATTGCACCACTCTGTAAATTTGTTGCCGCGTTTTTGCCAACCTAACGCCACATTAGCGTAAAAAAAATTATGCTAATGTGGTGCTAGGTGGCGCTAGGCCCTTATTAAATCTGGGCCTTGAGTCAACATCTTCAGAGTCAGGGCTCTAACAGGACCAGACGTCCGGCTGGACCTAGCTGCAGCCACTTTAATAGAGGCATTATAATCTAGCTTTGGTGTCACCAGTGCTTCTAAGGCCCTCGTTACTAGTGCTCGGCTGAGAAGGCGATTATGATCGCACCTTTAAAAATCCCATCGCACGGGAATTGAAATTTAAAGGTGCGATAGTTATCACTTTCTACAAATTGTGCCATTTAAAATTAGGCTTAACATGTAGAATCGGTATTCAACACACCAAATTCTGTATGTTTTGTCTTTTATTGGGCCTTTTCCCCATAAATTTTGGCAGGTTTGACCTGTCGGAATTTATCAGAAGAAATCTCCAAGGGTGTGATAATTTTCACACAACTCGTAATTCCAATCTGTATGAAAACATGTGTTTGCACAGGATCAGTATTTAGTCCTGTAGTTGTAATCAGGGCCTAAGTCGTAGAAGTTTCAACTGTTCTGGGTCAGGCCCACACAATGTGTGACACCCCAGAGATGCTTGACAAAGTGAATATACCCAGGTGATCCTCTAAGATTTGAAAACCTGAGGTGCAGGCACACCACAAAGTCACATGTTCACACTGGATATGCACACCTAGATCACAGACCCAGGCACTAGTGACATGACTGGTCTGTATGGTCGATGTGCAGGCAGGAGGCTTGTAAGGCTGTGCAGAATCACCAGCAGATGCTGCCCTTTATGTGCCTGGCGTACACCCTCTACCCTCTCCTAACATGGGTGATTGTGGCTCTTTAGGTTTGACATAGTTCACTTGGACTTCACATCTGCAGGATATTTCCTTGAGTTGGGTCTTCAAGTAGAGGTCAGAGAGCTGGGCTTTGGTTCTGTCTTTCTCTTGATCAAGGCAGCTCTTCTCTAGGCAGGTTCATATTACCTTCTGGTCCAAGGCTGGTTTGTTATCTCTTCTGGTCCTAGGCAGGTTCACCATCTTGTCTGGTCCTTGTCGGATTCGTCATCTCTTCTGGTCCAAGGCACATTCGTCATCTCTTCTGATCCTAAGCAGGTTTGTCATCTCTTCTGGTCATAGGCAGGTTTGTCACTTCTTCTGGTCCTAGGCAGGTTCGTCATCTCTTTTGGTCCTAAGCATCTACATAATATATTTTGTCCTAGGCAGGTTCATCATCTCTTCTGGTCCTAAGCAGGTTCAACAACTCTTCTGGTCCTAGGCAAGTTGGTCATCTTTTCTGGTCCTAGGCAGGTTGGTCATCTCTTCTGGTCCTAGACAGGTTCACCATCTCGTCTGGTCCTAGTCAGATTCGCCATCCTGCCTGGTCCTAGGCAGGCTCGTCATCTCTTCAGGTCCTAGGCAGATTCATCCTCTCTTCTGGTCCAAGACAGGTTCGTCATCTCTTCTGGTCCTGGGCAGGTTTGTCATCTCTTCTGGTCCTAGGCACGTTCGTCATCTCTTCTGGTCCTAGACAGGTTCATCATCTCCTCTGGTCCTAGGCAGGCTTATCATCCCTTCTGGTCCTAAGCAGGTACGTCATCTCTTCTAGTCCTAGGCAGGTTCACCATCTCTACTGGTCCTAAGCAGGTTCAACATCTCTTCTGGTCCTAGACAGGTTGGTCATCTCTTCTAGTCCTAGGCAGGTCTGTTATCTCTTCTGGTCCTAAGCACATTGGTCTTCTCTTCTGTTACTAGGCAGGTTCACCATCTTGTCTGGTCCTAGGCAGGTTCACCATCTCTTCTGGTCAATCAATCAGTTTTTGTAGAGCGCAACTACTCACCTGTGAGGGTCTCAAGGCGCTGGGGGATGGGGCGGGGAGGGACGGACAGAGCCTCATCCGAAGAGCCACGACTGAGGCTCATTCCTAAAGATGGTGAGCGATGGGCTACGTCTGAGGTGGATGGTGTAGGAAAGTACCATCTTGCCTGGCATGTTACCCCCATATTTCACTGTATATATGTTGTTTTAGTGTATGTGTCACTGGGACCCTGCCAGCCAGGGCCCCAGTGCTCATAAGTGTGCCCTGTATATGTTCCCTGTGTGATGACTAACTGTCTCACTGGGGCTCTGCTAACCAGAACCTCAGTGGTTATGCTCTCTCTGCTTTCCAAATTGTCACTAACAGGGTAGTGACCAATTTCACCAATTCACATTGGCATACTGGAACACCCTTATAATTCCCTAGTATATGGTACTGAGGTACCCAGGGTATTGGGGTTCCAGGAGATCCCTATGGGCTGCAGAATTTCTTTTGCCACCCATAGGGAGATCTGACAAATCTTACACAGGCCTGCCAGTGCAGCCTGAGTGAAATAACGTCCACGTTATTTCACAGCCATTTACCACTGCACATAAGTAACTTATAAGTCACCTATATGTCTAACCTTCACCTGGTGAAGGTTGGGTGCAAAGTTACTTAGTGTGTGGGCACCCTGGCACTAGCCAAGGTGCCCCCACATTGTTCAGGGCAAATTCCCCGGACTTTGTGAGTGCGGGGACACCATTTCACGCGTGCACTATACATAGGTCACTACCTATCTATAGCGTCACAATGGTAACTCCGAACATGGCCATGTAACATGTCTAAGATCATGGAATTGTCACCCCAATGCTATTCTGGCATTGGGGAGACAATTCCATGATCCCCCCGGGTCTCTAGCACAGAACCCGGGTACTGCCAAACTGCCTTTCCCGGGGTTTCACTGCAGCTGCTGCTGCTGCCAACCCCTCAGACAGGTTTCTGCCTTCCTGGGGTCCAGCCAGGCCTGGCCCAGGAAGGCAGAACAAAGGACTTCCTCAGAGAGAGGGTGTTACACCCTCTCCCTTTGGAAATAGGTGTCAGGGCTGGGGAGAAGTAGCCTCCCCCAGCCTCTGGAAATACTTTGATGGGCACAGATGCTGCCCATCTCTGCATAAGCCAGTCTACACCAGTTTAGGGATCCCCCAGCCCTGCTCTGGCACGAAACTGGGCAAAGGAAAGGGGAGTGACCATTCCCCTGACCTGCACCTCCCAGGGGAGGTGCCCAGAGCTCCTCCAGTGTGCCCCAGACCTCTGCCATCTTGGAAACAGAGGTGTTGCTGGCACACTGGACTGCTCTGAGTGGCCAGTGCCAGCAGGTGACGTCAGAGACTCCTTCTGATAGGCTCTTACCTTTCTTACTAGCCTATCCTCCTTCCTAGGTAGCCAAACCTCCTTTTCTGGCTATTTAGGGTTTCTGCTTTGGGGAATTCTTCAGATACAGAATGCAAGAGCTCACCAGAGTTCCTCTGCATCTCCCTCTTCACCTTCTGCCAAAGGATCGACCGCTGACTGCTCAGGATGCCTGCAAAACCGCAACAAAGTAGCAAAGACGACTACCGCAACTTTGTATCGCTTCATCCTGCCGGCTTTCTCACCTGTTTCCATGCACCTTTGGTGCATGCTCTGGGGGTAGCCTGCCTCTGGGGGTAGCCTGCCTCCTTCTTGCACCAGGAGCCCTGAAGAAATCTCCCGTGGGTCAACGTAATCTTCCCCCTGCAACCGCAGGCAACAAAAGACTTCATCACCGGTCCTCTGGGTCACCTCTCAGCACGACGAGCGTGGTCCCTGGAACTCAGCAACTCTGTCCAAGTGACTCCCACAGTCCAGTGACTCTACAGTCCAAGTTTGGTGGAGGTAAGTCCTTGCCTCCCCACTCTAGACTGCATTGCTGGGTACCGCGTGATTTGCAGCTGCTCTGGCTCCTATGCACTCTTCCAGGATTTCCTTCGTGCACAGCCAAGCCTGGGTCCCCGACACTCTAACCGGCAGTGCACAACCTTCTGAGTTGTCCTCCGGCGTCGTGGGACTCCCTTTTGTGACTTCGGGTGGACTCCGGTTCACTCCTCTTCTAAGTGCCTGTTCTGGTACTTCTGCGGGTGCTGCCTGCTTCTGTGAGGGCTCCCTGACTTGCTGGGCGCCCCCTCTGTCTCCTCATCCAAGTGGCGACATCCTGGTCCCTCCTGGGCCACAGCAGCATCCAAAAACCTTAACAGCAACCATTGCAGCTAGCAAGGCTTGTTTGTGGTCTTTCTGCGTGGGAACACCTCTGCAAGCTTCTTCACGACGTGGGACATCCATCCTCCAAAGGGGAAGTTCCTAGTCCTCTTTGTTCTTGCAAAACACCAAGCTTCTTCCATCTGGTGGCAGCTTCCTTGCACCCTCAGCTGGCATTTCCTGGGCATCTGCCCACTCTCGACACTGTCGCGACTCTTGGACTTGGTCCCCTTCTCTTACAGGTACTCAGGTCCGGAAATCCACTGTTGTTGCATTGCTGGTGTTGGTTTTCCTTGCAGAATCCCCTATCACGACTTCGGTGCTCTCTGGGGGTTGTAGGTGCACTTTACCCCTACCTTACAGGGTCTTGGGTTGGGCTATTTTTCTAACCCTCACTGTTTTCTTACAGTCCCAGCGACCCTCTACAAGCTCACATAGGTTTGGGGTCCATTCGTGGTTCGCATTCCACTTTTGGAGTATATGGTTTGTATTGCCCCTATACCTATGTGCTCCTATTGCAATCTACTGTAACTTTACACTGCTTGCATTACTTCCTTTTGCTATTACTGCATATTTTTGGTATTGTGTACATATATCTTGTGTATATTTGGCATCCTCATACTCAGGGTACTCACTGAGATACTTTTGGCATATTGTCATAAAAATAAAGTACCTTTATTTTTAGTATATCTGTGTATTGTGTTTTCTTATGATATTGTGCATATGACACCAGTGGTATAGTAGGAGCTTTGCATGTCTCCTAGTTCAGCCTAAGCTGCTCTGCTATAGCTACCTTCTATCAGCCTAAGCTGCTGGAAACACCTCTTCTATACTAATAAGGGATAACTGGACCTGGCACAGAGTGTAAGTACCCTTGGTACCCACTACAAGCCAGGCCAGCCTCCTACACATGGGTAGGTGGTTCCAGCTCTTGCTGCGAGGCTGGTGAAGGACCTTCCTCCAGCGGTGGTTTTCCGTAAGTCTGAGAAGTGGCCAGTGACTGCTGGGCGGGAATAGGGGGTGGCCTGGAAATGGCTTGTTGGGAAAACAGGGTTTCTGGCTCTGGGCGCGGTCCAGGCGCGGATGGGCGCAGACAGGCTTGCCTTTGGCGCAGCCGCAATGCGGCTGCCATTAAGAAAGGGAAGGAGGCGGAGGGGTTCGGTCAGCTGGGAGGCGGGAGGGCGGGAAAGGCGATTCGCGGGGAGAGGGGCCGCAGGGGCAGCAGCGGCGCTGGAGGGAGAGGGCCGAGCGGGAGGAGAAAGGGCAGGAGAAAAGGAGTACAAAGGAGTGAAAGGAGAAAAGGAGTAAAAAGGAGTACAGAGGATAAGGGGAGAAAAGAAGTGAAAAGGAGTAAAAAAAAGGAGTAAAGAAGGAGTAAAAAGAGGAGAGAAAGAGCGAGAGAGCAGAGATACTTACTTGTAGATGCCTACTGGGCCACCACGGATGAGGCGCAGGCAGGATTCTAGGCAGATTTGTGTTCTCTTCTGCTCCTAGGCAGGTTCATCATCTCTTCTGGTCCTAGACAGGTTCGTCATCTCTTTTGGTCTAAGTCAGGTTCATCATCTCTTCTGGTCCTAGACAAGTTTGTCATCTCTTTTAGTCCTAAGCAGGTTCATCTTCTCTTCTGGTCCTAGACAGATTCCTCATCTCCTCTGCTGCAAAGCAGGTTTATCATCTCTTCTGGTCCTAGACAAGTTTATCATCTCTTGAGGTCCAAGTCAGGTTTGTCATCTCTTCTCGTACTAGGCAGGTTGATCATCATTCTGGTCTTAGGCAGGTTTATCATCTCTTCTGGTCCTAGTCAGGTTCATTATTTCTTGTGGTCCTAGGCAGGGTCATCATCTCTTATGGGATGATGCAGATTCATCATCTCTTCTCATTCTAGGCAGGGTCATCGTCTCTTATGGTCTAAGACAGGTGTAGGAGGCTGGCTTAGTTTGTGATGTACACCTATGGTGTGGCACCATATAATGAGTCCAGACAACCCTTAGTGATAGTGAATAGGTGTCCAGATTGCACAAGCTCTCTAGGGGTAGCTGAGGTGAGCAGCCAAAGCTTATCCAGGAGGGATGTAAAGCATGTGCAATACCACAGTAGTCAGACAGTAATTTAGTCACACAGACCACACCAGTGTTGCAAAAATAAAGGATACTTTATTACAGCACTAACTACTAGTCTAGCATTGGTATATCTCCCTTTGGAGATATCTACACACAGTATATACACCAAATAACAACAGAAATAGCATAAAATGTACAGGGCCCTATGGGGGGGGAACCATATACTAAGTAGGTGGAATGCGAAATAGTGAACCCAACCAAGGTAAGAGCAGTCCTTAGCTAGGGGCTGGGGAAAAACTAAAACACCAGTGGTAAGTACAGCAAGTGTCCCCAGGACCGGGCGCAGAGTGGTACCTGTCAGGTCGTCCCATAGACTAACACAGGGAAGTTGCAGTTGGAATTCATGAGTTGCAGGACCCTTCCTAGTAGACCCTGAGAAAACCCAAAGATAGGAGGAAGGTTGAAGAGTGTCCCCATCCAAGGATACCCAGAAGACAGGAGTACCTACACCAGGGACCCGGATGCATAGGGGTGAAAGGACGTCAGAAACCCTAGCTAAAGTCAATGGAAGCCTTGGTTGTCCAGCTGCTGTTGCGACCCATGGACCAGGCCAGTGGAACCCAAGTACGGATTCCAGATGTAGAATACCTGAAAAGGAAGGGGACAGAGTCCAGCACCCTCGGAGGTGCCCAGGTGGTGCTGGTGGCAATGCCCACCCTCCTACAGGTGAAGTTCCTGCAGGTTGGTGAAGGAAGGAGTACAGCTGCGGGGTCCAGGAGCTGCAGAAGATCCTAGGAGTCACCTATGAGCTGTTCCACATCGGTCGACGTATTGCAGGAGAGTCAGTGACCAGCGAGGCCACCAACAAGCACTGGCGAATGCAAGCAGGAGCAGAAGATGGACTTGCAAGCTTTTGGAGACCAGCAAGGTCCAGGAAACTCTGCCCTTGAAGGGGAGTCAGGGCTGGCTTTCAGCACACAGGGAGGCCAGCAGATGTTGTTGGAGCCCCCATGAAATACCCACAGGCAATGAACACAGGAAGCCACAAAGAGGCCTCAGCAGCACAACAAAACAGAAGTCCCACGTCGCAGGAGTTGCAGAACTGAGAATGAACTTCAGATTGCAGAGTGCTGGAGGCTGGGGCTTCTTGGTGCTCTAAGATCTCTTGGAGGAAAATCCAACATGCCTTGGCAAAAGCAAAAGTCGCTATGCACAGGGGTGCTGTTCCAGTGGCTGCAGCAGGAGGCCACAGTCTCTCAAATAGATCACAAGACAGGAGGGATCCGAAGAGGACCACAGAACTACCACCTGTGAGCAGAGCCTTTGTTTGTGGGACAGCAGGATCCACTAACCGGTCGTTGTTTTCTTGAGGTGCCGCAGATGCAGGGAAGTGACTCCTTCACACCAAGGGGGATTCCTTCGTGCTTGCATGTGTAAACAGAGTCCTTGTGACCCTGGAGGTTGCACAGCCTTGGATATTGCAGAATTATTGCAGGATCCGGAGTAACAATGTTGCAATGGGAGGCTTCCCACCAGAAGCAGACTTGTTTCAGTTCCAAAGCAGACCAGGAGCAGTTCCAGAGGCCAGGAGCAGAAGATGTCTTGCAAAGAGTTCCTTGTAGAGTCTTGCTCAACAAATCTGAGGACCCACCCTCAGAGGAGCCCTTAAGTAACCCTAAAAGGGGGTTAGTCACTCTCTGAAGTGACCCACTTATCAGAGGGGGTCAGGGACGTCACCTACCTGGCCTAACCAGTCAGATGCTCCCAGGGGCCTCAGCCTACCTTGTTTCCAAGATGGTAGAATCAACCGGCCACCTGGTAGAGCTGTGTGCACCTCCCAAAGGAAGGAGCTGGACAGGAGGGTGGTGCTTTGTGTGGTTTTGTGCCAGAGTGGAAATTGGGAGTTCCTGAACTGGTGCAAACCGGATTATGTAAGGAGGGTACCAAATGTGCCCTTCAAAGCAGTTTGGTGGTGCTCAGAGGCCACCCCAACCCATAGACACCTAATACAAAGGGGGAGGCGGTCACACCTCTCCCTTGCAGGAAATCCTTTGTTCTGCCTTCTGCTGCTTGAGTCTGGCTAACCAGCAGGAGGGCAGAACAGGGTCTGGGGTCTGCATCAGTGTGGGCTGGCAGCCAGACTCTGTAAGGGTGCACAGGCAGAACTTCTAAGAGAACCTCTAAGGCAGTGCTTAATAAGTGCTTGTTGTTTCCGGTGCTGAGCACTGGCACTTATTTTTGAGGGCCGGCACTTATTCTTCTGCCTCAAGCATTTGGTGCGAGCAAAAGACACATATGGGAAAGCCAGAGAAAGAGAAAAATGAAAAAAGCTGCAAGAGTGAGCTGAAGGGGCAGGGAGTGGCTTTACATGGATTGAAGAGGCCCGAGATGGCTTCAGAATTACACTGCCTCAGTATTCTGTGCTTGCACATTTAAAGGCATCAGCCGCCTGTTTAAGAGAAGGGCTTTGGGCACCGGCGCGTTTTTATTTACAAATTAAGCCCTGCTAAGAAACCCCTAGAATACAGAGGATCATGCAACTGGCACTGGAATTGGAATACCACACATGCCTAGGTTCGGAGAAGCCATTATGTAGTTGGACCACTCATATTGACCAGTGTCCACTACATACCTTAAGATGGCTTCCCACACTTACAAAGCCCAGGTAATTGAGTCTGGGGTTTGTAGGGGTACTCTGCTCATGCAAGGGTACCCTCACACTTAGGGACATGCACCCTGCCCTTGAGCTGAATGGCCTACCAGAGGGATGACTTATAGGCCCATATTTATACTTTTTTAGCGCTGCATTTGCGTCATTTTTTTACGCAAAAGTGGTGCAAATTTACAAAATATAATTGTATTTTGGAAGTTTGCGCCACTTTTGCACCCAAAAAACAACGCAAATGCGGCGCTAAAAAAGTAAAAATATGGGCCATAGTCTCTAAGTGCTGTGACCAGGATATAAGGTAGGCCTTATATTGGTGGTGAAAGGGTGCGTGCACCATTTCACGCAGGCTGCAATGGCAGGCCTGCAGACACAGTTTGCTCCCATGGGTGGCACAGTAATAGCTGCAGCCCATTGGAGACCCGTGGTGTATCAATGCCCTGGGTACTTAAGTACCATATGCTAGGGACTTACATGGGTGCACTAGTATGCCAACTGTGGGGTGTAAAGTTTACCAGCAACCAAATTTAGAGGAGAGAGCACAGACCGGTAAGGTTTGGAATAGGTAGAGAATCTTTGGGAGGGCAGTAATTTTGAGCGCCACTATTTGGCCTAGCCAAGGAAAGAGGGTATGAATACTATTGAGTGAGATCTCATTTAATCTGCCTAATGAGGACTCAGTAGTTCCCCAATGCAGTGTCCGCTACTGTTGTTGCTAGTTGGATTCCTAAGTATCAAATAGGGTTCGTGGTCCACTGGACACGAAAACTGCTGAGAGCTGCACTGCTATCTGCGGGAAGATCAAGATATTCAAAGCTTGGGATTTCTGGATATCGATTGGGAATCCCGCTGTTGCGCCGAAAGCCTCAGCTTCTTCCAATAATGCCAGTAGGGCCGTTCCCAGGTCATCTAGGGCAAGTAGGGCATCATCTGCATATAGACTGATGGTGTGTTCCTCTCCCCCAAAGTGGAGCCCGGTAATGTGGGGGTGATCACATAGCCGCTGAGCAAAGGGCTTTGCATAGAGCACGAATAATAATGGTGACAGCGGCATCCTCTGTGGGTTCCTCTGCTTATGGGGAAGGGGGTCAACGTAAGTCCATTCACCCTGACTGTTGCCATCAGGCGACTATAGTTACTCAATATCCAATTTAAGAAACAGGGTCCTATTCCAAAGCAGACAAGTGTTTCGGCTAGGTAAGGCCAGTGGACACGATCAAAGGCCTTTTCGGCGTCCACTGCCAGCAGCACAATTTCTCTCCCAGCTCATTTAGCCTTGTCTATAATATGAAGAATTATCTTTGTAGTGTCACTGCATTGGTGCTGGGGAATGAACCCTGACTAATTTGGGTTAACCATTCCCACCATCAGTGGGTTCAATCTAGCTGTAGGATGTCCGCAAGTAACTTAGCATCAACATTGAGGAGAGACATTGGCCGGTAGTCTTTTCCATGCATAGGAATGACTACGATGGATGCGTCTCGCATAGACGGGGTAGGTGCTGCAGGCCCTCTATGGAGCTAAACACCCAGGCCAGAAAGTAGCAAAATGTCTTGTAGGAACTCGCTGGGAATCCGTGCGGTCCTGGTGACTCATGGGGCTGCAAGTGGGCAACGGCCGCTATTACCTCCTCTGTGTGGATGGGCTGATCAATCTCATCTGCTTGTGACAGAGGCAAAGGTGTGATGTTGGTGATCCTTAAGTAGCCATCGATGGTTGCGACCGGTAAAAGCTGGCCAGTGTAGAGGCGCTGTAGAAATCCCTAAATTTGGCAACAATGTGGCCATCGGTACGGAGCATTGAACTATCTAATTGGGCCACTGCCTCCACATTCATGGCTTGGCATTGGGCTCGGAGTCTGTTGGCTACCAGTCGCCCACACTTGTTGCCCCCAGTGTAAAAGGAATGCTTCCAGCAGGGGATAGACTATTCTGCTACATCTAGGTCTAGGTGTGCGAATTGTGTTCGGGCCACGTCCAGCTGCCTCCACACCCTAGGGCCACCAGTGCGATGATGGATGTCTTCTAATTCTCCTCGGACGGCCCCTTTTAAAGCCTCCCACAGGACTGAAACGAGGTGTCAGCTGTGCCATGGAGCGCGAGGCAGGTTTGAATAGCCTGTTGGATTTGCATAACCACAGTGGATCTGTGCAGAAGGGTCTCGAGCAGGTGCCATGAGCAGAGTGTGCAGGCCACTGGGGGAAAGGCGAGGTCCACCACGACTGCCCCATGGTCAGACAGGGATCGAGGTTCTACAGGGAGTGCAGAATTATTAGGCAAATGAGTATTTTGACCACATCATCCTCTTTATGCATGTTGTCTTACTCCAAGCTGTATAGGCTCGAAAGCCTACTACCAATTAAGCATATTAGGTGATGTGCATCTCTGTAATGAGAAGGGGTGTGGTCTAATGACATCAACACCCTATATCAGGTGTGCATAATTATTAGGCAACTTCCTTTCCTTTGGCAAAATGGGTCAAAAGAAGGACTTGACAGGCTCAGAAAAGTCAAAAATAGTGAGATATCTTGCAGAGGGATGCAGCACTCTTAAAATTGCAAAGCTTCTGAAGCGTGATCATCGAACAATCAAGCGTTTCATTCAAAATAGTCAACAGGGTCGCAAGAAGCGTGTGGAAAAACCAAGGCGCAAAATAACTGCCCATGAACTGAGAAAAGTCAAGCGTGCAGCTGCCACGATGCCACTTGCCACCAGTTTGGCCATATTTCAGAGCTGCAACATCACTGGAGTGCCCAAAAGCACAAGGTGTGCAATACTCAGAGACATGGCCAAGGTAAGAAAGGCTGAAAGACGACCACCACTGAACAAGGCACACAAGCTGAAACGTCAAGACTGGGTCAAGAAATATCTCAAGACTGATTTTTCTAAGGTTTTATGGACTGATGAAATAAGAGTGAGTCTTGATGGGCCAGATGGATGGGCCCGTGGCTGGATTGGTAAAGGGCAGAGAGCTCCAGTCCGACTCAGACGCCAGCAAGGTGGAGGTGGAGTACTGGTTTGGGCTGGTATCATCAAAGATGAGCTTGTGGGGCCTTTTCGGGTTGAGGATGGAGTCAAGCTCAACTCCCAGTCCTACTGCCAGTTCCTGGAAGACACCTTCTTCAAGCAGTGGTACAGGAAGAAGTCTGCATCCTTCAAGAAAAACATGATTTTCATGCAGGGCAATGCTCCATCACACGCGTCCAAGTACTCCACAGCGTGGCTGGCAAAAAACGGTATAAAAGAAGGAAATCTAATGACATGGCCTCCTTGTTCACCTGATCTGAACCCCATTGAGAACCTGTGGTCCATCATCAAATGTGAGATTTACAAGGAGGGAAAACAGTACACCTCTCTGAACAGTGTCTGGGAGGCTGTGGTTGCTGCTGCACGCATTGTTGATGGTGAACAGATCAAAACACTGACAGAATCCATGGATGGCAGGCTTTTGAGTGTCCTTGCAAAGAAAGGTGGCTATATTGGTCACTGATTTGTTTTTGTTTTGTTTTTGAATGTCAGAAATGTATATTTGTGAATGTTGAGATGTTATATTGGTTTCACTGGTAATAATAAATAATTGAAATGGGTATATATTTTTTTTTGTTAAGTTGCCTAATAATTATGCACAGTAATAGTCACCTGCACACACAGATATCCCCCTAACATAGCTAAAACTAAAAACAAACTAAAAACTACTTCCAAAAATATTCAGCTTTGATATTAATGAGTTTTTTGGGTTCATTGAGAACATGGTTGTTGTTCAATAATAAAATTAATCCTCAAAAATACAACTTGCCTAATAATTCTGCACTCCCTGTATATCGATGGAAGTGATCAAGCTGTGGAGTTCCTAAGAAGTAGTCCAGCCTGGCATAACTTTTATAGGTGTAATTTTTTAGGTGTAATTTCGGGACCTAATTTCTCGTAGCCAGTAAGCTCCCCTGGCAGAGACACACCCTGGCGTTGTGCTAAACAATCCATGTCATTACTGAATACTATGTTAAAGTCTCCTACCAGCAGAACCACTGCCTATAGAGTGGTTACACTTTGGGTGCATCCCCAATCCATCAGATCAGGGTGCTTTGCTCATGGAGCAACATCAAATTTTGGAGCTCCCCCCGGGTCTCAAAGAAGTCAAGGTCACTTGGTGCAAATGTACATATCAGCATTAAAATCAAAAGATGGCAATTTGGTAGAGTTAGGCGCACATGGCAGGGGCTTTTGTCCTTTAAGCTGGTTTGACATAAATATTAAATATTTGTGATCTAGGTCTTGGTAAATTAGCAATAACTGTCCTGATTTATAATATATTTATACATAAAGTAAATATGTAAAACGATTTTATAACTATCTGGTAGTGTCCCAATTACATGTTCCCCATTTCCCATTACATCCTAGCCTCTATAATGTAGTCTCAGAAGTGCCCCCTATGTTCTATGTGCGGAACCACAGGTTCAAGAGGCTCCTACTACAATAAAAATGTTATCTGCAAAACTCTCAGCAATGAGTAAGTTTGCATTACATAGATAACAACTAAAATATTGATAATCATAGGCACATCAATGGATCTAGAGTTTTAACATCTCATCTACTTGAAAATGGTTTATCTGTCACTGGGCAATATTGTGAACCTTGAGAGCTGTGCAGTGCTTAATTTGTAAATAAAAATGTGCCGGTGCCCAAAGCCTTCCTCTTAAACAAGCGGCTGCTGTAATTAAATGTGGGAACACGGAATACTGAGGCGGAGTAATCCTGAGGCCATCTCAGGCCTCTTTAATCCGTTTACAGCCTCTCCCTGCCCCTTCAGCTCCCTCTTGCAGCTTTCTACTTTCTTCCTTTATGACGCTTTTTCGTTTTTCTCTTCCTCCGTCTTTCCCACATGTGTCTTTTGCTCACAGCAAATGCTTGAGGCAAAAGAATAAGCCCCGGCCCTCAAAAATAAGTGCCCGTGCTCCGCACCAGAAACAACAAGCACAAATTAAGCACTGGAGCTGTGGAATAGTCGGGGTTCCCTATGGATGGTTACTTGGTGGTATAGTTCGGACTGTACTACAACGACTTTCTAAACACTGAAGTATAATTTGTAGACTTTGATTTATTCGAAATATACGACATATATTCCTTGGCAAGAAGGATTTAACAGCCAGTTCTGTATCCTTGGCCGAGAATAGGGTGAACATTTCAGTTTATATTTAGACAAATGAAAACTTCAAACCCACCACTGATGAACCTATAGTTACAGATTAACTAAATTCTGACATTTTAGCAATTTCTTAAAAGGTTCATTGTTTTGCCATTCTTTAATGCGTAGTTTGAAAACACGGATTCCAGAGGTTTTGGATCACAGGACAGAGTAGATCCAAGAAGTAAATAAGAAGGCAAGAATGAACTCACTTGGCAAAAGGTGAATACCAGAAGGGGAGGAAGCGAGTAATTCTGGATGCCGGAGGACATGGATGCAGCATGAGGAAGCAGAGACCAGAAGGCATCAAAGCAAGAAACAGGGAACTCCGCAAAGGAGGGTTGAAATTCAAGGATGCAAGGACACCAGTCCAGAAGATGAAAAATACATTTTGTGAAAATCACCAAAGGTGCAAACATAGTGAAAATCACCAATGGTGCAAACATAGTGAAAATCACCAATGGTGCAAACATAGTAAAAATCATAAATGGTGCATTGCAAAAAAGTGTGTGTCAGACAATGCTGATGCCAGGAAGCTGTGGAAGGTAATACCTGGTGAGTTCTTGCCAGTTATAACTCTCATGGACCTGCTTAGAGAGCCAGGTCTCTGTTTTGCATGTGTGAGCGGTGCATATCTGAGTACCAACTGTGTATGGATGCAAATCAGATTGTTGGCCCAAAGGATGCCCAGTATTCATCTTATAAATCATGGGATTCTGCAATCCCTGTATAAATGTCTGTCTCTAATTTCTTTATAATCGGCAATTTGTGACGCACCCAGCCACCAATTATAAAGAAAAGACGTCAAAATTCGAGTGTAATAAATAATTGCAGTTGAGATCTGATGTCACAACGTGTCTTCCTTCTGCTGTATTTCAGTGACAAGCAGAAATAATGTTTATTTTTTGTACTCCTTAGATAATTATAGAAAAGTTAGAGTTAGACTATTTCTGTATGTTTCTACAAATTCAAGCTATTACAGTTTTGTTTTAAACTTGAATTGTATTGAACTATTTTTAATATCTTTTTGCAACAAATAGCTGACAGGTATTTGATGTGTTAAACATTTATTTTGTATTCTTTGTGCTTGCAAACATGCTCTCTCTTTCATATAAAAGAGTTACGCAACAAGATTTTAAGTGGTTTGTGAGAAAGGTAATGCTGTGACCATGTTTTATATGGGATTAAGTACTCCAGGGTGTACATGATAAGGCTATCGCAAGTCACCTCAAAGTTCAATAACCTTATTAAGGAACTCGGCCTTAGGCCTCGTCTTTCTATATGGTTATGGAACTCTTCGGTGACCTGCAATATCCTTATAATGTCTGGCAGGGGGTACTTAATGCCTTTTATATGAGTCAAAAAGAACTGATAATGGGACCACCCTGAAGTTGACTGTTTGGGCAAGGCCCCCAACTGCCTTCCATTGAGGAAATGGTAAACCATTCCATGATGTTTAGACTTACTGGGCCACCGCTGAGGCAGAGGCTTCTCGTTACTGAGGGCATTGAAGGATGCCGAAAGGTCAGTGAACGTCTTCACTCATCACAGCCTACCCAGCGGGTGCCCCACCTGGGTTTCTACCACTGAGGAACCTGTTGAGATCTTAGGAAGAATATGGGCCTGAGTGAGATATTGACCGGTGAATCACTCTGTCACAACAGTAACGGATATCCCATCCACCGAAATCTAAATCACGTTATATCCTATGGGATTTAGATTTCTGCGGACAAGATATCTGTCACCGTTGTGATGGAGTAACTCGTCCACCAATATAGAAATCAGGCCCTCTCTCTGTCTGAACAGCTTTCTCCATAATTGTGTACACTGCAGTCATGATGGTCCTGTAGTCTGAAAAGGCCATCTGGTCCATGAAGCGTACTTAGATGGCCAATCGGAAAAAGCTGGCCAAGAACCCTGAAAATGATTTTTTATCATAATTTTAATGGTCTGGGAGAACAGCAGGACCAAATTATGGGCTAGGAGTGCTACTGTCTCTGAGACTGTAGAGCTGAGTTGTTGAAGAGGCCTCAGGTGTCTTATTGGCTGGTTCTTAGGAAGTCGGGCAGTAGTCCAATGTTAGTATTTTCTTAAATTTTTTCAGAAGAGGGTGGGTGAGTGTTCTCATGATCTGAATTCGTGCCTATGCTATTTTACCAGTGAGTACCAAGGGTGTTACAAAAACGTTATGCGTGAGTCAAGGAATAAGCTAGAAACTGAGAAAAAATGTGGGCTGAACAGATGGGTTTAGTCATGATTTATGTGAGAAATACATTCTTTAATATCCTATAAGTACTTTTTAAAAATATTTCAGTGATTTTTTTTCTTCTTTTTTGCCACCCTTTTTTCAGATGAAGTATCGGTGAAACCAGCTACTCAAAATGGCATTAGTATTATCCAACTTAAACATTTTTAATCAAGCAATAATGCATTTTTGATATTCATCATCAGTGTAGGGCAATGTCTTTCTGACTACTGAATATTAAAACATGTTGATCAAACCATATGGGCCTCAAAATTGAGTTCAGCATCCCATATAACACCATAATTCTTTTGTTTGTTTCTTTGTTTTTAGCAAAGGGTGTTACTTTCACAAAATGAGGCAGGAAAAGTGTATCTCTCAGTGTTTAAATTGTAAAATTATAAGTGCCTGGGCTCCCCTCAGATGGCCACTGCAGCATGCACCACACATTGCCCCTTCATACTGCCAACGATAGTAATAACACAACTACTAACCATCACTGTCCTACAAGTGTGGCAATTCAGACTATTCCAGGCTCCAAAAGCTTTAAGAATGATTTGGTGGCAGGCAATAGTCATTTTTAATGTATATTGAATTAATAATTAACTGTTGTTGTAGTCACTCTAAATTAGCCAGACAGCGCCACCTCGTGGCAAGATGTCACAAGTGGCAGTGTTGACAATTAAGTGCTGGTGCTGAGCACCGGAAACCACAGGTTCAAATTAAGCACTGGTATCTCTATTCTATATTTCCTGGCTGCAATTCGTAAGTTTCACCTCAGTTTTTTCTCCATTAACTTTGAGACCATTACTTTTCATTCAAGAATTCACTTTGTAATGGCCTTTTCTTAGGATCAGAAACTCAAGAATGAGCTGAGTTGGTGTTTTTGGTCCTTTTATTAGCAGATACCCCTGAGTGTCACCTGCATGAGTGGTTATTCAGGTCTCTGTCCTTGATGATGGGAGACAGTGGCTAGATGTAGATAATGAATACTAGCAATGGGGAGGAACTTGGTGGAACTTCATATCATGACGACATCAGATCATTGTGTCCATTTCTAGCGATGTTGCATGTGTGAGGTCGTCAAATGGATGAAATGTAACAGTCTGAAGTTGAACTCAGAGAAAATGGAGGTCCTTCTTTTTGGTAAAGACTGTCATTCTGAAATTCATCCTGGTGGCCCCGGTTTCTTGGTCCTCTCGCTACTCCAGTCTTGAAGGTAAAGAACCTGGTGTGAATTTTTGACAGTGATCTGTCTTTTAGAGATCAGATAAAGTGATACTTTATCGCTGATAAAAAATCAAGCAAGGACATTCATTTAGAGATAAATATCACAAAGTATCCACTTTTGAGTGGTGAGGAACTCTAAAAAAGCCTGAAAGTGGCTGTAAACTCTCAGGAATAGAAGGGCACAAACCACAGCAAGTGAACAGAACCACCAGAAGTCTCTCATTATGAAGACAGCCACTGCACCCTGACCTACAAGGTAACTAAAGGGCACATTTATGGGCCCCTTGCGTCACCGGAGCGTCACGTTTTGTGACACTCTGGCAACACAGACAACAAAATCATATCTGTGAGGCCACGCAAAGCCACTTTGCATGGCTTTGAATGGCCTCATAGATAAGGAGTACGGCAAGACAGCGTAAATCACTGGGTTGCCTTACTCTGAGCTTGGGAGACGTTCCATAGACATTGCGGTGGGTGTTCCAATGCAACAGCCATGGTTTTTGACACTTCCCCGGTTTAAAAAAACATGTAAACCTGGGATGCGTGAAAAACCTTACATCTCCTGAGGTGAAGTGTAACACAGAAAAATACGTTTATTTCTCCTCGATTTTCCTCTTTCCACACAAGGAAAGAGGAACAAGTCTCCTGGAATTGTTCTTGTGCAGAAAGGTACTCCTTCCTGCACAAAAACAATCCTGCCGACAACACAGGCACCCTTACAACATGGTGCAAGGGTGCTCGTGTTAGCGCTAGGCTGCCGAAACTGTGCCAGCGCACCAGGAGCAAACCCACAGGGAACAGGGTCAAGACTGATTTGCATATGTCTGGGTCCAAACTGGGGTGGCATGGTGGACAAAACAACGATGGATTAAAACCAGATCTTTGTGATTGGGGTTGAATGCTTGCATTGTTTAACATTCAGTCCATCATCTTTTCTTTTTGATTTGGTCTCCCTAAGTGGGAAGGGTATGTTCAAACGTAGCTCCCATGCTCACTGCACCACTGGATTCAAGCTAGCCTGGCTGATGAGGGGTGATACCCCAAAACCGTTCCTAGGATGCTTGTTTCTGCTCCAGGGAGGGCCTGGCTTGGCAGTTCGTGCTGCATTGTACCCAGGGGGAACCGGGTCAAGACCAATTTGCATATGGCTGGGTCCAAACTGGGGTGGCGTGGTGGGCAAAAAATTATGGTACAAACCCAGATCTTTGTGACTAGGGTTGAATGTTAGCATTGTTATGCATTCCGTCCATCATCTGTTCTTTTTGCTTTTGTCACCCTAAGTGGAAAGGATTTGCCCAGAAGTGAGTCACTTGCTCTCTGTGCCAGTGTATTCAAGCTAGCCTGGCTCATGAGGGGTGCCCCGAAACTGGTCCCAGGTTGCTTGTTTTTGGTCCAGGGAGAACCAGAATCAAGACTGATTTGCATATGCCTGGATCCAAACTGGGGTGGGGTGGTGGGCAAACAAATGATGGATTAAACACACATTTTTGTGACTAGGGGTGAATGTTAGCATGTGTTCAGCATTCCATCCATCATCTGTTCTTTTTGCTTCTAGCGCAGCCGGATAGGACCCAAATGCACCATATTGTATAAATACAGTGCGTTCCTGCACTTTCACTTTGGTGTAGGGCAGCGCAGCGAGGTGACTTGCTGCAGCACCCTATGCCAAAACCCCATAAATGAGAGCCTCAGTTTCTTCTTTGTGTGACTAATGGATGTTCAGTATTCCTAGAATCCCAACCTTTTCACCTGCTGTCTTCAACTGGGTGACAGATGCATTGCACTAAAAACTTACATGTAGGCAAGTGCCTTTCTCATGCTATGGCCACTTCAGCTCTCTTAGTGAGAGGGAGGCCGCGTACACGGCTATCTGTCAGCTGTCTTTGTCAGGGTGGAGTGTCTCTGTCACAGGCTGGACTGTCTCTGTCCACTGAGGGTTCAGATGCCACGTGGAGGACATGTGAGCCAATGATGAAAACAAGCCAGACCTCGACTGATAACTGTGTATCCATAGCAACCACAGTCCCTGCTCCTCGACCTCAGGTCCAGCTCTCCGACAGACAGCTCGGGGCACCTGGAAACTGCTGCAGACGTTGAACTGCTTATACGCATCTCCTGATTTACCACAGCACTGAGCACCTCAAGCAATTCCACGGAGGAGCTGCTGTAATGTGTGACGTAGGAGTTCAATGCGGGGATGCATGACACGCATTAAAATGAGTTACTCCAACCCCCAATGCGTGGTAATTGCCACGGCTGTCTGATGCAAGGGTTTAGGGGGCATATTTATACTCTGATGGCGTCGAATTTGCATCATTTTGTTTATGCAAATCTGGCGCAAATTTAACTCCATATTTATATTTTGACGCTAGACCAGTCTAGCGTCAAAATATTGGAGTTAACATAATTTTTTGCCTGCGGAAAAATACCTTGTGTCAATGAGATGCAAGGTAGGCGTTTCCGGGCAAAAAATTACTGTGAGGCCTTTGCGCCTTATTTATCCTCCCGTGCAAAAATCACGCACGGGAGGAGGGCCTTAAATAATGGCGCTAAGCCTGTTTAGCGCCATTAATTAACGCCTAGGTCAGGGCAGGCGTTAGGGGACCTGTGGGACATTTTCCATGTTCAGAGGCTATGGAAACAGCCCACAGGTGCCCTTCCCTGCACCCAGGGACACAACACCCACACCCACACCTGGAGGAAACCTAAGGATAGGGGGACCCATCCCAGATCAGTCCAGGTAATTTTTTTTTTTTAAAGTGCCATAGGGGGGCCTAACTTGGGCCCCCTACATGGCACTGTGCCCAATGGCCATGCCCAGGGGACAAAAAGTCCCCTGGGCATGGCCATTGGGCTAGGGGCATGACTCCTGTCTTTACTAAGACAGGAGTCATGTCCATGGGGGTTGTGCATCAAAAAATTACGCCAGTCAGGTGAGCGTAATTTTTATGACTCTAACTTGACTAGCGCCATTCTTTGACGCACAACCGCCTGTTTCCCTTACGCCTCCCCCACCCGGTCATTTATTTTGACACTATTCGGGCCTTACCGCTGGCTAGCGTCATTCCTTAAATATGACGCCCGGCTGGCATCCTGGAATGGCGCTAGCTGGCGGTAAACTTTTTGATGAAAACCTGCGCCAACGCAGGTTTGCGTCAAAAAGTATAAATCAGGGCCTAGGTGTTTGCCATCACATTGTTAAGGCCCTCTTGACCAGCAGCACTGCTAAGTCTTCACATTTTGCTGCTGCTCTGTGTGTTTTAGACTGGGATCTCCTTCCCAGCAAGCAACTCTCTATGCTTCTCATATCCAACCTACCTGTTACAATCTGAATCTTTTGGCGCACAGCAGCACCGACATGCTGCAGTGGGGGGGCAACTCCAAAGCATGTGGTGAAAGTTGGCTACCTCATGTCTGCATCTTAGGCAGGCTGAGGCCGCTAATGTCGACAGGTATACTTGGTCCAGCTTGTAAGGGTTAGGATATGCTCTATACAATATGTTAAACTAGATATATCTGAATCAAACTTTTCTGGAAACTTTCTATTGCTTGTTGATATTCTTTGTCATCGATGACGCGGGCCTCTGCATCCTTCCATTTATCCCTCAGTGGGGCTAGTGAGGTCCCTGTCATCTCAAGTAGGGCTTCGTTACCCAAGTAATCATCCTTCGGCCACCTTGTGGACAGTCTTTGTTGTAAAGAGTGTGTGTGTGTCCCATAGTCGTTTAAGGGCAAATACTTTGCTATATAAGAGGAACTGTCCCCGAGGGATCTCCCATTCGCCTACTAATGTTGGGAACCCTGGTAATGTACCATCGAGGAAGAGGTCCTCAACCAACAAAGAACATTGGTTTTGGCCATTTTATTGGTGACAAGATTGGGTAGCGCATCATATTGGGACAAGTTGTTTTAACCTTTTTTGATAGTCCATCAAGTTCTGCTGTTGTCACACCAGTAAACTGAAATGTTGGTAGCAGCTCCTTTTTCTAGCTCCTCTTTGACATTATTATCAATATCCAGGCACACCTCTATGCCGTTAGCTTACTTACGTTTACAGTTGTCTTGTTGTACAAGTGGCAACTTGTCTTTGGGCTTTGTTTTTGCTGCTAGATTTGTTTGCCTTTCCGGCTGTGTTTGTGTTGTGGGTTGTTTGTAGTGTGATTTATTTATATCAAGGGCTCTGTTAGTGTACTGGGTTGTGTCTAAGCAGCATTGCTCAAACACAACCCACTAGGGGCTAATCTTGGTGGCCAGGTTCACGTTGTGGGTTGTATTTGGAAGTCATGATGTCTATGGCTTGTCTTTTTGCTGTAGCAGGTGTTTGAAGTTAATTTGTGTTTAGATCCAATGTTATGTATGGATTGCATGCTGGTTTTGTGTTTTGCTTTTAAATTGCAGGCATTGTTTTGTACTGCAGTTGAATTTATGGTTCTTTTTAGAATGCAGGCATTTAGGTTCTAAGTTATTTACTGTGTGGCGTGTTTTACATTTGGGTTGCGTGCGGTCATAGTTTGCATCTAGCACAATCAGTGGTTTGATGCAAATGTTGTATATGAGCCAAGGGTTGTGCTGGAGCAGTGTTTGTGTTCATATTGTGGTTGGGTGGCAGATTGTCATGGGGTTGTGGGGTGTGTTTTGATTTTAGATTGTATATGAGTTGGTTGTGCTTGTTAATAATAAAAGACTGAACATTTTATACTTTGGACACTGGTTTTTGATTTGTGTAGGTTATTTAAGAATTGTTGTATTTGTTATGAAATGCTGACAAAAGTAAACATTAAAATATGCATGCAGCTTCATTTTGCAGTTGTGTTTAGATTATGAGTAGGGTTTGTGAAGGATTTCTTAAGCATATGTGATATTGCCCTTCACTCCCCACTAACCTATTCCACAGCTTCCATCTCTCTCATGGAACAGTAAAGGATTTGCAATAGATATTTATTACTTTTCTTACCCCTATTCGTTCATCTCCCCAGCAGACCTCCATGGACAGCAGTAGGATCTCGGCTCTGCTCTTGGGCGCCCTGTGTACTCTCCTCACCTGCGGGCTGCTGCTGGCAGTCTTTTTCTTCGCCTTCACAATACGCTTCAAGAACAACAGGTAAGAGGTGTGCTAGTCTTACAAGGCTCCCAGGTGGTGCTCCGAGAGGTCACCGTGGCTATGAAACCCTTATAGTTCTCATCTGTGTTCAGGACATGTCCCATTGGTACAGAAAGGGTGCCTCCAGGGTCTAAATGATGGATTCCCCTTTGTGCGTTATCTTGGTGACTTCCCTTCGGCTTTCTTGCCAATTTGTTCTTTCAGGTTACTGCGCATGAAATGTGCATAAGGTAAACTTCGTAAATGTTTCTTGGTGGAAAACTGATTAGTAGGTACAGCAGCCACAGCCAAAGAAGCCACTTCACTTCCTAAGGTTTGGTTATGTAGAGCAGTGGTTCCCAACCTGTGGTCAGGGGACCTCTTAGGGTCCGCGAAGCCTCAGCAGTGGGTCCGTGACTCCTTAGAAAATTAAATAATATTAACAGATTAAAAAAGTGTATATAAACAAAGTGGCTCAATGCACAACGGAATAAAAAAAAAAATACTGTAAATGTCAACGAATTTGAAATCGGAGGCTAAAAATTAAATTAGTACCCTCAGATTGATTCGTGTGAGCAGTGCAGGTGCCATAAATAGATGATGTGTGGCTTCAATTGAATTTAGAAAAGCTCCAACCTTCCTATAAAAATATATTTATTTATTTATTTATTTATAATGTGTTATCATTTGTGTGTTTGTTTGATGAATGCTTGTTTCTGTATTTTTTGTGTATTGTTTTGCGTTTCAAATCATCTAATTCAGTAATGAGTCATTGGGGGGGGGGGAGACCCCAGATTCCAATAATGATTCAGTGGGGGTCCCAGGATCAAGTTATGATAAAGTAGGGGTCCACAGAAGTCAAAAGGTTGGGAACCACTGATATAGAGTGCTTCTAAACCGGTTCTGCTAAATCCCGGCAATTCATTCCAAACTAGGTGGTATGTACAAGAAATTATTTTATGTTATGTGCCTTTGTAGCACACTTTCCTATCACTAATTTGGTCCTACGGGGCTAAACGAATGGGGGCGCCCTTTACAGTTGCAGGGTTATCTTTGACTGAAGTCAAAGTGGGTCGACAACATTGGGTCTGATTCACACAAGCATTTATGAGTATGGGAAGTAGTACAACTGGAGTAATATGTACTCTTACATGTCTTTAAGAATCGACCCTGATACGTTCAATTCCCCACTAGTTAAAGTACAAAGAGGGCACAGATCTTTTGTTATGTACTAATTGTATATGAATATTAACGTAATATTTCTAATTTATTCCCAATTTTAGATACCCTTTGGTAAACTCACAAAGTTATGGTCAGGGGAACAGCTTGGACAGTAAGACTTGGGTGTGGTGAAGGCTTCGGATTGTGTAACAATCCCGCTGGCGTATCCTGTTAATCATTTTATGAGAAGCAGTACACTAGGGGTGGCTTATGATCCAGTGGAAAAGGAAAGAAGTGAGGATTTTTAGGGGTACCTAAAACAGTATTTTGTAAAATAGCCATGTTTTAACACCTTCAAAACAGAGATGGAAGTGTTTGTGCGTCTATTTAAAAATCTCAGGTGAAATGTGGAGGCGATTTAGTTGAGCTAACTTCTGAATGGTTGATATGTGGCTTGGTGAGAGGATATGGATTTGGTGCTGAGGGGGCTAACACTTGAAGCCCATTGAGGATCACAGTTTTGTCATGCGTTGCATCTATTGAAAAACAATAGGCATTGTTAATAATCATGAAAATGTTCTGATTTCAAGGAATGTGATTTGCCAGAAAGCTTTAGGTGCTGGTGTATCGAAATAGACCTATTTGACTTGTCTAACCGCATAAAAATTCCCTATATCCCTGCACCACATGCAGAATGTTTATAGAGATACAGCTGCCATCTTGGATTTTTCTAAAAAAAAAAGCCATGTCACAGATTTTTTTGTCAAATGTTTTGAGGAAGTTAAGCCCTAGCATTAAGGTGGGTTTACGTTTTTTACTTATTCATTAATCAAATAGACTATGGCAGCAGAGACCTGTAAGATTCTGTCTCAAAGGAGAAGCTCCTGGGTTTTGAGGTTATTTGGGGTGATCAGTCAACAGATAATATCCTCAAATACAATGAGAAATCTCACCAACTCGGAAAATGTCTGGTAGACCAGAAGTGGAAGATAAGCCAGAAGGGCCATACACTCCAGCCAAGCATATCCAATACCATAAATCCCTCTGTTCACACTGTTGTTTGCAAAAGCTAGGAGTAGCCTTGGCTCTTAAGATAGGTAGTGTGCCGAGATGCTCAGTTTTGTGGATTCTTGTGGCCACCTACCTGGGAAGATAGGGTTTCCCTATACACAGACGACCTCCTTGTATATATCAACGACCCCTTACAATCACTGCCCTACATGCAGTTGAATAAACACGGTCATGGGATCGGAACACTGTGCCTTTGCTCACTCGAATAAAACACAGCACTGCAACATGGAACTCACTGCCGATCAATGTGGTGGGTAGGAAGGGTCTATAACCTTCAAAACATTCCTTACGAACCTGCTGAAATGCTTCTTTCAAACATTGTGGATGCAGATGCTGCAGTTTTTATGGACAGACAAACATCCTTGCATATCGCCGAGGAAATGTGCATTACTACTATGCAAAGGTGGCAGGGGTTAGGGACATCCAGTTATCCTTCCAGGTGATCTAAATCTCCCCCGTGAATGACTGGCTCTTCTTTGACCGCGATGGCCCAGTGGTGGCTATCGAGCTAGAGTGCATCAAGCAGCGTAGTTTGCTATGCCTGCTGTACGGGGCACACACACTTTTCACTCTCCCTCCGACTTCTGCATTAACCCTGGCCTGCTGGCACTGAGCCCTCCAATGGATCAAATGGGATAATATCCCAACAGCAGAACCACTGCTATGGGAGGGCTCCTGGTTGGAACACACAGTCAGCTTAGCTGTCCTAAAAAACATGGGATCCCATTGGCATTATTTGGGAGGGGAGTTACATCTGCCTCTTCTCATCTCTGGTGGAGACCCATAACATGCACCACATGTAATTCTACCACTGCTTACAACTACAACCTGCATCGGAGGCACACAGAGGCGCCCTTCTTAAACACCTCCCCCCCATAATATGTTAGGGGCACAGGTTACACTATCTGCGTTAGCGAGCAAGAGTATTTCTAGACTCTATCGCTCAATGGTAGGTAACAGCCCTGACCCCCTGGTGACACTGCAAGACAGCTGGGCATAGAATATTGATCCAATAGACAAGGCTGACTGGGTGGGGGCGAGAATGTCCCCAAGGACACTGATGATTTCTACAAGACTTCACCTTATCCGTCTGAAGTACCTTCATAGGGTCTACTACAGTACCTAACGCCTAAGTAACATGCAGCAAGGTCTGGACCTCAGCTGCTTTAGGTGCAAAATTTAAATGAGTACCTTTAACCACACCATGGGGACATGTCCTATTATACACAGATACCAGTCCTGCATACATTTGATCCTCTCGGAGGCAGTGGGTAGAACTATTGCAGCCAACCCCAGAATTACACATTTAGGGCTCATGGATGAGTGGCAGCCGAATGTACCTCCATAGTGCCATTTCTTTAGGTGGTACGATAATAGGAGTTCTTCCCATGTTTAGTCCTGACCAGTATTTCCTCTTCCCCCTTTTGGACTCTCACTACCAACACAGTTGTCTCAGATTCTTCTATTCAAAACTCAACTCTCTTTTTCTTTAACCCTGACTATAAAGGCAAGGGCCCTGCATGCTAGTGGTGTCCTTCATACAAAGGTTAGGCCTTGGATCTCCATAGTACAAAAGACAAACTGCAAAGAAGATTCTGAGCCTGTGCTAATTACTTAGTCTAATTTACCCACTGCAAAACAGGAAGTCTAAAAGTGCCAATGAAATCCACTCTGTTTTATTAAGCATGACATTAACACCACATTTGCATGCTAAACACCTCACCACTCTAATCACCTCCATGAATTTCCTCTCTACCACTCTCTTGTAGGATTGTGAAAATGTCCAGCCCTAACTTGAACGTGGTGACCCTGCTTGGGAGTGGCCTGACGTATGCCAGCGGCTATCTCTTCGGCATCCAGGAACACAACATGGCAGCCGGGGCATCCATAGAGACTTTAGTTCAGGTGAGTGATCACCACAAGGGTAAAAAGATGTTTACTGTTGGGCTGGGTGTGAGAACTATGACATTTACACATATAAATAGGTTATCTGGAAAGAGGCAGGCAAACGACACAAGACGTTCATCTTGAGAATCCAAAATTATGGCTGAATGTTTCTAAAACAGGTCCATGTTGAGCAGCTTGAAAATATATGCAAAGGTTGTGACTCACAAAGATTGACACACGTCTCACAGCCATCATTTTGAAACGGTATCTTGTACAGACCTAGATTTAATTTTTGATCCTACCTTGTACACACAGGGGTGCTTGGACTTCGTAAACCCACCCAGCGTGCAGAGATGATAACCCGGATTCCATTTTTAGATCCTATCTTGTACACACAGGGATGCATGGGCTTGTTAAACCCACCTAGAGTGCGGAGATGATGAGACATGGTCCTGTTACTTCATTCTTCTCACAGGCCCAGACTTCAGGGTCACCAGGACATTTCTGGCCCCTGATATACTTTCCAGGGGCCCGGATTTTCAAGAAAGATCTAAATTTAACATGTTGTCCACAACAGTGATTCCCAGCCTGGCAGTAGGTCACATATTAACCGGAGGATTACATTACTGTTTTTCGACCCCCAGAATATTGTGATAGAAGAATATCGAGGACAGAATATCGAGGGTCACAATATTGAAAGGTAAGTGCAAATAGGGAAGTATAGATTTACTATTCCTAACTTCACTGATCTATGTACCTTGAAGATATATGTACCGCTCAGGTACACATATTTGCAGTTGGGTATAGAAAACCCAGACTTGCTTACCAGTTGATCATTTTTTTTAAATATATTTTGTCCTCAATATTGTGTCCCATTGATATTCTGGGGTTGAAATATTCAAGGGTACACACCTTATTGGAGTTGAAAAAGAATACACCCTCACTCTGAATATACTTTGGATTCACCAGCTTTACATTGGTTACCGCACTACTACTTCTGTCCGATGTCTGGCCGTGGCCTTTTATTTTTGTAACTGTTTGTGTCCAACCAGTGAACTGAACAATGCATTCACTAGCATTTCTGTTCTTTACTTGCATCTGGAAGTAACTTTTACTGTGGCGAAAAGAAGTAGTATCCACTGCAGCACTAGTATTGCAAGAGAAATTTACTGATATCCATGTGGGATAATGAGTCTGCAACAAATAGCCCTATAATTCGGGTGATTATAAACTTTAGATTCTAAGATAGTTGCACAAGGTCTAATACATAGTTAAAACCCAACACCTCCTTCTCCATCATAGTAGAATGTGAAGATAAAAAAATCAAACATACGCCAAAGATAAAGATGCCATATGGAAGAGGCATACGGTGGACGCAGACATAACACTATTCAATCTCAGACAGCTGTTGTATTTTCCATGTATATCTTCTCCTTCCAATGGTGCCTTTCATCTCCCTATCCCACCGCCTCTACCTATTACCCGTTTCAGTAGCCATCTGTCAACTATCAAAGTACAGCTCTTCTTGTTTGTTTTTGACTAAGTTGAAGATAGTGTGAATAAGCTTGCTTGAAATTACTGCTCTGCTTTCTGCATCATTATTAATCATAATTGGCGACGAGGATAGGATCCCTGTTGTTCCCTTTTTTACTAAGCCAAATTAAGACATTCCTTTTCAGCTTATGCCAACTCTCAACCATACCATTTCTACTATGAAAATATTCTGAGGTTCTGACATGTCAAACCCCAATATTAAACATACCCCTTACATCTCACCAGAAACAGATGTTCCCCATCATCGACAATCATAGTTATAGACTCCCCTTTGCCACCTTTATTTGCCAGAATATTCGTTTGTGTCCTGCACTCCGTAACAATATCTCATTCTTTTCATAAACACGTTTGGGGGCAGATTCTGTCCTGTTTCTTTGCTAAGTCTTGGGTCATGATGCCAGTCTCTTGTAGAATGTTTGAATATACTGTTGAATGTTTGGGTTCTAGCTTCACAGTTGCAGAGTTCAGAGGTGAAAGGTCTGAGCTTGGAACAACATATTTCATACAGCAGTGCTAAACTTACGACTGATTAATTTAACTTGTTTTTTTCTTGAATAAATCTTCTTAAAACGATTTCTCAGCTGTAATATTATAATATCATGATTGTGATGCTCTCCCATCACAACCAAAGGCTAATGCTGATGTCTGTTCTGAATACTGAGAACAAGGCAGCTTTCTCTCACTAAACTGTCTTTGGCTGCAATTGTCTTGGTGCTGATGCAACATCTAGGCTATCTGACACCATCTACACCTCTCCTGTACTCTTCATACTCAAAGATCAGCCCTCTTAATCTCAGAAATCTCAAACCTCCTGTAAAGCTTGATCATGCACACTCCTGCTGTTATAAACAACAATGTCCTCATTGAATTACATGTTTGTATGTGATATTTGTATAATGTGAACCATGCCAAAAGCCAATAGAGCACTATACAGCATAATGTCAACAGGTTATAGTAGAGGTAGTTGGTTTGAGAACTGTTACTGAGCTATAATGTAGGTTAAAGAGATGTGCCTTCAACTCCTCCCTAATTTGGAGCAGTGTTGGGGCCTTTCTGAAGGCTTGTGGACATGGAAACGATTTCTGAAAGGATGCAGAAAACGTGGCATGTAGGATGTGATTGTCTTCCAACAAGCATTGGGAGGCTGTGATTGTTATTGTGGACTGGGACAAAGTATTATCCGAAGAAGTGCCGTGATTTGTATGATGCAAACATTCAGTGTTTGAAGTGGTGAGATTTACAAGTGAACAAAAGGGTAATCGAAGGTCCAGTCGGAGGTGCTTGATCCGTAGTAGTTTGAAAAACCAATGGCAATCTGGGTTCCTATTTGATAGCATTTATCTGCTATATCCTTCCAGCCCTGAAGAAGCAGTGCACACGTTGTCTGTGAATATAATGGCGGGCTGTTGTTCTTATTACCTATAGGGATTTAAAATGTAAAGGAAAAATGATGGGTTTTTATGTGACTGAATACTATTGAGATTATTTATTTTTCAAAATCTATACTGTGAATCCAATGAAAAATGAATGTGGAATATAATTTCTTGTCAAGTTGTATCTCTATATAAGAGAGTTTTTTAATAAACCCTGGAGTTATTGAATAATAAAAAATATTATTTGATTAACATACTTGGTTGTATATTGAACTTGGCTCCCCATGATGTTGTATAAACCGATGGATAAGGGAATGCTGTTCCAGACCCTTGGTGCTTAGGTGGGAACGATCTGTTATCTTGGTATTATTTTTTTAATGATCTTTAGGTGGTGTCTTGACTTTTGGTGTGCCAAGAACCACCAGAAATAGTGAGCTTGTCCGCATAAGAAGCGGTCTGCTGGTCATGATAGCTTTAGAATGATGCAGTTGGTTTTGAAGATTATGCCAGTTGGCAAGGAGAGGCCCAAGGAGTTCCATCAGGATGGGGAGGGATGAGATCATATTTCTTCGGGCCCGGATGGGACCTGCTGTGGCTTATAGGATGTACTAAAGGGGCATCAGTGTGGAATCAGAGAGGCCCTACATGACATCACTTTTTGGAAAATACCTGATGTTGGTGCTAACCAAAGAGCATGCGCTTGAATCTTTAATCTAGGAACAACCGGGGGGTGATATAGGAAGACACTCCATGCAGCACAATTTGGTGCTAAGCCGCTATGATTACAGTGGAAACCTGTGCCCCATCAAAACACTGTCAACATACCTTTTAAGTTGGCTATGAGGTTTTAGATGATATTGAAGAGCTCACTCAAAAAAAGGCTACTCTCTCTGACACATACCATTAGATCCTGCTTTTTACCTTTGAACGCTATGGTAGAAGCAAAATACCCAACCACCTGGTGCACTCGCACTAAGCAGGAGATCACAGGCCATGTGAAGAGTATTTTGTTCAATGCAGACTGGCAAAACATAATAGGATCAGCTTCACTCATTCTGCTTTCAACAGCAGCAGCTGGCATTATAGCAGACATGTCTGTCTTCTTCCGCTGCACATGAACGGGTCTCCATATGTGTTCCTCTGGCTACCACTATCCTTTCAACCTACCTTCAGTCCATCACCTCTTGGATGTGTGATGACACTACATCCCTCCGGGTGTTTGTCGACTGATATCAGCCTTTAACCATGGTCTACCAGGTACCTTTTCTAAAATAATTTTCCTGCTAACACACAGCCACAGAGAAAATCCCTTCTCCAGAATCCTTTCCAACTAAAAATACAAATTCTCCATCTTCATTACTCTCCTTATCCTCAGTCACGTTATTCCCCTCGCTATAGGTTGTATGTCTCCCCTTGGACACTCTGAGCATCATTATGAGTTCGGCGGATGGTTGAGACCGTCTGTCGAACTTCCGACAGAGAGGTTGCCACCAAAGTGGCTACCTCCCTGCCAGGCCCGTTAAGAGTTTACCGCTAGGTCAGAGGGCATAAACCTCGGTTTCCATATGCTGGCCTAGCGGGAAAGAGTCTACAGCATTGTTTCCGGCTCATAATCGAGCTAGCGGCAATGCTGTACGATGCAGGTATCGAAGTAAGCCTCAGCAAGGCCTACTAGTGCAAGGGGTTCGCCCTTCTCTGCACAAAGTCCTCAGACCATATAGAAAGAAGTTGGCACAGAAACTGAAATAAAATACAAAGTTTATTAACCCTCATGAGGTGGTACCACAGTTCAAACAGCACCCTTCGGTAATGTTTGAAGTAGCACACTGAACTAAGAGAGCATGGTCCTTTTATACCCACGCAGGGGCTAAAAGAAGGTGGTACAATTATAGAAGCAAGACTTATATACATATAAGGTCATATGGAAATGCACAGTTGACAGGTAGGAGGGGCTAACAGTTTTCAAGGACTAGTAGACACATTACTGTCGGTTACTAACTACTAACAGCTGCAGACCTTACTGGGCATGTGCAAAGTGGGAAATGCTAAATATAACTTGTCACTAGACAGATTTTCAAGAGTAGTTAACAGGAAGGTAGGACAGAGCACATGGTGAGCACATGGCAGCATGTGGCAGAGATAATGGCTGCCATGAATACAAAATGGATTCCACGAAATGTTCATAATAGTTGCTAAATACAAGATGTCTTCTGCTAATGCTTAATCTAATCGCTACTAAATTACAACAGACGGCCCTTTCAACAGTAGCTGAAGACATTCGTCTTTCTGGGATAATCTAAATATTCATCTTGTATATTTATGCTCATCATTTCAGCTATTTCCTTATCTAACATGTGTTGTGCTTTCATTTCTGTAATATTTCTTTTGGTAGGCATACAAGCAGTAATACACATGGAGCAGAACATTGGACCACACTGAATACAGATACAGCATGTGAAAAATATTGCAATCATTACACACAGGATAGTCAGTAGTTTCCAGCCCCAAGCGGAAACAAGAGCCCAAAACCATCCAGAAAAAGTCCAAGTACCAGTCTCTGTGTGAATTGCTGCAGCAATTTTATGCAATTTAGATATTGTATCATATACTGAAGGTGAGTGATCTGGAATGAAAACGCAGCAACTACTACCGATGATGCGACATGCACCACCTCGATCACCGAATATCACATCTAGTACCATACGATTTTGGAGCGCTACAATCCTCGCAATTTGGAGCTCCTCTGTAATATTTCCAAGTGCCAGAGCTGCCTGATTGGTAACAGCTTCCACAACCCTAGTCAATCGTATCACTTTCCTACTGTTTAACGCAGCACCCACAAAGGAGAACAACCCTAAATTAAAATCAACATATTGTTGCAGGCTAGTGTCCGTTTGGTCTACCTCATTTGTACTTATTGTCCTTTTATATCTATTTTTAATGATTTCATTGACCAGTTTAAAATCTCGGTGATATGATGCAGGTGCCAAAAACATAGGGGGTAATAGAAAAGATACATAACACAGATCTGACAACCCAACAGGTAGTTAGTAATATCCATAGTTACCACAAACAAAATATTTGTTATGTGGAGATGTAAAACTACTATTATTTACACCCTCAATAGTTAAAATCAAGGTACAATCGCTTGTCCCCACTGGAATTCGCCCAATGCTACGTATACATAAATCTGCTTTAGTTTTTGTAACAGAAATCACAAATTGTTCTTTCTTGTCAGAGTCTCTTTTATTTGTGAAGACATATGGTATTGAAACATTGTCCGGTTGATACTCTTCCCATTCCCATTTAGTTCCTTTGGCTTGGGGATACCCATCTTTGTCTTGGTAGCATACTTTATTAAGGTGAAAAAGAAGTCCGCCCTCTGTACGTTTTCAAGATGCAAACAAAGCGTATACCAATCTTGACAAGAACCTATTGTGTGAAAAAGGCAGAGGAATGAAAGGTGTCCCTCCTTTCTTTTGATGCGCAGGTATCATTCCACATACCCAACAGTTAGTAGTATTTGTAGCATTATGAGTATGATGCAACATCTGAATGAAAGTATTATTGAAGTACGATTGACGGTGCTTCTGCTCCTGATAGGGAAGCGTAAAGTAATAGTGATCCTCTGGTACTGGAGTAGTGGCAACAAAAAACTCACGAGCAGGAGCCATCTTTTCAACAAACCAGGTGATTATTGCTATAACCACCAAAACAACAACAAACCCCATAGTACTAATGATCACTTTGTTATTCATTTTAGCAACAGTTATAATCGACCCTTCCAGAAATTAATTAAAAACAATCGTTGGAGCTCTTATCCCTGGGCAGCCGCTGATTTCTTCACCACGGGCCAAGACGAGTGTCATTACTCTAATGCATGGCTGATCCCCCCCTTGCCACATTGGCTCTTCGTTTCACTAACCCAGGGCGGTAGCTCAACCAGTTTTTTTTCAGCACTACAGATTCTTTCCTCGGTCTCAAATTATATCGCGACACTCCAGAAATCGTTTGGTCCGGGAAGAAATCCACAGATTAGTCAGGTGATATAGCAGGGCCTTTCTCCATAGTCAAAATCTCAAGATGATCAGTCAGCACAGCAGGTTCCACCAAGGTAGGTAGCACTCTCTTGCAGTGAGTACTATGGGCCCAATTATTTCGGTTTGTCACTCGAACTGCTGTCCTTGTGGCAAGGAGCACCTGCTCTGGACCTCGCCACCTTGGTTCCAAGCTGCTTGATCTTTCAAAGGACTTAATCATCGACTGATCACCAGGTCGGAGTTCATGGCCTTCACCTGTAGATCTGTCAGGAAGTGCTTCTCGAACCTGTTGATGAATAGAAACCAAATTGTCGGTTAACTGTGCCAAATAATCATTCATCAGGACACAAGGTACATCATATACAGAATTTGGCTTAGGAACTCCCCAAATGTTCATTGGCCTTCCAAATACTATTTCATAGGGGATAAGGCCTGTTCGAGAGTGTGGCACTGACCTAATAGACAATAATGCCAACGTAATGCATGCGGCCAAGTTAAAGATGTGGAAGCCTGTATCTTCGCTAACTTCAGCATCAAAGTAGCATTATACCTTTCCACCAACCCTGCTGATTGTGGGTCGAAAACCGCATGGAACTTCTATTTGATCCCTAATCCTTTCAGGACATACTTAATAACTTCCCCAACAAAATGAGGTCCGTTATCATTCCATAAAAGTCTGCAAGCACCAAACCTAGGGAAAAAAATGTTCAAAAGCACCTTTGCTGTGGTAATGGCAGTATTATCCTTTGTGGGGTACGCCTCTATCCATTTACTGAAGGCACATACCACCACCAAGACATATTTTAAATTGTTGCAGCGTTCAAGCTGAATATAATCCATTTGTAGAACTTCGAAAGGTGCAGTTGGTGTAGCAAACCCTCCCGCAGGAGTTCGTGTCCCTTTTCCAGGATTGTATTGTAAACAAATCAAACAAGACTGTACTACCCTCTTAGCTGTACTGGAAATTTCTGGATGCTCCCAAACTTGCGTAAGCAACTTCGTTATTGTTGAAGCTCCAACATGTGCCAGCCCATGTGCCATCTGAACCATAGGTTGTACAAAAGCTATAGGCAATTTCCATTTATCCATCTGCATATTCTGCCAACAGCCCTCATCATCCAATTCTCCTTGTTCAGACCATTGCTCACGTTCTTTCACAGAAGCAGATTTCTGTATATCTAATACGTCTTATCTAGCATTATGCCAATGTCCAGCTTTTGACTTCACTACATACATAGAAGTAGTACTTCGCTGCATCGCAGTCTCACGTGCTAGACGGTCCACAAGGGCATTACCTTGCCCTATCTTATCGGTCACTCTCTTGTGTGCACTACATTTCACAATAGGTATTTTCTTTGGATATGTCAATGCAGTCAAGAGGTTATGCACTAATTCTCCGTGCATTATCTGCATCCCGTGGAATGTGAGAAAGCCTCTCTCCTTCCAAAGCAAACCAAAATCATGAGCCACTCCAAAAGCATAGTGGCTGTCTGTATAAATATTCACACATAAGTCAGTACTAAGCTCACATGCTCGTGTCAAAGCTATTAGTTCAGCTGCTTGAGCTGACTTCTGTGGTATACGAGCTGTCTACACTACTGTGTGTATTGTGGTGATTGCATATGCAGCTGAGGTCGTACCGTCTGGCAACTTCAAACAAGGCCCATCAACCCACAATTCCCCGTCTACATCTGGAAGGGGCGTATCTTGCAAATCAATACAACCCTTTGTCTGTTCTTCGGTAAGGAATATACAATCATGTGTTTCTTGTGACTGAGGCTGAGTCACCGGATATGGCAACAAAGTGGCTGGATTTAGTGTTGCACATCTCTTCAGTGTAATGTGAGGAGCCAGCAATGTCAATTCATATCCTGTCAGGCGAGCGCTAGTTAAATGTTGCGTCTTTGTTTGATTTAAAAGACCATCAACCGCATGGGGTACTAACACAAACAGCTTATGTGACAAAACTATCCCTTCACTCTGACGTATTGACACAGCTGTTGCCGCAACTGAACGAAAACACCCAGGCAACGCTCGAGCGACAGGATCAAGTACTGCTGAAAAATATGCACAGGGACGCTGCTTATCACCATGTGTCTGTACTAAAACTGACAATGCACATCCATCTTTCTTATGTACGTAAAGTGCAAAAGGCTTCGTGTAATCTGGAGTACCTAACACTGGTGCTGACACTGGTGCTGAACAAAGGGCTTGTCGTAGCTGCCGGAAAGCAGTCTCACATTCATCTGTCCATGGGAGGGGCATTGGAGTATCTTTAGTCAAAAGTGCTAGCAAAGGTTTGACAATGTGTGAAAACCCTAATATCCATTGCCTACAAAAAGAAGTAAGACCAAGGAATGCACAAACATCTTTCTGAGTAGAGGGTACTGGTGTGTCTAAAATTGCTTGAATACGATCTGATGTAAGTGCACGGCCCTCCTTAGACAAAAGGTGACCTAATTAGGTTACCTTTGGTCTACAATATTGCAATTTCTTTCGTGACACTTTATGATGGTGTGAAGCAAGAAAAGAAAGTAAGGACAAAGTGCACTTTTCACATTGCTCAGGGGTATCACCTGCCAACAAAATATAATCGACATATTGTATGAGAGCCACACCTTCAGGCAAAACAAAAGAATCAAGTTGTTGTTTTAACGCTTGACTATAAATACTAGGGCTCTCAGTATAGCCTTGAGGAACTCTGCAAAATCTATATGATAGTTTATTCAAAGTAAAACCAAACAAATATCGGCTGTCAGGATGAATAGGGATCGAAAAGAAAGCATTCTTCAAGTCTATCACAGAGAACGTAGCTGCTGTTGGGGGAACCAAAGTAAGAAGTGTGGTGATGTCAGATACCACAGGATATTGTGGTACCACAATCTTATTCACTTCTCGTAAATCAATAATGAATTGGTAAATCCTAGTATCAGTATCCTTTTTCAGAATAGGAAGAATCAGACTGTTACAAACATTATACGGAACGTCCTCAACTTCAACTGCAATAAGATAATGCACAATTCGTGTGATTGCTTCTTCGCCCTCCTGTGAAATTTTGTATTGAGGCAAATGTGGCAATACAGCTCCCTCCTTGACACTAATATGTACCGGTGGAATAATCATTTGTCCCACATCAGTATCTGGAGTTGCCCACAAAGTACTAGGGAGTGAAGCTAATGCAATATCCTCTTTAACAAGACAAACTCTTTCCATCACAGGATGATTATCATTCAAAATAACATGCACCCCTTCAGGAGAGCATTGTATTGTAGTCCTGAAATACTTGAGCATATCAAGACCCACAATATTGTCTGGTGTATTTGGAGAAAGCAAAAACGGACATGGAGCAGTAAATTTATCAACATGGAATGCAAGTGGTTGTGACAATGGGCTAGGGGAAGGTATTCCATCGAAACCTATTGATGTAATGGTTAAGCCAGACAGGGGAGCCCTTGGAACCAATTGTTTAGACAAGGAGCTACGAGTAGCTCCTGTATCAACCAGAAACTGATCAGTAGAACCCAAAACATGTGCTGTAACATAGGGACCCCTCTGATCTACTGGAACTTCAACTGATTCCTTACCCCATCCTAGGCAATCCTATGCATAAGCAGAATCTTGGAAATCAGGCTGCACATAGTTAGACATCTGGTATTGGTTCCGTCTATCAAAAGTGTTAAACCCATCCTGCCTTCGTACATTAGCATCAAACCTTGCATGATTATTCGTGCTTCTTCTAGGCCCTGATTATCCTGAGCGATTTCTCATTTGTCCCCGACCACGTGAACACTGCTGAACACGTAGTGCTGGACAATCGGCAGCCCAATGCCCAAATTTCTTACAATACGCACACTGATCAACAGACAGATTCAAACGAGTATAAGAAGAACCATAAGATCCACGTCCACCTCTATCACTACCTCTAAAAGTCAAACCATAAGCTTGAGCCAACGTAACCTTCGTCTTTAATTCTTTAATCTTTTTATCCTCGCTACCTTTTGCTTCTAATTCCTGACGTTCATAATACTGAGCCATAGTCAAAAGAGAAACCAGAGTACAGGTAGTCCATGAACTTTCACTAGCTTTTAGACGACTAGCTATTCCTGGTAACAGATTTGCGACATATTTATCGACGAACAAATGTCTGCCCGTATCATCTGACAATAACTGGCCGCTAAAATCATGAAATGCTTCTTCAAAGCGTGTAAAGAAATCAGAGACCGATTCATCTGCCTTTTGCTTACAAGACGCTAAAACAGTCCAATCTATCTTTTTAGGGGGAATAATCGTTTTTAACTTAACTAATATGGCTGGGGGAAGATCTAGAATCAACTGATACCGCTTTTTCGCAGGTTCCCTATCCCCGTCCATCTGTTCTAATTCTTTCCATGACGCCCCAAAAACTACATGATCATCAACTTTACGAACAGTTCTCCACATATCTGGCGGTAATATCAATCCAAAAAATAAATCAATGTCAGCCTAAGTCATAGTACAAGAACTAATTGCTCCCTCAACTTCCTCATAAAAGGCGGCTGGATTTTTCCATGGGTCAGGTAATGCTGTTTTAAGTGCCATTACATCTGCCCTATTCCAAGGAGTATACACCCGATTATAAATAAAATAACCCCTTAGCATCAACAGAAGTTTTATCATCACTTGTACCCAATCCGTTAGGAGGAACACACAAAGGCATGGCCTCCCGCATTGGTTTCGCGTGAACTATCATAGTCTTATCTGTTCCGAAGATGGAAGCTTGCACCCCGCCGGTCTGAGATGTCCGTGCAACTACATCCACGGCCCTTTTCTTCTCTTGCAAACGGACTGCCGCAACACATAATTTCACCAAACGCCTAATTGCATCAGTCACCTGGGAGAAAACAAAAAGACCATCACGCATTTGCTTATGATCAGCTGCTACATCATCGGGCTCTAACGCATCAGAATATTTCCGAAATAGTTCAATAATTTCTGTGCCAAATGCCTCAGTAAAATATAGCTGCTCCTTTTCCGTCCACCCTTTCATGTTGTCTAAAAGTTCCGAAGCAGAGACAACGCTACGAATTGTTTTACGAGCAGTAGATCTAAGCTCAGACGCACGGTCAGCAGGCAACATAGAGCGACTGTCTCCTATCTTCTGTTGCTCCGTACCGGAGACCTCAGCTAACTCATGAGGGGCAGAAGGAACGACATACGGAGGTGGAGGGCGATCTAGTAACAAAAAATCATTGTGCGGTTTATTAAGGATAGGATAGAGAGGTTGCCGAACAGTGTATTGGCCAGTTACCTGTAATTTACATACTTTCTCTTCGAACTCCTTTAAATCGTTTATTTCTTTCTTTCTCATTTCCAATGCTTTCACATGTACATTCTTCCACTGCTCTTTCTCAAGCAAGACTTGCTTACGCTTCACTTGTCCATGCACTTCTTTCTCCCACATTCGTACACAGTCAAACATATCTTGCCTAGACCTTCGCTTACACATACATTGTTCCACATACTCAATCTTTCGCAAATCAAATGACCCATGCATAGGCCAACGTAACTCAGGATTCGCACAAGTGTATTTATTCCATAATATGCTGTACATTATAGAAGAAAGACCATGTTTAACATACATATCTTTATTGGGCGTCCCATCTGGGGGCGCCGGTTGCAATTGTTCCAGTCTCAAATTGGTACCATTACAAAAGCAACACATCCTACGAAGTGCATTAAAAACAGGCATGCTAAAAATAGTGCAGAATGTGCAGTATTATAATCCAAGTAGCACTTAAGGTGCCGTTCAAATGAAAATTAAATTGGAGAAAATGCTCCTCATTACCTGCCTATATAAATTGCAATTTTTATATCAATTCAAAGGACACAAATTGACTAGTCACCCAAAATACGAGAGCCACAGTAAGTGGTGAAACAAAGGCATCAAAACCCACAGCAAGTGCCGTAAAACAGCTCTTACCAATCACAGGGCTTCCAGATTCCAACTGCCAAGTTCTAAAATCGACCAAATGGTCACTGCACGACGAATGAACAAAAAGGATCTCAGTCGAGGACCGGCGCCACCTGGATAATCAAATCAGAAAGAAGGGAAAACCGTCAGTCTGCAGGGATCTCTGATCCTGGCAGTGCTGGCGGTCCCACTGCGGCACGACCGCCATTGTCAAAATATGGCGCTCGGACCTCCGCATTGGCAGCGATCCGACCACCATCCACAAGCCCTCTGTCTCTTTCTGCTATATTTCCTACTCATCTGTGTAGCTGCCGGCAATGAGAGATCTGCTGCCGCCTGTCCCTAGAATCCAAACCTGTAAGACCTCTGCTTCCTTTGCACCCTTGACTGCTATTTCTTTATCCTGTGGTTTAACCACTTGAATGACCTCTTTTTTAGCCGAAGTCTCCATTCCTATGCTGTGGTCAGTACTTTATATTTCTTTGGAAGAAATTTGAAATGCACAAGTAATTTTGTTGGCTTTCTCTATAATGAAACCTTCAGCCTGCAATAGTTACTGAATATTGCTGTTATTAGCTGTATGTACTAACTGATTTCTTATCAACTCATCCTGAAACTCATGGTAGTTAAAGGTTGCACCCAAACCACAAAATTCTGCCACATAACACTGTATGATATCTGACGTCTCACAGAGAATATGTGCCTTTCTACGCATTGTTTTTCATGGCGCATGTATCTACCTAGCATGTGCATAGCCCAATTATATTTATCAAGATCATTCTCCTCTTCCGTACTCAACTACTGGGGAGAGGAAATATGTTGGTGAACTTTTTATCCCTTTATGCCCAAGCATTTCTTCAACGTAACCAATTCTCTTGTTTTTATTTTTAACATATTTTATTGAGTTTTATAACAAAAGCTCCTGGATATGCAAAGCATACAATTGCAATAAGTAAATCTGCTTACATGTTACAACAAATTTTGACCTATAAGGAATGGGAAAATTAATGCATTCAAACCCCATCTGAGTCCCACCCAACCCTCCCCATCTGAGTAGTGTTATCATGTAGTCTGTAATGTTAGAGCACTCTGAGCCCAATAGGTGTGCAATGAGGACTAAACAATTCTATTGTTACCGTGTAAATGCTTCCTCTGATAAATTCAAGGTATGGCTCAAATTTATCTTTCTACTGATCCTATTTCAAGGAAGGCTTTTTAGGACTCTTCAAAATATAAGCAGAGATGCCATTACTCACAAGAGACACCAGTTCACAGATATTTACTGTATACATCTCCTAAGATACTTGCTAGCTAGTGCACACATCTTCTGTGGTAAGATAGTTGTCCTCTAATAACAGGATACATACACCATTGCAGTCCTTGAAAGGAAGTAACAGTTTCAGCCAGAACTATAACACATGGCACACCAAAGCTCTTAGAAGTGTAATTGTAAGAACAATTTGATTTTACATCATGTGTTTGCAATATGTTTGTCTTACTCTTTAATACCTTCTTTGGCATCTCTACAATTATTTCACACCTGGAATGAATGTCTGAATTTCTTAAGAGAATCAGTATTTCTTGTTCCAACCACACTATTAGATAGCATCCCTTACTCTGAACGTTCAGGAGGAGCTATATATCTGCATCTATATTTGTGAAGATTTTATCAGTGTTGTCCTGAAAAAGGTTGTGTGTATGATGCTAGTACACCGAAACATGTTGACAGCTGTTTGGGACTTATTACCTTCCTTGCATTTTACAAATTGATTATTCAGTGTATAATTATGAAATAGTTTGTGTTCGTTTTTTATCTGTTGTCTTCTATATTATAATGAAATACATATGACCAAAAATATTTATGTATGTCAACATGTTTTTTAATTATGTATTTTTGTAATAGATCACCTTTAATCTACTTTGAGCAATGAGCTAAAATATATCACCTAGGGGAATTCTTTTTGTTTTCTGTGGAGCCCTGCTTCTAGCTTTCCTGTGGCTCAACAAACATTCCCACATTGCCACTGTTTCTATAGAAGTGCGTTCAGCTGTTTAAGGCTAGCTCCCAAGCAGTGCATTTTCCTCACGAGTGCCTAAGTTGTTCCTTCATGCTTTTTCATAGATACACCATGTTTGCGCTGCTGCTCTAGCTCTACGTACCTCTGAGGTACATTTTTCCAGTGTGGTTTTTGCCAACCCTATTGACCATTGTTCACAAATCCGTTTTTTCTTGCTATATTCACCTGCCTGACTGAGGATTGAGTGTTTGCATCTTCTGCAGTGTGTGTTGTATTTTCACACATCCTCCCGTTCAGCATCAAGTCAATCCTCAGCATATACGACCATCTAAGGAGAATCTTTGACATGTGAAAATTTGACTGTGACATGTAGAGCCTTTCCTATCATACATGCAGACTCCAATATTATTTCTAATTTCAAATCAATTAATGCATAAGTGAAACATGTCAGAAATTGATGCAGTTTGGGATCTTTCCAAACTAATGAAGAAGCTTCCCCTGAAAGAACTCCAGGATATCCCTACACTAAGTTAGAGCAAAAGTCGACTAGAAAGTTTTCTTCATTACCTACAGATACAGAGAATATGGAAATGTGTTTAATTATTTGTAAGAACACCTTTTTCTCTTTAGCAGATGAGGATCGGGATGCTGTACCTTGGTGTCTCCCTGGTTTTTGGGCCCATCCTTGGCAAGAGCTGGAGGTTATACAAAGTCTTCACACAGCGGGTTCCAGATAAGCGTGTGGTGAGTACCAGACAAGTTAACTTATGTCTGTACTGGAAGTGGACTACTGACATTAGCGAAATAAGTTTGACCATGGAACTCTACACCACAGTACCATACAGTAACCCTACAACTTTAAAAATAATGAATCCCTATAAATCCAACACATCTCGCACAAAAGAAAAATCAGCATTTCGGATACTATTAAAATTAATCTTTAAAGCAAGAAATGAACAGAAGGGAAGGAGTCAAGCTAGAACAGTTTTTACAAAATGTATTGTAATTTTCTTAAGATAGCATGCAACTCTTAATTTCAATATTTATAAGTCTGGTTTTGAGCCATACAGATCTCTTTAGGTTTACATGCACTTAAGAGTTCTTCCAACCATTTAATTACCATGGGGGAATTCAATGTTAGACAAAGTCTTGCTAACAGTATTCTAATGACTGGAATGCTATTATTATTGGGTGATTTAAACTCTGACTGTTTCTGATCAACCTCTAGCAAAGTTAACAAGACTGCTTTTTTCAGTTTTAATTTTAGTGTATCTGATATTTATTGAAAATATTTTCTTTGTCTAGTATTCTGTCATTTCTCTGCGGTTCAGATATATTAGCCAGCGTTTTTTTATACATAAAGAAAAACATTCAAGAATGCCTTCACACTTAGGCGGTCATTCCGACCCTGGCGGTCATGGACCGCGGGAGCACCGCCAACAGGCTGGCGGTGCTCCCAAGGGCATTCTGACCGCAGCGGTACAGCCGCGGTCAGAAACGGAAAACCGGCGGTGTACCGCCGGTTTTCCGCTGCCCTGGGGAATCCTCCATGGCGGCGCAGCTTGCTGCGCCGCCATGGGGATTCCGACCCCCATACCGCCATCCTGTTCCTGCCGGTTTTGGCCGCCAGGAACAGGATGGCGGTATGGGGTGTCGTGGGGCCCCTGGGGGCCCCTGCAGTGCCCATGCCAATGGCATTGGCACTGCAGGGGCCCCCGTAACAGGGCCCCACCATGATTTTCAGTGTCTGCCATGCAGACACTGAAAATCGCGACGGGTGCAACTGCACCCATCGCACCCCTTCCACTCCGCCGGCTCCATTCGGAGCCGGCATCCTTGTGGAAGGGTGTTTCCCGCTGGGCTGGCGGGCGGCCTTCTGGCGGTCGCCCGCCAGCCCAGCGGGAAACCCAGAATACCCGCGGCGGTCTTGTGACCGCACAGCAGTATTCTGGCGGCTCCCGCCGGCCCTGCGGATACCGCGGCCGGCGGGAGTCAGAATGACCCCCTTAATTTCTTATATCCTGAGGGTTTACTGTACCTTACACAAAATCAAAATTAGGTTCTAATAAACAAATCAATGCTCTAAAATGTTCTGATTACATTGGGTTATTACAGATGTTCAAAGTCCACAGTATCTGTGCCTTAAAAACCTTCAGGCAAATGTAAAGTGTTTTTTTAAGTGCACAATGTTTTAAAAACTTCTAACCAAATATTTTTCTTCATTTTCCTTTCTAATAATCGTACAAATGTGAAAGAATGTTTACATTAAAATGGTTATGTGCTACATAAAAAGGAAATACATGTGTAATAAAAGTAATCAACAGAGACAACATCAATCATTATTTGTTTGTACAGAAACCACATTTGTGTATATTTTTCCTGTTTAAACTTAGGAAAGCTGCCATATCCCTTTTCCTACTGAACCAACTTCTAGTGCCCCACTTCCCTTAGGGAAAAACAACATACAAGGGCAATTGGGAGCAGGGTCAAGACTGATTTGCACATGGCTGGGTCCAAACTGGGGTGACATGGCCAGCAAAATAACAATGGATTCAACCCAGATCTGTGACTGTTGGTGAGCTTTTGAAAAGTTTCAACACTCTGTCCATCATCCTTTTGTGTTGCTCATTCATATGAAGCACACACTCCTCGTTAATATTCAGCACAGTTGCTCCAGTTATTATCCATCCAATATTTTATTTTGTGGTGTTGCTATGTGCGCCTTAAGTGGCTAGGGTATGCCCAGATGTGGGTCCCGTGCTCACTGCAACACCGGATTCAAGCTAGCCTCGCTGATGAGGGATGATACCCCGAAACTGATCCCAGGATGCTTGTTTCTGGTCCAGGGAGCGCCTGGCCTGGCAGTTCGGGCTGGACTGCTCCCACTGGGAGTAGGGTCAAGACTGATTTGCATATGGCTGGGTCCAAACTGGGGTGATGTGGCCAGCAAAATAACAATGGATTAAACCCAGATCTGTGACTGGGGGTGAGTGTTTGGAAAGTTTCAACACCTCATCCATCATTTTATTTTGTGGTGTTGTTATGTGTGCCCTAAGTGGCAAGGGTATGCCCAGACCTGGGTTCCGTGCTCACTGTGCCACTGGATTCAAGGTAGCCTGGCTGAAGAGAGGTGATACTCCAAAATTGGTCCCAGGATGCTTGTCTCTGGTTCAGGTAAGCCCTGGGTAGACAGTTCAGGCTGGACTTCTCCCATTGGGAGCAGGGTCAAGACTGATTTGCATATGGCTGGATCCAAACTGGAGTAACTTGGCGAGCAAAATAACAATGGATTAAACACAGATCAGTGACTGGGGTGAGTGTTTGAAAAGTTTCAACACTCCGTCCATCATTTTATTTTGAGGTGTTGCTTAATAAGGATGAGAACATTTGTACTGAAAATGAATGAGGAACAGTGCACTACCCAATGATGATGATGAATTTCTGTGCTTAATATGAATGAGACAAGCCAATCCTGAATAATAATGAGAGAAATTGCACTGAATATTAATGAGGAGTGTGTGTTGAATATGAATGAGAAGGTGTAGTGAGTATGAATGAGGAACAGTTCACTGCCTAATGATGATGATGAATTTCTTTGCATGATATGAATGAGACAAGTCAGTGCTGAATAATAATGAGAGAAATTGCACTGAATATTAATGACAGGTGTGTGCTGAACCTCTCTGTACCGAAAATGTAATGAGGTGTAATGTTCTGCATAACGATGCTGAAGAACGCATACGCTGAATAATGAGAACAGTTGTAATGAATATGAATAAAGAGGGTGTACTTCAGAACGGAGTGCTTATGCTGAATAATAACCTAGCAATTACACAATTACACGGAATATTAATGAGAATGTGAGATGAATATGACTGCGATCTTGCTGCACTGAATATTAATGAGGAGTAATGTTCTGCACAATGATAGTGAGAGTCCACACGCTGAATATTAAGTAAAGAAGTTGTAATTAATATTAACAAAAAGTGTGTGTGGAATATGAATGAGAACATTTGTACTGAGTGTGAATGAGGAGCGGTGCACTGCCCAATGGTGGCGATAAGTGCCCATGCTGAATATGAATGCGAATGCGAGAAGCCAGTCCTGAATATTAACGAGACACATTCACTGAACATAAATGTCATCAAACTGTAGTGAGTGTTAAGGGTGAGTGGTGGTCTGCACAATGATGGTGATGGGTTTGTATGCTGAATATTGATTAGACCAGCTTGTCTGGAATATTAATGAGGTCAGCTCATTGAATATGAATGAGATTAGTCTGTTTTGGGTTTAATGAGGAGCAGTGTATTGAATAAGGAGGATGATACGTATGTGCTGAATATCCATAACCTGCAGGATGGGGGTCTCTGCTACACAAAGCAATGTCTGCCATCCATGTTCTCAATGACCTCTGCTCTTCCCGCAGATCATTAAAGACATCCAGCTGCTAGGGATGGTGGCGGCGCTGCTCCTCGTCGACATACTCCTGCTTCTCACTTGGATGCTGTCGGATCCCGTTCATTGTGTGCAATCTCTCAATGCTGCCATCAGGGTAAAGTGAAATCAATGGCTAAATGTTCCCTTATGTGAATCGCGCATACGGTGAGCACCAGAGATCTAATGCGTAAGCTGTACATTAGAGGTTTGAACCCCTCTAAGACCGACTCAGCCTACCCTTCATCCAGTGTCAATAAAACGAGTACCATTGCGGTGGGTAATATTAACACCGCCATTTCCATTAATGGTGTGCGCTATATAAGTCGTTAATATGTACAGATTGATGTACCCACAATTTTCTAATATAAGAACATAAATAAGGACCAATGCTCCATACATTGTGCACGGCTGGAGGATGCAGACTTTAACCAGCCACAAAACTCAGAGATGATTTGTATGATTCTTGTGATGTAAAGAATAAGGGTACATTATTCTAAATAAAATACTAACAAGCATAGTGCTCCGTGGATATATTACCTCCATGCATGGATAAAGAGATTGTAGGTCATTGTTGTGGTCAATAATATTTATCTGCAAACATATATCAAGTCTACACTATTGACTACCACCATATTACCTAGAAAGTATAAATTTACTGTTCTACCTCTTCTAGTTACTATTCCAACTCCATTTACTTACCACGATGATGTAGTGCAAGTCATTATTATGAAGTCAATATATGTGCAGATCAATATTAAAGTGTCTACACTGTGGTATGACACAAGTAAGGGGTCCTTTGTCAGATTTGGGCAGATGTAGAGAGATCTATTTTGACTGTTAGGTTGGGTGACATTGCCCATTATTTTGCAGAAGGGCCACAGTTAAAGTATCTCGCAGAAAGTCGCATAGGCAGAAGAGTAGGAAGGCAGAAAGTCCCATAGACAGAAGAGTAGGAAGGCAGAAAGTCCCATAGGCAGAAGAGTAGGAAGGCAGAAAGTCCCATAGACTGAAGAGTAGGAAGTCAGAAAGTCCCATAGACAGAAGAGTAGGAAGGCAGAAAGTCCCCTTTGGTTTTGAAGGCTACTGAGGGAACTGTATTGTCAAGGGGAATAAAAAGGTGTTGACAAAACACCAAATATATATGGAGCACCAGGTTCCCCACAGGTTCCAGGAGGGAACACAAGTTAACCTGCTTAGGGAGTGCTGGAGGGAGTGGCAGGTGAGATGCACAGTGTGACAGCTGGAGACAGTCACAGCTCTTGTGTGAAGTGAGTGGCACGAACAATCACAGCAAATATGCAAAAAATACCAGATTACTTGAATAAACTCTGGTAAACTTCTCCAAATGTAAATGTAAAGAAGCAGCTCTAGGTTGCCAAACTGAACTAATACAAAAGACCTGAAAATTGCATTTTTTAGTATTTGGATTTATCACAAAACAGTGATTCGCTCAGTATAGTTTCTCAATTGGGGAGGGGGTAATCCATCTACTATAGAGTTTAATCAAATAAGTTGTTCAGAAACATCCAGAAAATGTGATTGCAACAACCATCCAGGGTAGAGAACTACTCAGTGCTTTTAGTTCCAGGAAGAAGTTCGAGTAAATGAATTTAAGAGTGATCACACAGTGCAGAAATGAGAACAAGTAATTAGTGTGTATACATAAGAAGACAAATGTCTTACCACCAAGAGGTATTATGAGTGGGGGGTCAGTGAAGTCTTTATGATGTTTGTTGTCGATGGCGTTTCCACCTCGGAGTTAGAATAAGGTCATCATCGGGACAGGAGTAGTTAGGTAAGAACAGGTTAAGGGCCAATGATCCAAGTGGAGGGTAGAAGAAGTCAATTGATTACCCACGGTGGAGTCAATATGGGCACCATTGACTTAAAACCTCTCCCCTAGAAGATCTGGATCCCAAGTGGGATAATTGAAAGGTGGGGTATGAATACCCAAGCCGGGTGAGGGCCCAAGAGGGTATATTTAAATGCCCCTTGAGAGGCACTATCAGGGACAAAGTATTAGATCAAAGATTGTCAACAGAACAATCATGTTTGTGTGCTTGCCTGAACTTTACCAAATCACTAACGTTCTAAAGTGCCTTCTCTGACATGGAGGAGAGAGAATGAGGCCTGCCTGAAGTAGAGCAACAAATTGAATCTTGAGAGCAGATTCCTAGAGAGAGAAACAAAGAAGAAATAACCAGGATTCAGGACTGTTCAGGCAGACATGGAAACTGAAGCATGGTGAGGGGACAGGACATAGGAAACATACATAAGCCTGTATAGAAGAAAAATCAATTTGAAGTGTCTTTAGCTGGACTGGAAGGGACAGATGGCCGACGTCTACATGATGATACTGCCTTACTTTGTCAGTGCGAGAAGGTGTAGAGCGTTTCATACCCATGGTTGTCCCTCCAGCTGATTGCTACCTTTCCCTGCATATGAGAAGAGAGTCCAACACTGAAGGAGTACTCAGTTGTAGCAGCACAAGCATGTCCTGAGACTCCAGTCCTCCCAGTGGGAGACCTGTAAAAAACCAAGAGAGAAACAAGCACAGTGCTCAAGAGCGGAACGGATGGCAGGCTGAGGCATAAGCACAGTACCCGAGAGAAGTATCGGTGATAGGCTGAGGTATAATCACAGTAACGGAGAGTGGTATGCCAAACAGCTAAAAAATGCGGCAGGTAAACCAGCTTGCACCTGCCCTCATCCCTGAAATTATGTATGGTGCACACCCTAACAGCATCAGCTGCTTCTAGATACCTCTGCAATGCAGATGATATAAATCCATACATGTAGGGGTGCACCCAGAGAATAGAAAAGAAAAGTCAAATCAAATTATTCAAGTTGCTTGTTTCTTCTTTATTTCATGTTCTTATTTCATGTTCTAAACAATGTTTTATTTTTCATTGTTCATATTTGGATTGTTACAGCCTCAGCCAATGGGTTTCGTTCACAACAGTGAACGTCTTCAGGGCATTCTGTTCGAAATTAGGTCTCTAGTTGGCAGAGGTATACACCTTTGTCCAAATAGGGACCACAATTCCTAGTCAGGGTAAGTAACACACAATCCGAATTGTCCTGTGCCCAGTCTCTGGTGGCTTGGCACTGAGCAGTCAGGCTTAACTTAGAAGGCAATCTGTAAAGTGTTTGTGCAATAAATCATACAGTAACACAGTGAAAACACCACACAGGTTTAGAAAAATATAAGATATTTATCTGGTTAAATTAAGATCAAAACTAAAAAGATTCAATAAGCACAAGTTGAAATATCACTTTTGCAAGATGAAAAAGAGTCTTAAATCTCAGAAATCAACACTTGTCTCTTGTTAGCACAAAGTACCTGGTTTGCGTCAAAATTATCATGCACGGCGACCGCCGAGGAGGAGATGCATGGAAAAATAGGGTGTGCATCGGATTTTTCCGGCACGGCACAGAGGATGCGTCGTTTACACGCTGCAAGGGGTTTTGCATCACTTTCTGGCACACAGGCTTGGTTCCTCACAGTGATGCAGGAGTCTTTTGACCCCCCGGGATGATGCAGGGAAAATCCCAGGCATGTGGGACAAAGTCACAGGCATTGCGTTGATCCAGTAGGTGATGCGTCTAATATTCTGTCGCACAGCAGGCACTGCTTCATTCTTCTCTCGGGAAGTCGGGCTACATTATTCCGGCTCAGCTTTGCAGCAATTTTCTCGTCACAAGGATGGCTGTGCATCGTTTCCAGCAGGCTGTGCATCGATTTTCGGGGCACAAGAAGTTTCTTTGAAGAGATTATGGGCCTGATTCTAACTTTGGAGGACGGTGTTAAACCGTCCCAAAAGTGGCGGATATACCACCTACCGTATTACGAGTTCCATAGGATATAATGGACTCGTAATACGGTAGGTGGTATATCCGCCACTTTTGGGATGGTTTAACACCGTCCTCCAAAGTTAGAATCAGGCCCTAAGTCTTTTTGGCCCTGAGACTTCAGAAACAGGAGGCAAGCTCAATCCAAGCCCTTGGACAGCACTTCCCAGCAACGTCAGAGGCCAGCAAGGCAGCAGGGCAAAAGCAAGGCAGCAGTGCAGTCCTTCACAGCAAAGCAGTCCAAGTGAGTCCTTTGGGCAGCCAGGTAATTCCTCTTAACAGGTTGCAGGTTCAGTTCCTTAAGTGTCTGAGTTGGTGGGGTCAGAGACCCAGCTTATATACCCAAAATGCCTTTGAAGTGGGGAAGACTTCATAGGGTGGTTTTGAAGTGCACAAGGTCCCCTTTCAGAACAGGTCTGTCTGCCAGGGTCCCAGTAGGGGGTTAGGCAGTCTATTGTGTGAGGGCAGGTCACTAGCCCTTGAAATGTAAGTATCAGGCCCTCCACCCTCCCAGCTCAGGAAGACCCATTCAGTATGCACATGAGTGCAGGTGTGACTGAGTATCCTGTGTTTATGGTTATCTGGGTGAAATGCACAAGGGAGCTGTCAACTAGCACAGACCAGACATGGATTGAAGACAGGCTGTAAGGCACAAATGGATTTTGAGTGCTGAGAAATGCTCACTTTCTAAATGTGGCATTTCTAAAATAGTAATATAAAATACAACCTCACCAATAAGCAGGATTTTCTATTACCATTCTGCCCATACTAAATATGACCTGGTTACCCCTTTCTGATCAGAATCTGCCACTCAAACAGTAAATGAGGACAATCCTAATGCGAGCCTATGAAAGGAGCAGGCCTCACAGTAGTGGAAAATGAATGTAGGTGTTTTTCACTACCAGGACATATAAAACACATAAATTCATGTCCTACCTTTTACCTACAGAGCACCCTGCCCTATGGGTTACCTAGGGCCTAACTTAGGGTTGACTTATATGTAGAAAACGCAGAGTTTAAGGCTTGGCAAGTACTTTTAAATGCCAAGTCGAAGTGACAGTGCAATTGCACACACAGGCCTTGCAATAGCAGGCCTGAGACACTGTTAAGGGATTACTTTTTTGGGTGACACAATCAGTGCTGCAGGCCCACTAGCAGCATTTAATTTACAGGCCCGAGGCACATGTAATGCACTTTACTAGGGACTTAAATATGCCAATTGGGTATGAGCCAATGTTACCATGTTTTTAGAGTGGGAGCACATGCACTTTAGCACTGGTTAGCTGTGGTAAAGTGTCCAGAGTCCTAAAGCCGGCATAAATGAGGCCAGAAAAAGAGGAGGAGGAAGGCAAAACGTGTGGGGTTGACCCTGCAGAGAGGACATTTCCAACATATCCCTTTTCCAACCTAAAGCCAGGGTAGGCTAATCAACATGCTGATGGACGTCCCTGCTTAAGGTGATAGAACATGGACAATGGCCCACTACTGCAGGGGCACTTGCCAGCTCTATGCCTTTCTGACCTCAGTTGGGGTTCTCTGTCTATACTCTCTGGGGCAATTGAACGGACTCATGGGGAATTCTTCTCCTCATCTGTGGACCCCTCTTTGAAGCTCCTAGCCTTACTTTGCTCACAGATGCATCCCAGTAGGCAGACAGTACCACCATGGCCAACAAAGTGATGTGGCCCGTTCCACTCCTTGGGTCTGACTTCTGTCCCCAACCCAGGGAAATCTCTGCCCATAAGGACAGTAACCAACAGAGGCCACTGACAGTGTCAAGAGCCAGGCCCCAGACCATCCACTGCTAAGTGGAGGCCCTGAGCGGGGCCATTGGGCAAGCTTCTCCTCTAGCCTTGAAGCTGGCAGGGAGTTCCATATGAGCTCCTGAGGTTTCCCTGACCTCTGAGGTATCTCAAAATGTGGGGTAGTAGCCCCAGAGGTCTTGTACCCTTCTCCACTCTACCTCCCACCAGTTCAGGGGTGGTATCCTGACAGTGGTCAATCAACCCAGGGTCTGTACCCTGAGGCTGAACAGGGGGCAGGGGTGAGTCCTCCCTCACCTTGCCCCTACATCTGGGCTCCCGTACCCTCCTCTGGAGATTGGTACTGCCGGACAACTGAACTATTAGGGCACCCTTAAGGGTCACCCCTCTCAGTTGTTCTGCCACCAGGGGTAACTCATTCCACAGAATGCAGTCAATGGGCATCTGGGGACTAACTATTACTTTTCTCTGGGTCACCTCCCTACCCCACTCCAGGGATACCAGGGCCATAGGAAGGAAAAAAACCTCCCCATGGGCTGTAGTCACCCTATACACCTGGCAGGTGTACTGCTCTAGGACACCTAGTCTCTCCACCATCATGGTATGACTAGCCCAGGTGTCCTTCAGAGCAGTGACTGTGGCCCCATTCACTCCCACCTGGTGAGTGACGACTCCCACCCTCAGGGATCACCAGTTTACTCTCTGAATCTATCTCTCAACTGAAGGAGACTAGGGCATGGTCCCTGACATGCCTCTGGGGACTACCTTCCCCTAACGCCACATTGGCCACCCCTGTGGAGGTCCCACCAGTGGGTGGTTTCTTTGGACAGAGTCCCCCTGCTTGTGTCCTAGCTGGGAGCACTCAGAGCAGCAGGGTTGGAGATGGGGCCCCCTGGGCCACCACCCACCAGAACCACCACCCTGTCTCTCATATGGGGCATGGGAACCCTTTCCTCCCCTCCTTACCCTGGGACTTGTCTGTGTCATCTTTAACCTCCCCCTCACTCTGCTGGGAGGAACCTGAACCACCCTTCTTGGGGTCACTCCCAGGTACGTTCTTGGACACTCTGGTGCTAGCCCAGAGGTCCGCCTCCACATCAAGCTTCTTGGGATCAGTCAGCTTACTATCAATTAGGTGCTGGCGCAACTCTGTAAATCAAATACTGAGCATATGCTTTTTAAGGATCAAATCATATAACCCCTTATAATCATTTACTCTCCTCCCCCACACCCATCCATTCAGTGTCTTACTAGAAACATCAAAAAAGACTACCATGTTTGTGTGGAGAGTTTGGTGCTGTCTCTGTATTTCTGGCGATACTTTTCAGGAGTCAGTCCAAACTTGGCAATTAAAATGGTTTTCATGAGCGGGTATGTGTTCTGGTCTTTCTCTTCTAGTGTGAGAAGTGTGTCCCTCCCAATTGCTGGTACATGTTTCCACAAGCCCGCCCCCCATTGATTTTCAGAAACCCCATGGGCCCTTAGTGCAACTTCATAGGCAGCAAACCATTTGTCAATGTCATCCCCCACCACATAACTTGGCACCACATCTTTGAGCATACAAACCTTTTTGTCTCCAGCAGGTCCTGTATGTGTGCTGTCACCATCACTGCTGGACTCAGACTGCCTAGACTTGAGGTCCAGCTCCTTTAGACTTAGTTAATGAGCCAGAAGTAGTTTCTTTTCAGTCAAGGCCCTTTCAGCCTCAGCTTGCTTGGCTTCTCTCTCTTCTCTCATCTGGCTTCCTTTCTCCTCTTTTCTCCTCCAGTTTTAATCTGGTAAATTGCAGTTCAAATTTTCCCTCTACTTCCTCCTTATCTCTGTGGTCAGGCTGGGGCTTGAGACTCTGCTCCCTGGTTTAGCAGGGGGCACAAATCCGGGGGTATCACCCCCCACTGCCATTCGTAAATCCTCTGGGGAGCCATCCTCGGGCCCTCCACCTCAACATCCTCTTTTGAACGGGTTTCTACCCAGGCCCTCAACGCCTTTTGGTATTCCTCCTTCCTGGAGGCACCCCAGATAGGTACTCCCATCCCCTTGGAGAACCCTTTCAGCTGGCTGACAGTGTATGTCTCCAGCCTAGCTAGGTCAAACTCTCCAGCTCCTCCTTGAGACCCAACCAGAGACATGTTGTTTAGGATTTGATTAAAATGTCAAGCAGGAAAAAAAACGAAATTGCAGCAAAAAAGATAAAAGTCAAATTGACCTTTAACTGTGGGTAGGTAGTGTACACATAGCTATTGTATGTCACTGCACCAACACAAGTGCTATCCTCACCGCTGATCACCAGTGTTAGAAATGGGGTCTCTAGTTGACCGAGGTACACACCTTTTTCAAAATAGGGACCACAATTCCTAGTCAGGGTAAGTCACACATAATCCAAATTATCCTGTGCCCACCCTCTGGTAGCTTGGCACTGAGCAGTCAGGCTTAATTTAGAAGGCAATGTGTAAAGTATTTGTGCAATAAATCATACAGTAACACAGTGAAAACACCACAAAAATACACCACACAGGATTAGAAAAATCTAAGATATTTATCTGGTTAAATTAAGGTAAAAGCGACAAAGATTCAATAAGCACAAGTTGAAATATCACTTTTGCAAGATTAAAAAGAGTCTTAAATCTTAGAAATCAGCACTTGTCTCTTGTTAGCACAAAGTACATGGTTTGCGTCAATATTATCACACACGGAGACCGCAGAGGAGGAGATGCGTGGAAAAATAGGGTGTGCGTTGGATTTTTTGGCGTGGCACAGACTATGCGTTGTGTTTGTTCCACGCTGCAAGGGGCTTTGGTCGATTTCTGGCACGCAGGCTTGGTTCCTCACTGTGATGCAGGAGTCTTTTGACGCCCAGGGACGATGCAGGGAAAATCCTGGGCGTGCGGGCCGAAGTAATAGTTATTGCATCGATCCAGTAGGCGATGCGTTTAATTTTCTGTTGCACGGCAGGCACTGTGTCGATTCTTCACTCAGGAAGTCAGGCTGCGTTGTTTCGGTTCGGCTGTGCGTCGATCCAGTAGGGCCGTGCATTGAATTTCTGGTCGCAATGCAGGTGCTGGGTCGATCTTCTCTCGCGAAGGCGGGCTGCGTCATTCCAGCTGTGGGGTGAGTTTCTCGTCGCAAGGATAGCTGTGCATCGTTTCCAGTAGGCTGTGCATCAATTTTCAGCACACAAGAAGTTTCTTTGAAGAGAAGAAGTCTTTTTGGCCCTGAGACGTCAGAAACAGGAGGCAAGCTCAATCCAAGCCCTTGGAGAGCACTTCTCAGCAAAGTCAGAGGCCAGCAAGGCAGCAGGGCAACAGCAAGGCAGCAGTTCTTCACAGCAAAGCAGCCAAGTGTGTCCTTTGGGCAGCCAGCCAGTTCCTCTTGACAGGTTACAGGTTCAGGTCCAGAAGTGTCTGAGTTGGTGGGGTCAGAGACCTAGTTTATATACACAAAGATGCCTTTGAAGTGGGGGAGACTTCAAAGAGTTGTTTTGAAGTGCACAAGGTCCCCTTTCAGTACAGGTCTGTCAGCCAGGGTCCCAGTACGGGGTTAGGCAGTCCATTGTGTGAGGGCAGGCCACTAGCCTTTGAAATGTAAGTGTCAGGCTTTCCTCCCTCCAAGCCCAGGAAGACCCATTCAGTATGCAGATGTGTGCAGGTGTGACTGAGCATCCTTTGTTTGTGGTTGTCTGGGTGAAATGCACAAGGGAGCTGTCAACCAGCCCAGGAAGCCGTGGATTGGAGGCAGGCTGTAAGGCACAGATGGATTTTGAGTGCAGAGAAATGCTCACTTTCTAAAAGTGGCATTTCTAAAATAGTAATATAAAATCCATCTTCACCAATAAGCAGGATTTTCTATTACCATTCTGGCCATACTAAATATGACCTGGGCTCCTACCCCTTTCTGATCAGAATCTGCCACTCGAACAGTATATGAGGGCAGTCCAAATTCTAGCCTATGAAGGGAGCAGGCCCTCACAGTAGTGGAAAACAAACTTAGGTGTTTTTCACTACCAGGACATGTAAAACACATAAGTACATGTCCTCATCTTTTACCTACGTAGCACCCTGCCCTATTGGTTACCTAGGGCCTACCCTAGGGGTGATCCGTGACATATGTAGAAAAGGGGGAGTTTAAGGCTTACCTTTAGATGCCAAATCGAAGTGCCATTGAAACTGCACACACGGGCCTTGCAATGGCAGGCCTGAGACACTGTTAAGGAGCTACTTATATGGGTGGCACAATCAGTGCTGCAGGCCCACTAGAAGCATTTAATGTACAGGCCCGAGGCACATGTAGTGCACTCTAATAGGGGCTTACAAGTAAACTAAATATGCCAACTGGGTATGAGCCAATGTTACCTTGCTTTTAGGGAGAGAGCAGATGCACTTTAGTACTTGTTAGCAGTGGTAAGACGTCCAGAGTCCTAAAGCCAACAAAACCTAGCTCAGAAAAAGAGGAGTAGGAAGGCAAAAAGTGTGGGAGTGACCCTGCAGAGAGGCCATTTCCAACACATTCCAATTCTAGGACCACAATAGTTCATTAATAAGTCTGCAGGCAATATATTATACAAATGAAGCAATGCCTTGTAACCTTCATTCCTTTTTGTCCTACAAGGTATTTCTTCAAAATAGTAATTCCATCAATTCTGACCTTTCCCTAAAATCCTTATATTCAGAACTAGGTAAACCGCATCATAGACATCCAAATCCACGTCCCACACCAGACAGGCACCCGACACCTCGATAGCACACAGGAAAAAAACAGAGAGCTGTATGGATGGCAGACTAAGGTATAAGCAGAGTGCCAAAAAGTGCAACAGATTGCAGGTTGAGGTAGGTAGGCAAACATTTATTTTTTAGTTACTTAAACCCATAATAATATGAAGATAAATATTGTAAATTACATTTACATCCAAAAAGCTTCTACACCACACAATTATTGATTTAAATATTTCACTATAAAAACACATAAAACTCAATACAATAATTATATCCAAATAGCCCCTATCCTCAAAAGATTCATTCATATCATGGAGGCATAATTGCAACATATTTGCCACCCAGACCTCATACCACTTTTCCCAATTTCTATCATATATCAATTTCATTTATTAAAATATTTCAAACATTAACTCAATATAAAAAAGTTTAATTCAGGACATAAGGGATAGACGCATAACAGCTGCCCAAAATATTGTGCCTCTTATTCCCCTTGTCTGTCTCATATCATTTCCACTCATTGGGACATATTATAACTCAAAATATAGGCAGCTGGACCGAGTTACCTTATTGTTGGGCCATGTTTAGCTCTAGAAATTCCCGCTACCTCCAAACGCCAGACGATATTATTGAAGTGCTAATGTCTGATAAAGTGCAGTGTCCCCCAACAAAAAAGAACATCTAAACTTTATGTAGATAAAAACAATGAACTAGTATGCAGGTTTCACATTTATTTTGCTAATCAGAGCCTCTCTCAAGATGGTCCTCCATTCCCAGCATTATTGTTAAAGTGCAGATGCCTGATAAAGTGGGAGGTCCTAATCAATTTAAAAAGCTCTAAACTTTAGATAGCTAAAGAAGATGCAGCACACCTATTCAAAACTTTACCTGCGTCCTTCAGAAATGTAAAAAAATCTAATGGTTAACTGAGGATGTGACACACTTAGGCATGCCACAATTGCACTCTGACATTTCCTAATCCCAAGCATGTGGAACACAAGAGCCAACCAATAGCATCTTAGGCGCTGTAATTCTTCACAGATGCACACTATATGCATTAGTGATTTTGACTTCTACTTACATAGCCTGCAATGTGGAGCCACTGAGCCATTTAAACAACCATATTTATAGGCTTTTAAAGGTATAATTCCACACCTCAGTCTATTTAGATCTTTTTTAGGGAAAGCTTTTTGGGGGAAGATATCCCCAAAGATTGATAAAAAGCTATGCATACATCGGCATGTGTCTTAGTGGCTAGCTCATATCGGTCTTCCCCTGCGGATCTCAATCTTGGATTTTTATTAGTAACTTAGGCCCATATTTATACCTTTTAGCGCCGCATTTGCGTCATTTTTTTACGCAAAAACAGCGCAAACTTACAAAATACGATTGTATTTTGTAAATTTGCGCTGATTTTGCGTAAAAAAACCGACTCAAATGCGGTGCTAAAAAAGTATAAATATGGGCCTTAGAGCGTTCCCTTGAAGGGACATTTAAGCTAATGATTTCATCAGCTCCAGCAGCCAAAATAGATTTGTTTGCATATTCCTTCCATGCCGACTTGCTATTGTGCATGTACAACCAAATGAGACCCCTTACTGAACCGGGGGGTGCTTCCAAAAGCTTTATATAATAATGTAAAAACCTAGTTCCTCCATAATTACTTGCCTGGTTAAATAAACTCTAATCTGATTTGGGAGGACGGGACTGTATCAGGAAGCTGCAGTAATCTTCTGTACCAGCGGCACGGTGCCTTATCTAACCAACGGCCAAGCCTACCTTTAAAAATCATTGCTTCTTATGTCATTGAAGGGATGAACTTAGTAACTATTACCCGGCAGATTGCTGTTAGATCTGGACCTCAGATATGTCTCAACAATTTCTCAACAGCTAAAGGTCATTGCTACTGACATTCCTTTAATAGCCTCAAGTTGATCGTGGTGTGAACCACGCTGGTTAAAATATACACCTAAGTATTTAAAACTGGGGGCCAGCTTAATTTTGACCATATCCAGTACATAATTACTTGTTCTGACTGCAGGTTGAGGTATAAGCATAGCTGTCAGATGGAGGCAGCAGTCTGGTATTACTACCAGGTACCTCTTGCTGTATGAAGTATACTCCTGGTTTAGGTGAAAAATGTCAGTGAAAATAACAGACATCAACTTTTGTAAACATTATTTGCATCCCACCCGCTGCGCGGTCAGAAGACCGCCGCGGTAATTCTGAGTTTCCCGCTGGGCTGGTGGGTGACTGCCAGAAGGCCGCCCGCCAGCCCAGCGGGAAACCCCCTTCCACGAGGATGCCGGCTCCGAATGGAGCCGGCGGAGTGGAAAGGGTGCGACGGGTGCAGTTGCACCCGTCGCGATTTTCAGTGTCTGCTATGCATGGAGGATTCCTCAGGCCAGGGGAAAACCGGCGGGAAACCGCCGGTTTCCCTTTTCTGACCGCGGCTTTACCGCCGCGGTCAGAATTGGCCTGGATGCACCGCCAGCCTGTTGGCGGTGCATCCGCGGTCCCCGGCCCTGGCGGTCCATGCCCGCCAGGGTCGGAATGACCCCCAATATCTTTTCCTGTCCTCCATATAGTGCAGGTGTCTCCAACCAGTCAATCGGGAGCTACCAGTAGCACACAGACACCTTTAGAGTGGCTCATAGTCCTGAGATTATTTTTAAATGAGCACTGGGTCACATTTTCCTTTTAAAGTTAAGGAAAGAGGGTGTTTATTTTACATTATTATCATCAGGTTTCAGATAGCAGGCCCGATAAAGAACAGTGCTCAGTCAGATTTATGACCCAGACTGGGGCACAGAGGTGAAGAACTGAAGCACTGAGGTATTTAACTCTTTATTAAAAATTATTTTCAACTCAGTATTGGAGGGGAGAACAGAATGCTGTTTCTAGATGCTTTTAAGTGCAAGAAAATTAAAATGAAAATAACCTTGAAGATTAAGTTAACTCTTCATTTTACTCTTTACCCATTTCAGAGTGTCACATTTACAAACAGCAGACCTCTTGCTCCCAGTGGCCAGTAGACACTGTGCCATATGTATAACAAAAAAAAAGTTATGATTTCAAATGGGAGAAATTTATAGTGCAGAAAAATGTTCCATATTCTGAACATTTTGGCAGAACATTTCTCTGCACTTTAAACTTCTCCCATTGGAAAAAAAATGGTTGTATGTTTGTGTTAATCATGTAACATATGGCGAATGGTATGTCCTGTGCCACAAATACATACAACGCAGGCTCTTAGTCACTCATACACATATATCCCATTCTATAGGCACACATTAATACATCCCCAAAGACCACGAACTCAGTGACACACATGGCAGCCCTGTGATAGTGCCCTTAGTCAAAGTATTTTTTCAAACCATAGTATCTGGCTGAATGGACCTTAGGCTTAAAGTGTATGAAGCTAGGCGTGGGGATGTCTGATAACAATGCACGAGTTGCTTAGCCTCCAGTAGCTCACAATGATTTTCACTGATCAGAAGTAGCTCTCACTACAGAAAAGGTGGAGAGCCCCGATATAGTGAAAGTGAACCCCAGGAAGATGAGAGTCCAGTTCAGAGTGCAGGTCCTAAAATTATCAGAGTGGTTGAACTTGCACTGAAAAATCCAGCTGCAAAGGCACTGTTGCATGATTACGTGCCTCAATTATTCAATAAATGACAAATCCCAGCAGGAGACACACCATGAACCTGGTCCCTTATCTTGTAACATGTTTTAGTGTTGCACATAGTTTTGTATTTAGGTGACCACTGTTTGAGTCCTGGACCTTTGTGTGAAAGCCTAATGCATCCTGGGTGTTGTAGTCTTGTTTAGCTTCCATTGACCTGCTATACTAACACACCCGAAACCAGTGGCTTATAATTAAAAACTTCAGGACTGGAGCTAGTGTCTCTTATGACCTAAAGTGGGGTAGTCACCATATTTGTAGTGTATTTTTTATCCTCTCCCTAAGCAACTTTATTAATCTACTCCATTATTCTAAACATTGCCTGATGGATGTCTTTTACTGTGCCAAAATTGCTGATCATATTCAAAACAAAATGATATACACTCAGTGATCCTAACAGTGCACTCACTTAATGCTTTATTTGAGTAAATAGATTTAGGTTGACCACCAATCTCTAGGTCATTGTAGACACAGTCTCCAGTCCTGGACTTTTGTGTGTTAGCCTAATGCATTCTGGGTGGTGTAGACTTGTTTTGCTTCAATTGAACTAATGACGCTAACACATCTGAAGTCAATGATTAGTAGGTGAAGATTTGAGGACTAGAGATAGTATCTGTAATGACCTGGAGTGAGGTGGCCACCCTAATATATAATATATATAATATATAAAGGTGCCCTTTGCCTTCCTTTTTAAGATCTATGGAAAATTGCTTATCGGTGAATAATGCAGAAATGACATTTTCAATAAAAGGATTCATTCTTAGGCCCTGATTACAAATTAAGGGCAATATTCCAATAGCTGTACAAACAGGAGTTTGTGCAGTGATCGGAATTATCAGTTGTGCTCTAAATACTGCACCCCTGCAATTTTCCCCAGGTAAATTTTGGCATGTCAAACCAGTTCCACATGCAATTCCGCATTTAAAGGGGTAAAACTCCCAGGAAGATCTGGCCAGAGAGAGTGAAGCTTGGACTGACCAATGATGGTTCCATTTTTTGTTTCCCAACTAGGTGGCTGAGAAAGACGTGTCCTGCTCGGTCACCATGATCCAGTTCTGCGCCTCTGTATACTCGGAGCTGTGGATTCTCCTTCTGTTTGGTTTTAAGGTAGATGATTACTCATTTTGTAGTGCAATAGCAGGTGGTAAGTCGGAGAGCTTAAAGCTTGGTAGATGCTATGGGAGATGGGTTGAGCTACTCGGCCACAAGTCACGACACAGCAATAGTGCTTAGCCATCAATTTCAGGTAACTCCATTTTAAGCCTGTTGGGAATGATCATTGATATTGTTGTACATTACTTTAATCCCTTCTCCTTTCATCTTCATGAATGTTGATTTTAACAACTGTTGGCACCATTCCAAGGTCTCTGTGTTTCACCAAGTATAGAAACAAAGAGCTGGATTGACTGCATAGGTTGTTGTGATTATGAGACATCTTAACAGGAGGCAAGCTCAGTCCAAGCCCTTGGAGAACCTTTGAAAGCAGTATGTAGAAAGCCAAGTCTAATCCTTTCACTCCCAGAACAGAAGCAGCAAGCAGCAGGCCAGCACAACAAAGTAACAGGCAGAGTGGCAGTCCCTCATACAGGATGCAGCTCTTCTTCCTGGCAGAATTTCCTCAATCCAAAAGGATTCTAACTATGTGGTGTCAGAGGTCCAGTACTTATACCCATTTCTGTCTTTGAAGGCAAACTTAAAAGAGAAGTCTTTGTAGTGCCTTCACCCCAGACACATGCCAGGGGGTTGGAGACTGCTTTGTATGAGGACAGGCACAGTCCTTTTCAGGCATGTCAGCTCCTCCCACCACTTTAGCTCAGGAAGACCCATCAGCCTTGTGATGGGCCATCAGGATATGCAGGGCATACCTCAGCTCCCTTTATGTGACTGCCTAGAGTAAATACACGAACAGCCCAACTGTCATCTTGACCTAGACGTGTATTGCACAGACAGGCAGAGGCACAGAATGGTTAAGCAAGAAAAGCCCACTTTCTAAAAGTGGCATTTTCAAACTTACAATTCAAAAAACAACTTCACCAAAAGGTGTATTTTTAAATTGTGAGTTCAGAGACCCCAAAATCCACATCTTTATCTGCTCCCAATGGGAAACTACATTTAAAAGATATTTCAAGGTAATTCCTATGTTATCCTATGTGAGAGATAAGCCTTGCAATAGTGAAAACTTAAATTAGCAGTATTTCACTATCAGGACATGTAAAACATACCAGTACATGTCCTACCTTTTAAATACATTGCACCTTGCCCATGGGGTTGCCTTGGGCCTACCTTAGGGGTGACTTACAGGTAATAAAAGGGAAGGTTTTGGCCTGGCAATTGGGTGCACTTGCCAGGTGGGCATGGCAGTTTAAAACTGCACAGACAGACACTGCAATGGCAGGCCTGAGACATGTTTGCAGGGCTACTCATGTGGGTGGCACAACCAGTGCTGTAGGCCCACTAGTAGCATTTGATTTACAGGCCCTGGGCACCTCTGATGCACTTTACTAGGGACTTACTAGTAAATCAAATATGCCATTCATGGAGAAACCAATTACCAATACATTTTAGTTTATTGTATTTATTGTGTAGGACATGTTGGTGGAGTTACATCCACTCAATTACTGTCATTTGTTTTGGCCAACCAAGCAATATCTGCAGTCCAAAGAACAGGTGGCACACGATCCATCCAGATCATGTGACCAGCTGCTTGCTCATGAAAAGCTACTCATAGCTGACTTGTGGTCAAACAAGGTCCTTATCCCTTTAATCATGTTTTTAGCAAGTCTACTGACATGCACCTGGAAGCCAATCACCAGCCTCTAGAGAGTCTTCCAGACATCTCCAGCCTGGAATGTCCTATGCTCTGTACGCACCGCAGTCATTACGTGTTCCAAGGACTGCAGTGATGAGCGTTCAGCCATCTCGCTTAGGGGCTCTCCCCTTAGTCTGCTAGTCTGAGTTTAGAAAGGGTCATACTATCCAACCAGTATGTCATTCTGGAGCAATGAAGGAGCTGGAGGCTGTGTCCAGGAAAGATAGAGAAAGGGCAGATTTTGCTATTGTGGTACTTAATGTGTGCTGGTGCAGGGGAAACCTATGGATGCCCGTGGACAAGCTTTTGATTCAAGGAATAATACTACTCAATGCATTGAAGGAGATTAAATATATTGTCCCCTTGAACCTGTGGGAATCTTCACTACAGATAGTTTCTACTGGATGCAGCAGGTGACATATGGGCCTGGGGGCACCTACTCAGCTGCTATGACGAAAGTACCAGTTGCACCTTGGAACTGGTCATTGGCATCTAATGATGTTAGCTGGTGTTTTAATTTCACCAGTAGAATCTCAGTTGTCCAAAACCCACGTGCAGCAAATGGATCTAGTCGAAATCATTTCCAAAAGGTACATTTAAATTTCTTTTTTCCACCTATTGACCTCAGTTTGTGATCATTTGCCTAACTTTATTTGGAAGATTTATTTATTTATGAGCAAATCCTTTATATCAGAAACCCTGGACATAGTAACATCGCAGTTCACTGCATCAGAGGCGGAGGCAAGGTTTTATCCATCAGTAGCGGAGGCCATTGGCGATAAATGGAGCAAGACAATGACATTGCATTACACATAATTTCCATTGCCAGTGTTGCCGCAGAATTGTGATCATACTCAATTTCTTGTGATTTTTTTTACCCGCCTTAGACGTCCAGGGTCCTGGAATTCTGTAATGCTTCTGGGCATTCAGTTAGACAGATTTCAGGTAGTTTCTCCTGGATCCAGCTGGTTGCACATAGAGTTTTGGGCATATAATACATTTCAATTGATAACATTTTCATGGATTTAAGGTTGTCGTCTTCAAGGTGGTTGTGCCTATTATTTTTTCCGTAGTAACTACATATAATCAGACAAACTATTGATTTTTCAGTTTCTGTAGAGTGCACTGTCCCCTTGGAGGGTATCCTGCCACTGAGCAGGTGTCAGTCTAGACACACCTAGGACCCAGTGGGACTACTTAAAAAGCCAGGTTTGGTGTGATGTAAGTGCAGCGTGGGATGTTAAGAGTGATTCTGGTTGCTGAGTCCCGAATGGTCTGCATGAGTTTTTTGTTGATTCCAGCATAGAGGGTGTTCCAGTAGTCCATCTTGCTTGTGATTGGGGAGTGCATGATGGTTTTCTGGGTGCTGATTGACATATGTTGGTACACCTGGAACCAGTAGAAACAATTTACCCACCGCCTGACTGAATTTTCCACATAATATTACAGCTGTAAGGTTACCAGATGAGATCCTGCCACTAAGAACAAAGCATCACACCCTTGCCTTCATTGTAGTTCTGGTTCACCTTAAATCAATCAATTGCAACAAATGTACAGATTATTGTTTTGTTTAAGGTAACAGTGACCATCTATATTGCATCTTTATGAAATATGACCTTTGTAGCCTTATAGAGCTCTTAGTTTTGTGGCATTTCACCTCTGTGTAGTGAGTCCTTGGAGAAAGCTGGTGGTTGCTCTTCAGAAACTCCACTCAAAAAGTCTCCAACCAATCAGATCCCAGTGATCCCAATGAAAAATGAAAGCACCAACCACTGCCTTGGCGAATCGATTTTATAATTAAATTGTCAAAGTTAATGAAGTAATCCGGAGTGATGAGTGCACATACTGTCAAACAGGATTTTCCATTGTCCTTTGGGCGCTGCCTTCTGTATTGAATTGGATTTATTTGTGTCTCTTGGTGCTGTGTCTGTTTCATTTATCCAGGTGATATGTAGTGTTTGTGATTGTCCCTACCGTGGAGTCCCCTACAGCAACCATGTCTTTCTGCCATTCTAACCACCTGTGTAAGTGTGGTCAGTGGGACGCATTTTCAGGTGTTATGGATTTGAGTGCACTGTGCCTTGCCTATGTCTCTTAGTATTTTTCCCAAGTGCCATCTGCTGAATGTTAGCTTCCCTTGGGGTGAGCCTTCTGGCACAGTTGGGTCACGCACATCTACAACACCCTTACTAATAAAGTTGTGGAACCTGTGCTTTGAGGTTTTGGGTTTCCATACAAAGAAGCCTAGTGTTTGATTGTGTATCTTTCGCTGACTTTGAAGGTATTAGTTAGTAAAATAATATCTGATGACGGAGGCTTACTTTCTTCAGTGGTTCTGCCCCAACACCCACCTAAGCGCAGTGGGTAAAACTTGCGTTCCAGGATTACAGGCTGAGCTGCTGTGGGCTATCTTATGTGTGCCTGTGTCTCATGATGCATCTGGTGGTCTCGTTGAGTAGAGAAATGTCTAGTGGTTGAGAGCTGTCTTACTAGAAGCTGCACCTTACAATATCTTTAAAGTTATTTTTTTTATGTGTGTGTGTGTGCATGTGTGTATGCGTGTGTGTTTATATAAGCGTGTGCAAAGGGAACCATGTGGAGAGTATCTGTGTTGTCTAATTCATTTGCATGGGCTCTTGACCTGGCTGTTGTCTCAGGTAGTAGACATCCAGCTTTTGGTTGAGGATTTCCCCTTAGATCCACATGTGGGGTAAGCGGGGTGGAGGGAAGTGTTTATTTATTGAGTCCATCTTGAAGGACCTGAACAGCACCTCACTCAATGAACACAATTGTGTAGGACTTCCTGGGTGTGACTGGCTTTAAACTGATGCTTGTATCTCTCCCCGAGTACATCTTACATCTTTTCTCGTGTGCTGGAGCACCTTCCATTTATGTTTTCCTTGTGCTCTCCAGCCAAGGAAGAGCAACATTATTTTATTACATTTATTCCCATTTTTTGAGTGCAGCACATATCAGACTCACCTTGTCTCCCCCACAACTTCAGTAACACCACCATTGTTCCATGTCGATCGATGGTTGGAGGGAGGTAAATCTCTAGAACACAGGACGAATGTCATGGACCTTTTTCTGATGACTTGTTTATCATTGATTTGAGGACTCACACAACTGGAAGACAAATCAGGTTACCCATTTAACAAATTCTATAGCTGCAAAAATGAAAGCATTGCTTGGTGCTGTGTTTCTGGAGATTATCTAATCAAAGGCTTGTGATAGCTCATAGTGAGATTAGGTCAGTGAAGTGTCCTCTAGAGCACTGAGGTCTTGTGATAATCGGAGTCCGTAAAGCCCAACCCTACTCCTATACTCAATGTGCTAATGTAGAGTTCCTCACTCAGTTATGCACAATATCTGCAATAGTTTTTAGCCCCTGGATGTTGTGTCTGACAAAGCAAGCTCAAAAGCATCAGGATTGCAGGTTTGCTTAAATAATGACACTATAGAATCCTCTGTTGTGTTGCTGTTGTCATTGACTTGTGTTTGATCTTTCTGTACAGGGCACCGTTCTAATATACGGCACCTACCTGGCTGGCCTTACCGAGAATGTCAGCTCCCCACCAGTGAACCAATCTTTGACAATTATGGTCGGTGTAAACCTAGTGGTCCTTATCGCTGGGGTGGTCCTTCTGGTGACACGTTTCTTCTATGCCTGGTCTAACCTGGTGTTCGGGCTGACATCAGGAGGGATCTTCCTCTGCACGACTACCGTCAATTGCTTCATTTTCATTCCACAGGTACCCAATGAATCAAGGAACTAAGCCACACTTAGCACTGCAAAATAAGAGATCTAAACTGGACTTACCCATGTCCCTCAGAAGTTAGGAAACAAAGTTGGACTTAGCCAAGCTCCAGAAAAGTAGGAACAAAGGGCCATATGTACGAACACTTTTTCCCATAGGCACAGAATGGGTAAAAACCTTTGCTACATCTGGCCCAAAGACACTGAATTAAATATGTTGATCCAGACTTAGCCATACTCCCGATAAATTAAAAACCAGATCGAATTATGAGATTGTCCTAATGAATAATTAAACAGTGCCAGACTTAGACACAGACCTGCGAATAAGGGAACACAGACAAACTTAGCCATGCCCTGCCAAATTATGTAATTGATCCAAATATACCCAGAGCATAGCTTGAAGGACACACACAGGTCCATGGCTGGTGTGCACCCTTGACAAAAGCGTGACAGTAAGGTCGGCCCACCACTATGCCTCTATGGGGCCACTAAACATGTCAAATAAATTCACTGAGGAAGTATCTCAGGATGGTTTGTAATGCATGGCATGCACAGACAAAACTGTGTGTATGAGTTTGAGTCACAAAACTACACAAATAGTGCTTTGTTTTACACACATAGGCGGTCATTCTGACCTTGGCGGACGGCGGAGGCCGTCCGCCAAGGTACCGCCGTCAGAACACCGCACCGCGGTCGAAAGACCGCGGCGGTGATTCTGACATTTGCCCTGGGCTGGCGGGCGGCCGCCAAAAGACCGCCCCCCAGCCCAGGGCAAATCAACCTTCCCACTAGGATGCCGGCTCAGAATTGGAAGAGTGGGAAGGTGCGACGGGTGCAGTTGCACCCGTCGCGTATTTCAGTGTCTGCTAGGCAGACACTGAAATACTTTTTGGGGCCCTCTTACGGGGGCCCCGCGGCACCCCCTACCACCATCCTGTTCATGGAGGACTCTGACGGGCAGCGGAAAGTCGGCGGTACACCGCCGACTTTCCGCTTCTGACCGCGGCTGAACCGCCGCAGTCAGAATGCCCAGCGGTGCACCGCCAGCCTGTTGGCGGTGCAACCGCGGTCAGTCGCCCTGGCGGTTTTTACCGCCAGGGTTAGAATGACCACCATAGTGGTTACAGCATTGGGATTTTACTATATAATTGTAGTCTTGAAGAAAGTCATCTGACCTAAGCTTACCTAACCAGTGTTTAATTTGAGCCAGTGGTTTCCGGTGCTCAGCACTGGCACTTAATTGTCAAAACCAAGGCTTATGACAGCCAGCCATATGGTGGCGCTGCTTGTCTAATGTTGTGATGAACACAACAGTTGTTTAATAATTCTATATACATTAAAAATGACTAATTCCTGCCACCCAAGCTACAAAAGTATTAGTCATTTTAATGGAAAAAAGTCTAAATTGACAAGCTGTAGTGGTCTCCTGACAAGGGACCTGGCACTCATATCTTTACAAATTAAGTACTGTACCTAACAATTACATATGGCTGAAACATGTAACATCATTAATGTGGGAGTCCATTACCACTGTACAGGATACCTGCAGCCAATTTTACATATAGATCCCTCCCCAAGAAAATCAAGAGCTCCACTGATGCTCAGCGTAGAGCCCTCCCCCAGATAAACAAGGTGTCAAGGGTAATGACCCATGTTGAAGCATGCCACTAGTATTTCTAGTAGGCGAGGATCCTTTTAACCAATTAGGGATGCTCCCATTCGAAATTTTAGAGAGGCGTAAACAGTATTCTGATTGAGTTCTTTCTCTTTTTGTTATAGTAAGTAGTGATAAATCATACTCTATATAAACACACAATGATGCACCTTATACAAACCTCTGCTCCCGATGTGACTGCAGAATATGCCAGGAAAGAGTCAATAGCTAAGCCACCCAGCAAATCCATACCCTCCTCTCTCAGTACTACTGTGAAGAAAATAGTGATTGAGCCAGTTTTGAGGACTTTGGGCCTAATTTAGAGTTTGGTGGTGGGGGTCACTCCTTCACAAAGGTGACAGATTTCCCTTTCACCGTATTACCATTTCATTATCACCTCAAATAGTAATTAAAAAATAATGTATAAAGTGCATGGATACCCCAAGAAACTGACTGTCTCTGCGATTGGAGGAACTTGTAATACGTCAGACAGGATATCCGTCATGTTTGTGACAGAGCAACCCCTCCGTCAAAATCAGGCCCTGAGTTGTCAGCACCCCCAACCTGTTAAAGCTAATTTCTGCTTATCTCCTTTTGGAGCACAGAGAACCTCCCCCCCCCCCCACAAGATAAATCGTGCCGAGTACCCCATAGCAACATCTTTTGTATAGACAGGTTTCAGAAGTGACGTATGCAAGTCAGCATACAGTGTTGTGCTCCTGCAACAACTTCCTCGTAAGATGGTGAAGCAATTGAAAAAATATTTTGTTGCGCTCCTTAAAGTGCACATCGCTTCCACACTCCTCCTAACTGCTAATCAATATGAGTTGCAAAACCCCTTTTGCAATTAAAAAAGGATTTTCCGAATTACAAAAGGGGTTTAGTACATAGTAAACATTTTTGTATTCACAAACTATAATTTTGCCAGTCACAGAGTCTGCAGACGTGTGATGCTTTAGTACATCTGGCTCTTGGTGAAAGAAAAGTCCTTTGTTTTATTAAATAACTGCACAATGATGTCAACAGTGTACATAGGTTTATCTAGATTCCATGTGTTATAAACCTGATGAAGGCCAGGTCAACTGAAATGTGCAAACCAGTCATATGCAACTCCAAGGAAACACCCTTTATTTGTATTATGAATAAGATATGCTGCTAGAAAACACACTTATATTTTCCACACTGAAATGAGGTTTAAATATGTTAAATTGCTTTAGATAATGCAACATAATTATACCTTATTTCACTAAACCACACACATCCCAGTAAATAACAAATGTTACTATTACCCAATTTATTGTACTCAATGTACCCACCCTGAAAGAATGGAAGGTTGAGATGTCCTTGCAGGGACTTGAACTTGTGACCTCCAGAACACCTCATTTGTTTGTATCAAACAGTCAGCACAGTGAGCCATCCTCTGTATTCATGTGGCCTCTCTCAGTGCTTAATTTGAACCAGTGTTTGCTGGTGTCGGCCAGCACTTATTTTTGGGGACTGGCACTTATTTGTCCACATCAAGTATTTACTGAGAGCAAGTGAGTGGGATAAAGTGGCAGGGAGTGTCTGGCAGTGTCTGGCAGTGGATAACAAGGTCTGAAGTGGTTCTACGAGTACCAGTCTTGGTATTCAGTGCGCCGACGTTTAATTGCTAAGACCAGCGGCTTCTCAGCAGAACTCTGGGCACAGGCACTCTTTCTTTTACAAATGAAGCACTGGCCGCCTACACACTACACAGAGCGGCCTTTGGGTCATTTCTACCTTACCTTGCTTTTGATTGGCTGAGTTGTATGCACCCAGTGCTTATGTCATGGAACTATTTTTTTTTCTATTTTTGCTATCACTCCTTATTTAGCTCCGTGCTCACTAGTTCACTTTCCCGCGCTCCCCTCTTCCTTAACTTTTCGGTTTTCCCACCTGAGACTCATTGTCAGGCTCTCTGTCCCCTCCTCCGCTTCTCTACTCTGTTTCTCTTCTCTCCATTTCTTCGTCTCTCTTCTCCCTCGCTTTCTCCCCTATTCCCAGCCTCTCCCATGCAATGCTCGCCTCCCACTGTTCACTGCTATTGGCTTTACCAGTGCTGGATGCTTTTAAAAGTGGCCTGGTATTGGTAAAACTAATAGCTGCACCTGTCCCCCTTCACAGGACAGAAAATATTATTTCCTATACGTTGATGTTGGCCATCACGTCACTTTCACACCTGACAGCCATCTTGAAAGTATAGAAAATCACACATTTCCAAGACAACTACCATTCGGGACACACATACAGTGGCACTCCTTGTTGGAGTAAAAGGTCATTTATTTAGGACAGGATTTAATCATAGCATCAACTAACATTCAACAGTATACCCTCCTTTTAACAAGACCTTAACTTTTAACGATTCCCTTGCCTTCATTCTCTCCTCAAATAGCTCCCTTCAATTCTCCTACCGTAGACGCTCCCCTATTCCTCCCATGCCTTCCTTGCTTGTAACCTACCCCCCCCACTCTGATCCTTCACCTCCTTGTTTTTCCCCCTGGAAGGGTGGACAAGCCAGCATCTGGCTCTCCACCCTCCCCCATCTCCTGCCAACCAGTGAAACCCACGCGGCGTTTCGCTGCCCCATCCCAGGAAAAACAACCTGTTCCTGGTTCTTTATTTCCTCCCCCCCTTTCTTCTTTTTTTTTTTTTAATCCCTAATGCACAGATTCACACCCCATAAACTCTCCAACGTCATCCTTAACTCTGTTAGATAATACGCATTTCCTAACTGTGACAAATGGACCCCGTCAGCTCGGAACAAAGCTTCCTCCTGCTCCTTTATGTCCTCGTGCTTCAACACCTTGATCCCCTGAGCCCAGCAAAATACCCTCATTGCTCTGTTCAGCTTTTTCCGAGCCCGCTCAATGGCTCCGTGATTAAGTGCCCCTCTCCATGCCTTTCTTGGCACAAATTCTCTCCATACCAAACATGTCCCGCATAGTTTCTGCTTCAAGAGTTCCAAGTCTCTCTGCATGAGCTGTATCAAAGTGAGCCCCGATAGCTTCACCAAATCATTTTCCCCAAGATGGATCAATAAGAGGTCAGGACATCCCCACTGAGGCAAGCTACCCGTGATAAATGGGAGCAGGCTCCCCCACCTCATACCACTCTTGCCCCACCAACGAACTTGATGGTGTCTGCTGGGCAGTCCCAATGATCTGCCGTAAATTTGCCTCTCCGCAAATTTCACCGCCCAATGAAATAATGAATGGCCGACCGGCCATGTCATCATCTTGACTTTCTGCGGCCCGGCCACACATCCTGCAAAGAAAAAGCACTGTAAAGGCTGTTGTGATAAGCTAAACCCCCCCCCTACTCTGTTCTCCTCAAGGCCTGACATAACGCTCGCAGCACCTAGATTTCCATCTCCCTATGGCCTTGATCTTAGCCCAATCCCAACCTAAATGGGCTGCTGCTGTAGCTGCGCCAATCCTAAATGAATGCGTGCCATAATCCCCTGAACGCCGCCCTGTCCGACCAAGTGCCATTCTCATAACCTGTAACAACTGATAGCTAGTAAGCTTTTTCCCTGATGCGTGTACAAAGACCCCTGCATCGCCTGTCCTATGCAAACCTGCCTTGAACACGATCCACTCTGTTACCGGGCAGGCTATCTCCACACCCCCTTTCTCCAGCCATACCCATTTGCCTTTACCAAGCTGATCTGTCTTCGAACGCCTAAGCCATATACCCAGCCTTTCCTTGTGCATGCACACCTCCTTCACTCTTACCCCAATTTATTTTCCCACCCCCAACAATTCGGACACTCGAAACGCGCCAAAGAACATCCAAACCATGCACAAGCGAAATAAACCCACCTCATAATCATCCGTACAACAAACTGGTAACACATGCAACAGCTGCAGCATTATTTCAAAAGTAATGGGTTCTCTTGCCGGCTTAGCCCCGTTGGCCCTGACCCTGCCCCAACCCTTCAGCATCTTTCCTAATAAATCATTATGCTCGGGGTCAAAACCAAAAAAGAGTTTCCCATAAAATGAAACACCTGCCAGCTTTCCCCCAATTGTGGCTGGAGATAAACCCTCCCCAACAGGAAAAGCACAAAGCGTATGGCCCACGCTTCGAGAGTCAGCGGGCCTTGTGCCCAAACATTGCCCCCAAACGGCTCAAAAGATTGAAAATCCAACAATGCAAGCCTGTAACTTCACCGCGTAGATACCGCTAAAGACATCTCCACCAGCCCCGTGATCATCACGCCCCCCACTCCCAAATGTCTGCCGGGACCGCGGTCTTGTTCCGTTCCGCTCCAGGTGCCAACTCGTGAAAACGCAGCCACTGTGAACGAGATAGGGAGTCTGCAATCTCATTATGAACCCCAGGTATATGTGCAGCTTTAAAGATAACATTTAAAGATAAACGTTGAAGCATAAACTGACGCAACAAGCGCAAAACTCTGAGGTCCCTCGCCCTCTGCCTGTTAACCAACTCTACTACCGTCATGTTGTCTACCTGGAAGATCACTGTCCTGTTGGCTAACTCTCGTACCCACACTGCCAGTGCCACTAGTAGTGGAAAAAATTCCAGAAAAGCGATGCTTCTCCCTTGTCGCGACCATTGTGGAGGCGATGTTTCAGCGCACCACCTCCCATCCCAGTATATGCCAAAACCCGACGCTCCCGCCGCATCCGAAAAAATGTGGACCTGCCACACCGTGTCTGAGTCACCAAAAGACATTGGTCCCCCATTAAATTTCTTCAAAAAGATCTCCCATACTTTGATGTCTTCCCGTAGTGCCAAGGAAACTCGTATCCTATGGTGTGGAAGCACTGCTCCTGACATGGACAACCCCAAACGTCTACAGAAAGTCCAACCTCCCCTCAGTACCCTACATGCAAAATTAAGGTACCCTAACAGTTTTTGGGCCGTCCGCAAATCTATTTTACGCAGGATGCGCGCAACTGCCAGGAATTCCAGTATTTCCGTCACTTTTGCCGATGGCAATCTGGCCACCAGAGCTGTGTCCTTCTGTTTTTTCCGGGGCAAGAGGCACTCCTGTCTGCTGAGCTAGCCTCTGGAAACTGTCCAAAGCCCGCCCACAAGCCTCGGATGCGGCTGTCCCTACAAATAGAAAGTCATCTAGATAATGAGTCACCGACCTACGGACACTCATTCTCACAAAGACCCACTGTAAGAAGATGCTGAAAGTTTCAAATAAAGTGCATGATATCGCACAGCCCATGGGCAGAACCCTATCCACATAGATGGCACCATCCAGCTGCATGCCTAAAAGGTCAAAGTCTGCTGGGTGAATGGGAAGTAGTCTAAAAGCTGATTGAATGTCACATTTTGCCATTTCAGCATTCCGCCCGCACTTTAAAACTAACTTCACCGCGTCATCGACTGACGCATAAATTACCATGATGTCCTCTTGGGCAATGAAGTCATTGACCGACGCACCTTCAGGCCATGACAGGTGATGAATCAAACGAAACTCTCCCCGTGCTTTTTTGGGTACCACTCCCAAAGGAGATATCATCAATGTATCACTCGGCCAGTCAAAAAACGGCCCAGCTATTCTCCCCAGAGCCACTTTTTTTGCCAATTTGTCACGCACTACCTGAGGCCTCTCCATGGCTGACTGCAAATTGTACACCCATCTCCTCTCTCGGGGACCTTGGTATCCTAATCTGAAACCCTCTCGAAAACCCCACTCCAATAGTCGTGCTTTGCCCGCTTCAGGGTAGATGCGCAACCAAGGCAACAAAACTTCCAGTCTAACTGGTGTAGGACACCTTTGGTGCAGGAGCGCCATGCGATCCCCTCCCTCTCGACGCTCTCCACTGCTCTGCGGGGCTGGAAAGGGAGAAACATTGGATGACTGGATGACGACCCCCGCACTTGGAGCAATCATGCTTAAACCTGCACTGTGCTCTGGAACAAAAACCTTTGTTAAAGTTCCAGCAGGCCCCCGTGGTGGTCCACAGAGTTTTTGTAGCAGCGCCCGCCCCTCGCGGGGCAGGGCGTGCCTGAAAGGGCTTATATACTACTGGCAGTCCGCTCGCCGTATGCGTGGACGCCGCTGACTGCGCAGATGCCATCCATTGCATCCATAACTCTGGATCTACATCTCCCCAAGGTTTTTCGGGATATACACTCACCCGAGCTCTGAACTCCTCATCATAACTGAGCCATGCAAAGCCCCCGAAATGCATTTGTGCCTTTCTAATAATGTCCATGTACTTAAAAAGCGCAATGGCCCTATCCGGGTATTTTTCGCAGTATATACTGGCAAATATCAGAAATGCAGACGTCCAATTGTCCATTGTAATAGGAACCCTGGGCCTACGAGCTAATTCCCATTCCTCCTCCTTGGAACCTTCCTTGGCCTGTATGTCCCTATGTAATAGCTTAAAAACATCCACGTATTCGTGTTTCCATATCCTGGCTTTTGTTTTCTCAGCTATATGGGACCCGAGGAGCATAGCCAAACCCATGTATGGAAGACGTTTCTTATGACCTCCCCCCTCCTTGTCCTCTGCGCTCGTCTCTACCCACGCAGTCTGACTACCAGTAGCTGCGTCTAGCGTGGAGGAGCCCTCTTTGTCCTTGTTCTCGTTCGCTCCTTGTTCCGAAACCTGACCTGGTGTCTCCAAAACTGACCCGTCCCCAACACCAATAGATTTACTTGTGCTTGTCTCCCTTGATGTCACCCCACCTTCGCCTCAAACTGACCACCATCTCCCCTTACCTCCGACATTCTCTCCCAAATTCCTTGGCACTCTCCTCAAAGTTCTACCGCGCGGCATAGCTTGCCGCCCTCTTGCTGGCCCTTCCGGCACAAAGGTGTCCTGAAAAACAAAAGCAGAGGAAGAGGTTGCGCCGCTCTTGCGCCCTCGCCCCCCCACTTTCTTGACAGTGCTCACCTCCTTGTCCTGTATCTCACCATCTTCCCATTCGTCCCCTTTGTCCTCATAGTCCAGTTCCAATTCCTCATCTCCTCCCCATTTGCCCCTGTTTTGGGCATATCCTCTTGCCTTGGTTGGTATAGCCTCTATTGCTTCCGAACGAGCATGGCGCACACCATCGTTGTGGTACCCGCGCTCCCCCGGAGTAGAGAAGGCCGCAGCTGACCCCTCCATTGCTTCGTACCAACGCGCTTGGGCCGTATTGCGCCCAGTTGGCATCGGCCTTTGTGAGAAAGTAGCCTCTTTCTAGCCTTGTTACCCCCACTTTTGGCCTGTTTGTGAGTGTATGTCAGGGTGTTTTCACTGTCTCACTGGTATCCTGCTAGCCAGGGCCCAGTGCTCATAGTGAAAACCCTATGTTTTCAGTATATTTGTTATGTGTCACTGGGACCCTGCTAGTCAGGACCCCAGTGCTCATAAGTTTGTGACCTATAGGTATGTGTTCCCTGTGTGATGCCTAACTGTCTCACTGAGGCTCTGCTAACCAGAACCTCAGTGGTTATGCTCTCTCATTTCTTTCAAATTGTCACTAACAGGCTAGTGACCAATTTTACCAATTTACATTGGCTTACTGGAACACCCTTATAATTCCCTAGTATATTGTACTGAGGTACCCAGCGTATTGGGGTTCCAGGAGATCCCTATGGGCTGCAGCATTTCTTTTGCCACCCATAGGGAGCTCTGACAATTCTTACACAGGCCTGCCACTGCAGCCTGAGTGAAATAACGTCCACGTTATTTCACAGCCATTTTTCACTGCACTTAAGTAACTTATAAGTCACCTATATGTCTAACCTTTACCTGGTAAAGGTTGGGTGCTAAGTTACTTAGTGTGTGGGCACCCTGGCACTAGCCAAGGTGCCCCCACATTGTTCAGGGCCAATTCCCCGGACTTTGTGAGTGCGGGGACACCATTACACGCGTGCACTACATATAGGTCACTACCTATATGTAGCTTCACAATGGTAACTCCGAATATGGCCATGTAATATGTCTATGATCATGGAATTGCCCCCTCTATGCCATCCTGGCATAGTTGGCACAATCCCATGATCCCAGTGGTCTGTAGCACAGACCCTGGTACTGCCAAACTGCCTTTCCTGTGGTTTCACTGCAGCTGCTGCTGCTGCCAACCCCTCAGACAGTCATCTGCCCTCCTGGGGTCCAGCCAGGCCTGGCCCAGGATGGCAGAACAAAGGACTTCCTCTGAGAGAGGGTGTTACACCTTCTCCCTTTGGAAAATGGTGTGAAGGCAGGGGAGGAGTAGCCTCCCCCAGCCTCTGGAAATGCTTTCATGGGCACACATGGTGCCCATTTCTGCATAAGCCAGTCTACACCGGTTCAGGGACCCCTTAGCCCTGCTCTGGCGCGAAACTGGACAAAGAAAGGGGAGTGACCACTCCCCTGACCTGCACCTCCCCTGGGAGGTGTCCAGAGCTCCTCCAGTGTGCTCCAGACCTCTGCCATCTTGGAAACAGAGGTGCTGCTGGCACACTGGACTGCTCTGAGTGGCCAGTGCCATCAGGTGACGTCAGAGACTCCTTCTGATAGGCTCCTTCAGGTGTTGCTAGCCTATCCTCTCTCCTAGGTAGCCAAACCCTCTTTTCTGGCTATTTAGGGTCTCTGTCTCTTGGGATTCCTTAGATAGCGAATGCAAGAGCTCATCCGAGTTCCTCTGCATCTCTCTCTTCACCTTCTGCCAAGGAATCGACTGCTGACCGCGCTGGAAGCCTGCAAAACTGCAACATAGTAGCAAAGACGACTACTGCAACTCTGTAACGCTGATCCTGCCGCCTTCTCGACTGTTTTCCTGGTGGTGCATGCTGTGGGGGTAGTCTGCCTCCTCTCTGCACTAGAAGCTCCAAAGAAATCTCCCGTGGGTCGACAGAATCGTCCCCCTGCAACCGCAGGCACCAAAGAACTGCATCACCGGTACCTGCGGTCTCCTCTCAGCACGACGAGCGAGGTCCCTTGAATCCAGCAACTCTGTCCAAGTGACTCCCATAGTCCAGTGACTCTTCAGTCCAAGTTTGGTGGAGGTAAGTCCTTGCCTCCCCACGCCAGACTGCATTGCTGGGAACCGCGACTTTTGCAGCTACTCCGGCCTCCGTGCACTTCCGGTGGAAATCCTTTGTGCACAGTCCAGCCTGGGTCCACGGCACTCTAACCTGCATTGCACGACCTCCTAAGTTGTTCTCCAGAGACGTGGGACTCCTTTGTGCGATTTCGGGTGAGCACCGTTTCACGCATCCTTGTAGTACCTGTTTCTGGCACTTCTGCGGGTGCTGCCTGCTGCTGAGAGGGCTTCTTGTCTTGCTCGACGTCCCCTCTGTCCCCTGACGCAATTTGCGACATCCTGGTCCCTCCTGGGCCACAACAGCATCCAAAAACCCTTACCGCACGAATTGCAGCTAGCAAGGCTTGTTGGCGGTCTTTCGGCGGGAAAACACTTCTGCACGACTCTCCATGGCGTGAGGGATCCGTCCTCCAAAGGGGAAGTCTCTAGCCCTTGTCGTTCTTGCAGAAACCTACGCTTCTACTGTCCAGTAGCAGCCCCTTTGCACCCACAGCTGGCATTTCCTGGGCATCTGCCCATCTCCGACTTGCTTGTGACTTTTGGACTTGGTCCCCTTGTTCCACAGGGACCCTCAACTGGAAATCCATTGTTGTTGCATTGTTGGTTTGTGTCTTTCCTGCAGAATTCCCCTATCACGACTTCTATGTCCTTTGGGGAACTTTAGTGCACTTTGCACTCACTTTTCAGGGTCTTGGGGTGGGCTATTTTTCTAACCCTTACTATTTTCTAATAGTCCCAGCGACCCTCTACAAGGTCACATAGGTTTGGGGCCCATTCGTGGTTCGCATTCCACTTTTGGAGTATATGGTTTGTGTTGCCCCTATCCCTATGTGTCTCCATTGCATCCTATTGTAACTATACATTGTTTGCACTGTTTTCTAATACTATTACTGCATATTTTGGTATTGTGTACATATATCTTGTGTATATTTGCTATCCTCATACTGAGGGTACTCACTGAGATACTTTTGGCATATTGTCATAAAAATAAAGTACCTTTATTTTTAGTATATCTGGGTATTGTGTTTTCTTATGATATTGTGCATATGACACTAAGTGGTACTGTAGGAGCTTCACTCGTCTCCTAGTTCAGCCTAAGCTGCTCTGCTAAGCTACCATTATCTATCAGCCTATGCTGCTAGACACCCTATACACTAATAAGGGATAACTGGGCCTGGTGCAAGGTGCAAGTACCCCTAGGTACTCACTACAAGCCAGTCCAGCCTCCTACATTGGTTGTGCAGCTGTGGGATAAGTGCTTTGAGACTACTTACCACTCTTGTCATTGTACTTTTCATAAGAGAAAAATATACAAAACAAGTTCAGTGTATGTACACATAACTAAAAAGTTTTGCATTTCCTCTTTTCACTCTTTTCTAAAGTGCTGAAAAGTACTTCTAAAACTTTCTAAAAGTTCTTAAAAGTTTAAAAAGTTTTTTTTTCTGTCTTTCTAAAAGCTCTAAAAACTTTTTCTCACTTTTTCTGTCACTTAAACTCTTTCTAAAATGTCTGGCACAGGCCAAAATGTTGATCTGTCCAAACTTGCATATGACCACCTTAGCTGGAAAGGAGCAAGGAGTCTCTGTGTAGAAAGAGGTTTGAGTGTAGGGAAGAATCCTTCCTTGGAATTATTGCTTAACATGCTTAGAGAACAAGATAAGGCCACAAGGGCCCCATCTGTTGAAAAAGCAGCTAATGGTTCCCAATCTGATCCAGGGACTCCCCTAGAAAGAGATTCAGGAAAGATACTTTCTAGCATGCGCATTACTAGACAGTCTAGCATAGTTGGTACTGATGTTGAGTCACACCATACAGATAGTGTTGTCTCACATCATAGCAAGAGCATTCATTCTCACCACAGTAGAACTGATGTTTCTGTTAACCAAGCTGTTAGGGTGCCCTCTGTAAGGGACAGGTCTCCTTCTGTCCATTCTCACCATACTTCTGTTTCAAGACATGTCTCTCCCACCCACCCTGATGACAGATTGTTAGAAAGGGAGCTCAACAGATTGAGAGTGGAACAAACCAGACTGAAGCTCAAGAAGCAACAGCTGGATTTGGATAGACAGTCCTTAGAAGTAGAGAAGGAGAGACAGAAACTGGGTTTAGAAACCCATGGTGGCAGCAGCAGTATTCCCAATAGTCATCCTGCAAAAGAGCATGATTCTAGGAATCTGCACAAGATAGTTCCCCCTTATAAGGAGGGGGATGACATTAACAAGTGGTTTGCTGCACTTGAGAGGGCCTGTGTTGTACAGGATGTCCCTCAAAGGCAGTGGGCTGCTATCCTATGGCTATCATTTAGTGGAAAGGGTAGGGATAGGCTCCTTACTGTGAAAGAAAGTGATGCCAATAATTTTACAGTTCTTAAGAATGCACTCCTGGATGGTTATGGCTTAACCACTGAACAATACAGGATAAAGTTCAGAGAGACCAAAAAAGAGTCTTCACAAGACTGGGTTGATTTCATTGACCATTCAGTGAAGGCCTTGGAGGGGTGGTTACATGGCAGTAAAGTTACTGATTATGACAGCCTGTATAACTTGATCCTGAGAGAGCATATTCTTAATAATTGTGTTTCTGATTTGTTGCACCAGTACCTGGTAGACTCTGATCTGACCTCTCCCCAAGAATTGGGAAAGAAGGCAGACAAATGGGTCAGAACAAGGGTGAACAGAAAAGTTCATACAGGGGGTGACAAAGATGGCAATAAGAAGAAAGATGGTGAAAACTCTCAAGATAAGCATGGGGATAAGGGTAAAACCAAAGATCCCACTTCAAATCTTAAACACTCTTCAGAGGGTGGGGATAAAACTAATTCTTCCTCTTCTTCTCAACCTGCACACATTAAAAAGCCTTGGTGCTTTGTGTGTAAAAACAGAGGCCATAGGCCAGGGGATAAGTTCTGTCCAGGTAAACCCCCTGAGCCTACCACCACTAATACATCAAGCTCTAGTGCCCCTAGCAGTAGTGGTACTAGTGGTGGGACTGCTGGCAACAGTCAAGTTAAGGGTGTAGTTGGGTTCACTTATGGGTCCATAATAGAAACTGGGGTAGTCAGTCCCAAGACAGTTTCTGTCACACCCAGTGGCATTGGCCTTGCCACACTGGCTGCTTGTCCCCTTGGTGCCAGTATCACTTTGGTGACTGAAAACCTAGTGGCTCCTGAACAACACATCATTGGACAACAGTATAAAATTATTGATGTCCATAACTCCACTAAGTTTCTTCCCTTAGCTATAATTCAGTTTAGTTGGGGTGGAGTTACTGGCCCTAAGCAGGTGGTGGTATCACCTAGCTTACCTGTAGACTGTCTCTTAGGTAATGACCTAGAGGCCTCAGGTTGGGCTGATGTAGAGTTTTATGCCCATGCAGCCATGCTGGGCATCCCAGAGGAATTGTTCCCTCTCATTTCTACTGAAATGAAAAAGCAAAGGAGAGAAGGCCTGAAAACTCAGGATCCCTCTCCATCAACAGGTAAAAAGGGTATCCCAGTATCCCCTAACCACCCTACCATTCAGGATACCATTCCTGTGGTGGGAGAAACCTCTCCTGGGGTAGCACCTGTTCCAAGGGAAGCATCAGCTGGCAAAGCTGTACTCCCGGAGGTAGAAGTACCTCTCTGTGGGATTACTAACATTGGTGACAAAGAGAGCACCATTTTAGTTAACATGGAGCATCCCTCCAACCCTCCCAGAGAAACTTTAGTGCAGAAACTCTGCACTGCCTCACATCACTTAGGACAGCATCCCTGCCCTAGTGTGGAGCTCATAGGACAGCATCCCTGCCCTGTTCCAACTCAAGAGAAACAGCATCCCTGTTCTCTCTTCCAGCCATATGGACAAAGTTTTTGCCCAGCTATGGCTTTTCTGAGACAGCATCCCTGTCTGGCATTTCCATCACTACAAATAGGTTCAGTGGACAATTCCCACTGATCTAAACTAAAACTTACTGATAGAAACTCTGAAAATACATCTTCACATTGTTGCTTAGCTAAAAAACTTCAAACAGGGTGGTTTACATCCCCACAGGGAAGTAACCATATAGTGGATGATAAAGGGAGTAACCAGTCTATTGCAGAGCTACTCTCTACTTATCACCACTTAGACAATAAAGTCTCAACTGGCCAAGGTTAGCCTTATTGTCCTTTGTTTGGGGGGGGGGGTTGTGTGAGAAAGTAGCCTCTTTCTAGCCTTGTTACCCCCACTTTTGGCCTGTTTGTGAGTGTATGTCAGGGTGTTTTCACTGTCTCACTGGTATCCTGCTAGCCAGGGCCCAGTGCTCATAGTGAAAACCCTATATTTTCAGTATGTTTGTTATGTGTCACTGGGACCCTGCTAGTCAGGACCCCAGTGCTCATAAGTTTGTGACCTATAGGTATGTGTTCCCTGTGTGATGCCTAACTGTCTCACTGAGGCTCTGCTAACCAGAACCTCAGTGGTTATGCTCTCTCATTTTTTTCAAATTGTCACTAACAGGCTAGTGACCAATTTTACCAATTTACATTGGCTTACTGGAACACCCTTATAATTCCCTAGTATATGGTACTGAGGTACCCAGGGTATTGGGGTTCCAGGAGATCCCTATGGGCTTCAGCATTTCTTTTGCCACCCATAGGGAGCTCTGACAATTCTTACACAGGCCTGCCACTGCAGCCTGAGTGAAATAACGTCCACGTTATTTCACAGCCATTTTTCACTGCACTTAAGTAACTTATAAGTCACCTATATGTCTAACCTTTACCTGGTAAAGGTTGGGTGCTAAGTTACTTAGTGTGTGGGCACCCTGGCACTAGCCAAGGTGCCCCCACATTGTTCAGGGCCAATTCCCCGGACTTTGTGAGTGCGGGGACACCATTACACGCGTGCACTACATATAGGTCACTACCTATATGTAGCTTCACAATGGTAACTCCGAATATGGCCGTGTAATATGTCTATGATCATGGAATTGCCCCCTCTATGCCATCCTGGCATAGTTGCCACAATCCCATGATCCCAGTGGTCTGTAGCACAGACCCTGGTACTGCCAAACTGCCTTTCCCGGGGTTTCACTGCAGCTGCTGCTGCTGCCAACCCCTCAGACAGGCATCTGCCCTCCTGGGGTCCAGCCAGGCCTGGCCCAGGATGGCAGAACAAATGACTTCCTCTGAGAGAGGGTGTTACACCCTCTCCCTTTGGAAAATGGTGTGAAGGCAGGGGAGGAGTAGCCTCCCCCAGCCTCTGGAAATCCTTTCATGGGCACTTTTGGTGCCCATTTCTGCATAAGCCAGTCCACACCGGTTCAGGGACCCCTTAGCCCTGCTCTGGCGCGAAACTGGACAAAGGAAAGGGGAGTGACCACTCCCCTGACCTGCACCTCCCCTGGAAGGTGCCCAGAGCTCCTCCAGTGTGCTCCAGACCTCTGCCATCTTGGAAACAGAGGTGCTGCTGGCACACTGGACTGCTCTGAGTGGCCAGTGCCACCAGGTGACGTCAGAGACTCCTTCTGATAGGCTCCTTCAGGTGTTGCTAGCCTATCCTCTCTCCTAGGTAGCCAAACCCTCTTTTCTGGCTATTTAGGGTCTCTGTCTCTGGGGAAACTTTAGATAACGAATGCAAGAGCTCATCCGAGTTCCTCTGCATCTCTCTCTTCACCTTCTGCCAAGGAATCGACTGCTGACCGCGCTGGAAGCCTGCAAAACTGCAACATAGCAGCAAAGACGACTACTGCAACTCTGTAACGCTGATCCTGCCGCCTTCTCGACTGTTTTCCTGGTGGTGCATGCTGTGGGGGTAGTCTGCCTCCTCTCTGCACTAGAAGCTCCGAAGAAATCTCCCTTGGGTCGACGGAATCTTCCCCCTGCTACCGCAGGCACCAAAGAACTGCATCACCGGTCCCCTGGGTCTCCTCTCAACACGACGAGCGAGGTCCCTTGAATCCAGCAACTCTGTCCAAGTGACTCCCACAGTCCAGTGACTCTTCAGTCCAAGTTTGGTGGAGGTAAGTCCTTGCCTCCCCACGCCAGACTGCATTGCTGGGAACCGCGACTTTTGCAGCTACTCCGGCCTCCGTGCACTTCCGGCGGAAATCCTTTGTGCACAGTCCAGCCTGGGTCCACGGCACTCTAACCTGCATTGCACGACCTCCTAAGTTGTTCTCCGGCAACGTGGGACTCCTTTGTGCGACTTCGGGTGAGCACCGTTTCACGCATCCTCGTAGTGCCTGTTTCTGGCACTTCTGCGGGTGCTGCCTGCTGCTGAGAGGGCTTCTTGTCTTGCTTGACGTCCCCTCTGTCCCCTGACGCAATTTGCGACATCCTGGTCCCTCCTGGGCCACAGCAGCATCCAAAAACCCTTACCGCATGATTTGCAGCTAGCAAGGCTTGTTGGCGGTCTTTCGGCAGGAAAACACTTCTGCACGACTCTCCACGGCGTGAGGGATCCGTCCTCCAAAGGGGAAGTCTCTAGCCCTTGTCGTTCTTGCAGAAACCTATGCTTCTACTGTCCAGTAGCAGCACCTTTGCACCCACAGCTGGCATTTCCTGGGCATCTGCCCATCTCCGACTTGATTGTGACTTTTGGACGTGGTCCCCTTGTTCCACAGGTACCCTCGACTGGAAATCTATTGTTGTTGCATTGTTGGTTTGTGTCTTTCCTGCAGAATTCCCCTATCACGACTTCTATGTCCTTTGGGGAACTTTAGTGCACTTTGCACTCACTTTTCAGGGTCTTGGGGTGGGCTATTTTTCTAACCCTTACTATTTTCTAATAGTCCCAGCGACCCTCTACAAGGTCACATAGGTTTGGGGTCCATTCGTGGTTCGCATTCCACTTTTGGAGTATATGGTTTGTGTTGCCCCTATCCCTATGTGTCTCCATTGCATCCTATTGTAACTATACATTGTTTGCACTGTTTTCTAATACTATTACTGCATATTTTGGTATTGTGTACATATATCTTGTGTATATTTGCTATCCTCATACTGAGAGTACTCACTGAGATACTTTTGGCATATTGGGGGTCATTCTGACTCCCGCCGGCCGCGGTAACCGCAGGGCCGGCGGGAGCCGCCAGAATACCGCTGCGCGGTCAGAAGACCGCCGCGGTTATTCTGGGTTTCCCGCTGGGCTGGCGGGCGACCGCCAGAAGGCCGCCCGCCAGCCCAGCGGGAAACACCCTTCCACGAGGATGCCGGGTCCGAATGGAGCCGGCGGAGTGGAAGGGGTGCGACGGGTGCAGTTGCACCCGTCGCGATTTTCAGTGTCTGCATGGCAGACACTGAAAATCTTATTGGGGCCCTGTTAGGGGGCCCCTGCAGTGCCCATGCCATTGGCATGGGCACTGCAGGGGCCCCCAGGGGCCCCACGACACCCCATACCACCATCCTGTTCCTGGCGGCCGAAACCGCCAGGAACAGGATGGCGGTATGGGGGTCGGAATCCCCATGGCGGCGCAGCAAGCGGCGCCGCCATGGAGGATTCCCCAGGGCAGCGGAAAACCGGCGGTACACCGCCGGTTTTCCGTCACTGACCGCGGCTGTACTGCCGCAGTCAGAATGCCCATGGGAGCACCGCCAGCCTGTTGGCGGTGCTCCCGCGGTCCCCAACCCTGGCGGTCTCGGACCGCCAGGGTTGGAATGACCGCCATTGTCATAAAAATAAAGTACCTTTATTTTTAGTATATCTGTGTATTGTGTTTTCTTATGATATTGTGCATATGACACTAAGTGGTACTGTAGGAGCTTCACTCGTCTCCTAGTTCAGCCTAAGCTGCTCTGCTAAGCTACCATTATCTATCAGCCTATGCTGCTAGACACCCTATACACTAATAAGGGATAACTGGGCCTGGTGCAAGGTGCAAGTACCCCTAGGTACTCACTACAAGCCAGTCCAGCCTCCTACACCCTTCTCCTGCCAACCTCGGCTGTTGGCATTGCTTTACTTCTTCCCCCGTGGCCGTATGCGTCACCGGGGTTCCCCGCGCCGACCTGCCCTTCTGCCGCACCAGCCTCTTGTCCCCGGCCCACTTCTGACTGTGGTACCCAAACCCAGGTTCCCCCGCCCGCCCCGACTGTTGTATCCCCTTGTTATCTCTGGCCCTTTTGACTGCCTCACTCCGAGCGCCCGCTTCCTCCCTGTCCCTGCACAACTGGGCCCACCTGGCCTCCGTTTCTACCACAATCCTGCGCTGTTCGCGGATCCTGGCTTTTGGGTCCCAGGTTTCTGCCTGATCCCAAGTTCCCTGTGTGCAAGGGGCCGGGCCCCCATGGGCCCGACTTCATCCGCTGCTTTGTGTTTCGCTGATCTGGCCTGGCGGGGAGCTGCCTTGGGTCTAGTCGCCCCCCCTCTGGGTTTCCCTGCATATTTGCCTCTTTTCCTCACTAGGGCCCCAGAGCCCCCCGGGCTGTAGCCCTCCCCCTTGGGGCATGCCAAGTCTAAAGGGGCAAATTCTCCACTAGGCCCCGGTAAGGGCTGCTCGCTCGCTCCGCTTTGTAATACGGGGACCTCCCCCCCGTCCGGGTGTCCCTCCGCACCTGGGGGCCCGGCCCCTGCTGTTGCGCTGTCTGCGCCTGCGTCTCCTAGTCCTGCGTCCTGCGTGTCCTGGGCTTCTACGCTAAACATCAAAGGGCTATGTGCGCTGGGGGTCCCCTGCCGCACCCCTGGGTCTTGACCAGGGGCCCCGGGCCCCTCATCCCTGTCCCCATCGGAGTCCTGTGACTCGCATGCTGCGATTACCGCCGCGACCCGGCTGAATGCGGCCCTTGTCGGCCGTGACATCCCCACCCAGGCCTGGTCTAGCACCCCAGGCCTGAGTAAATCCACCCTGCCGGCTTCGCCCAAAACGCAGAGCGCGGCCCTCACTGCCTCAGCGTCGTGGCTGGTTGCCATTGCGCAGCACGGTGTCTCTCAGTGTACTGCTGTGTGGCCCCAATGCCGCTATACCTGGCCTGCTGTTCACTAGTAAGGTGGATGGTGCACTGTCCTGCTATAATCTCCGCCCGTCTGGTTGGCCTGCCAGGTAACTGCAGTGATGTCCCCCCCTGTGGCTGCCTGTGCCCCCCCCTGGCCCTTCTGATGTGGCTTTGCCCCCTTTGTGGCCCTGCTGCTGTTTTCTTTTTCTTTTATATGCCCCCCCTCGTGGCCCTACTGTCGGAATGTAGGGACCCTCCTTGCATCGGGCCTGGCTCTATAGTGGGCCCCCAGTAGGGCAATCTGCCCTATATCCCTCCTAATGTTCAGCGACCCTTCTAGATTTCCTTTTTTTTTTTTTTAATATCCCGGGCCATCGGGCCTTCTGTAATTATGGCCCCCCCGTGGCAGTCTAACGTGAGCGTGTGGTCACCACGCCTCGCTCCTTGAGTAATTTATTGAAATGAGGGGGGGGGGACAGGCGCCCGACCAACTCGGCCTCGTGCGCCTGCCTATTAACGCGGCAGTTTACCGGGTTGAAATGCGCCCCCCAGGCCCCCCGCGCTGTCCCTGCCTCCCGGGCACACACACACGCTAAAGAAAATGCCCCTTGCCCGGCCCTGACAACCTCCAAACACGCACGCACACACCTGCTCCTTCGTCAAAGCTGCCCTTCCTATCCCCGGTCGGCGCGGAACAGAGGCCGACCCCACCCTTCCACCCCCCTTTAAACCCTTCCTAAAAGCCCTCCCCCACTTACCTCTTAACCAATTCGGTGCCTCCGCGCCACTTCCTGCCCTCCCGAACGTGCCCGCGGAGAGACTAGAACGAGTCTCTCTCTCCGCGGGCCCCTCCAGTTTCATGATGAAGATTGAATAATGTCACACAATGTGGCGCCCATCTTAAAAGCATGAAAATATTATTTTCTCTACTTTCAAGACCCCCATGCATTGCAGAAAGTGCTGTGTCAAGCAATGGGGTGGCTGTTGTGAGATTATAGCAAGCAGATGTTCAAGAATAAGGGTCTCTCTATTGACTTTGGCAGTGTCTGCACATTTTAAAAGAAACCAGCACAGGCAAATCCAATAGCAGCGACCATAACGCATTATAAAAGCGAGACCAATTTGCCAATGCTTGTTTGCCTTGGCATTGGGCTAACTCCACATCTTTTACAGCTGTTGCAGCATTTTGTTGTGTGTTGGAAACAAATGGTATGGTGTGATATCTTTGAAAGGCAAGCATCTCTCCAGTACTGGCCCAGTAGGAAAGGAACAATGTCAGGTTTGTAGAGTGTTTACATTAATTAAATTTGCATACAATTAATCTCAATGGTATTAATTTACATATTAGGTGGATAGCCTGACTTTGACCCCGGCAATTAACAGTGAACACCCTAATCCAAAGATCTTCAAACTTTTTAACGCCATACCCCAAGCCCCAATATAAAATAATGTTATCTGGCCCCACACCCTAAAAGTACAGATCTATTTTCTATTTTCTTACAATTACTCTATTAAATATCATATACTGCAAGCAAGGTAAAGGATTGCTCTGGGTCTTGAAGGAAGACACTCTAACAAATATTAACAAAACGGATTTACAGTCATTCGTTTCAGTTTCTCTCACTAGATAGAATGCAGGCAAACATTTCAGATGAGATCATGGGGTTGAGGGATATATTAAAAGATGTGCCCAAAGCAATGTTCTTTCGTACTGTCTTTTTACAATAAATCCCATATGTGAAATGGAAAAAATAACATAAGCAAAAGAGCAAATGAGTCAAAAAGTGAAAGGGACTCTAGAGTGAGTCAAACACATTTTTCATCCTTGCTTTTTATGTTTTCATATTTCCCACCCCAGCTGGCAATTGCCCCTTTGTGATGTGTGTCACCTCCAGCCAGTCCTGGCTTTTTAGCCAAAATGCACTTTCCATTCTGGAATACTTGAGTCATCTTTACAATACTAAATATTAAACTGCAAGTCACAAAATACAATGTGCTGCTGGTAAAAAAACAATTGCAGAACTAGTTGAAACAAAAAGGACTGACAGCCCAGAACATATTTAGCAATGTGAACGTTGCAGTAATGTTAAATTATCCATTTTAAAACTGCAGCTAAATATGTAATTGTCAACATAATACTGGCAGCCCTGTCACCCTACAAGTGTCTATAGTGTGTTCCTTCTTTTTTCAGAATGAGAAGATGAGACATTGGCCTTCACCCTAAACCAATGTTACTCAAATTCTTTATTTTGTAATAGATTCACCAGGCTTATTTTCATTGTCTGAAACTTCTGAATGTAGAGTAACATCAACCTTACCTGTTTTAAATCTGTTAAATTAAATAAAGCATTGCTTTACACATGTTGTGATGAGTGTACTCTGGGTCATGACATATGTGGTTGTTGTTTGCAGCTCATGCAGTGGAGGCAGTTTGAGGAGGAGCACAACCAGAGCATTGGGCAAATGGCCAAGTTCTTCAACAGTCCCAGCAAGAGCTTCCGGTCCATGTACAGCGAAGAGCAGATCTACCACCTGCTGGGAGAGAACAACTCCATGAAACGACTACTGACCGAGGTACGTGTGTCGCCAGTTGTAAGGTGGGTGGACTGGTGCTCAATACAGACGGAATGATGATGGAAACATTTATAGTTATCACGTACGGAGACTACAAGGCACATTTACCCTCCCCATCTCCTAAGAGGGACTGACGGCCTATCAGGAAACATCCATGTTTGCCTTGGCCTGATGACAGCAAATAAATGCACCGGCTTGTCAGCAAATCTCTCACCAGGCCACCTCTGACAGGAGAACAATGGCTTTTATTCACTGCTTTCTTTCTACAAATACTCAATTTCTAGTAATTTCTTCTACCATGAAGTGCATTATCAGCACCTTGCATGCTGTCAAACATCACCTTATTTCTTTTAAGTTGGAACAAACCTTGATCTTCGGTTGCTCCCTCTGTAAAGTGTGTGGTCCAGATGCCTCACCATGTAGTAGAATTTGCCTCATCTTTATTGATATTGAGACATAGCCTCCAATATTGGGCATGATACCCTAGATGAATAGCCATCTTTGCTTTTTGAAGTAGCAACAGAACCTTAATATCTTGTTTTCCTATCCAAAGTTTTGATTGCGTAAAAGGTAAGTAAAAGTGTTGCTTATGGGGGAAGGTGTTTATTGCTTTGGTATCTTCTCGTACAATTAATCACCTGCAGGTCATGTGGTGCAGAAGCTCCTTAACCCCATTGATGGAAGAGAGTAACATTCCCAAACTCCAGAACTCAGCTCAGGAAAATCAGGTTTAGTTCTAGAAGTTTACAACATTCAATGATGCCAAAATATTGACTTGTATCCATGTCCCAAACACTGAACTGTGGCCAACAAATTAGTTAAACTCACTAGCCACATTAAGCGTACTTTAGAAATCGACTTTCAGCAATTTTCTCATTAACCGTGAAAAAGGCCCACATAAGGAGTATCTATAAAGAACGCTTTCTAAAACAAAATTAGGCATGAGTGGAGTTTGATTCTGCTGACAGATCTATGAGATTGCAAAATCGTGAATATTTTATTAAATTTATGCCTCAGCAAAAAACATTTTTTGCAGAAATATAGACGTGTAGAGATGTTTCACTAATTTTACCAAACACAAAGAGGCCAAAATGTTAATTATGTGTAAATGTTTAGTATATTACACAAAGAAACTTTAAAGGTTTCATTTTCTATGTTGGAAAAATAACTTACGTCGCTGCATTTTGCTTTCAAATTAATTGAAATAAACCCCAAGAAGGTTTTTGCCTTTTTTGTACAGCTGACACAAAAACTAGCATGATTTTAAGTAGTTTAATTTATCACTATAGTTTACCAATTTTCTTCCTACCAGAAACACATATCTCATGAATATTTCACACCTCCCTTCCATTAAAAAAATGTATCCACAAATTCCATGGAATTTTTAAAGTATCTCCAGAATTTCATGAAGGCTACAAAAGTCATTCCCTAACCAAAATCTCCCAATTGAAACAAATAGTTTAGTTTTAAAGACTCAATAACAAAACAACAATGATAAAAGTGTGGCAAGAAAACAATAAATTAAATAATTTTCTTCAAAATTTTAGCTCATCAAATTCTTTCTGAATAAAACTGATCATGTTTTAGAAGAGCCACATAAAACAAACTTTGAAAGACTGCAATGTTTATGAAATGTGGAATTTACATATTTGACCTCTTTGCTAGGGATGTTCACAGCTACCAGCCTCCCCCTTAAGCACCCCTCCCCCCAATATCAGCAGCTTTTCATCAGACTACATAAGCTGTCGGATATTTAGAGCTTTGTGTAATAAATAAGACACATTGACATTAATGTAAAAAGATGAATTTGACTGTTAGAGAGATGTAGTCCAACCTTTAAGATGCCATATTTAATTTTTAAAGCTCATCGAGGCTAAACTCTGGTACAAGGAGGTTATGAGATTGGCCTGTGGACTATTTTTGTTGCTGTTGTTAGTGTCACATGTTTTCAGAATTTGCTTGGGGATGTACTCCCACTCTGCGCTACCACTGCCAAACACCTGCAGAGGGATAGACTAGCTCGCTATGCCAGCTTTGTGCAGCCTGGAGCAGATATGTCATGTTTTTCAGGGTTACTTTTGATTCTGAATAAGACCCTGAAGATCGTCAATTGAATAATCCAATGTAGGTTTGGGAAGTCTTGACACCACACAACTCTATAACTCAAACAAACTTGTAGGTGGAACCAAAAACAGTGAATCCTACAGGCCCCATGAAGCTGCTCAGTTGCTCAACGCTCAAATGTTAGTGAGAGAAAAACAGGCATATGAGGAGTGAGGAACAAGATAAATTTGTAAGAAGAGTGGCTGTGGGAAGGAACATGGTTAGGGAGTCAAACAGCTTATCGGTAGTGGAGATGAGATGGGGTCATGGAGGGAGTGGGAGACAAAGAGAATAAGTAAAAATACACAAAGAAACCAGTGGACACATGAACACTGGTGCAATAATCAAGCAAACAACAAATTTTAAATTTAAGGTGTTACTGGCTTTGTCGGTTTTGGAGTAGCATTCTGATGGCCGTGAAAACGTAAAAAATCGCCCGTCACCAAAATGGCCAGGCCTAGAAGCTTTTATGAACGTTGTGTTGATCCTTTGTCAATCTGAGGCTCAGAGAAAGAAAGTTCAAGAAAAGAGGAACATAGGCAGAAAACACACTGTTGCTCCTAATACCTCCCCAGATGTGGTGCTCAAATGTAGCAGTGGGGTGACGTGGACACATGAGAGGATCAGCAAGGAGATATGAGTGTGAAAGGGGAAATAAACCAGGCAGAGAAATAACCTGATGGTGAAGTGACAGTATATGATAGCTAGGAATAACAAAATGGAAATGGCAAAGAAGGTGCCTGAGAAGCTCCAGGGAAGGTCACTGTCAGCATTCATAGAAATTCAGATCCTGCTTAATGCTGAGTGCCTTACACAAATGGACTGGGACCAGAGGGATGCCATCATTGCCTAGGGACTGGATTCTGTCTTGCAGTAAATCTTGCAGTATATTCTCAATAAGCAGTACAGCCAACCATTGGCACAAATTCTCTCTCTAAGGGATAGTGGCAGAAGGCTCAAATCTGCCTCTTTATAGTGAGATATTTACCAAAATCTGTGCAGTATTTCATCACCTTGGGAGGACGTTTACAATCACTGATTCACCAATGTGTGCACTGAACACATCCTATCATAGTGCACATACCTACATCCTTCTAACCATACTCTCAGCGTAGTCAGGAATATGAAGTCATGACTTTTATGCACTAAGTCGTTATTGAAGATGTGTGAGACCAGGGTGAGAAGGCATACAGTGAATTAGAAGAAGAGGCCATTTTAATATATAATTTACGTTCATACTACTGAATATATTTGTGGCATGATTTACACTTCGGTGGATGGTGGTAAATCCATTGGTACGATGGAGTCCTTTACTCCAGCTGTACTGAGGGTCCTTCCTCTGCCAAATTTAGAGATGTACGATGCTCAGCGAACTTCTCTTAACATTGGCAGGTACTGCGGTCGTATGTTGTCTCCCATGGTGTCGGGGTAATTTTTCAGTTTTCATTGACATTTTCATTGGCAATGAAAACTGCACATTCATTAGTATATCTAAATCGGGTGGCCAGTTGAATCGCCAAACCTCCAGTGGCAATTACTCCCTGGGGCCATCAAAGGACTATGTCAGCGAAGGAAATGGAGGTGTCTCCGTCGCTGGCATACTTGAGGTCTGTCCATCTGTAAATCGGGGAAGTGGACCTTAAATTTGGTGCAGAGGGTACCCTGTCTCCGCCAAACTCTAAATCACCCCCTTCATTTATATGTCTGTGATAAGCAAAGTTCTGGAACTGAGGGTCATGGCACTGGACTGATCTTCTCAGGGTGATCCAAACAGTGCAACAGTGGATCAAAGCTAGAGTTCTTTACCAAGGGGATTTAAAGACGACAACACAGCCCAATACTGGATGTCTACGTTTGTGCCTCTAGTGTACGCTAAGCTCTAAAACCTCTATATTAACAATGAAGTTCCCCTTCATAGGCCAGAGCCAACTAGGTAAGATGGAAAATTCCAAAGAAGGGGGGGCCCATAACTGTCCCAGAGGCTTTGTGAAATATTACCTAGAGGTTGGCCATGGTACCCCTCTCACAGCATTATATCTCAGCATCAGGCTTTAACACAGCCACTGTGATTCTATAGAGTACAAGCCTGCTAAGGTGGAGAGGAGGTAAGCTGTGCATCCCTCCCTAGTTTTGGTACCACTGACAACATTTGCCCACCTACAATAACACAACCTCGCCTCTCTCCATTGCCTGATGCCTGCTTCCACCACATTTCTGCAAAACCAGCCATACGCAACAGAATGTTGTGCAACCATACACTGTTAATTTGTAGTGTTCGATTTCTTATGGTTCTGGTTAAAAATCATGACAGGATAGTCAATTTTACCAAACTGCAAGTTGCTGTCTTGTAAAAAATTTACAAATGATACGATGTAAGACAAGAAGTCATGTCCGATGCATGGAAAACATTACTGTGGCAACTCAATGTGACCTGGTTGGGTTGGAGGTTCTTGTTCTCAAGCGCTTACACTCCTCATGCTTTTCCTTAACTTTTGTGTTTTCACAGAAAGATGCAGTGATAGAAAGTCTGCAAGAGCAGGTGAACAATGCCAAGGAAAAGCTCTACAGGCTGATGTCTACCGATTATGATGACCAGCACCCTGGTGCAAACCCTTCTTCTACTGTAGTTTTTTCTCACAGCACAGAGGGTGAGGCGGACAATGCTGGCCACAGCATGACCACTGCAGATTCATGGACAGAGAAGGCAATAAGTGTGGACCAAGGACGAGAAGTGCTTTGTGTCAATGTCCCGATACAGAATCAGGCTCCCTCATCTAATCATCATAAGAACAGCAACAATTGCGATCCTATGGAGAAGTTGAATCTTGATAGTGTGTCATCAGGAAATAATGCGACTGAGGCTCCTCTTGATGGATCTGTGACTCGGCCTGCATGTACCACTAAAAAGGATGGTAAAGAGAGGTGGACTAATTCAAGTGACGGTAGCTCTGGATTTGAAGATCAGCAATCAAGCCTTGATAATTCAACAGCTCCTGAGAATAATGTTTTATTGAGGCCAACTCTGCCCTTGACATTACCAGGAACCACAGAGCAATCATCACCCAGGGTGAACTATGTGAGCAGTGAGAAGCTGCAAGAAATTCTGAAAGAGCTAAGCATAGACACTACTGTGGGGATCAGAAACCTGAAGTCACCAGAGAGGCCAAGGCGTGCTAGCCAAGGCATGCAGCAGGAGACCAACCTGAGGTCACCAGAGGCCTTCAGGAATGTCTGTCTCAGCCTTTCTCCATACATAATGAGAAGGAGGCGGGGCCATGCATACTCTTCCAAAAACCTTCCCCCATCATCATACCACCTGGGGCCCCTGCCCCCACATGTTCTGTGCATGATGAACAAGAGGGACGGCATGGCATGCAATGGGCTCGAGCCTCAAACTGAAGAACAGCTACCTCCCACCAACACAGGTCATGAGCGCGAGGTGCATCCTCGTAGCAAGTCAACGCGGCCTGCCTTCAATAGAGACCTCAGTTTGCAGTATGAGGACCATAACAGTTCACCTGAAAATCTAGGAAATGTAAAACAATTTGGAGTAAATAATAATCACTTTCCTAAGAGAAGGAGGAGCCGCCCAGCAGAACAGTTTGCCCTTAGCCCTCTGAAAGGACCAAGGCATGAAGCAGCAAACAATGAGACTGTGGATGATCCCAGAAAACGTTACACCCAGGATTCGTTAGATTCAGATTCCAGCAGCTCAGAGGAATATTTCTGCTGCTGCCACAGGCCATTTTGCGAAATCTGCTTTGAGAATCCCTATGACTCTAGTGACAGTGGCACATCTGGAACAGATGGTGAGACTTTTGGCAAATCAGAACATTGGGTGAAAATGTGTACTGGTGCCCAGACAGTGGTTAACTTCAAGGAGGACCTTCAGCCCACGTTTGTGTGAGCTGACCTGCCCTGTTGTGAAAACACAAACACTTGACAAGACACAAGGCACTTTCAAGTACAAATCTGGAGGGCAATCAGACTCGTCTCTCTGTGCAGCCATGAAGAAAGCAGTGGACAAAGCTCTGGTCTACAGAGGACCACACTTGCTGAGGTCTTGTAACTAGGCCTGTGATCTCAAAACAAATGCTACTGGAGCTAACCTAATGTGTGAATTCCCTGAAATGGTGTAAGTCAAGAACTAACAAATCCCATCTAACACTTCAATATGGAAACTTTATTCTAATAGATAGATGCTTTTCTGTCGTCCACTCAGGCATTTCGGAGAATCACACTTCACCAGAAAAGTGAATTCAATGCTGATAAACCTGGATGTTTCTAGAGTTTAACTGAGATTCTATTTCCCCACACTGGTCATGTTTCTGTAATATTTAAATGTTAACTTTTTTAGAGGGACTTAGGGCTCTTTTCTCATAGTATATCCCACCCCATTGTCTACATCTCAGCAGTGTTGCCACTGCAGTGCCCGTTTCCTGTTCCTCTAGTGTCCCCTTACATCCTCCTCCTTACGAAATATTGAAGTGTTTATACGCAGCACCTACTCAAGTGCGCAGAAGCAATATAATATGGAGGGTTACACATGGATCCAAGAGCAACCAAAGGTATAGGTGTCCGTTACTGAAATAGCAATACATGAGTACGCTGTTGCAGCAGACAGCATGGCAAAAGGCAGAGATAGCAAGCAGAAAATGGATTGAGCATCAATATTTAATCATAATAGTGACTTTGGTAACCTGGGTACCTACTGAGGATGAGGGTGCAGCTTTCATATCTATATGGGCTATAAATCAAGTCTGTGTTATAGATCAAGAAAGAACTATTACTGAAAGTTCTTAGTTTCTTACGATGAATAGTAGGTGGATTTCAACCCTGTCTATGTGGATTATTGAATTTAATGATCTGTATGTATTTACCAATCTGTGTACAATCATAAGAAAGCACATTTCAAACCTAATATTAGCTTACAAGCTATCCTACAAGTCTCTTGAATCCTACAACTGAGAATAAATACAACAGCCTCTTTGTAAAAGGTCTATAAACCTAAGAACAACTAAAACACCATGTTACACGTCCGTTTCCTTCTAAGAGTCTACTTCTAAAGTCTGTAAATTCACCAACTGTGAATCTATCCCACAACTCCCTTGCAAGAAGTTTATAAACAACAACTGACAAGTTATCCCAAAACTCTCTTTAAGAGCTCTGAGAACTCAGACATTATCTAACAGCTCCCTTCTAAGAGGTTTATAAACCTAACCACAACTGAGAATCTATTCCATAATTCCCTTGCAAGAGATCTATAAACCTATGAAACGCTATCCCATAAATCCCCTTAAGGGGTATTTAAACCTCCCAATAACTGGGAACCCCTCCCAAACCTCTCCTGTATGAGATTTATAAATATATAATCAACTCAGAAACTATCCCACAACTCCTTTATCTAAGTCTACTGCTAACAGGTTTGTCAATCTAATAACAGAGGTCTATAAACAACAAGTGGGAAGCTATCCCAAAGCTCCCATGTATAAAGTCTATAAATCTAAGAACAACTAAGAAATTATCACTCCCTACTAAGAAGATTATAATCTTAACAACTCAGAAGCTACCCTACAACTCCAATAAACCTAACAACAACAGACAAGACTTCCTAAAACTCCCCTGTAAGAGGTCTATAAGCCTAAGAACAACTCAGAAGCTACCCCACAAGTCCCTTCTACGAGGTCTATAAATCTAAAAAAACTCAGCTGCTATCCAACAACTCCCTTATAATCGGTATATATTCTAACACCAACTGAGAAGCTATTCCTAAAATATCCTTGTAAGTCTATAAACCTAAGAAAAATTCAGACACTATTCTATTACTCTCTTCTTACAACTGTATGTATGTATGAACAAAGTATTCCTATAAAGCAAATCTATCCAAAAGGCAGCCGTGCACTGTAAAGGGTCAAAGACAAGCATAAAGTCAATGGGTGATAGAAGAGCTATCTGGTTGGTTGGCAGTTAATGCTATATATGTATGTGGAATTTATATAGAATGTACCTAGCCTGAAGGCGGGGGAGATAGCTGATGGCACCGCCTGCTGCCACGCAGGAACTATTGCAAGAGTTTGTACAACCTGCATTTAGAAGAGTCCATCGGACATAAGCGTTCTCCAGGGCAATAGACCATATGAGAACAAAGGGCCAGATTTAGAACGTGACAGACAGGTTACTCCATCACAACGGTGATGAATATCCCGTCCGCCAAAATCTAAATCCCACTATATTCTATGAAATTTAGATTTCAGCAGATGGGATATCCGTCACCGTTGTGACAAGTACCCCATCCGCCAACTTCTAAATCAGCCCCATAATACTGTGTAGCTTATAAAATCTAAGTCATAATGCTAGATCCCGTTCAGCCAGTGAAATATTGGTCTCCAAACATTAATTTCTAAGAAAGCCATCAACGTTGATAATATTTAGCTCTATTAGGATGGTGAAAAAAGGAAACTACATAGTTTAAAGTAATGTTAAATACAACTCATGACTGAGAAACTATTCCAAAGGTGCCTTGTAAGAGGTTTATCTTGAGACATGAAGTACACAGCCATTTGAATTTATAAGATGAATGCCTCTGTCATTTCATTCTATTGTATGTCAGAACATCCCTTGCAACAATATTGTCTGAAAGAGAAACCATATTCTAATTATTCGTTGACAAAAATATAAAATCATTTTATTGTTAACTCCAATGGGGAGATATTTTGTGTAAATAATATTCAGGAATTAGTATTTCGGTCAGAAGATATTTTGATTATCATATTCCTGTACTATATCCTCCTTTCCTTGGCAACCTTAGTCATGACTCTATGCCCATCCCACAGATGAGTCATTTTCCAGATTATATAAATTTTCAGGAAGTAGCTGGCAATGCATTCCCTATGGCATCTCTCATTATCTATTCCCTGTGGCATCTCACATTATCCATTCCCTGTGGCATCTCACATTATCCATTCCCTATTGAATCTCACATTATCCATTCCCTGTGGCATCTCACATTATCCATTCCCTGTGGCATCTCACATTATCCATTCCCTGTGGCATCTCAAATTATCCATTCCCTGTGGCATCTCACATTATCCATTCCCTGTGGCATCTCACATTATCCATTCCCTGTGGCATCTCACATTATCCTTTCCCTGTGGCATATCACATTATCCATTCCCTGTGGCATCTCACATTATCCATTCCCTGTGGCATCTCACATTATCCTTTCCCTGTGGCATCTCACATTATCCATTCCATGTGGCATCTCACATTATCCATTCCCTGTGGCATCTCACATTATCCTTTCCCTGTGGCATCTCACATTATCCATTCCCTGTGGCATCTCACATTAGCCATTCCCTGTGGCATCTTGCATTATCCTTTTTCTGCACGAGGAGGCACAACAGGAATACACATCCTACTCGCAGCAACCCATACTAATTGTACAGGTTAGGAACCTGATTACATACCGGTAATCTTCATTACTCTGAGTCCTGACCTTCTTCATTACAGTTTTTAATGTTTGAGAATCCCACTCCGCAAGACGGGCAAGTACCATAGAGTTTATTGCCTGTAGGCTAGATTTGCACTACACAAATACTGTATACTTACATACATACAAAGTCTACCTCAGGGTTTGCTTCCTTATCTGCAGCGATATGGTAATGCTTTTTGCACTAATACTGCTCCATGATTAAAATGACAACAATTGCGAGCAAGACACTTACTTGAACCACTTAGGGCCAGATTTCAATGTTAGCGGATGGGTTTCTCCGCCATTGAATATAATGGGATTTAGATTTCAGCGGACGGGATATCCATCACGATTGTGACAGAGAAAACCATCCGCCAATATCTAAATCAGGCCTTAGAATGGACTTTTTTGTATTCTCATTGCCTGGTTACTTTCTCTTTGTGTATGTTTTTGCAGAAAGCAGCCATCACAGGGTCAGGCACTGCCTGTGTTTTATGTCGTAACCAGTCTATCAAAGGAAGAGCAGACAAGTGACTCATTATGTTCAATAAGGCAAAGATGCTCTGATGTTTCCAAAGTTAGAAATATATAAATGCTCCATGCCTAGTAAGACGCAGTATGGGGATTACCGACTCCGTACTCCAGAGATACAATAAAGGTAAAACTTATCTGAAGGTTTTTTTTAGCTTTTCTGATTTGGGGACAGGAAAAACACATGATGCGGTTGGGGGGTTGGGAAGGTTTTTAGTGGTGATGTAACAGGAAGAGGAGGAGAAACAAAGGCACATAAAGTGGAGGGGGCAGTGGTAATGGCCTGTCTAGGGGAGTGGGACACTCAAGCTGTAAGGACTGGTATGAGGACGGTGGATAAGGATGTAATGAGCAGTTGGTGGCCGTGTGGCTGGGACTAGCAGCAGTTTTGTGTTTTTTTCTGCAATAGTTATGGAACACAGGATAAAGGAGTTTGGCAGAAGGGGTTACCCCATCACAAAGGTGACGGATATCCTGTCCACCATATTACGAGTCTATTATATCCTATGGAAATTGTAATGTGGCAGAAGGGCCATCCATCACGTTTGTGACAGAGTAACCCATCCGACAAACTCCAAATCTAAACCTAAGTCTGTAAACCATGTATTTTGCACAGTAGCCTTCCTGCACCAGTTATGAGCAGAGTGTTCCTGCTGGCGCTGTAATACGAAGCTTCATTAAGTGAAGTCACTGCTTATTTGCTTATGGCATTAGAAAACATTAACTATGCATGCAGCCAATATCAAGCATTTAAAATTCATCAGTAACTCTCTGATACTGCTGAGTCAGCAGACGCGCCTAAAACATTCAGGGCTATAAATAGATAAGTAATCTGTAATGCACTTATAATCTAGTGGCAAACCACTGAGCAAATACCACAGACATGCAGGCTCTGAGATGGGACATTTCTTATCACTGATCATAAACCATGTGTAAGTAACTGGAATCAGGGCCAATGCAATTGCAAAGGCATCAACAAACAGTGTCATGTCATAAACATCTCTGTTTTTGCCTTCTGTCAACCAGTGTAGGGGGTTGTCAGAGCACTTTAGCTGCTGTTAAGGTTACTGGTTTCCTGGTGCTTGGAAAGGTTAACTTGTGACCTTGAAATCTGATAGCTTAGATCAGAGCTACGAAGAGGCAGGTCTTGAAGCGTTGGTGACAATGCAGATGGTCCTCTCTTTATCTGAGGCTCACAAGAATGACGTTCTAGAGAAGGAGGGATGCGGAGAGAGGAAGCTGAGGCTTCCACACCACACCCTGGAACAAGGAGACAGGAAAGAGCTGGTGTGGATGCAAAGGGAGATCCTGAGCATTCAGGAACAGAGACATCATCAAGTGTGATGGACCTCTCAAAGCAACTTCCACTGAATTGTTACCCAGATTGAGGGTGAATGCATAGCACAAAAAGGAGGTGAAATGTGATCTTGTCTTCGCACTCCATCGACAAGAAAGGCAGCGGAGTTCAGAATGGGCATGCTAATGCGACAGGGAAAAATACTATTTATCATGATCCAGCCTTAAGAAGATAGTAGCGATGACTACAATAGCCTGAAAAAAAGAAGAAGAAAAAGAAAATAAATATTTTAATAGAAGCCAGGCGATATGAGCAACGTGATCGAAGAAACCTCGGCTTCAGTGCCTATGTTATTGAATGCCATTGTAAAAAAAGGGCAGTCTCCCATAGGGCCAGAACTAAGATGTCGGCTGGTCTGATGAACCATAGACAGCCTTGATCTCAGTTTTATCTAACTTCAGCATCCTTTGGTTGGACAGCATCTGCCCGTTGATTTTAGATCCATCAAGTAGTTGGCAGTAGTGTCACCCAGCTCAAATCGGAGCAGGATCCAAGAGTCATCTAAAGATGACTGATTCATACCAGTCTAATTACCAGCAACATACATATTTCCTTCAGTACATGGTATTATTCCCAAAATAAAATCTTCAGATCTCCTACCGCTTCAGATGAGCATCATCTACAGACTGCAACTCTTGGCCCTTATTTTTCCCATCCCTGTGTTCTTGAAGCACCCCTGGATTGTATATAAGGTTTCATATTTTCAGTGTTTATTGTTTGTGATTTTCAGTGGGTATATTCCAGTGCCTTCCCAAGTTCTGAAAATCAGTGCTCATCAGTGTTTACAAATGTGGCACCATAAAAATTTGCCAGAGACTTTCTTTTTCTACTATTTACAAACATATTCTATATGTAACATTTTCATTGCCGCAGGACCATCACTAATATCAAGTGACGTTCATAGGAGCTGTCAATGTTTGGGGATTTTTATGAGAAATTTGGAGACTCACATCCCGGCAGTGGGACCAGGTTGGATGAAGGTCAGAAGAGATTGCCTCAGTTCCACTGCTCAATGCACATGGCCATCATTTGCAGTGGGGGTGGAGATGAGGTCAGAAGAGGACACCCCACATTGCAGATTCCAACACTTCCGCTTCTCATCTGCAGTGGGATCAGGGTGGGAATGTAGATCAGGAGAGAGCAACCAAGCCCTTCTATTGCTCCTGGTGCCTGTCCATCATCTGCAGTAAAGGCCGCTATGGTCTCTGCAGTAGCGTCTTCCCACCACTTCCAACCATGATCTTATAGAGTTTGGGAAAAGGTTCTCTTTGTTCCGAGGAATGCTAGTCCGTATGGAAACAGCAATCCCAACAGTTGGTACATTTCACAGAATATCTGGTGTGAAATGAAGTCTGGTGCCCTGCAGTGGAGGGGCTATAATGGATTAAATATTTCAACATTACTAAAGTTTGTAACTATCGGCTTCAGTTATCTGATAAGAATGGGATGTCACAGACACTCTCAACCTCATTCCCATCTCTCCCAAGTACTATAATTCTTCTGCTTTGAGGAAAACCATCACATATATTAGTAAATCACATGTTCACCTCTAGGGACATCTTGGTGGTGTGCAGGAGATGTGTATTGTTATCCAACTCAATTATTCTCATTGTACCAACCTGGAAGGATGTTCCTCCAAAAATAATTCCTGACCCTTTTAACAAGGTGTACCAAGAGATCAAGGACCTCTGTAGCGTGTAGTGTTTAAATATCACACCTACCTCTGGGATCACAGGCCCACATGGCGGGTCTTACTTCTTGAAGTCCTTGCAGTGTCTCTCCTGCCACTTCCTGTGCCCAGATTAGGACTTTTTAAAACTATTTGTATTTTTCTGTACGTGTTGTCTGTATTATATTGCTCACACGCTCAGGCTGGCTCTGCACTTCCCTGTAATATGGGGGCCGCGCACGCAAGGCGACTTTTGAAAATGTTTACATATTTTAAATGTAGATTTACCAAAGTTTACAATAGGTCACAACAGGGTAGTTTTATAGACATAGTTTATAATTGTGTCTGTCTGCTCCTTATGATAAGGGCACAGAAGAAAATGAGGGCACTAGTGTTTTTCCAACTGTGATGTAAAATGCATATTTTGTATTAAAGAGACAGAATCCAATGCTATACACTCCCCATTCTTTATGAAGATCCAGCGCACCAAATTCTAATACATTTATGTGATAAAACAGTTTACCAACACCCAAACTTCAATTCCTAGGAGAACTTGGGAACACCTACTCAATAATAACACCCCTGTAGCCCCATCCTGAGGACAAAGCCAAAGGATGCTGCAGCTGCTGTCTCCTTAGTACTCTTTTCTTGTTTCACACTCTCAAGTCTTTCTCCACTCAGTGTCTCTGTTATCAATTGGTATGTTCTATCATGTAAATTGGAAATGTGGTATTTGTTTTATATATTTCTGTGACAGATGTTCCTAGTGAATAAATATATTGTATGTTCAAAATATTTATATTAAAATATTGTTTACACAAAGTGGTTTGTTTATGAGAATATGTTCACCATTTGGGGTTCTCAAAAGCTTTTGCTGTGCTCTTGTTTTAGTTTTAACTTGTTGCTTGGCTCTCAAATACAAGAATGCAACTCTATGAAAGATAGTCCTACACCTATGATTTGTCTGCATAGCCACTTCTTCGGAAATTCACAAATATTCCCAGAAATACAATGCATAATTCATCTAAACTGCAGCTGTCCATGAGTATCCCTGCTTTCAGATTGTCACCTTGCAAACTTGTCCACCAGACACTTGAAGATGTACCCAGTAAGTTACAATTTGTTAAATACTTCTATGGGGGTTCTACCACATTATGAAGTTTTAAAAATCATCTTGTCAAAAATATCAACTCCAGATTATCAAGAATGAAAGTATACCTATAGATAAGTTTAGATTTACTATTCTTAACTTCACATCTACATTCCATGAAAAGATATATATGTTCATGGTATGTAAATGTGGAGGTAAGAATTCTGAATCCACCCATATCTCTAAATACCTACCTTTGTGATAAAGTGGCAGTCAGTATTCTGCAGGCTGTATTTTGCAGAATGATGTTACCTTGATTCTGTTGTATACAAGCACTTGGAACATCCATATTCATACCTCTAACCCTATACTTCCCACAACAGAAATTCCTCCCAACATTTACATTTTCGCAAGATATAAGTGGAAACTCAAATCCTGATATTGTATTTCAGGAGTCGAGAGTTCGAAAAGCAGCTTCACAATATGCATACTGTAGTGACACGTAGATTCCCAAAATGTTCTGAGAATCAGAGCCCATAGGAACCTGTATATTTGAAATAAAATCCCCATCAGCAGCATCTCATACAAAACCATATAACCTGAAGCTTATTACTCTGCAAGTCCTGACAGTTACCTCAAGACAAGAGGCCACCCATCTGCTGTGCATGAGAAAGAATCATATGTACTTCTTCCATGGTATTGTCCCAGGAGAAGGATCATTACCTGCAACACGTTTAGTGATGCCTCCTTTGCCCTGCCTGAGGCAGTGCCTCAGGATAACCAATCTATGCTTCCAATTACCTCCATAGGACCACAGGACTCCCTCAGTCTCATCTCCTGGCCTAGAGCAGTCGGAGAAATAACTAGGTGGTAAAAGAGGACCAAAATCCAAAAGTATTGGAGTGGTCAAGTATACAAGAGCCCACCCTACTTCAAGGGAGTATTATTATGGATCAAACCTGTGGTGCTTTGTCAACACATAAACCATAAAGTAGACATAGATGGTAGATATGTATGAATTAGGTGACTATTAAATGAGGAGCTTTTGTTAGTGAATGAATGATATGTGAGTGAATGACCCGCACTCTGCCTACATAAATTCTGGCCCATACTCCAGATGGACTCCCAGATCCCTATGGTGTGCGGAGGAGATTTCAACTTTGTAATCGATGTCACTAATGGCAAGCCACACCCTCGCTACCAGGAACTCCTAATGCTAAGGCAGCAAAAGATGTTAAGTTATGGAGGACTAATGGGAACTTAAGAGATACCTGAAGAGATATTCACCCATACAAGGAGTATTCATACTTCTCATCGCTACACAAGCTCCACACAAACTGAGCTATTCTAATTATCTCCATGAGCAAAATGTTGACAACAACAGAATATTTATCCAAGACACTATCAGATCACTCCCGCTGCAATACATGGTGCTCTGGAGCAGAACACCAACCCCTATACCAGCTTGGAGGCTACAGCCCCTGGCAATGCTGGACGTACCTTTTAGCACCACAGTTAGAGAGGTCATAACAAATTATTTAAGCAAAAATGAAAAGATAGTTGTGGGCTTTAGAAAATTATGGGAGGCATTTAAAGTAGTGGTAAGGGGAATAAGCATGAAAATAACTTATGTGTTACATGGGGAATTTACAAGCCTTAGAAGAAAGCATAAAAATACAATAAAAGCAGTTTGGTTAGCAACTTAACTAGTACAAGAGACTTGTTAATTACCAGGAAACGGTGTGCTAAAACTGCAAAATAATTAAGGTGCCTACATTTTTAGAGAAGATACAAATATAAAACATGCAGAAAGGGGTGAGATGGGTAGATTACTACTAAGAGCTGAAACAGGCAAGCACCCAATAACTGCACTAAAAGGACAAGATGTGGATATCAAATATACCCAATTAAGCATCAATATTTTCAAAGATTCTTGTCAATGGCTATGCACACCTGAACATGCTCAAAAGGAACAGGAAAACTGACTTCCTCCCAAGTTACTTGAACTAAATGAAGCATCGCAAACAGCAGGCCCTCTGCCCAAAACGATTAGAGAACCACTAATAGGGATCCTCCCCAAACCAGATCAAGACACTACACATGTAACCTTGTACTGCCTGCACTCCATGCTTAAAATTAATAATAAAATATTGAGGAAGATCGTACCTTCCAGGGTACTCAGAGAGTTACTGAAGCTTTTGCACCCTGATCAATCAGAATTTATACCAGAGTGGAATAAGTCCTATAACCTAAAGAGATAATTTCATAAAACACCGACACTAGGTACTCAGCTATTTCCAACTCCATAGATAGGGAGAATGCGTTCAACACTATTACCTGGACTTCATCCACGCCACTCTCCCCCAAAATAGGTTTTGGTTCACAATTCATGAAATGGATGCAACTCTTACACAGTGCACTGACAACAAGAGAGTGTACAAGGTGGCACAATTTCGAGTTTGATCAATGAAAGAAGGGCCATCAGACAAGGATGCTCATTATTATCGTTAATCTTTGCGCTTGCGATGGAACCCCTAGCACTGCTTATGCGAAAAGGACACGAATGTAAATGGAGTAGAATATGAGGGGGGGCATACAATGTATGCTGACAATATTCTGCTGTATTTTACACACCCAACTGATCAGCTAAGACCAACACTCGATTAGAATACAGGAATGCCATATTCTTAGATGCTCTTAAGACCATGATCTCCTGGCTCCAGCATATCTAAAATGCAGTTACTTGCTAGCTCTACGGCCGCAAGAAATATGCCTCCCTTTCCCCTTTCCTCAGAATCTTGCATGGTTTTCCAATGCCCTGGTAATTGTGCATGAAGCCATTTTCACAAGCAAACCAGGATGTCTTGAGAAAATATCCACCTAGAACAAGTTACCTAGAGAGCTTAGTTGGAAAAATATATTTTGTTACTACATCCCAAAGTGACGAAATGGCAACATTTGATAATAATTCCTTCTCTGTTGCTGCTGCTAAACTATGTAATTCGCTGCCTCTGCATTTAAAAAGTCAGCCATCACTTCTTATTTTTAGAAGAGCACTGAAGGCTTTCCTTTTTAACGTCTAGCTCTGTGCTCAGTCTTTATTGTGACAAGTTGTTTCTTTATCCGTAATTAAATAGTTTACAGTGCCAGGAAACTCTGATGATCATGCACTAAAGAACAATCCATTTTCACAGCTCTTGGCAAAGGAGTTATCACAGAAAAAGCTCCTCGATAGGCCATCTAGACAAGCTTTAAAACATTCTAATATGAACCTGGTTCACCAAAATTGGGTTGATAGCATTTACAAGCAGACAGAGTGACCTTGGAGCCCGTTCCTTCGAGGGGATGGGGTGTTGATCAGGATACAAGCAAAGGCAGCCTCGTTACTATGGGCCTGATTCTAACTTTGGAGGACGGTGTTAAACCGTCCCAAAAGTGGCGGATATACCACCTACCGTATTACGAGTTCCATAGGATATAATGGACTCGTAATACGGTAGGTGGTATATCCGCCACTTTTGGGACGGTTTAACACCGTCCTCCAAAGTCAGAATCAGGCCCTATGTCTTGAATTTGGGCTAACAGGCCAGTAATGTCTCATATGTCTAAAGTGTGACATACTTTTGAGGTTCTATCAAACACTTTCCCAGGACTTCTCCCTGGGCTTCTCATAAAGCTAATTACAGTAGTATGTATCTTCATGGTAGGTCAGGCTTTATCCTGGATGACAGGCCTGCTGCTGTCAGCTGTCAAGATCATGCAGTAAACTACAAGCTCCATCACAGTGGTACTCATCTATGTATCTACTGAGGAGTCTGTCACAAGACCTTGGGAGACTCATTGAATGTAAATGTGACACAAGAGATTCCTATGGGTCCAAAATGGCAGAGGCAGAGAAGTGATCTCAGTAGATATGTCTCCGGCACCATGCCCCAAATGATCCCAAATGATCCCAAATGACCAGGGCATCAGCACCACGGAATCAGGCCAGATAGTCATTAAGAGTATCATAAACAAAATGATTAAACTTGTAAGTAGTGGTCAAGTCCATTGAAATCTTTCCAAACTCTTGCTCTATCTTGGGAGGCAAAATTGAAGCTTCTCTTTGGATGTACCGCACAGACATGGTGCAAAGCCAGAATTGGTTTGACAGGTTATACATGCTTTCCCAGACCATATATGAGGTAAACAAGGACAGGGGAGGTGCATGGTGCTGACTCTCACTGGGTACTTTTCACTAAATGCAAAAACAACTTGTGATCCTTGCACAGTTGGTATCTGATTCATTATATTTAGGGGCAGCAGGCGCCTTATCTTTCACCTTTACATGGGGTCCCAATGTGCCCTTAATGGTGGGTGATATCGATATTGTGGCAGACATCAATACTCCTGGCTCCTCAATAGATTGGCTTAATGTGGAAAGAATGCTGCGATACAAAGAGATATGATAACTCTTTTATCCATAAGCCTCCACTTCTAGAGTGAGCAAGCAGAACCAACTGGCTGGAACCATCCTGGTGCATCAACAAACAGAATGAAAGAGAGTCACAGGATGGATGGAGGGCATGAGTCAGGGAATGGAAAGGAGAGGGCAGAGGAAAAAGAGAAAAACAGGTGAGAAAACCACAAGCTGAAACTACTACAATTACTACACACATCTCTTCATTTAACTACAAAGAAGTGTGCTAAAAGTTATAAACATACAACAGATAAATGTTTTTTAAGAACTCAAAGGGCCTAATTTAAAGTCTGGCAGACAGGGTACTCATCGTCAAGGCAACAGAGTATCCTGCAGCTAAACTCTCTGTCTGCTTGCCTCATAACAACTGCATCAGGTAAGTGTTCTGTCAGAAGAGATCCTATTGGCTCCTTCAATGAAGTACTTCCTCAGACAGCACGACGGAGCAGGTGCCGTTAGCGGAAGGACGTTAACACATCAGCCACACTATTTAGGATAGACAGTGCCTTTTTATTTCCTGTCTGTCACGACCAGACAAAACCAGATGATGAAGAACATAACAAAATCAATAATAACCCCACACCCAGAATGAAACCTCCCAAAACTCCCAGGGTGTAGCGGGAGTCCTTTGGTTTTTGTTTTCAACAAACAAATTCCGACTTTTGGAGTTTATTAGGGGAAACAAAATGCTTTGGAAAATTTCCACGACCAGCCATTATGGCCCACAGTACCGTCTGTCAAACTTTTTCTACATTGACGGGAGCCAATGTGACATTGGTTATGATGTTCACAGGGCCTTCGCAAGGTTTCATCACTCTCATGAAATGTTTGTGTGCTACCTGGGGCTTACTGTATCCACTGACAAATCTTCATCAGGAATACGAGCAGATGACCTTTTCTCATTCACTTGAGACTGTCTGTAATCATAATTAACAGAAGATCCAGCTTGGTAAAACACTCTCTGTGCATCAGAAAATATAGACATCTCCCTGTATACACACCATGGAATTCTACCTTAACCCAATCTCGACCTTAATAATAGAGGGGTTGATTTAGATATTGGCAGATAGGTTATTCCGTCACAACAGTGACAGATATCCCAACCACTGTAATCTAAATCCAATAGGACATAATGGGACTTAGATTTTGGCGGACGGAATATCTGTCACCGTTGTAACAGAGTAACCTGTCTGCCAATATCTAAATCAGGCCGTTAGTATTTGACTCCTCTCTTGGAGTCATAATAAGATTAACATTTTGACAGACAAGCATGTTATCATCAACTTGATATTTGAACAACCAACATGGATTATTATCAGAATGCGGAATGCAACCTCTCAGCAGTTCAAAAGGTAAAAATCTTGTTATTGAGTGTGGAGTGTGATGATACTCCAAAATGTTTACTCGGATGAACTCTATGACATTTCTTTTATTCGCCAGAGCAACTGTTAGCCTGTTTTGCTAGCCAACTACATCAGGGGGCACAAGCGGACACAATGGAATATACGGTCATCTCTATTTCTAGTCAATAATTCTCTCTTTCTTTCGAGCCTGAACTGTACACCATTTTGTACACCATTATCGGTTCTACAGGTATATGCAAACCCTGTCTGGCACAACAGTCTTTACGAAATCCACAACTATCCCAGTTATTGACGTTTTGATAAATTTTAAGTTCAATCCAATTACAATAATGATCCATGAGAATGATCATGTAAGGCAGACCACTTCCTGGACTGTCATAGGGAACCTAAAATATTATATATATTGAGCCTTTGGGACAAGGGAGGAGAATCAAAGCATCATTCAAGACCCTATCAGTATATGAACAAACTACACATGCCCTACAAACACTGAGATCATTTAATACACATGGAGCCACCAAACATCGATCATGCTATTTATTTTGTATTGTTGCAGTGTCTCCTAAGTGTCCTTTTTGAGCAATCTTTATGATCTTCATCCTGACACTTTCTGGAGGTGCAAACAAATGATCTGCTCTTACCACAACCTCGCCATCCCTCTGACGGACAATTGTTCCTTGACCTTGCTGAACACTTGCACATCTGTGGACAAAGCCCTGTCACGTGGCCAACTACTGACCATACTTTTTTATTTGAATTAACTGATAGTCTTCTTCATAGCTCTCACTCAGTTCTCATCAGTTATCTCCTTAACCACAGTTCTCATGGCATCAAACACAGGCACAACAATACATGCCTCAAAGACACCTTATATATCCAAGGGTACTTTACCGCAGAACAACCTGGATAATAGTCTGCTCTATAATTGTTCTCTCCTGGGATGTATTACACTGTGAAACTCATACAATTTGGCTAAAAGCCCAACAAACCTGGAATATGCTTTTCCAACATTATTGTAATCTATTCTGAGAGTGAATTGTCTTCCCTAAGGAAATGCTTTAAAAGTGTTCCATGGTTTTAGTATGTGACAATGCTGTGGATGCAAAGCATCTTTGTTGTGTATTGAACCTTCCCTGAAAGTAATATGAATTAAAACTGCACCCAACCCTATACCAGTGGCATCAAGCATAATATTGCAAACTATGCATAAACTATTTATTAAAAGGTGTCAAAGCTGTCTTTGTGACAATTCTCAATCAAGGATCAGCTTTACTGTGTTCTATATATTCTACTTCTTTACATAAAATTTTTATTTTTCCATACGAAGGGTCATACATCTACAATGGAGCATTTCAAGTACTTTGCTAAGAACTCTATTATGATGTGGAACTGAAGGAGCAAATGAAAAAAATGTTAATTTGGAATATGTCAAGCTCTTCGATGTTCCTAAACAAATTATCCATAAATCTTTGGCTCAAACAAGTGGCTGATGCCAAACCAAATAGCAAAAAGCACCACCTGGACTTAAAAATGTCTTTAAATGTTGGGAATTCTAATTTAACTGTATAAGGTGATTGTTGGCTTGCAAATGTAAAGTGGACAAATGCCTTGTCTTGCCTATTGAGGCATAAAGATCTTGGAGTCTGGGCAAAGGATTGCAATCAACTAAATTCTGCTTGGTTAGAGACCGAGGATAATTACAAAGCCTCATATGACCAGACTTCTCATGCTAAAGTGATTAGAGACACCTCCTCTGATACTGACCTTTTTTGCAACATAAACTTTTACAACAACATTGTTACCTTTGAATTGAATGCAAGCAATTCAATATCCAGACATATCAATCAAATTACTTCAAAAAGAAAAAGTTTGAACATTACCTAAACACCTGCCATCTCACTTGGACTTGTTAAATTGTTATCAATGACAGTATATAGAGAACCAGAATATGCTAATATTTTATAAAACATATCTCCAATTACATTTTCACAAACAGAAGTAATATAAGGTTCTTCATTAATTTCACAGTTATTTGGTTCCAAGATTGTGTCTGAAATAATTTCGTCATCAGATCACAGTAGCATATCTATTGTCACTTTCAACATCGTTAGAAGTGCTGTTACAGGCATTTGTAAAGTGACCAATTTTTGATGCATTTTTCCTACAGCTGGACAGTATTTAAAGTTGACTGTGTGACTATGTGATCAACAGCAATAACATTTGTGAAGAACATTATATGCCCTTGTCCTTCTGTTTGCATTCTTGTTTATTTACAAGTAACTTACTTTTGCTGGTACATACGCCATGCACGGCTGCTTCAAGTCAGCTGAAATCTTAACTGGACATTTGGGATACTTCAACACATCTTACAATGTCAATTGTTTTTTTTAAATTTGAGGTTTTATGCCTTTGCCTCTTTTCTTGAATCATTTTGTTAAAACCGTGGACAACAATGTCATATTTTAGGTGTAAAGCAAGTGAGCTATCCAACTTACACTGAGGTGCCAGAATTGGAAAAGCTGCAACATGAGCATCAATGGGTTTAGTAGGCAGTTGAAACAGTATATACAACTTGTGTCCTTCTATTACATGTGGAGTTCATCTGTGAAGTCACCTCTGAAGCAATCCATTGCTTCAATGTATACGTTATGAAGTTCAGCAGTCATTTCAGTGGAAATTTGAAATGCTGGCAAAGGAAACAAATGGGAATTTCTATGTCAAATACATTAGGAATAAAAAATGTTTGTTCTAATGTTTTCCATCCCTGGCTATCAAGTAATTAGGAACTAACCTAAACCAATCATCACTTAACATAGCATCCACATATTTGTAAAGAACACATTCACCATGAAGAGTATCTTGGTGCCTAAGTAACATCCAACTCAATGGAAGTCATTATATCAACTGTGGAAGTATGATAATTACAGTAGAACAGGGATACTGCAAAAATAAAAATGTATCTGTAAAACATCCATACTGATAACTTGAGAATAAAAAGCAGGCTGGACCAAGTAATTGAAGAATACAGAGAGAACTGGAAGCCTCTTGTTTTGTTTTAAATGATAGAGGTGGGACAAGCCATTGTAGCACACAATGAAAACAGAAAGCCTTTTGCTTCTTTATTTATACGGCTAATCACTACAGAAATAAATGATCAAACTCCTCTCTCGGTTTATGAGACCGGGGAGGGTGGAACCAACAGAAGCCCAGTAATACATCATTAATGGAGGAAAGCACCCCAAGACAAGGAAGCATGAATATGTCTATATACTCTATGATAGAAGTTCCTAGTAACGCTCACTTGACTACGTTTTCACCAAAAGTATACACTTGAGCACAGATGAACTCATGAGAGAGAAAGAGTAGACTGCATTCATAACAAGCAACAATGGACATGGCTTCAGCAAAGCAGGTTAAGTTTTTCAAAATCCACACCTTGCATGCCAAGATGCATGTTGTCTCAGAGACAGGCACATCCAGTGAGCAGGGTTAGCATGACCAGAAAATGATGGTTGTTACGAGTTGCTATAGTCGGCCATCGCATGTTTTTATTTCACAATTCCTCCTTATCGCACTACTTGACTGTGCAGCCATGTGCAGTACCAAACAACTCTATGTTCATTGAATAAAGCACATCTTGACCTTCTCCATCCTCTTTTCCTTCAAGACACTGTCCTCATATTCATCCTAACAAGTAAAGTAAACCATCTGATCAAATTATGCATTGAGCTATCCTGTTCTGTGAAATAACAATTACTTGTGCAATTCATTGGGTATCTAAAAGATCAAGAACATTTGCAGTTGAATCGGTTACTTCCTTCAACACTGAAAAGAAACTTGCTGAAGCTCTTCAATGGACAGGCCCATTGTGCAATTTGAAAATAGGGCAAATGAGATACACTGATTAACAACCCATCGGGTTGATTAACCCATCAAAATGTGGGGCAGTTTTTGGAATCTCAGCTTTAGTGAAAAGTGGATAGGGAATGAGGTCTGTATGATGCTGCTTAGTCACATTGCTTTAAATGTGTGCCATGAAAATACTGCTGTTTCCTTCTTTGCAAGCCAGTCCTTTGGCTGCAGAACATAGGTGAATAGTTAGGGGCAAAATCTACTGATCAGGTAATGATATAGTCAAACCATCAAGGGTGACACGAGTGGAGTAGTTTTTGCATTCAGGAATAAAATTCCCATCCATGCTTAAGTCGCAGTACTGTTGTTCAGTTTCAGGAGATCAGGATCATAGATGTACATACATTTGAGTCAGAGACAGCCAACATCAGTAAAGGCTTAGGTCCTTTTATATATTGATCCAGAAATTGCAAGAAACCATTGTCATGTTGATCAATTGCTTGTTCTTGGAGAGTACAGTGGGCATTATGTGGCGTTTGACTCCACCCTCTACCTTCTCCTGACACAGCCTCACAATGAACCAATCGAATAGGCGGTGAAGAGGACCAGCTAGATCCAGTGAAGCATCATCAAGCTCTGAGGTTTCCCAGTACTGGGGTTGCTGGTCATTGCCGGACAGGAGGAGAGTCTGCATGATTGTCACATCTCTGTGGTGTGTCTGCAGGGGGAGGCGCTCCAATTCTCTACTTGCAACACAATGTGTAGCTCCGGGCCTGCAGTCTCCACTTGAGGTGTTGGTGATGAGCAGGATCCGGAGGAGAACTTGCCACCTTGGTTGAAGCAATGACTTTTGATGATTGACCTTCACATGGACCCACTCACCAGGCTGTAGATTGTGTCAGATTCACTGAGCTGGTGGGCAAGGCACCTTCATCGGGCTGGTGGGCAAGGCAACTTGTACCTAAGAATGGAAGCTTCTGAGACAGCTAATTACCTATCGGTAATATTCTAAAGTCACATCATCAAACAGGTGCAAATTGAGTAAAGCTGGAGACACTAAAGAGGTGGATAGCTGAATCATCGTTCTGCTCATTATTATGTCAGAAGCACTTTTGTTAGTAGAGATAACTCATAAATTTGAGATAGAACAGAATTAAACACTAGAGAGGGTAGATCTGAGGAACAAATTAGTAAGGCAGTAGAGAAAATATATTTGGAGATCATCAGCAGTACAATGGAAAGAAAATTGGAGAGTTTGCTGAGTGGTATTTACTGGTGCAGAATTCAGAGGAAGAATAGTATTTTTCAAAGAATCTTTTTATATTTTTTCAAACTAACTCAGCAAACCATAACACAAGAACATGACATTCTCCAGGTAGAGCACATATTAGCAAATGCATATAAAGACATTGTAGATTTTTAGTTCAGGACACCATCGAGCATTGCACTATTCCATTTTGTGGGAAGGCATCGGGGGGGGCAGAGCCCAGGCCGCGGGCGATACATCTGCTACCCAATGTTCTATATGACTCATGCAGAGCAGAGCACACTCCCCTGGCCTGTCAAATGCCCTTAGGTGATGTCCCTGAATTTTCCTCATGGGCCTTATATTTTTTGGGGCGGATACGAGCCTGGTGGACCGTCCCATCAGCTCGCATGCACCAGTCCATGTTGTGTGCTCAACCAGCCACCCTTGGGAGATCTGCTCCTCCCCACAGTCAAATAATATCTGTCTTCAGATCCCCGGAGTGATTAAATGCAGAGTAAGCTTTAGTGACCCTCCCAAGGCTGTGGATATCTGTTGCCGTACTCCTCCCAGAACTTCTGGATGTTCAGGCAGCTCCAGATGGTGCATATAAAGGATCCTGACATTTGGCATCCCCGTAACCAGGTAGCAGTGGCTATTTTCCTCATTTTATATAGGTGTGTTCTAGTACAGTAGGCCCTATGAAGTCATTTTAATTGCATTAGTCTGAAGCTCTCTCTCCTTCCTACCTCCCCAGGGTGCCGACAGGCTTCCCCCCCCAATCTCCATCTGCCGGGGCTCCAAGATTGCCCTCCCTTTTTTAATTAAGGCTTACTAAGGAGTCATGGATGTTGGTGGTCAGTGTCCTATCTATTTTTGGAGATTGCGTGTTTGTGGGCCAGCAGCACTCTGCTCTCCAGGGAGAATTCACCCTCAATCGAGACTAGGTGGGGCCTATACCCATACAGCGCATGTTTAAACTGTAGGTAGCAGAACAATTGGGCCTCCATGGCCTCGTAAGGTCATTAGAGTTCCTCGAATGGGAGCAGTTCTTCAGGACTCCACGTCTCCCACTTTTAAAGTGCTCAGGCGGGCCCATTTTTTAAAGCCATCTAGTGACATTAAGGCCCAGATTTAAGAGGGCCTAACGCCTCCTTGCGCCACATTAGCGTCAATTTTTTACACTAATGTGGCCCAAACAGGCCAAAATCAACGCGCCATATTTACAAAGTGGTGCAATGCGTGCATTGCGCCACTTTGTAACCCCTTGCGCCACATTATGCCTTTGCCAGGCATAATGTATGCAAGGGGGCTGTTCCCCCGTTAGGGGGCCTGTGAAAATAGCGCAGTGGAATCTGAGAGATTCCACTGCGTCATTTTTTGTGGCTACTTTTAACAGCTGCACAGAGCAGGCGTTAAAAGGGGGCACGCGATTTCTTTCAATGGGCCCCTACTTACTGTGCAGGATTAGTGCAAAAATGTCTTACACTTTACATCAATAGCGTCAAAAATTTAGACACAATTGCTTCTAGCCTGCACCATGGTGTGCCGTAGATTAAATATGGTGCATACATGGTGTCGGTAGGGGGTGCTAAGGGATGCAAGAAAAGTGGCGTTGCATTGGATGCAGCGCCACTTTTTCTTAAATCAGGCCCTAAGTCTGCAAGTAAAGTAGAGCCCCACAGTGGTGTTTCTAGAGTGAGTCCCCCCCATTCTGGTTCCTTGGTGGCCACCCTTCATGTTTGAATAACTGTGGCCATTGAGTTTAGTGTCCGGCACAGAGGAGTGGTATCATACCGACCCTTAGAATATCCTGTGGATGGGGCTTAAAACTACCCCCTTAAAAACTTACCTCTGAAACTAAAGCATACGCCTCTCCCCGCCCCATGTCCTAAAACCCTTCCAACAGCAAAAAAAAATAAAAAATAGCCTGACCCACCCCCGCCACCGCAATACCCTGGGTCTTGAAAGACAAAAACTACACTGAATCCCACCACCCACCCTGAGGCCTAAAACCTTCCACCAAACAAAAAACTAAATAACCCCGCCAAAACCGACCCACCCTAAGCCCTAAAGCATTCCCACAGTCCAAAAAACGTAACCCCCCCAAAACCTGGCCCTAGGCCCTCCCGGCCCTGAAACCTACAACCTTCCCCACCCCTAAAAACAAAAGTACCAGACCCCTCCCCACCCGCCCTAAGGCCTAAAACTGCCCCCCAAAACTGCCCCATCCCCCTTCCCGCAGCCCTCCACCCCTGACCCTACCCTAAAAAATACCCCAACATCCTCCCACCCTAAGCCCTAGCACCGATTCCTTAAAACAAAATAATAACCCTCCCCCAAAACTGCCCCTTCCCTCCCAGCCCCCCGACCACACCCTGTCCTTAAAAATACCCCACCTACCCCCCAACTCGCCCTAACCCCAACTGCCCGGTTGTCGCTTTCCTCTCCTGACTGTCTGCCTGAACCACGCATATGTATGGTGCCTTAATCACGCACTTGCGTGGTTCGGGCACATGCATGATTGGTCGTTACTGTCTGCGTGGCTCCGGCCGCATTGTAAAGGCTGTTTCTGTAGGCTTAGAACTGCCCGCCACCCCAATTCACAAGGTGTCTGTCACCCACACTTACAGAACATATTAATCTACTAAACCAAGATGTGGGCAGAAAAAACAGTTCAGTTACAGCCCCCTGTGATCCAATGAAGGAACAACTAAAAAAGGCAAAGTAGAGAAAGCAAGGTTGTGGGGGGGGACACTCTTGGTTCATGGCTCTCTTATGCTGACTACCCACTGCTTCCAGGGAACCCCAGCTCTTCGAGAGAATATCGCCACATAGATATCAGAGGTCTTCTGTGACCCCTAGCTTCTTGTACTCCTACCTTCTCTATTCTGCTGGGTCATCTGATGGACTCAGTTTTGTGAGGGACACTTGTCTCAATTAAAGTCTTACAGCCGGGGGACAGGGGGATCCTCAATGTTTTTTGTTGTCGACCGGATGCTAGCCCTCCTCAGCCTCCTCCAGATTTGCAAGAAGCCAGGACTTGCCTTCAGAAATTATCTTTAGATTTTTGGTAAAGAGCATCATATATTGGATATTTTGTTTTCTCAGTTCCACTTTTGCCCTTCATTTCACCTGAACTTCTTGGTTCAGTCGGGAAGTACCTGATAGTGTTGTTTTAGTATTGTAGGGGAGCATTGATGCATGCTGCCCTAAGGACTGCATCTTGATCTCTGTAGTTGAGGATCCAGGCAATAAGTGGTTGAGCCCTGGACCCAAGCTTAGACAGTCCACAAAATATTCACGTAGGGCATTGGGGAGGATTACCTTTTGGACGACATTCATAATGTGGTGGTATACAACGGCAACCTGTTGGTGGTGATAACACCTCATTAACCATGGCGGTCAAAGACCGCCAGGGTCAAAATGAGGGCCATAGTGTGGCCCAAATAGTCGATTTGTTGGACTAGGAATTTACCTTTCTCTGGTTTAACTGTGATTCCTCTTTTATTCAAAATACTCAGTACTTTTTTCCAGAACTTCAAATGTTGTTCCTTAGTGTTGGTGAACATAAGAATGTCATCTTGAAAAGCTTGGACATTGCTTACTTCTTTAAATAAAACACTCAATGCTTTTTCAAAGACACTCACTGCCGAAGCAAGACCAAAAGGTTGACTTAAATACTTGCATGCCCCAAAAGGTGTTACGAATGTACTGAATTCTTGAGCATCAGTATTTAAGCATATCTGACGGTAGGTGGAGTGTAAAGCAATGGCTGAAAAATATTTGGCTCCTCCAATGTTGGCTAACATTTCCTGTATACGAGGTAAGGTTGACAATCTACTTTTATGTTACTATTCAAAGACCTTAAATCTACACAGAGACGGGATCTCCTGATTTTTCTAGCAAGAACAATGGGAGAACCCGATTCTGAAGAGTCAGTTGGGGTTATTATACCTTCTTTAGTCAATTTATGCAAAAGCTTTTTTAAATCTTCACATACACTGTTTGTTACCGGTCTGACTTCATGAGTTAAGCATATGGCATTTCTTTTGGTCTTATTTTGTGTTCAAAATCTTTCACAGGTCCTATTTCATTTTTAAACAATTTCATAGTAGGTAGTACATCAGTATCTGATTCAATGGATAAAATAGGCATTTCACCTAGTACAATGGGATTTTTATGTCCTGGTTTTAAATTAATACCCAATTTGGCTAAATCCATCCAACTGACTACATCGCTACCATTGACAGCAACATTTACTTTGGTAGACACAGTCCTACCCAGACTTTGTAAAGAAGAGGAAAAATAACCAAGCAGATCAATATCTTTGTCAACATCCCCCTTGGGATTAATATAAGGCTTCTCAAGTTTGAATGTGGTAGGCCAATACCGAGAAAATAGTTCTATCTGCCAATACAGTGATGGATCTGCCATGACATTGATGTTTTGACCACCAATCATGGCTTGGCATGTAGGACCCTTCACTTTAACTTTACCTTCTTTTAGATCCTCATCTATGGTAAGAAGGACATTAGGGAATTTATTGTTATGATCTTGAATTTCACCATCAACAGTATTCCCTTGAAGATCCAGATTGTGAATTATGTTAGATCTTGTAATTTGGGCTCTGCATGCATTTTAAAAATGCCCCTTTTTTACATTTTAAACATTTCTTGCCAATAGCTAGGCATGATGGATTGTTGCCTATGTGGCTTGTGAAGCCGCAATGATAACAAACAGCTTGTTTCCTTCTGTCGTTTCCATTCTTGGTATTAATTGCAGCTATGGCATTCTCTTGAGATATATATATGAGACTGGTCAATGTCCTTCCTGATAGGCAAGTGCTTGAGTAGAAACTATAGACCTTTATATGCTTTCAGCAATATTCACTACTTCTGAAAGAGAAGGATTCTTTCAACCGAGTAATCGTTCCTGCATTTTTCTAGAAAAACAGTTAAGAAAATTGGGGCCAGATGTATGAAAGCATTTTGCATTCGCAAACAGTGCGGATGCCCGTTTGCGAATGCAAAATGCCATTTCAGAATGTGTGAAAGACATTCTGAATGCAATTTTAAGGAATCGCTAAAATACGGATTCCTTAAAATTGCGACCCGGTTTAGAGAGCCGCAAATTGCGACTCTCCATATGTACGAACACTCTTTCCCATAGACACAGAATGGGTAAAAACCTTTGCTACATCTGGCCCTAAAATTAGAAATCGCAAATAAGGAATCCTTATTTGCGATTCCTTAGCACATGTATGAAGCAATTCCTAAATGCGATTTGGGCATTTAGGAATCGCTATTTACCACAAGTTGAACTTGGTGGTAACCATGTGCAAATTTTAAAAATGCATTTAAAATGCATTTTTAAAACTTACATGTAAAGCACACATGCCCTTTTAGCATGTGTGCACCTTACATGGTGAAAAAATTTATTTTGGGTGCAGCAGAGGGGGCCTTAGGCCCCCAGCACCCTGGGGTTTTGCATTTCCAAAATTGTGATTTCTAGTTAAGAAATCGCAATTTTGGAAATGCAAAAAATTCGCAGATATGGGCCAACAGGCCCATAGGTGGGAATGGGGCTGGTATCGCAATTTGCGATTCGGTAATAGCATTTGCCATTTTAAAGAAATCGCATTTACCGATTCGCAAATGTGATACATGGCATTTTGCGAGTCGGAAATAGCGATTTCTTAAAAATCGCTATTTCTGAATCGCAAAAGGCCTTCATGATACATCTGGCCCTTGGCCCTATGGTGAGGCACCCTATAGTGAGTCCAGGCAATCCTTAGTGATAGTGTTTAGGTGTCCAGATAGCAAATGCTCTCTAGGGGTGAGCTGAAGCTTATCCAGGAGGAATGTAAAGCACTTGCAATGCCAAAGCAGTCATACAGTAACTCCCACACAAGAAAGAACCGCACACGTGTTGCAAAAAATAAAGGACTCTTTATTACAGCACTAACTACTAGACTAGCATTGGTATATCTCCCTTTGGAGATATCCACACACAATATATACACCAAATAACAAGTAGAAATAACATACAATATACAGGGCCCCATGGGCAGGGGAGCTAACCATATACTAAGTGACCGGAATGCGAAATAGTGAATCCAACCAAGGTAAGTGTGGTAATTAGCTAGGGGTTGGGGAAGAACATAAACACCACACGTAAGTACAGCAAGTGTCCCTAGTGACGGGGTGCAAAGTGGTTACCTACCCGGTCGTCCCATAGGCTAACACACGGAAGTCGCATTTGGAATTCGGAAGTTTCAGGAGCCTTCCCGAAGACCCCGAGGAAACCCAAAGACAGGACAAAGGTTGAAGAGTGTCCCTGCTCAAGGATACCAAGAAGACAGGAGTACCTACACCAGGGGACCTACATGCATAGGGGTGAAAAGATGTCAGAAACCCTTGCTAAAGTCAATGGAAGCCTTGGTTGTCCAGCTGCTGTTGCGACCCGTGGACCAGGCCAGTGGAACCCAAGGATGGATTCTGGATGCAAAAGACCGGGAAAGGAAGAGTCAGGGTCCAGCACCCTCAGTGGTGCCCAGGTGGTGCAGGTGGCAATGTCCACCCTCCTTAAGGTGAAGTTCCTGCAGGTTGGTGATGGAAGAAGTCCAGCTGTGGTGTCCAGAAGCCGTAGAAGATCCTGGAAGTCACCTACGAGCTGTCCCACATGGGTTGCCGGAGTGGTGTTTTTATTTATTGGTTTTAGATGTTTTCCGTCTACTTTAAGGTTTGCACGTTAGTTGGCTATATCATCTTTATCCTTGTTCTGGAAGCCATATATTTATGACTGTGTTTATGCCTAGGTTTTCCTGGAGGTGCATTAGTATATACATCAGATTTTGCCCTGAAGAAGGTGGCGATTGAGTTAGTATGGCGTCCACCAAAAAGCGCGTCAGCAGGCAGGCACATGTGTGCCAAATGGATTCTGGATTAACAGGAAGCAAAATGATATTGTACTTATCTTTGAGTTGATGAATTACAGAGAAGCAGGCAATTACCATCAGGCCACCCGGACTTAATTAAGATATGGCACTGAAATCGGACTGTCAACATTGTCTGGCCACATAAAAGAATATAGAAGGATAAACCGGTATTCTATGTAAATTTTTGATTTCACCATGACCAGCACAATCTTTAGAGCCTTATTAATAGATGTTTTATATGTTTAACATTAGTCATGAACAATTGATCCAGTGTTTGACACAGTTATCTACGTCCGTTTTGTAGAATTACATATTTTGTTTCATATTCCTTTATTTTTGTCTATCTGTATTTAGGTTACATCTCTGTTTTCTATACTATTGGATGGTCCTATGGTTGATTGCTATGTTGTATGAATAATGGTATGAGAGTATATTCTTTCATTTTGGACCGCTAACAATTTTGTTTAAACTATATTATTTATCTAATTATTTACTGCTTTGAAGAAATTGCAAAAAACTGATATATTTGATATGATCAAAATAAATGTATATTTCTAAATTTATATTCAACATGCATTGTTTGGTTTCCAGAATATGCTTTATTAATTAGAATATGAGGTATATGTACCCACGTTAATTAATTTTGGAGAGACATTTTTCCTACATATGGTTGGCATCTCCCTGGGTGATCTCTCCTCATTTTTTTCCAGGGACCCTTGAGTTCGTTTTGGATGTGATTGTAGTAAAACACTAACTGGAGCAACACAGATAAATATGGCAACCAAGCGTGTGATATAATCATGCAGTATCCCAAAGTCCTGCTGAGTGCATGAGAGATGGCACTCTTCGGTGATGCTGGAAATGCGGCGAGAAGAAGCAGCACAATCCTGTGACGCTGCCATCGCAGCAAGGGAAGGCAGCACGCGAAAGGTAGCATGTAACACTGCAATGGCTGCAAGAAAAGGCAACACTCGAAACCTCACAGAGACAATGGCTGGAGCGAGAGCACTGTACCCATACAGCAGCCTCGAGCTCCCAAAGACAATGAAGAAAGAGGTAGGGAGTGCATGATGCAAATTTAAAAGATGCCTTTACGAAGAAGGGCCAATTCACAGTCAATATCCCAACAAGGGTGCAGGGGAAAAAACAAGCACCACGCACCTGAAACAAAAACAGAAGCGGAGATCCAGGTTATCCTTCTTTAAGTGAGAGACAAGCTACTGCAGCCAGTGGGTCTTCAACAATGGGAGATCAGTAGACAATATCCTAACACCACTCCTGGTACCAAATTGTAGTATCAGGGTTAGGATAAAAGAAGATGCCAGCAAGAAGCATGATGAAGGATTTATTTCAGTATCCAATGTGGAGACCCACTGTGAATTTCTGGCTGCCAAGGTGAAAGATCAGAGAAATTGACTTTCACTTGGCAACCAGAGATTCTAAAAAAGAACAAAGAACAATACATACACAAGCCTTCTCATACCTAAAGAAATAGAAAAGGTACTTAAGCAAGACATTACGTCCCTGCGGACATGGGGGACCCCTGGGGGCCACAAAAAACCTACTAGCACTGGAGCGCTTGTCCCTTGGGGGGCTCTGATTGCATAACGTAATATGGGCAGGGTGCCCTATGGGTGATCCCTCTCCTTAGGGGATGATTGTTAAAAGAAAACCAACAGTGTGCCTCATCCTGGGACACATCCTGGGACACACTGCGGTAATTTTAGAAGATCTAGCAAAGCCCCATGTGCGTCACTTTTCTTTCAGCTTTTTTGTTGTGGACACAGCTGCACAGGCCTGTTTGTCAGGCCTAATAGGGATGATTTGGCAAACCCATTTAGAGTTAAAAGATATGTATTTAACTATACCACCTCAACCTCATCAGCGATTTTTGAAGTTTTGATTGGCAGGACTGAAGTGGAAGTTTTGCAGCCTACCAATCAGTCTACTGTCTGCCCCATGGTGTGTCACAAAATGTGTGGCATCTGATGGTGACTTGGCTCCAAATGAGAGAAGTAAGGTTGGCTATTTATTTGAACAACATTATGATAACGACCAAAGAACGAAAAGTATTGGTTCAGTAGACCGGGAAAGGAGTCATTTTGTTGGAGAAATTGGGGTTTGTGATGGACAAAGCAAAATCAAGCTTGGTACCAAGTTAGAAGACTCGATTTAAGGGTTTGTGGTGGATACTATAGAAGAAATTTTGAAGTTACTAAGAGAAAAGTTGAAATAACTGCAGAGAGATATACCGAAAACTTTGCCATTAGATCAAATTTCTTTAAGGATGTTAGCTTGTGTTACAGATTTGCTCTAATCAAATGTATGGACTATTTTTCCTGCTACTTTATATTATGAGGCTTTGCAGAGACTAAAGGCAGCTCATTTGAGAGAGGGGGCAAAAGGTGCTATCAGTTGATTTAAGGCAGGATACAGGAGAGTTGCATTGATGGTTGAAGAATGTGCAGACTTGGATTTGGAGAAGTCCCGAATTTAGAAGATGCTAGTTTAGATGGTTGGAGTGCATGGTGCAGATAGATCCTGACAGAAGGACATTGGTCACAGTAGGAGAGAAGTATGCACAGCTATTGCTTGAATATGCCAGCAGAGGCATTTGTGATAAGATGCCTTACAGAAAAATGAAATTGAATTGTTTTGTGATGCTGTGAATAGACAATGTGTCACTGGTGAGGCACCTGAACCGGGTAGGGGGAGTGTATTTGAAGAATTTGATGAAGGTGTTTAGAGATTACTACCTTTAGAATATCATTACAGTTGACACAGAATATATTTCAGGTATAAAGAAGAGTGGATCTTACTTGCATTCCGAGGATTTTCTACTTACAGGCAACAGGATGTTGAACTGGGTGGTGTTGTCTAGCATTCAGAAGAAGCAGGGTCCGTTTGGGGTGAACCTTTTTGCAAGTAGACTAAATTGAGAGGTGAGGTTTTTTTTTTGCTGAGTTCTGGAACCAGAGGCAGAGAAAATAGATGTTTTTTTCTCCAGGATTGGATGGGTGTTAGAAGTCAGGCATTGTTGCCATTTGCAATTATAGTAAGAAAGACATTGATGATTCACTATTGGAAAGTAATTGTAGGACTCTGGAGACATCACTTTAGAGGTTGCAGGCATAGTGTCAAGTCTTATTGGAGATGTCAGTGGATTATCTGTTACTACTACCTTGGTTTCAAAAATTGTTGATGGGTACAGCCACGGAGGTGCACAAGTTAGAGGAGACAAGGCATCTGGTTCTGGTAGCATGGAGGATTTTTGGAGAGTACAGGTGTGCCAGACCTTTGAGAGGTGCTTCAAAATTATTTACAGAATCCTTGGTGCCCAGAGTGTGGTGAATCCAATTTAATTTTTATTTGGGACTCAGGAGATTAGCTTAGCAGGCCTGTGCCCACATCACCTAGTGACTTTTAACCTGCTCACCTAGCTCTGTTTTAACCCCTACGGTGCCTGGGATGAGGTGGACTCGTCCTCGCACACGGTTCCTGTGAGCCTGGGACTA